>NC_134080.1:70773290-71973290 GCF_000715075.1 Nicotiana tabacum | reverse complement strand
ACCAAGAGTGATAGAGCTGAAATTTGCAGCAAGTAGCCCTCCGAGGATCTCAGAAGAGTTCTCATATTCCTTTTCCACACAAATCATGTCCACCATATGCGTCTCATTATGAATAGGTAATGGACTTTGGCTAGTATCTACTGCATTTGGATTTTGCACGATAATGTCACCTGCATCAGTAAGCTTCTGGACTTCCCCTTTCAGACGCCAACACTTTTCTATGTCATGCGCCGGGGCATTAGAGCAATATGCGCACCTTTGAGAAAAATCAAAATTCTTTGGAAGAGGGTTTGGTATTTTTATCTGAATCGGCTTCAACATGTCCAAATGCCTCAGCCTTTGGAATAGACTGGCATATGATTCTCCAATAGGAGTGAAAGACTTTTTTCTTTGCTGCTGCCTTCTCATTTTTTACTCTGGCCTCGGTTGAAACCTTTTGCGAGTAGGTGGTTGATATGCTTGAGGAGGCGGGTAAGATATTTGCGAAAATGGTGCAGGCTATCGCAGGTCTCGTGGGTGTGGAGAATATGGCGATGCATTGTGGATAGGGTACTGGGAAGGTGAAGTATGACTTTGGGGATTTTGTGGAGAGAAGTAGCATCGGGTAGAAATATTTGGAGCAGGAGGATATCCATTGGGTCGATATTGAGGCTGAAAGTGTTAAGCGGGAATGCCCACTAGATCCTGTCCTTGGTGGGGCTCAGCAACATCTTTTCTATCAATGGGAGGACTGTCCCGAGCAACTTGTTCGTTCCATCGGAACAAAAACTACCTAAAACTTTCCTCCGGTTTCTTTTCCATATTAAATAGGGGAGCGGTCTGGGGTAATGCCTATATTGTATTGAAAGTGTCGAACAAAATCTTGAGCCATGTCATGCCATGTAGGCCACTTACTGACATCTTGACGTGTATGCCATTCCAAGGCTGCCCCAGTCAGGCGCTCACTGAAATACGTCATCAGCAACTCGTCTTTCCCGCCAACACTTCTCATTTCACTGTAATAAACCCTCAGATAGGCTACCGGATCTCCACGCCCCTCATACAAATTAAACTTTGGCAATTTAAACCACGTGGGCAGATGAACATCAGGGAACATATTAATCTAATTTCCCATCCCTTGCATGCTCCTTAAGGACTGTTCTATACCTTTCAGCTTCGTGGATATCTCATCTCTCCCTTCTTTTCCTGCGAACTTTTCATTTTCAACATGAGGCTCATCCCGAGGGCTCTGCTTGTATGAGTCAGGAACCTTGTGGGCAACCTCTGAGGGGTAATATTGGTCATCATGATCTTTGAGTGGGTTTTTATTGTTTGATCTATGAAGGGAAGATTGTTGAGAAGTTGTGATCATGGGGGTAGTGGATATGACATGAGGGCAATTTTAGGGAGAGGTAATTGGAGGGTGAGTGATGGAGCTACTAGGGTGGTCGGGAAAGCTATGATAAGCGGGTGGATCTGGAGAGTATGGGAGATCATCTGGCACTATGACCGGAGTTTGGGTAAGGGTAGCCTCTAAGAAGCTAGGTGGTGGTGGGGGTGGTTCCTTCCCAGTCATCCAAGCCTAATACATGTCCGCAATGTGTTGTCTTAACATCCTTATCTCTTCAACCAACTCATTGCCCTACTCAACCAATTGCTTTTGGGCATCAGTATCAACCGACCCAATTCCATTGCCGTCTGCCATTGCCTTTCGACCTTATGTTGTAGAGAAGAGTTACCACTTCCACAACCACAAACCAACCACCCTTTTACTATAATGAAGATCAAAAATGAAGTCATCACGTTAGCTTTAAGGCATTTAAGATAAGATAATCTCACATTATGTGCAATGCACTTAGTCACAGTCATGACTTCGAGGGTATAAAGGTCATATGGCATCATCCCGATTTATTCATTTCAATCTTCTCTTCCTTTTCTTTTCTATCACTTCTTGGCTTGCTCATTTTCCTTCATTTCTTTTTCTAACTGGTTATCGCTCTTTTCCTTCCTCTCATACTCACATCCCATAATTTCATCTCTTCTTTTTTTTCTTTTCTTTTTTTCTTTTTTTTTTGTTTTTTAATAATAATGAAAAAAAATGATCTGATCGAACCCTATGTAGGTTGCCTACGTATTATGACGCTACATGAATCAAATCTTTGCGTAGTTCGGGAAGATCGGGAATAAAGTAAACAAATTAACGTTCTCTTTTTTTCTGACTAATCCGATGAGAAAAGAGAAATAAAAGAAGCAAATTTTTTTTTTTTTGAATTTCCAAGACTTACTATTCTATAGCATATTCTAAACTCAAGCTTAACGAGCATATATTTTTTCTCTTTTTTTTTTCTTTTTGAAACAAATACTCTATGAAAAATTATTAAGGAAATCTAAATAATGAACCAAAGAAAATATTTTAAATTTTCACTTGATATCCTGAAGAAAGGTTTTAAAACAAGCAATGAGAAAGATAAAAATATTTTTGGATTTCAATTTTTGATTACCTAAAGAAGAATTTCTAAAGATAAAACAAAAGATAAAATACATTTTTCCTTCTATATAAAATATCCTAATGTTCTAATGAAAATAAAAAGAATTGTTTTTCATTTTTCATTAGTTTCCCAAAGAAGAACCTCAGAAGAAAATCTTTTTGGATTTTTTGAAATTAATACCTTAAAGAAAACTCTTTAAAGAGGTACCAAAAGAAAATTCTCTTTTTTTTTTGAATTTTTAGTCCTAATATACTAAAGGAAATATAAAAACAATTTTTATTTTAAGTTCTAGATATTAATTGCCTAAAGGAAAAACCACCGCAAATGAATTTTTTTTACAAAAATTTCTAGAATTAGTATTCTAAAGAAAACTTCTAACAGAAATATAAAAGCGCAAAATCTCTTCTTCTTTTTTTTTGATTTTTGATTTAAACACACCTTTTCAAATGCAAAATAGAAAGTACAATAATAATAAAAAACTCGACATTACTATACAAAACTAGAAGGTAAAAGACGACATAAAAAGAAAAACAGACTCAAAACATAAAAAACTATTTTCTTTTAATCCCCTCCTGAATGAGTGATCATGACTAGATGGTCCTGGGGCTCTGTCATGCTCCAACTCCGGTAAGTACATCCACACCTGTGTGAGAAAATTAAAACCAAATAAGTCACGACCCGGATTTTCCACCCTCGGGAGTCGTGATGGTGCCTACTGATGTGAGCTAGGAAAGCCAAACCTTTAATCTAATTACTTCATTAACCAATTATTTCTTTTTAACAAATATAAGATGATTTAGTAACAGTAGAAATTCAAATTTAAGCGGAAGACAATAATAAGATTTATAAAACTTCATCTATTACAAATACTTAAGCCTTGACCACCCAAAACCTAGTGTCACAGTGTCACAGACTGTCTAAGATTGCTACATACAAAGCCTGAAGAAATAATAGTACATTGTTTCTGAATAAAAGGAAAATAAAATAGGAAATAGGGACAGAGGGGGATGTCAGGGCATGCCGATGCATGCAGGTATACCTGGGGTCTCCGGATGGACCGAAGGAAGCCTCAAAGCTACTGTCCAAAAGCTACTCTAGGATCTGCACATAGTGCTGAGTGTAGTATTAGCACAACCGACCCCATGTGCTGGTAAGTGTCCAGCCTAACCCCGGCGAAGTAATGATGAGGCTGGGACTAGAATATCAAATAAACTTGTGCAGTTCAAATATATATACAATGGAAAAGAAATACAGAAATAAACAAATAAAGATAGGAGGGGGAAACATGCTTCGGGGAATAATAGGTAAAACAGAATATCAAGAGAATTATAATGGAATCAAAATCAACCACTAATAAGTAAGGAAAACAAAGGCAGATTTCACTTTCTTTTCACATCTTGTTGCAGGCGTGCAACTCGATCTCACTTCCTGTATCTCGTTAGGCACATTAGGTAACCTGCTTGACACCCCCGTGCTGCACCGTGTCTCTGAGGACACATAAATGGGGATCAATATACTGCCAATCTCGAATACGCTCTAATAAAGAAGAACGGGCGACTGTGCAAGCTAACACACGAATGGGCTCAGAAACATCCAACCTTATGAACTGATTGGCCCAAGCCTGAATATCCAAGGCAAGCGGTCTGTCACCAACCGGAATATAAGCAAGACTGCCCATACTGGCTGACTTCCTACTCAAAGCATCGGCCACCACATTGGCCTTTTCGGGATGATATAAGATGGTGATATCATAATCTTTCAACAACTCCAACCACCTCCCATTTCATTATATCTTGTGGTAGGCATACCACCCGCTCCCATTTACAAGCCAACAATAATCACAAAGAATCCCAACAAGGGAACAAGAGAAATATAACAACATTCCGACAAGGGAATAATGATATTTCAACAACATCCTGGCAAGGGAACAATAATATCAAAACAAACATCCCGGCAAGGGAATAATACTATCAAAATAAACATCCCGGCAAGGGATCATTAATATCAAACCAACATCCCGGTAAGGGAACAATGGTGATAATAACATATGAAGCGCAATAAACCACAACAGAGTCATAACATTTATAATACAAGACTCACGGGCATGCTTGACACCAACATATAGATACTCGTCACCATGCCTATACATCGTACTCCATAATTAACATGTAGCAAATAAGACACAACTCCTAATCCCTCAAGCTAAGGTTAGACCAAACACTTAACTCGATGCCACGAACACAATTCACGTTTCAGTTATAGCTTTACCCCTTGATTCCACCACCAATTTGCTCTAATCTAGCCACAAGTTACTTAATTACATCAATAAACGCTAAATGAATCCACCCCAATGAATGGAAATGAGTTTTTCTAAAATTTTGCCCAAAAAGTCAAAAATCGCCCCCGGGCCCACATGGTCTAAACCCGAGGTTCAAACCAAAACCTGATTACCCATTCCCCACGAACCCAAATATATAATTTGTTTTGAAATCAAACCTCAAATCGAGCTCCTAATCCCCAATTTAAAAAACCTAGGTTCTACCCAAAACACCCAATTTTCCCCATGAAACTCATTGATTTTGAGTTGAAATCATGTTAAAAGATGTTAATAATTGAAGGAAATGAGTTAAAATTAACTTACAATCGATTTGGAAGAAGAGTTGTTCTTGGAAAATCGCCCAAAGGAGTTTGTGTTTTGAAAAGATGTGAAAAATGGGTTTAAAATCGTCTAAGTATAAAGTTGTAGGTCGTAGGTATGGAAAATGCGAACCCCGACCTCTGCTAAGTTGGGAAATGCGAAACAGGGTTCGCATTTGCGAACCTTTCAGGGAAGTTGGACTTTCGCATTTGCGAAAGGGACCCTTGCATTTGCGAGTTGGAAATTGCGAGAGGGGAGTCGCACTTGCGACTCAAGGCTGAAATAGGACTAATAGCATTTGCGATCAAAGCCTCGCATTTGCGAGCTCGTATTTTTAGCCAGGCTTCGCATACCTGCAGGCCTGATCATACCAGCAAAATTTCTGCAACTTTCTAAGTCTAAAAATTCACCCCGTAGCCTATCCAAAACTCACCCGAGCCCTCGAAGCTCCAAACCAAATATACACACAACCTCAAAAATATCCTACGGACTTATTCGTGTACTCAAATCACCAAAATAACATCATGAATATCGAATTAGACCTCAAGATCAATGAAATTTCTCAAAACTCCTTTAAACATCAAATGTTGCATTTAAGGTCCGAATCACGTCAAATGGATTCCGTTTCTTACCAAACTTCATATAATTATCTTAAATCATATATAAGACCTGTATCGGGCACCAAAACTGAAATACGGGCCCGATACCAACACGTTCTAATCAAAATTCATTTCCAAACCTTATGAAAAAATTCAGAAAATAATTTTCTTCAAAAATTCATTTCTCGGGATTGGGACATTGGAATTCAATTCCGAGCATATGCCCAAGTCCCATATTTTCCTACAGACCCTCCGAGACTGTCAAATCACAGGTCCGGGTCCGTTTACCCAAAATGTTGACCACAGTCAAATTAACTCATTTTATAGTCAAAATTTATCATTTTTCACAGATTTTTACATATAGGATTTCCGTCTACGTGCCCAGACTGCGCACACAAAATGAGGTGATGCTAAATGAGGTTTTTAAGGCCTTGGAATGCAGAATTTCATTTTAAAGCAAGTGATGACTTTACTTGTTTTAAAATAAAATTTTGCATTCCGAGGACTTAAAAACCTATTTTAGCATCACCTCAATTTGCATGCGTAGTCCGGGCGCATAGCCAGAAAGCCTAAATGTGAAAATCTGTGAAAACGATAAATTTTTACTATAAAATGAACTAATTTGTTTTCGGTCAACGTTTTGGGTAAACGAACTCGGACCCGTGATTTAACGGTTCTGGAGGGTCCATAGTAAAATATGGGACTTGGGCATATGCCCGGAATCAAATTCCGAGGTCCCAAGCCCAAGAAATGAATTTTTAAAGAAAATTATTTTCTAAAATTGTTTAAAGAATTTGAAAATGAATTTTGATTAGAACATGTTAGTGTCTGGCCCATATTTTTGTTCCGGTGCCCGTTATAGATATTTTATGTGATTTAAGATAATTTTGTGAAGTTTGGTAAGAAACGGAATCTGTTTGACGTGATTCGGACCTTACATGCAAAATTTGATGTTCGTAGGAGTTTCGAGAAATTTCATTGATCTTGAGGTTTAATTCGATGTTCATGATGTTACTTTGGTGATTTGAGTACACGAATAAGTCCGTAGGATGTTTTTGAGGATGTGTGTATATTTGGTTTGGAGCCCCAAGGGCTCGGGTGAGTTTTGGATAGGCCACGGGGTGCATTTTGAACTTAGGAATTGCAGGTTTTTATTGTTAGTGTTTCAGACCTGCAGGCTTCGCATTTGCGAAGACTGTCTCGCAAATGCGAGCCTTGCATCACAAATGTGAGAGGTGGCTTAGGCAGCCTTATTCGCAAATGCAAAGTATATGTCGCAAATGCGACACCCGCCTAAATCCTCTATGATCGCAAATGCGAGGATCCCCTTCGCAAATGCGACGTATGCTGGGAAGGATTGAAGTCGCAAATGCGACTATTTGTTCGCAAATGCGAAAAGCCTAGATTTCCTAAGGGTTCGCAAATGCGAGCTTCCCTTCACAATTCCCAAGACAACAGAGGTTCACATTTCACATACCTGCGACCTGTAACTTTAGACATAGATGATTTTAAACCCATTTTTCACATCTTTTCAAAACACAAACTCCTTTGGGCGATTTTTCAAGAACAACTCTTCTTCCAAATCGATTGTAAGTTAATTTTAACGCATTTCCTTCAATCATTAACATCTTTTAACATGACTTCAACTTAAAATCAATGATTTTCATGGGGGAAATTGGGTGTTTTGGGTAGAACCTGGGTTTTTCAAAAATTGGGGATTTGGACCTCGATTTGAGACCTGATTTCAAAACAAATTATATATATTTGGGTTCTTAGGAGAATGGGTAATCGGGTTTTGGTTCGAACCACGGGTTTTGTACATGTGTGCCCTGGGGCGATTTTTGACTTTTTGGGTAAAACTTTGGAAAATTCATTTTCATGCATTCAAATTTATTCATTTAGCGTTTATTGATGTAATTACGTAACTTGTGACTTGATACGAGCGAATTGGTGGTAGAATCAAGGGGTAAAGTTATAATTGAATCGTGAATTGTGTTTGTGGCATCGAGGTAAGCATTTGGTCTAACCTTAGCTTGAGGGATTAGGAGTTGTGTCTATTTGCTACTTGTTAATTGTGGAAGTACGACGTAAAGGCATGGTGAAGAGTATCTATACGTCGGTGTCAAGCATGCCCGTGAGTCTTATGTTATAAATTGTCATGACTCTGTTGTGTTTTATTGTTCCTCATATGTTATTAAATCATTGTTCCCTTGCCGGGATGTTTGTTTTGATGTTAATGTTCCCTTGCCGGGATGTTTGTTTTGATGTTAATGTTCCCTTGCCGGGATGTTTATTTGATAGTATTATTTCCTTGTCGGGCTGTTGTTGAAATATCATTGTTCCCTTGCTGGAAAGTTATTATGTTGCTTTGTTCCCTTGTCAGGATTCTGTGTGATTATTGTTGGCTTGTAAATGGGAGCGGGTGGTATGCCTACCATAAGCTATAATGAAATGGGAGCGGGTGGTACTCATACCACAAGAGTTAATGAAATTAGAGTGGGTGCTACGCCTACCACAAGATATAATGAAATGGTAGCGGGTGGTACGCCTACCACAAGATACATGAAATAGGAGCGGGTGGTACGCCTACTATGAGATATATGAAATGGGAGAGGGTGGCACACCTGCCACAAGAAATGAGAAATGGGATCGGGTTGCACGCCTGCAACAAGATGTAAACTGAAAGTGAAATCTGCCTTTGTTTTTCCTTATCCTTGTTAGTAGTTGAATTTTGGTTCTATATAATTCTCTTGATATTCTGTTTTACCTGTTATTCCCCGAAGCATGTTTCCCCCTTCCCATCTTTATTTGTTGATTCTGCTTTACTTTCTGCTGTATATTATATAACTGCACAGGTTTATTTGGTTGTCTGATCCTAGCCTCGTCACTACTTCGCCGAGGTTAGGCTAGACACTTACCAGCACATGGGGTCGGTTGTGCTGATGCTACACTCTGCACTCTGTGCAGATCTCAGAGCAGCTCTTGGAACGTAGCTTGGAGGCTTTCTTCAGTCCACCCGGAGATCCAAGGTACACCTGCAGGCATCCATAGGCCCTAGCGTCTCCCTCTATCCCTATTTTCTGTTTCATTTTCTTTATATTCTGAAACAGTGTATTGTTGTTTTTCTTTAGACCTTGTATGTAGTTAATACTAGACAGTCTGTGACACTGTGACACCAGGTTTTGGGTAATTGAGGTTTAAACAGTTGTAATAGATACAGAGTTCAGCTATTTCGTTGTGTTCTTCCGCTTAAAATTAAATTTTCGTTGTTATTATGTTATCGCTTTATGTTTGCTAAAAGGAAATAATTTGATAATGAAGAAAGTAGTTAAAAGATTGGCTTGCCTAGATCTCATTAGTAGGTGCCATCACGACTCCCGAGGGCGGAAAATCTAGGTCGTGACAAGTTGGTATCAAAGCTCTAGGTTACATGGGTCTCACAGTTCACACACAAGCTTAGTAGAGTCTGAGGGATCGGTACGGAAACGTCTGTATTTATCCCCCAGAGGCTACAGAGTTAGGGAAAACATCAAATTTATTTTTTCCTATCGTGTGGTTTGGTTCCTCAATGCTAATTGAATTTCTACTCTGTTCTTCACAGATGGCGAGAACACGCGCTTCCTCATCCACTGACCAGCAGCCCGAGCCCCCACCAGCAGCTTCCATGAGGGGTAGAGGGTGAGGCCAAGGCCGTGCTAGAGACTGAGGTATAGGTAGAGCTCAGCCCCGAGCAGCAGCACCAACGGTAGAGCCTTAGGTTGATTTTGATGATGAGGTTTCGGCCCCAGCAGTTCCGGTAGGAGCAACTCAGGTCCTACGGGGGTTTATTGCTACCCCAATTCTTCAAGATGCTCTGGTCCGACTAGTGGGCCTTATGGAGAGTGTCACCCGGGCAGGTTTGCTTCCTGTAGCACTAGTCCTCTCTCAAGCTGGAGTAGGAGACCAGACTCCTGCTACTCGCACTCCGGAGCAGGTGTCTCCCCAGATTCAGACTCCAGCGGTTCAGCCAGTTGGAGTAGTTCAGCCAGGTATGGTAGCTCAGACTGGTGATGGAGCAGTTATGGATGCCGATGCTTTGTGGAGGCTGGATAGGTTCACCAAGCTCTTCACTACTACTTTTAACGGTGCATCTACTGAGGATCCCCAGGATTTATTTAGACAGCTGTCACGAGCTTCTCAGGAACATAGGGATAGTTGAGCCCAATGGGGTCGATTTTGCCAGTTTTCTCTTGTCTAGATTCACCAAGACTTGGTGGAGAGATTATTGCTTGGGTAGACCAGCCGCATCGCCAGCCTTGACCTGGGAGTAGTTTGCATAGCTATTTCTGGAGATGTTTCTCCCCATCACTCAGAGAGAGGCCTATCGGAGGCAGTTTGAGTGTCTCTAGCAGGGTTCCATGATGGTTACCCAGTATGAGACCAGATTCATCGACTTGGCTCGCCATGCTCTTGTCATACTTCCTACCGAGAGAGAGAGAGGGTGAGGAGGTTTATTGACGGTCTTATTCAGTTTATTCGTCTTCATATGTCTAGGGAGGTTGGGAGTGAGATATCTTTCCAGGAGGCAGCCAATGTGGCTAGGAGAGTGAAGATGGTTCTGTCATAGGGAGGTGGTCATGGGTCAGACAAGAGGCCCTGTCATTCAGGCAGATTCAGTGATACCTCGTCTGGAGGTAGGGATTCATATGGTAGAGGCCATCCTGCTAGACATTTTTAGTCAGCACTTCAAGTTTCTCATGGTGCTTCAGGTGGTCATGGTCCTTAGATGTAGTATTCTGATCAGCAGTCCTACAGCACACCACCAGCTCACATCAGTGTACTGCCACTTCAGAGTTTCCAGGGTCGTCAGCCCCAGCAGTCGAGGGCTTGTTTTACTTGTGGTGACACGAGGCACATTGCTACGTATTGCCCTCGAGCACCGAGTAGCTCTCAACATCAGGGTTCCCGTTCCATGGTTAGGCACCAGTTGTTCCACAGCCCGCCCAGCCAGCTAGGGGTGGGCGTAGAGGTTCTAGAGGTGGAGGTAGAGGTATTAGAGGTGGAGCTTAGGCCGCTAGAGGTGGAGGCCAACCAGCAGCAGGCCGTCCCAGAGATGTAGTTCAGGGTGGTGGGGCCCAACCCCGATGTTATGCTCTTCTAGCCAGGCCCGAGGGTGAGGCTTCTGATACAGTTATCACAGGTACGGTTCTGGTTTGTGATAGAGATGCTTCAGTGTTATTTGATCCAGGGTCTACGTACTCGTATGTGTCATCCTATTTTGCACCGTATCTAGTTATGCCTAGTGATTCTTTGAGTGATCCTATTTATGTGTCTACACCAGTGGGTGATTCTATTGTGGTATATCAAGTCCATCGCTCTTGTATAGTCATGATTGGGGGTCTTGAGACTTGTGTAGATTTGTTGTTTCTGGACATGGTCGATTTTGATGTCATATTAGGGATGGACTGGTTATCACCTTACCACGCTATCTTGGATTGTCATGCCAAGACTGTAACCTTAGCCTTACCGGGTTTACCTCGCTTAAAGTGGATAGGGACTCCTGGTCCTTTTACTCATAGTGTTATCTCTTATGTGAAGGCTAGGCGTATGGTCGAAAAGGGGTGTTTGGCCTATTTGGCATATGTTCGTGATTCTAGTGCTGAGGTTCCTTCTATTGATTCTGTGCCCATTGTTCGTGAGTTTCCTAAGCTTTTCCCTTCAGACCTGCCGAGTATGCCACCCGACAGGGATATTTATTTTTGCATTGATTTAGCTTCGGGCACTCAGCCCATTTCTATCCCGTCGTATCATATGGCCCTGCCCGAGTTGAAAGAGTTGAAGGAGCAGTTGCAAGACTTGCTTGATAAGGGTTTCATTAGACCCAGTGTTTCGCCTTGGGGTGCGCCGATGTTGTTTGTTAAGAAGAAGGATGGGTTGATGAGAATGTGTATTGATTACCGGTAATTGAACAATGTTACAATCAAGAATAAGTACCCACTGCCGAGGATTGATGATTTTTTTTTTATCAGCTTTAGGGTGCCAAGGTATTTTTGAAGATCGACTTGACATCTAGCTACCATCAGTTGAAGATTATGGCATCTGATGTCCCTAAGACAGTTTTCCGCACTCGGTATGGGCATTATGAGTTCCTGGTGATGTCATTCGGGTTGACAAATGCCCCATCAACATTTATGGATTTGATGAACTGAGTGTTTAGGCCTTATTTGGATTCGTTCATGATAGTCTTCATTGATGATATTTTTATTTATTCCCGCAACCAGAAGGAGCACGAGCAGCATCTTAGAGTGGTTCTTCATCCCTTGAGGGATGGTCAGTTATATGCTAAGTGCTCGAAGTTTGAGTTCTCGTTGAGTTCAGTTGCATTCCTGGGTCATGTTGTGTCAGCAGAGGGTATTCAGGTTGATCCGTAGAAGATTGAGGCAGTTAAGAACTGGCCTAGACCAGCATCAGCTACAGAGATTCGGAGTTTCTTGGGATTGGTAGGCTACTATCGTCGATTCGTGGAGGGGTTTTCATCTATCGCAGCCCCGATGACTAGGCTGACCTAGAAGGGTGCCCAGTTCAGATGGTCGGACGAGTGTGAGGAGAGCTTTCAGAAGCTAAAGGCAGCTCTGACTATGGTATTGGTGTTGGTTTTGCCCACAGGTTCAGGGCCTTATACAGTTTATTGTGATGCATCTCATATTGGACTTGGTGCAGTGTTGATGCAGGGTGGCAAGGTCATTGCCTATGCTTCGCGACATTTGAAGATTCATGAAAAGAACTATTTGGTTCATGATTTGGAGTTGGAAACCATTGTTCATGCGTTGAAGATTTGGAGGCATTATCTGTATGGCGTGGCATGTGAGGTGTTCACGGATCACAAGAGTCTTCAGTATCTGTTCAAGCAAAAGGAGTTGAATTTGAGGCAGAGGAAGTGGTTGGAGTTGTTGAAAGATTATGATATCACTATCTTATATCATCTAGGAAAGGCCAATGTGGTGGCCGATGCTTTGAGTAGGAAGTCAGTCAGTATGGGCAGTCTTGCTTATATTCTGGTCAGCGAGAGACCGCTTGCTTTGGATGTTCAGGTTTTGGCCAATCAGTTTGTGAGGTTGGATGTTTCTATGCCCAGCCGTGTGTTAGCTTGCACAATTGGTTGTTCTTCATTATTAGAGCGTATCCGAGATTGGCAGTATAATGATCCCCATTTGTGTGTCCTTTGAGACATGGTGTAGCACGGAGGTGCCAAGCATGTTACCTTAGATAATGATGGAGTTTTGAGATTGCAGGGTCGAGTTTGTGTGCCTAATGTGGATGGGCTCTGAGAGTTGATTTTATAGGAGGCTCATAGCTCCCAGTACTCTATTTATCCGGGCGCCGCGAAGATGTATCAGGATTTGCGGCAGCATTATTGGTGGTGGAGAATGAAAAAGGATATCGTTGCATAAATGGCTCGGTGTTTGAATTGTCAGCATGTTAAGTACGAGCATCAGAGGCCCGGTGGTTCATTTCAGAGGATTGTGCTTCCCGAGTGGAAGTGGGAGCGGATCACTATGGGCTTCGTTGTTGGTCTCCCATGGACTTAGAGGAAGTTCGATGCAGTGTGGGTTATTGTTGATAGGCTGAACAAGTCAACGCATTTTATTCCTGTGGGGGTCTCCTATTCTTCCAATAGGTTAGTTGAGATCTATATCTGGGAGATTGTTCGTCTTCATGGTGTGCCCGAGTCTATCATCTCGGATCGAGGTACGCAGTTTACCTCCCATTTTTGGAGAGCAGTTCAGCGAGGGTTGGGCACGCGGGTTGAGTTGAGCACATCGTTTCATCCTCAGACGGACAGGCAGTCCGAGTGGACCATTCAGATTTTGGAGGATATGCTCTGAGCTTGTGTCATTAACTTTTGAGGCTCGTGGGATCCGTTTTTGCCTTTAGTAGAGTTTGCCTACAACAACAGCTACCAGTCGAGTATCCAAATGGCTCCTTATGAGGCTTTATATGGTAGGCGGTGTCGGTCTCCGGTTGGATGGTTTGAGCTAGAAGAGGCTCGGTTGTTGGGTACGGATCTAGTTCAGGAGGCTTTGGACAAGGTCGGGATTATTCAGGATAGGCTTCGTACAGCTCAGTCCAGGCAAAAGAGTTATGCCGACCGCAAGGTTCGAGATTTGGCTTTCATGGTCGGTGAGCGGGTATTGCTCCGAGTGTCGCCTATGAAGGGTGTGATGAGATTTGGGAAGAAGGGCAAGCTTAGCCCTAGGTTCATTGTCCCGTTTGATATTGTTGATCGAGTGGGAGAGGTGGCTTATAGACTTGCATTGCCGCCGAGCTTATCAACCGTGCATCCAGTGTTTCATGTGTCCGTGCTTCGGAGATATCACGGCGATCCATCGCACGTGTTAGATTTCAGCACTGTCTAGTTGGACAAGAACTTGTCTTATAAGGAGGAGTCGGTAGCTATTCTAGACCGGCAGGTTCGTTAGTTGAGATCGAAGAGTTTTCCTTTTGTTCTTGTTCAGTGGAAAAGTCAGCCTCCTGAGGCATCAACCTGGGAGTCCGAATCTGATATGCGGAGCCCTTATCCCCGTCTTTTCCCCGACTCAGGTACTTCCTTCTTCTGTCCGTTCGAGGACGAACGATTATTTTAGAGGTGGAGAATGTGCTTGTTTTAAAATGAAATTCTGCATTCTAAGGCCTTAAAACCTCTTTTAGCATCACCTTGATATGCATACGCAGTCCGGGCACGTAGCCGGGAAACCTAAATGTGAAAATCTGTGAAAAACAATAAATTTTGACTATAAAATGAATTAATTTGACTTCGGTCAACGTTTTGGGTAAATGGACCCAGACCCATGATTTAATGGTCCCGGAGGGTCCGTAGTAAAATATGAGACTTGGGCGTATGCCCGGAATCAAATTCCGAGGTCCCAAGCCCGAGAAATAAATTTTTAAAGAAAATTATTTTTTTGAAATTGTTTAAAGGAATTGGAAATGAGTTTTGATTAGAACATGTTGGTATCGGGCCCGTATTTTGGTTCTGGAGCCCGATATAGGTCTTATATGTGTTTTAAGATAATTCTGTGAAGTTTGGTATGAAACGGAATCCGTTTGACGTGATTCGGACCTTAAATGCAAAATTTGATGTTTAAAGGAGTTTTGAGAAATTTCATTAATCTTGAGGTTTAATTCGATGTTCATGATGTTATTTTGGTGATTTGAGTATAAGAATAAGTCCGTAGGATATTTTTGAAATTGTGTGTATATTTGGTTTGGAGCCCCGAGTGCTCAGGTGAGTTTTAGATAGGCCACGGGGTGCATTTTGAACTTAGGAATTGCTGGTTTTTATTCCTGGTGTTTCGAACCTGCAGGCTTCGCATTTGCGAACCCTGTCTCGCAAATCCAAGCCTTGCATCACAAATGCGAGGGGTGGCCTGGGTAGCCTTCTTCGCAAATATGATGCCTGCCTAAAACCTCTATGATCGCAAATGCGAGGATCCCCTTCGCAAATGCGACGTATGCTGGGAATGCTTGAAGTCGAAAATGCGACTATTTGTTCGCAAATGAGAAAAGCCCAGATTTCCTAAGGGTTCGCAAATGCAAGTTTCCCTTCGCAATTCCCAAGCCAGCACAGGTCGGGGTTCGCAATTGCGAATCCCTGTTCACATTTCCCATACCTGCGACCTGCAATTTATACTTAGACGATTTTAAACCCATTTTTCACATCTTTTCAAAACACAAACTCCTTTGGGCGATTTTTCAAGAACAACTCTTCTTCCAAATCGATTGTAAGTTAATTTTAACTCATTTCCTTCAATCATTAACATCTTTTAACATGATTTCAACTTAAAATCAATGGATTTCATGGGGGAAATTTGGTGTTTTCGGTAGAACCTAGGTTTTTCAAAAATTGGGGATTTGGACCTCGATTTGAGGTCCGATTTCAAAATAAATTATATATATTTGGGTTCGTGGGGGAATGGGTAATCGGGGTTTGGTTCATACCTCGGGTTTTGGGTAAAACTTCGGAAAATTTATTTTCATGCATTCAAATTGATTCATTTAGCATTTATTGATGTAATTAAGTAACTTGTGACTAGATAGAGCGAATTGGTGGTGGAATCAAGGGGTAAAGCTATAACTGAATCGTGAATTGTGTTCGTGGCATCGAGGTAAGTGTTTGGTCTAACCTTAGCTTCAGGGATTAGGAGTTCTGTCTATTTTTTACATGTTAATTGTGGAAGTACGATGTATAGGCATGGTGACGAGTATCTATACTTTGGTGTCAAGCATACCCCTGAGTCTTGTGTTATAAATTGTTATGACTCTGTTGCGGTTTATTGTGCCTCGTATGCTATTACCATCATTGCTCCCTTGCCGGGATGTTTGTTTTTATGTTAATGTTCCCTTGTCGGGATGTTTATTTGATAGTATTGTTCCCTTGCCGGGAGGTTGCTGAAATATCATTGTTCCCTTGTCGGGAAGTTATTATGTTGCTTTTGTTCCCTTGCCGGGATTCCTTGTCATTATTGTTGGCTTGTAAGGGGGAGCGAGTGGTACCCCTACCATAAGATATAATGAAATGAGAGCGGGTGGTACGCTTACCACAAGAGTTAATGAAATGGGAGCGGGTGGTACGCCTACCACAAGATATAATGAAATGGGAGTGGGTGGTAAGCCTACCACAAGAGTTAATGAAATGGGAGCGGGTGGTACACCTACCACAAGATATAATGAAATGGAAGTGGTTGGTACTCCTACCACAAGAGTTAATGAAATGGGAGCGGGTGGTACGCCTACCACAAGATACATGAAATAGGAGCGGGTGGTACGCCTACCACGAGATACATGAAATGGGAGCGGGTAGCACGCCTGCCACGAGATAAATGAAATGGGAGCGAGTGGCACACCTACCACAAGTTATGAGAAATGGGATTGGGTTGCACGCCTGCAACAAGATGTGAACTGAAAATGAAATCTGCCTTTGTTTTCCTTATCCTTGTTAGTAGATGAATTTTGGTTCCATATAATTCTCTTGATATTCTGTTTTACCTGTTATTCCCTGAAGCATGTTTCCCCCTTCCCATCTTTATTTGTTTATTCTGCTTTACTTTCTGTTGTATATTATATAACTGCACAGGTTTATTTGGTAGTCTGATCCTAGCCTCGTCACTACTTCGCCGAGGTTAGGCTAGACACTTACCAGCACATGGGGTCGGTTGTGCCGATGCTATACTCTGCACTATGTGCAGATCTTGGAGCAGCTCTTGGACCGTAGCTTGGAGGCTTCCTTGAGTCCACCCAGAGATCCAAGGTAGCCCTTCAGGCGTCCGCAGGCCCTGGCTTCTCCCTTTATCCCTATTTTCTATTTCATTTTCTTTATATTCCGAAACAGTGTATTGTTGTTTTTCCTCAGACCCTGTATGTAGTTAATCCTAGACCGTCTGTGACACTGTGACACCAGGTTTTGGGTAATTGAGGTTTAAATAGTTGTAATAGACACATAGTTTAGCTATTTCGTTGTGTTATTCCGCTTAAAATTAAATTTCCGTTGTTATTACGTTATCACTTTATGTTTGCTAAAATGAAATAATTTGATAATAAAGAAAGTAGTCAAAAGATTGGCTTGCCTAGCTCTCATTAGTAGGCGCCATCATGACTCCCGAGGGTGGAAAATTCGGGTTATGACAATGACCTTTTGGGTCATCACAATAAGTTAAAGGCCTAGAACGCTATGAGACAATAACCCTTCCTGTTGGACACATGCAAGACATGATTGAGGCTATCTTGCAAAATAGCTTATTTGGCCAAAAGATGTCTAGAAATGCAAAATTTGGCTAAGACCCTGCAAAGCCAAGAACCTAAGATTTACTAGGAAGACCGGATCCTATGTGGGTTGCCTACTTATCATGCCCCGAAAGATGAAAATCAGGTATGCATAGTTCGGGCAGATTGGATACGGCGGGAAATAAAATTAACAAATAACTTAGAGGAAATATATTTTTTTGTCTTCTTTTTTTTTTTTGAAAAATGATGAAATATGTAAACTCTTTTTGTATTTTCTTTTCCCTTTTTTTGATTTTTTGATTTTCAAAAAATGAAGAAAAAGTGCAACATTTTTTTTTGAATTTTTCATGTTTTTTTTTCTTAACAAAAATGTGGCAGAAAACATAATCGGGCCCTACTTGCTTTATTTTTCATACTTCACCCTCTCTTTTTTCTGTTCTTTTTTTTTCTCATTTGCCCTCAACTATCATTGGTCCGCCATATGACACTTTTACCCTTGAAGATTGCAACATGTAGCACATTAGGATGATCAGGTCTTTTATTTTTTGGGTATACCTGTCCTAGATGGACCCAACCCCTGTGTTGAGATCCCAAAGTCAAATACACATGATGCAAACAAGCGTTCCTACTAGGGATCCGGCATGAGGCTATGTATACTAGGTTTGAAAACCTGGGTTTATTTGTTCTAGACCTGGCTTACCGAACGGACAGCTCGAGCCGAGGGGGGGCAGCGTATCGGGAATACAGAAGCTTCACCGGCTTTACAATTTGTCCGAACCTCGTTCTAAAATTGGGATATGACTCTAACAGAAGAGAAGCTACACGAAGTGCACCCTTCTCAAATGATTTAGAAGACTCAGAGAGAGGAGGGATTCGTAATAATTTATATACAGTTCAAACAATATCAAAGCGGTAAAAAGTGACATTTAGCACATTAGGCTCAAACACGTAAAAATCAGATAATAAATAAAGCCAACTATAACAGATATTCTAAGCTCGAATTCTGAACTCTGAACCAGAGATTCTGGGTTCTTGTCCCCAGCAGAGTCGCCAGAGCTGTCACACCTCCTTTTTACAACCTGAAGGGTATAAGGGAGTTTTTTCCAATTTAAGTGACAATCAAAACGGGATTATTTATTTAAGATCAGAGTTGCCACTTGGGATAATTAATGGTATCCCAAGTCACCGGTTTAGAATCCCGAATCGAGGAAATTTGACTCTAATTATGATCCGCGAAACACAAAAATTCGGGTAAGGATTTTCCGTTAACTCGGGAGAAAGTGTTAGGCATTACTGGGTCCGTGGTTCTAACACGGTCGCTCAACTATTATTATTGGCTCAATTATCTAATTTAATTACACATTTTAAATATACGTGCCCTTTTAACTTTTTGGCCGATTTTAATATTTTTTAGGAAAATTCTTAATCGTCATACAATCGTTCTCTTTTTAAAATAAGTCGTAAACCAACGTTACATGAAATGCGCCCACGGTTCACGACATATTTATTTATTAAACATTATTGGGAATTGAAGTCGGATCACATGAAATGCACACCCAGATTTGGAAATTGTGTGTCACAACTACGTCACGGAAACCGTACCCGTAGCTATGACACTTTATTTAATTAACGTGCCTAAAGCAGACTACGAGAACTCAAATTGCTTTCTACACTAAGTTGTAAAATTAATATGAGGGTCATAGGCTATGTGATTCAATTGTGTGAATGGCGTGCCTCAATTTCTTTAAAGCACAGATTTGTATTCAACTATAACAATCGAACACAATCGAATTCCACAAATACTAATGTGCTATCTCTTTAACATATCTTCACAATTATCACCAACACTCAGTACTACCATATACGATTTAGCAATGGAGTAAAACTTATCCTTCAGAAGATCAACAAAATGCATGCAAGACCTTTCAAACTTTGTACTCGTGGGTCTAATTTTGTTAAAACTAATCAATTTCTAAATACAAGGCCACAAAATGGCTATTTGAAATCAGTCAATTTCCTTTGAGCACAACCCAAACCAAACGTTCATCTACTATTTTATTCAACTTCAAATACAAGTAACAAATCGACAACAACATTATATCATCATAACAAAGAAAACATACACAAACACTACTAAGACATCACAAACAACAATGAAACCTTAATTAAAAGATCAACACAACAGAAACATGGAACTAAGGCAAAATAGTAGGAGAAAGGGAGAAATAGACCTTGAACAAATCTGAAATATGATTGTTTGACAACTTGAAAATGCTAAGCGACGGGAAATTAGCAATAAAACCAACAAACTAAAATTCGACAAACTCAAATTCGACCACGACGAACCTTGAACCAGCAACCTCGCCCGTTAACTCCGAATGGATCTCACACGGAATCTATTTTTTTGAAACCAGATTTTTACTCAAACAGAGAAGCATGAACTAATCTTAACGTAATGACATCCATGATATTAAAATAGAGATTTTCATGGGTACATCAATCCAAAGATCTACTGTCTTGTTGGGGCTTTTTGGTTGCTTGTTTCAAAGCTGAAGGGACAGCCTTTCGTGGCTGAAACGGGATGGTGGTGGTGGAGATTTTCGTGGTTGTTTCAGTTGCATTCTTTAGTTGAGGGGGTGGGGATTTGCGTCTGTTTTTATGCATTTTCCGGCATGTTCGCCGCTTGAAGAACAAGGGGTCAGGGTGGTCGTGCGGTTCAAGCCATGGCCGCTGGACGTGCTGAAGGAGAAAGGGGTCGTTGGTGCTAAAGGTTAGTGTGTGTACAGGAAGAAGAAACTGAAATGCCGTTGAAGAAGATGAATAATGGGGGGGAGGGGGTCGTTTGGAGAAGACGAAGTCGGGGGTGGGGTTTTGTGGGTGTCAACGGCGATTCTAATAATCTCCTAGGTCTAGGGTCTTTTGAGTGTTAGGCATATTTTTTGTGTCTTTCCTGATAGATTTTAGGCATTTTAGGTTAGCCCTTTTTTATAGGTTTAGGGTTTTAGGAAATTGGTCTCAAGGAATGGGCTAGAAACTTGGGCCTTTATGACTAGCTTTGCTTAAAATTAGCTTAATTAACTAAAATCTATAGAAATATTACCAAAAATATTAATTAGCCCTACTTAAGCAAAAATAATTATTAAAATGAGACTGACCGTTAAAACAAAATTATTTTTGGTATTTTTCAAGATTAAAAATGACTACAAAACATTAATGAAACTATTTTTTTTGTAATTTTCATTTTCTTGTAATAAAATAAGTAAAAGAGTCAAAATTAGTTGAAATAACGATATTAGGCCTAAATTAAATATTTACGTGCTAAAATATAAAAAATCTTGGGGAGGGTCAAAAATCACATGTCTATATTAGTAAAAGGATAGTGAGTAAATTTTGAGCAGATACAACAAATTAGCAAATTCAGCAGAGCTACAAGGAGTAAAATTTCATCCACTTAGTCTGGTTAATAGTAGTAGTGGGTAACAGTTTGAAACACCAAATTCATGTTAGAACCCAAAGAGTTTAAGTCAAAATCGAAGTAAAGTGGCAGTAGAAAAAAAATCAGCTAATAGTGAGAGAGCAAGCTATAAAAGAATAGCCTTTAGGAATTATCAAAATGTGGTTCCTCCAAGATTGACAGTGTGAGCAGAGTTAAATTATTAAGATTTTGTATGATAACTGTGAATAAATTAGCTTTCCGTTATGTGAATAATTTAGTTTTTCCTAGCTCAGAAGTAAGTTGGGAGATGAGTCGTCATTGACGTAGAGTGCAAAGAATTGCAGAAAATAAGGAAGGTTATTTGAATACAAACAAAAATAGAAGGATCTGCAAGTATAAGACCTTTGGTCTAAAGGGTGAAGTGAAAATTTTTAGTAAGTCCAGTTAGAGATTTGAAACCCGAAGAGTTAACATGGATATAAAAAAGGAAATCAGTTCGGTAATGAGGTAAAATTGTATAATTACCACAAGAAATATATCTAGCATATGTAAGAAATACAAAGTGAGTAGGATGATCACCGAGCTTAGTTATTGATGATAAAGTAATCATAGAAAAGCTATAAAATCATGCATATTTATGTGTCACGAGGGTAGTGCCATTACACGAGACTCTAGTCTTCGGAGTACTGGTCCAAGACTTAGGTAATAACAATGCTATAAGTATTTTCAGGAAGTGCTTAAAAAGATAAAGTATGAGAAGTATAACTCATGATTGAGGTAGATAAGAGAACTCTGGTGAAAAAAGTTCACCAGCCATGATAGAAGTTCGACTTCGAACTCCTAAGATGACAGAGTTGTTGTCTAGAACAGGACTTATTCCCCCTTAGTAGCCGAAGAAAAGGAGAAACAATGTGATAATCCCTACGTGTTACAATTTAAAGAGGGGATTCACAGGTATAAGATGATGGCTTTTGAATAAGGGGAAGATGATGGTACTTTGAGGTACCAAGACAGATTGTGTGTTCCAGACATAGATGGACTTAAAAAGGGAAGATCATGTTACAAGCCTATAAGTCTTGGTATTCTTTCCATCCAAGTTCCCCAAATATGCATCATGACCAAGGATATTGATTGGTTGAACGACATGAAAAAGAACGTCGCATACTTGCGGCCAATTGTCTGAATTGTCAGCAAGTGAAAGTCGAGCAGCAGAAAGCCTAGTATTTTATCACATAATACTCATATTTGAGTCGAGATGGTAAATATGAAATTTATAACGAGATTATCTTTCTCATTTTAAAAGCATAATTTGATTGGATGATTGTAAATCAACTTACCAAGTCAACACATTTCTTGCCAGTAAAGACTACCGATTCAACAGAAGATTATACCAAGTTATACATTCAGTAAATCATCTAATTGCATGGGACTCCATGGTTCGTCATTTGGGACTGTGGTGCTCAGTCTAAAATGAACTTTTAGAATTTCTTTTAGAAAGGATTAGGCACAAGTTTTTCATCCTCAGAAAGTTAGCCAGGCAGAGCGCATTATTCAAACAGTTGAGGATATGTCCTTGATGTTAAAAGTAATTGGGATGATTACATACCTCTTATTGACCTTGCTAATAATAACACCTACCATTCTAGTATCAAGAGAGAATTGTGAGAGACTCTATATAGGCTAAGGTATAGATCACTAATTGGATGGTTCGAAGTTGGAGAAGTGGAGTTGTTAGGACCCGATTTGGTCTATCAGACTATAGAGAAAGTTAAGTTAATTCAAGAGCATTTGAAGAAAACTCAGAGCCACCAAAAATCCTATTCGAGCGTGCGACATAGAGACCTAGAGTTTCAAGTTGATGATTGGGTGTTTCTTAAAGTTTTGCTTATGAAAAGCGTTATAAGATTTGGGAAGAAGAGGAAGCATAATCCTTGTTATATTGGGCCATATAGATTTTTGCGAAGGATCGGTCAATTAGCTTTTGAGTTGGAGTTGCCACCATAATTAGTGGTGGTACAGCCAGTATTTCGCGTGCCATGTTATAATATTCAAGTTTTCAGTACTCAGATACTCATGTAAGTTCAGTACTCAAATACTCATGTTAGTTCAACACTCAGATACTCATGTCAATTTAATACTCAACTACTCATGTCAGTCCAATACTTAGATATTCATGCCAGCTTAGTACCTAATATTGATGTTAGTTCAATTCTCAAATATTCGTGCCAGTTCAATATTCATATACCTATGTTAGTTCAGTATTCACGTATCTATGGTAGACCAATATTCAGTCAATGCAGTAGTCATTCAGTTTAGTATCTCAGGAGTTCAGTAATCATGTATCCATTCAGTTTAGTATGCAAGTGTTAATGAAATTTCATGTTTCCACCATACCCGTTTAAGGTCCGGAGTTAGCAGAAGTTACAGTCAGGACTATCATTCGAGGACGAATGATCCCAAGGGGGAGATAATGTAATACCCCATAAATTCGACTTAGGTATGAATGAGTTAAAGGAGTAGTAAGGTTATATTTTAGACATGTGAAGTCCCATCGGGATTATTATGGGTAAAATAGCTGTTTCAAAATCAAGATGGAAAGTGAGGTGCATAAGATTTGACAAAATCGACTAAGTTTGCAGAAGGTCTGTCTTCCAGCAGGTCTAGTGAAAATGTGTAAGGAACTTGGGAAAACTCAAAGCATGAAAGTTATAGGCCTTTGAAATATCTTTCCAACGATATATTATGGAGCTCGAATGGATCTTTGTGCAAAAGGTTATGTGCATTTTACAGAACAGTATGTGATATGCGCTCCCTGTAGTGCGGCCGCACTTCTTTTGAGGCAGTGTTACTGCTATTTTGCGCAGTCAGTAGCGTGGTCAGGTCTTCAAGTGCATGAGCGCGCTCATGGGGGGTTGTTTTAAAGCCATATTTCGTCCGCCACAGCCCCAAAACATAAAAACTGGCTCTAGAAAGTGGAACTCTCAAAAACCTAACTCCTTAAGGGTCCTTCCTCTACCCAAGGTAAGTTTTAATGGTAATTCTAAGTTTATTTCAATTTTCCAACATCTTATTAACATGGGTAAACCCTCTATATCATTAGATATTCGATTGAGGCATCATTGTTGAGAGAAGGAACCCTAGAACTTGAATTCAAGAAGATTGAACGTCAAGAAGGTAATATCTTCACTCTCTAATTGATTCTAGCATTGGATTAATGATTATAGACTCTAGTTCATGAGATATGAATTAATGGGTTTGATAGAAAAGCATGAACGAATTATAGGTTTGGGTTGTAAATTGTTGATTACTGTTTAAGGGTATTGTTTACCTTATGGATAATAAAGAATGATGTTGATTGTAACCATTTGAGACTTTGGAATTTATCTAGGAACAATAGAATGGGTTATTGGGTGTAGAGACACCATTAATAAGGACTATGAAGCTTTATGTCACAACTGTTTGAGAAAATACTTAAGTGACCAAAACATGAGAATTATTGCTACTATGGAATCCCTTTGACTTGTATTGATATAGATTAAAGTTGAAAGAGTTGGTGAATGTTGTATTATGCTCAAGAGCAGGAAGTTAAGGTATGTGAGGCCAACAATCTATGTTTGCGAATGTTAATAATTCTCCCTACACTACGTTTCTTTTATAACGTTATTAATTACCTCAGAAACATAGTTAAGCTCAATTCCTTGAATAATTGTAGAACCTCTATTCTCTAGCTTCATAACTCGTTCATGACTTTCATTCTAAACGTTGTGAGCTCAGTTCGTATTCAGTACAGACTTGGGTTATGATGTCCCTAAGTCTCATTATAGCTTACTCAGCATGTCATAAACAGTTAAAGTTTCAGTGTTCATAATCAGTTCAAGAATACATATCTCAGTCTAGTCCTATTCCGTATTCTAGTATTATGTAACTTAGTGTGATTCAGCATTTCAGTATCATGTATTGCAGTATGATTCTCAGTTCCTGATTTTCAGTTCCTGAATGTTGAACACATGTATTTGGGCCTGAGGCCGTAGTTTATTCTTTATACATGTTTGGGCCTGAGGCCGTAGTTTATGCTTTATGCATTTTTGGGCCTGAGGCCGTAGTTATGTATATGTATACTTGGGCCTGAGGTCGTAGCTTGTACACATATATATTGGGCCGAGGCCGTAGCTTATTCAGATAAACAGGTTGTTCATCATTCAGAAGAGGGAGTATTCATATCCTTACTTCCTTTGTTCAGTTTAGTTATTAGTTATCATTTCAATTATCAGTTATCAGTTATCATTTCAGTTATCAGTTAACATTTCAGTTATCAGCTATCAGTTATTAGCTATCGGTTATCATTTCAGTTTCAGTTTCAATAGTTTCATTTCAGTTATCAATTATCAATTCTCAGTTATCAGCTTAGTTTCAGTTTCAGTATTTATAACTCTTTCTTTCAGTTGCTTTGCACACTAGTGCAATTCAAATGTACTGACGTCCCTTTGTCCGGGGCCTGCATCTCACAATGCAGGTAATGATTTACAGGTTAATGATTCAGAGCGCTAGGACTCTCATATCAGTTGTTTGGTGATCCCCAGTTCTTTCGGGGAATTATAATTATCTTATAGTCTTCAGTATTTCCAAACCGTCAATGTTTTCAGTACTTCATTAGAGGCTTCATAGACTAGAGTAAATCTTAGACAGAGTCTTAGACGTTTCATGTTAAGCTATGTTGGCTGCAAATATGTTTCAGAATTGTATTAGTATTTTCGCACTCAGATTTGTATCATCAAGACTTTTAGTATATCAGCATGTGTTAGTTTATCTTCCACATTCAGGATGCTATGATATAACATGTTGATTCAGCCAGCCAGTTGGTTCGCTCGGTCACATATAGTCAGGCACCGAGTGTCGTGTTATGTCCAGGCCCAGGTTCGGGGCGTGACAGGATGGGTCGTTACAAAGGTTTTCAGCAGGGTGTAAAATACACGTTGTACTCTTTATCCTTTACTAAAGTTTTTCCCACGGGGTTTTTCTTGTATGGTTTTTAATGAAGCAACTAGGAACGCGTATTACTTAATATGTGTTATTTTAACTAGCCACTTAATAATGAACATCCAATTAGTGTTATGAAAATATTATATTGTGGGTGTCCATTTATAACTCCACTATAGATAAGCTTTCTAAAGAAGGTTATCCATTTAGTACTCCATTGAAGTTTATCTAATAGCTGATGCAGGTAAGTTGCAAGCAACTCAATGAAATGACTTGCAGCAGCTTCTTATTAAACACGCAGGTTGCGAGCAGCTCATACAGATAGTTTACAAGAAGCTCAAGAAAAGCCTAATAGCTGCTTCCTGAAAAGCTTCGCAACTTCTTTCTTTCTTCTTTAAATAGAGGAGATTAAAGTTCATTATGTACATCAGTTTGAAGTTGAGTAATATGTCAGTCTCTCTGTACTTGTCTTTGATTTATTTACTTTATAGTCTTTATTTTTATAACTTAGCTTGTTTTGTTAGTGATTGGCAGCTTTCTACATTCTAACTGATTATAAGAAGTACCTTTTGGATCCATTTGGGCAATGTAAACGTATATTTGGGTTTGAGAAGGGCAGTACATTGCCACTGTGCTGAACCGTTATTAATAGCTTCTAAGCAAATATGGATTAAGGGTCCATTGCGACTCTACATTGCCTTGGCTGCTAATATCGGTCATGCACATAAATTAGGATATTGTTTAGTGGAAATGTGAAATTATATATCAAATGTTATATCAATGCTTGTAGTCATTAAGAGACCATTTTGCATATTTAAGCACAGAGAAGGAGAAACAATTTTTTTCCTTTGACTTAACTGATGGTACGTAGAGGGGTTTGTTTGTTCTAAAATTTGCTTTTCTATTAGTCATCGTACGAAAGATTAATTGAGTGTATTGGAGTAACATGTAACGGCCCGGCCGGTCGTTTTGAGAGTTGTAGCTCCGTTCCTCCATTTACTGCTCATTCCCTGCTTAATTATTGTTATGTGACTTGTTGGGGTAGTTGGTTCGGGTCCTAAGAGGTTTCGAAATGAATTGAGACACTTAGTCTCAAGGTTGAAAGCTTAAGTTGAAATGGTTGACCGGATATTGACTTGTGTATAAACAACTTTGGAATAGAGTTTTGATGGTTTCGTTAACTCCGTCGAGTGATTTTGGACTTAGGAGCATGTCCTAATAGTAATTTGGAGGTCCGTAGTTGAATTAGGCTTGAAATAGCGAAAGTTGAAAATTTGGGAAGTTTGACCAAGAGTGGACATTGTCATTACAAGGCTTGGATTGGGGTTCCGGGAGTTGGAGTAGGTCCATGATGTCATTTGTGAGTTGTGTGCAAAATTTGAGGTTAATCAGACGTGATTTGATAGGTTTCGGCATCGAATGTGTAAGCTAGAAATTCAAAGTTCATTAGGCTTGAATCAATGCGTGATTCATGGTTTTAGTATTGTTTGATATGATTTGAAGGCTCGACTAAGTCCGTATGATGTTTTGGAACTTGTTGGTACGTTTGGTTGAGATCCCGGGAGCCTTGGGTGTTTCGGATGGCTAACATATTGGAATTTGGACTTGGAATATGGCTGAATCTGCAGATTTCTGGTATCTGGTTTCCTTCTTCGTGTTCGCGGAGGGTATCTGGAAGCAGGTGAAGATTTGTACTTTGCGTTCGCGAAAAGGAAACTGTGTTCATGAAGGTCTGGGTAGATGGTGCATCGCGAACGCGAGAAGGGGGCAGCGTTCGTGAAGAAGAGGGGAGCGGACTGGGAACCGACACATTTGGTCTACGCGTTCGCGGAAGGGTGATCGCGTTCGCGAACCTTGGGGTCAGCAAGCCATCGCGTTTGCGAGTGGTACCTCGAATCCGCATAGAAGATTTTTGGGCGGCAGATTGATTTGTGCTACGTGAACGCGAGAAGAAGGCCGCGTTCGCGAAGAAGGGTCACCTGGGAAGATATAAATATTTCAAAAACGAGGGTTTGAGTTCATAACACAAATTTGATTTTGAGAGCTCGGTTGGAGGCGGTTCTTTGAGAGATTTTCAAGTGGGTTATTAGGCTAAGTGGTTCTTACTTAGTTTTCGTTAAATTCCATATTTATGTGTTTGATTTCATGATTTACTTAGTGATTTGGGGTGAATAATTGGGGAGAAATGTAGGAAAGTTCTTAGGCCGAATTTTGAGGATTTGATCGAGATTTTGATATCGGATTTGAGTAATTTTGGTATGGGTGGATTCGTGGTTGAATGAGTGTTCGGATTTTGTGACTTTTACCTGATTTCGAGACATGGACCCAGGATAGCCGACTTTTGAGTTGACTTTTTGGCTTTTGATTATGAGCTTAGTATTTTCTTATGGAATTGATTCATTTAGCTCGTGTGGATTGTATCAAACTATTTGTGGCTAGATTCGAGACATTTGGAGGTCGTTTCGAGAGGCAAGGGCTTGTTGGAGTAGAGTTTTGCATAGATTAATGTAAGTAACACTTTTGAACTTGGTTCTGAAGGTGTGAAGCCCCAAATATCTTATTTTGTGATTGGTGTTGAGGTGACGCATGTGCTAGGTGACGGGCATGTAGGCGTGCACCATAAGAATTGTGACTTCATCGATTCCATGGAACTAAATAGTTTATTAAACTTGACGTTACCCGTATTTTTACCGTGTGATAGAATAATTGAGTCGTCAATCATGTTAGAAAGTCCCGTTTAGGATACATGTTGAACTATTTGCTTAACTTGCCATTTATTCCTAGTCATAGTTATTGTTAAATAATGTCTCAGTCTCTGTTATCCTTATTTGCTACGTCATATCATTATTGTTTGGGCTTAATAACATGATTCTGGTGAGCCGAGAGACGGGAGAAATTAGTGACTGATGAGACTGAGGGTCTATTGTGAGTGATATTTATGGGATCGGGCCGCACGTCGCAGCATGTTGTACTGATTGATGCCAGGATTTGGCTTATTATAGCGCTTGGGCTGGATCAGTGCCTCCGGAGTCTGCAGATCCACAATGGGCGCAGTGCTAGCAGTTATTTATATTTGGGCTAGATCTACCCTGGGTTGGATATGCCCTGTTATGTGTTAAGTTTTGTTGTAAAATCTGAAAGCATGTTTAAATTCGTGTTGAAAGCATATCTAAATTCTTGTACCTTCACTTGTAGACTATGAATTTCTGAGATATCACTGTCATATTTTCTGTAACTTTACGTGCTGTTAAATGTTGAAAGTGGACTGTAATAATTGGACTCGTCACTACTTTCAGTCCAAAGGTTAAATTTGTCACTTATTTAATTAGTTGTACTCACGCTACACCCTGCACATCGTGTGCAGATCCAGGTGCTTCCGGTCACGTCGGTTGCTGATTTGCAGAGTCCAGACCTTCGGATATCATCGAGGTAGATGTTTGGCGTTCGCAGACCTTGACTCTCCTTCCTTATCTTTTAGTTTATTTATTTAGGTTTACTTTCTAGATAGTGTACCAGACTTTGTCTTTTCTTAGATGCTCATCTACTCAGTGATATCCCGATTTTGGGAAGAATTTATGTATTGAGTTATGATTTTCCTATTCTGTTTTTAAAAGATTTTTTCTTTAATTGAGATGCTTTTAGTATCTTTCAAAGATTTAAGGTTTTGGAAATGTCTAAATAGTCGGCTAGTACTATGAGAGGCGCTATCACGATGGATTGATTTTGGGTCGTGACATAAGAGGTCAAACTATATATTCTTATTTGGATAGTGAGATGGTTGTATTTTAAAAGATATTATATAAACTACAATATCTAACAATCGAAAATATCCAAAAATATATTTTTCCTTTCTTTTATTAGGAATTCTTTTCTTTTTGGTCCGTTTCACAGAATGATGCATTTTTATTTATTTTTTGAAATTTTTAATGACTTTATACTTTACGCTTTGTCCTTAATGACAATTAGATTTATGAAAATATAATGTCATGTTTAATTAAGTTCAAATGGTACTCTGATTTATGTGTTAAAAGTCAATCTCTTTCTCAAAACCATGTTTAGTCAACCACCGATCTGGATCTGATGGCACAAATTTGTGCATAGTTGAGGTTGCTATCTAATATTTACGCGAAGTTTAGGAAGTGAAACGAAATTCACCGATGATTTAAATATTTGAAAACTATACAACGATAATTCAACCTAGTTAGAGAATATATTCATATGGAACATAAAAATACTATTCAAATAAATCGAGCAAATAATTTTGTCTCGCACATGTTCGTTTGTCAGCTTCGCACATAACAACCTTAATACAACAAAGAGCTATTAATCACTAAGAGCGAGATGGAAAGTAAACTTAATTAAGAATTTAAGTCAAGACATTGGAGAAATACATAAAGAGCCCCTCCAAGTTGTTCACAACGGTCAGTTAAATACCTCAACTGAGACCATTTTCACTTAAACATATCACGTGACTAAAAACTGAACTCAATAAACACCCGACCTCACCAGCCCCCGTCGCGTATGTTACACCTCCGGTGTCTTTTATAAGAATGAATTAAAAGCTGACACGTGGACAAATAATAAGAAATAAAGAATTAAAAACATAAAACATAAAACATAAAGGTAAATTTTCATCGTTTCTTCCTTCTAATCACTCTCTCTCTCTCTCTCTCTCTCTCTCTCTCTCTCTCTCTCTCTCACCGAATAACCCATCTTCATCTCTTCGATTAAGCTTGGTTCAATCGGCATTTTTGTTGCAAAATTAAACATTTCTTTCACTTACTAAGCATGATTAGTTATGGTTTGTTCGAATTGTATCTTGGTTCAAGATTTATCACCTGAAGGAAGGTCATTCTAGGGTTTTGATAGTGGAATTTTTGTGAAAAAGGGAGTCAACTATAAAATAGCTTCGATTATTGCATAAAGGTATGTTTATATCATGCTTTTTTTCTATTTTATGGCTATATGTCTGTTATGGTGCTATTAGATTAGGGTTTTTTTTGTTCTGGAAAATTGAAAATGTCAAGGAATATTGACTGGTTTTGTTTTGTCATTTTCAATACCGAGTCGCATGGACGAATATATTGGTATTGTTTTTCATCATGGGGGCCACTTTATTGATGGAAAGTATGTGGGGGAGGGTGAAACAATAGGGCATGTGGTGGACAAAGACCATTTCTCTTTGCCCGAGCTTGTGTCCTACATAAAAGAGACCCCTGAAATGCGCTACAATTCAGTTGTGAGTTATTTGTTTAATGTCCTAAAACTCAGAAGTTCTTTCCAATTGAAAATGACTATCAACTACTAAATTTAATTAAAGACCTGAAGGATGGGGATCGCTTTGATGCTATGTGAGTCTTTTAACAGATAATTTAGAGGTTGTGGAGGAGGATATACTGTGGGATATTTACCTTCCTTACAGGTTGGTGATTGTGACCAAGCTACAGAAATTAGGGGTAGTCCAAGGGTTAGTGTACATGTTGGTAAGGGCATTGGTGTAAATGTTGATGAGGGTATTGGTGTAAATTATGATGAGGATATTAAAGTAACTGTTGATGAGAGCATTGGAGTAAATACTGATGAAGGCATTGGAGTAACTGTTGATGAGGGCATTGGAGTAAATACTGATAAGAGCATTAGAGTAAATATTGATGAGGGTCTTGGAGTAAATGTTGATGAGGGTATTTGAGTAAGTGTGGTTGAGGATATAGAAGTAAATACTGCTGAGGGTAGTGTTGTAAATGCAGAACAAACTAGGTCTACATTTTTAGATGAGGATATAAATGTTGAAGAGATGCAGCTGTAGTGCATGACAACCAGTTTAAGGATACAAATCTTGAAGATAAAGATGCAGATTTTGGTGAAGATGACCTTGAAGACATTCCAGAAGAAGATGACAGTGAGATAGATGATGAGTTAAGAATTGTGAGACATGCTGCCAGGGAAGTAAATAGAAACAAGCTAAAGAAAAAGGTGAATGATGTTGGATCACAAAGTAATAGGAAATAGAGGAAAAAACCTGTTTTTACAGAATAGGTAATTCTTGGTGTGGCTGGAAATGATAAGGGGTTTGAAGATATAGGGATAAATAAGAAGGATAAATATGTTGAAAAGCTAGGTGGGGATGAAGAGTATTTGGACAACTCAGATGTTCAGAGTGTAGAAAGTGATGAAGAGTTAGACCCACTTGTTGAACATGGTGTTGATCTTCCTCCTAGAAGAAGAAGTCAAAAGACTAGGTATGACTTTGATGCTAAAATTTCTCTGTTTGAGTTGAGCACGATCTTTGTTAATGCAGAAGATTTTAGGAAAGTTATTTCTGACTATGCTATTAAATATAAAGTGTTTGTAAATCTTAGACCTAATGAGAAAGATATAGTAAGAGCTAAGTGTAGGCATGAAAAGTGTAAGTGGCAAATATTTGCTAGTAAGGATAGGGATTCAAGGAACTTTACTACGAAGACTTATATACCTATCCATAAATGCCCAACAAATAACAAGAACAAACTTTGTACAACCAAGTACATTATAAGAAAGCTCCAAAATAGAATCATCTCAACTCTAAACATCACAGTGCATGAGTTCCAAGAGGTTATAAGGGTTAAATGGGGTTTGTATGTAGTAAGATCACTTTTATATAGAGCCAAGATGAAGGTAATTAGTCAGTTTATGGATGACTAGAACCTTGAATTTTCTAGGTTGCTGGACTATGCTGACATGATTAAGTCCACCAATCCTGAAAGTTCATGTTGGGTGAGAACTGATACAGAAACAGTTCCTGGGAAACATCTATTTAAATACTTTTATGTATGCTTTGAGGCTATGAAGAAGGGATGGATTTTAGGTTGTAGAAGAATAATAGGTTTTGATGGTTATTTCCTAAAGGGAGCTTGCAAAGGTGTATTGTTAGTGGCTATTCGGAAAAATGGAAATAATCAAATGTATCCCATTGCTTGGGCTTTTTGTAGATCAAGAGACTACACATTCATGGAGTTGGTTTATCAACTATCTCAAAACAGATTTAGGGTTGAGGAATGGTGAATATTTAAATATCATGTCTGGCATGCAAAAGGTACTGCAATCCATTTATTATGTTGTTTGTTTATTACCATTATTATTCTTATTGATGTTATATCTCACTAATATTGCATGTTACTACTGTATTGATTAAGGATTATCATCTGTTGTTGTTGATTTGCTACCTCTTGCTGAAAGAAGAATATGTGCAAGACACATTTGGCAAACTGGAAGAAAACTTAGAGGGGAGAGGGGAGAAGGAAGCAGTTTTAGAGATGTTCTAAGTCTCCTTTTCAGGTAAAGTTAAGGGAAGAAATGAAGAAATTGGATGAGTTAGGAAATGGTATTTGTGAAAGTTTACTATCATATGATAAAGAATACTGGTGTAGGGCATATTTCAATGAGAATGTTAGATGTGATATTGTAGAAAATAACATGTGTGAAACATTTTATTCTTGGATATTAAGTCCTAGGTATAAATCTGTCATGACTATGCTTGAAGAAATTAGGCACAAAATGATGAGTAGGTAAATTGATATGATCAAGTTTGTTGAAATATGGGCTTCTGATATATCACCTATGGCAAGACTAGTTTTAGAGGAGAACAAGGAAATAGGAAGGAAGTTGAAAGTACAGTGGAATGCTGACACTGGATTTGAAGTGAATGAAGACATGTATAGGCACACTGTTGATATATAAAAAAGAGAATGCAGCTACAGATTATGGCAGTTAAGAGGTATACCATGTCAACATGCAATATGTGCCTTTTATAAGATTGTGAAGGAAGCAGAAAACTATGTTGAACACTAGTTAGAAAAGACACTTTCCTGGCTTCTTACCAATACTATATTTAGCCAATTCCAAGCATACAAATGTGGGCTGAGTCTACCAATCCATCAAGTCAGCCTCCTGAAGTTAAACCAATGCCTAGTAGGCCAAAAAATGTAGAATAAAAGGCAAGGATGAACCAAAGAAGTGGGGAAAACTGTCAAAGAAGGTTGCTAAGATGTCATGTTCAATTTACCATCAGGTTGGTCACAACAATTCACTATGTTGTTTAAGGGTAAGTTTGATGACTTTCAATTCAATTTGTTTCCATTGTTTTCATAGTACTTTGATTAATGACTTACCAATCATATACTAGGGACAAACAAGCACACAATTTGTTAGTCAAAGTAATACAACCCAAGCTGCAGGTACATCAACTACCGCAACCCAAACTCCAAGGGCCTCATCTTCCTTGTGTGATAAAACATCAAATATAAGAAGGAACACACCATCAGTAAGAGGTAGGGGAAGAGGTGGTGGAGATGGTAGGGAAAGAGATGGAGGATCTGGTAGGGGAAGAGGTAGAAGTTGAGTTGCTGGTACAGCTGGTTCTACTACATTTGGTGCAGCTATTTCTTCTACTGCCTGATCACTTGTTGCTTCTGTTAGGAAGAAAAGAAATAGAAATTCTGGTTTTGGTTTGTACACAGACACACAAACAGGGATTAGTATCCTTAATGTAAGTGTGAGAAGTCAATATTAGTTAACTGTAATTTCTATCCTTATGCTTCTGGATTATTCATTACTGACTACACGTATTTTCTTGCCTGGTAGGCCAAGTGAAAGAGTTATTTTGACTGATGCAAACTTGATGAATGTTGCACAAACTAATGTAGATCTTGGATTTAGACCAAATGATCTCAAGTGAAAAGGGAAAAGAGTTGTGACAGGGAATCAACTTCAAAAGCAAAGGGATGCTGCAGTTTCTAAAACAAGATTAAAGTTGGAACCTCTACTTCATCTACACCAGTTGACTCTTGTCAAAGTCAAATTTAGGAAGAAGCTTCTTGTATTTTGTTGGTCATGTGTATGAACCATATTTTGTGAAGTATTTTGAACCTACTAATATTGGTCATCTGGTCATATGTATGAACCTTATTTTGTGAAGTATTTTGAACCTATTAATGTTGTTCATTTGGTCATATATATGAACCTTATTTTTGTATGGGATGTATATGAACCTGCTTTTGTTAGTTAAGTGCATTTCAGATTATTGAATCTACTTTTGTTGGCAGTATAATTTATTGCTATTATGAGATCGAATTAGTCCACCTTTGCTTCAACAGTCTAATTCTTTTGCAGAAACTAAAACACATTTGATCATTGAAAAGTTCATCACACACATTAAAAATTTTAACTACATTGAATAAGCAAAATTAGCCATAAATCATAAACAACATTGCAGTAAAATAAATGGGGTTACATGCCCATATACATGTCGCGCCCCCTTTTTCCTTTCTTTTGGATAGAGAGAGGGAAATACGGGTTTCGACATTCATGGGGGTAATAACTCATTTCCTTTTGGGAATTTGGGTTTTTTGAAGAGTCGCCAACTAACGAATTATGGTGCGTTAGGACACCTAGAGTAATTAACTCTTAGACTAGTTTGCATTACCAGAGATTTAGGGTAAAGGCTCGAAATAACCTTGAGGGGAAGGTGTTAGGCACCCCTCTCAGTCCACAACGGTGGGTCCCATCCGAACTTATACTTATGAATTAGTCCTTTAACAAATAAATAGTTAAACACATACTTGCAAATAATGGCATGTTTTGGACATTGTATGACTCGAAGAATTTGAATAAGTTGCATATAAAGAGTATGGTTTAAACATCGGGAATTGGGAAAGAGGGGTCCTAGGTTGGTTAGCTTATAGGATCACCCCACACAATGCCCGGTAAACACTCCTCAATGACGGGCTACACTTGACATTAGCGCGTAGTCATCATATCCTTTTCTGCCCAAGTCCCTCCCCTTGGTCATAGCCTAAAGCGTTCTAGTAACCCTGAAAATGTCCTATGCGTGCACTACCAATCCCTTCCTTGTTGCCCTGGAGGTATTTTAGGACCTCTACTTTTGGACAGTTCTAGACCTTTCTAAGGTTTTAAAGGATAAAAGTCTAGGCGTCAATCAAGAACAAATAGGATTGTATTTAAAGAAAATAGATTATAGGCTCACAGTCACATCCACAAATAGAACAAGTAAATGCACGTCTTCAAACAACAGTCAGGTATTTAAGAGAAAATCCTAGAACATGATATCCAGGTGAGCAGGGATTATGCAGTATTGACTTAGGACAAAGTGTAAAAGATCCTATTTAGCTTGCCTACTGATTTAGACCTGTTAAATCTGAACAGTTTTAAATAACAAAGCACAGTTTCAGAGTTGTGGCATTTAATCGTCCTATAGGCTTGCCTAAATGCAGAACAGTGATGTCCTAAGAGCATGGTATCTACATTGATACAGTAAAACAATGAATAGTTTTAAGCGGATACTTGAGATCCTATAAACATACTTTCTAGTGATAGTAAATTAAGGCAGTGTTTGAAAAATCATTTAAAGAAGCAGGCAGTTGATTAAGACAATTTAGAATGAACTAACATGAATTAGACTGATTTATTTAACTAAACTAATTTTAAGCTCTATAGGCAGGATTTTCTACTAGGACTGATTTTAATTCCTATAGGCATTGTATCTAATTGTTTAAAGCTGATTTTGGAACTTATAGGCATGATTTCTAGTAAAACAAACGTAAATACCTGTTGTAACAGAAACTGAACTTAATCACTTTACATTCTATAGGCATTATATCTAATTATAAAGCTATTTAGATCCTATAGGCATGATTTCTAATTATAAAGCCATTTAGATCCTATAGGCATGATTTCTAATTATAAAGTTGATTTTAACCCTATAGACATGATTTCTATTATTGAAACCATTTAAATCCTATAGGCATTGTTTCTAGTATGGTAAAGCAAATATAGCAAATGTATTAACACAATCCAATAGGTAGGGTATCTACCCGAGTTACCCAACAGATATATAATTACCCACCCCTTTTCCAATAATCACCCCAATGTTGTTTACAAATAATTATTACAGACTAGCTGAATGAATTACATAAATAAAGAAAAAGAAGAAGTTAACTATAGGGAGCTTGAAGTAGGCCCAAATGACTTCCCAAGCCTCCAATAGCCTCAAATGCCAAAGTCCATAGACAGTATCATGTCTAGGTGTGTCAGAGTTCCCTAAGGATCTCAAGGATCCCGGGTAGTGCTCACACCTAGACTTTTTCTCAAACAAATAACTGATTTAGGTGCAGTGTGGAAGGGCCAGCTCTGACATGCCAGAGTTCAGAGAGATATCAAGGATCTCAAGGCAGTACATATGCCAGAGGGGCAAAACCTAATATTCTAGGAGTAATGTGAGAGTGCATAATGACTTTGAAAGAGTTTGGTAAACAGAGAAAGAAGGTCTTAGTAGCAGAAAAAACTTTTATGAAAGTCAAAACTGAGTTAGAGTAGGAATAGTTTAAGAAGACATTTAAAATAGTCAGAAAGCAGGTCAGAGAACATACAGCTTCAGAACAGACATCACACAAGGGAAAGAGGTAGGGGGAACACCTAGCATACACCTTAGTGATAGAAATCAAATACATAGATGGTAGTTGCAAAGTTAAGTTGAGAACACATAGGTTTAAGACACAAACAAAATTACATTAGAACAAACTATAGCAGACAAACATTTCATGAAAATATTCAAGATTTTAGAACAAGTAGGGTTTGGGCATGCTAAACATTATGAAACCATAAGCTTAAAACATGCTTTGTGATACAGTAATCTAGGCATGTTGATTGCATACTAAGTAGAATACCTCATAAAATTGGACATCAAAATTGATAAACTACAGGAATAAAGTAAACTCATAGCTTGGAATGTGAATTTAATCAGAACATACCAGTTAAGGGGAGTATATAGAATACAGAGTAGAGATAAATCCAGTAGCAAACCTTGGCTTATAGTCGACTGAACTAATAAAAATTTCAATGAACAGAAGAGAGTAGAGAGTATAATAGTGTAGATGAACTCGGATTCATTGTCCTTTTTCACTTGAAGTAAGAGGGGATTTATATAGTAATCGGAAGCTTGACACATAAGGGAAGAAATCAATTAAGTAGTAAATCAAAGAAGTCACACGTAAATCAGCAAGATCTTCCCTTAATCAAGGGACAGTTCAATCAATGGTAAAACATACTAAGTATTTAAGGAAAAGAATAAAGTAAAGTTTAGGTATAGAATAGGTAATTACGGGTAAATGCACATCAGTTTAATTAAGGAAATAAATCAGTAATAATCAGCGGAATATAAACAAGGCAGGAAAAAACAATTAAGGTAGGCAAATTCAATCAAATTGAGCAAAGAAATAAGAATCAAACGTTTAAAGGAAAGTGTTCAAATTAAACCAGGGATTAAGGGATTCAGAATAATCAAGGGTTCAGTCAAAGAGAAAGTCATGGAAGAATAAGCATGCTTAGCATATAAAATGAGGTAGAGCATGAATAGTCAAGAATCGATACATAATTTTAACGAAACAAAAGTTAAACAACACTGATTCAAGGAGAAGTATACAAGTCTTGCATGAATGGTCAGTGTGAACACGAGTACATAATATCAGTGAAAGGTCAAACCAGGAAAATTCAGTAAAAGCATATTAGGAAAAGAAAATCACGAGAAATCACAAGAACCTAAGACAAGAACACAATCAGATATACCAATATCCAGAAACGAAACGTAGAATCCCAAAAAATTAGGGTTTTCAGTACAAATGGTCTAGGGTTGTAGCAGGTTCATAAAATCAGTCAAAAACATATGAGAAGCAGAAGTTTAAACACAAAGAATCATCAAATAAATTTAAAAAAAAAATTCTAAAAACTCTAGTTTTAGGAAAAGATAAAAAATCACTTGAAATCATATGATTCTTGTAAAGAATCTCAATGCCGTTGTAAAACTCACATGAAACAAACTCAACTCACCTTAGATCTGTACAGATCTAGGAGGATTTTAGAAAAAAAAATTAGGGGTTTCGAAGAGAACCATACAGAGATGAAGAAACATGTTTAGAAACTCATAGATCGTGGCTAATATAGGACGGTCTCACTCAAAATCACATCGGAATGGCCTAGAACAGGTGAGAGATGAACCCTAGATGCAAGTCGACATAGCCCTAGTCCCTTGAGGGCCTTAGAGATGGCAAGAATGACATGAGAGAGGCCATTGGAGCCCTGAGAGGTGGTGAGAGGTCACCGGAGATAGCCATAGATGGGGGTCAGTGAGATTGGGGATTAGGGTTAGGGTGAAAGCGTTTGAGAGCGGAGAGGATTAGATGACGGTGGTATAAGGTGGGAAATGAATTAGGGTTTTGGGGTATAGGGTGGTTTAATTAAGGAAAGGGGAAACCTGGACCGTTGATCAAAATAATCAACGGCCAGGACTTAGCCGGGTCTTTGGGTTGGGCAGGTGGGTATTGGGCCTGGGTAGATTTAGGTTTAAAATTGGGCTGATTTTGGGGTTGGGTTTGGGGTAAAATTGAAATAAAATTAGGCAAGATTTTAAAGGGGAAGAAATAAATCAATATGAAGCCTTTAAAATTATAGAAGAATTATAAAAAATGCTTATGCATGCTTATATATGAATATATGCTATTTTGAAAGTATATATACGTATTAAAAATATATAGGGAAAAATTGGGTATCAACAGCTGCCCCTCTTTACCCGGGAAGGATGAAAGAGTTTTCCGGTAAAGAAATGATGGCCAATTTTGACCGGGCGGGATGCTTTGAAAGACAGAGTCCGGACTTCGGTCTTTGAGTTGCCTACATATCCTTGGTTTTACAAGAGTCAGGCCATGTGTAGGTCTAGATTCATTGGCGGAATATACCGATGAAGTCATTGCAAAAACGGACACGAGATACAAAAGCGGCTATGTTGAGCGGTTGGGGTTTTAGACAGTTGAAGGAACTGGAGCGAGGTCTCTCCTGCTAGGATAGCAGTTGCTTACTGATTACCTGTAGATAAAAAAAATACTACAAACATGTATTTATGCGAAAATTTTAACATGATACAGATTCCCTTTGGACCATGAAGGTTGTCTTTGGACGGTTAAAGATGACGTCTTGGTCCATGAATTATTTAGTGAGGGATTTGCAGGCCATGAAATAATGTTCTGGGCCATGAAGATGGTGCCTCCGAACCATGACCCCTCTGAATAATGATATGCAAATTTGAGGGATCCTCATGCCATGGCATGGTATCTTCCGGCTATGAGGATGATGCCTTTTTAGACTATGACACCTTTGGATAGATTGGTGATATTCCAGCCCATGATATGCAATGACATGATGTTAACAACACAAGGCTTAGTCTTGTGAAATGGAGGGTAGAGTTTAGCCCGATTGAAAAGCAAATAAATAGTCCTAAAATAGAGCAATATTGGTAAAAAGAGGGATAGTGCTTAGTCCCATGCGGATGGAGGCATGGATTAGCCTCATGCAGATATGGAGGTAGGGATTAGCCACATCCAAATATGGAGGCAAGGATTAGCCTCATGCAAATAGGGAGGCGGGGATTAGCCTCATGTAGATATGGAGGCAAGGCTTAACCTCATACAGATATGGAGTCAAGGATTAACCTTATGCAAATATGGAGGCTAGGATCAGCCTCACGCAAATAGGGAGGCAGGGATTAGCCTCATGCAAATATGGAGGCAAGGATTAGCCTCATGCAAATATGGAGTTGGGATTAGCCTCATGCAGGCGTGGAGGCAAGGATTAGCCTCATGCAAATAGGGAGGCAAGGATTAACCTCATACAAATATGGAGGCAAGGATTAGCCTCAGGCAAGTAGGGAGACAAGGATTAGCCTCATGTAAATAGGGAGGCAAGGATTAACCTCATGCAAATATGGAGGCAGGGATTAGCCTCATGCAGGTATGGAGGCAAGGCTTAGTTTCATGCAAATGTGGAGGCAAAGATTAGCCTCATGCAGATGTGGAGGCAAGGATTAGCCTCATGCAAATATGGAGGCAGGGATTAGCCTCATGCAAATAGGGAGGCAAGGATTAGCCTCATGCAAATATGGAGGCAGGGATTAGCCTCATGCTAATATGGAGGCAAGGATTAGCCTCATGCAAATGTGGAGGCAAGGATTAGCCTCATGCAAATGTGGAGGCAAGGATTAGCCTCATGCAGAGAGCAAATAGCAAATAAGAGTAGTATATGTTTAGCTGGAGATATATTCGGTGTCTGATGGCCTAATCTTTTTACGTGCATATAGTTGCGGATGTTATCATTACATCATATGTGCCTGCGTTCAAAGAGAAATTGTGAGTTCTATGGAGGGGAAGGTTGGTTCGTGCTTTTGTCGGCTGGTTTTGCTTTTCTCCTTTCTGAAAGCCTTTTCGAGTTTCCCTGGGTGACGCTTGACTGTTATGGGAATAGAGTTTTCGAAAATATGCAATTATTGATAAAAATAGAGTTGTTTTTAGAAACATATTGATATATCAAGTAATTGTTTTATGAACTAGTGACTGTAACACATCTCAAAGGCATTGCAGCTCTCTTATATTAGATTTTTGTGGGTCCACCTCAAAATTTTGTCCTAGTTTGGTGGATGATTTTTTGACCATTTGCGGATAACAGGTCTTGCTAAACCTTCTTCGGAATTTTGAGAATCCTTCTGAAAATTCTGCCCCAGTTTCTTAACCAATTTCTGACTTTCTAGCATAATGGCTTTGGCTGGACTTGTTTCAAAAATTTGAGGGTCCTCCTCAAAATTCTGCCCCAATTTCTAATCATGGAAAAAATGGAAATTTTGTTATGATATGACCGAACCCATAAGGCTGCCTACGTATCCCCTCTTAAATGGGAATCAGGTCAAGCGTAGTTCAATTACATCGGACGAGGAAATGTAAATAATCTAAGCATAGTATCTCTTGACTGCGTCTGAATTGATTGGTTTTGGCTAGATTTCTCCATCCATTTCTGCAAGTGTGAGTGCTCCTCTTGTCAGCACCATGTGAACCATGTACGACCCTTACCAGTTGGGAGAGAATTTCCCTTTGGATTCATCTTGATATGGGAAGATCTTCTTCAGCACCAACTGACCTAGTGCAAACTGTCTTGGCTTGACCCTTTTGTTGAAAACTCCAGACATTCTATTCTGGTAAAGTTGATCGTGACATACTGCGTTCATCCTTTTTCCATCTATAAGGGCCAATTTTTCATAGCGACTTCGTATCCACTCTACATCGCTGAGTTCAGCTTCCTGTATGACTCTTAAAGAATGAATCTCTACCTCGGCTGGGATGACAGCCTCGGTACCATAAACCAACATGTAGGGAGTTTCCCCAGTTGATGTGCGAACCGTGGTGCGGTATCCCAATAAAGCAAAAGGTAGCTTCTCGTGCCATTATTTGTGGTTTTCTACCATCTTCCTTAGTATCTTCTTGATGTTTTTATTGGTGGCTTCTATGGATCTATTCATCTGAGGTATATAGGCGTGGAATTCTTGTGCTTGATTTTGAAAGTTTCACACATGGCTTTCATCAGATCATTGTTGAGGTTGGTGGAATTATCAGTAACAATGGACTCAGGAACTCTGAATCGGCAGAACATATGATATTTGACAAAATCTGCGACGACCTTCTTGGTCACAACTTTGTAAGATGCAGCCTCCACCCATTTTGTGAAGTAATCAATGGATACCAGAATAAACATGTTCTGTTTGAAGTAGTGGGCTCAATCGGACCAATAACATCCATTCACCAAGCGACGAATAGCCAAGGAGAGTTTGTTGCATTGAGTTCGTTTGGCAGCACTTTTATCATATCGGTATGCACCTGGCATTGAAAGCATTTGCAGACATACTGGATGCAATCTGTCTCCATGGTAATCCAAAAATAACCGGCCCTAAGTATCTTCTTAGCCAAGACAAAACCATTCGTGTGCGGGCCAAGGTCCCGGCATGTACATCCTCAAGTAGCTTAGAAGCTTCCTTTGCGTCAACACATCTTAGTAAACCCAAATCGGGAGTTCTCCTGTAAAAGTTTCCTCCGCTATGGAAGAAGTGATTGGACAATCTCTGGAGTGTGCATTTCTGAGTGTGATTTGCATGCTCCGGATATTCTCCCTTTGACAAAAACTCCTTCATGACATAGAACCAAGGCTTTCCATCTGTTTCTTCTTCAACATGAGCATAATATGCCGGCTAGTTATGGATTTTCACCGGAATAGGATCAATATAATTCTTATTTGGATGTTGTATCATAGATGACAAGGTGGATAATGCATCGACGGACACTTTCTGAATTCTGGGCACATGTCGGAATTTTATCTTCGTGAACCTCTTTCTCAATTCCTGCACATGGTGCAGATAAGGCAATATCTTGGAATTCTTGGTGGCAAAATCTCCTTGTACCTGGTGCACAAGCAAATCTAAATCACTAATTACCAACAGCTCCTGAATATTCGTGTCGATTGCCATGTTAAGTCCTAGTATGCAGCCTTCATACTTTGCCATGTTGTTGGTGCAGGGAAATCTAAGTTTAGCAGATACCGGATAATGTTGACCTATTTCTGATACCAGAACTGCTCCAATGCCTACTCCTTTGAAATTTGTAGCTCCGTCAAAGAACATCCTCCAACCGTCATATGCTTCGGTAATGTCTTCCCCTACGAATGACACTTCTTCATCAGGAAAATATGTTTTCAAAGGTTTGTATACTCCTCCCACCGAATATTTAGCAAGGTGATCTGCCAATGTTTGTCCTTTGACTGGCTTTTAGGTTACGTAGACGATATCGAACTCACTTAATAGTATCTGCCATTTGGCCAACTTTCCAATCGGCATGGGTTTCTGGAATATGTACTTCAGAGGGTCCATCCTAGATATGAGGCATGTAGTGTAGGCATAGAAGTAGTGCCTCAATTTCTGAGTTGTCCGGGTCAACGCACAGCAAGTGCATTCCAGCAGAGAGTACCGTGCTTCGTAAGGTGTGAACTACTTACTCAGGTAGTATATGGCTTGCCCTTTTCTTCCTATCTCGTCATGTTGTCCCAAAAACACATCCGAAGGCTCCATCCAATACAAATAAATAGAGTAACAAGTGTGGAGGGCACGACTCCAGCAGCATGGATCCATGGTTGGCCCAACAGAAGATTATATGAGGCTGGTATGTTGAGCACCTGAAACTCGACGTCGAACCAAGTTGGCCCCATCTACAAGCAAAGGTTGATTTTCCCGATTGTGGCCCTTTGGGACCCATCGGAAGCTTTCACGTTCATGCTTCCTACCTGTATTCCATGGAAACCTTTGTCCAACCTTTTCAGAGTGTCCAACGAACAAATATTGAGGCTTGAACCTCCGTCAACCAGGACCCTAGCAATGTATTTGTCTTCAAATTGCACTATAATATGCAATGCTCAATTGTGATTCAACCCCTCAGGCGGTAGCTCATCTTCGTAGAAGATAATCTTATAACTTTATAATACTTGTCCTACCATGTTGGTCATTTCTCCGCCAGTGATGTTATTGGGTACATAAGCCTCGCTCAACACTTTCATTAAAGCGTTCTTATATGCCTCTAAATTTTGCAACAGCGACAGGATAGATATCTGAGTAGGGGTTTTGTTCAAATGGTCAACAATGGAGTACTCTTTTGCTTGCACTTTCCTCTACAGATCATCTGGCCCTGTCTCAATGATAGGCTTCCTGGTAGTGGCATCCTTACTTAACCCTCCCAAATGCTCAGGTGTATAGACTCTTCCAGTTTTAGTCATTCCTTGTACAGTATCAGATTCCTCTACCTTAGCCTTCCCTTTTTGTCGAGCCTTGGCAACATAATCCCAGGGTATTGCTTTTGAATCAAAGGGAGGTATGGTTGATACTGTCACTATGAAAGGTGTGACCACTTCTACTTCAAATGGAGCGGGGTGGCCCAGGCAGAGCCACCTCTACCTCAAATGGAACTAATGTAGTTACCTCAACCTCGATTGGTGACTGAGTCTTTACCACGATAGGAGTAAGTGTAACTGCAACTTTAAAGTTATCACCTTCTCGAATAAGCCCAATCGACCCCTCAGGGTCCCACTCTTCATTCGTCTCTATCACATGTACTCCACCACATCTATGATCAGGGAGAGGGTTATCGCAGACATTAGGTGAGGCTTCATTTGCCTGTATGACCTTGTTGTCAATTAGCATCTAGATCTTATCCTTCAATGCTCGGCACTCAGCAGTGGTGTGGCCCTTCATACCAGAATAGTACGCATAAGTTTTGTTCGGGTTGACCCATTGGGATGGATTTTCTAATTCCACAGCGGGAATAGGAGTGACGTAATCTGCGACTTTCAACCTTTCATACAATTGGTCGATAGGCTCAGCAGTGGCGGTTTATTGTCTGGGTGGCTTGCGGTCGAAGTTGGGTCTTGGTCTTGGATAATTTTGGCAAGATGGTGGTGATTAAAAATGGGATGGTTGGGAGTTATAGGTGTGGTTGATAGTGGCTGGTTAGGAATATCTGGGAGATGAGGGTTGTTATGTGGGTGGTGGTGCTTGATACGTTGGTGGAGGTGTTTGATATGTGAGTGGAGGTGTTTGATATGTAAGTGGAGATTTCGAGCCTTGAGCCACCATTACTGTCCCAACATCTCTCTTCTTTGATATGCCACCTGATTGTAATGCCTTATTTGTGGCTTGTAGTGCCTCATCCGAGTTTGATGATATTAGAGAATTTATGATTTTTGATAACTATCAACCTTTTATAATATTGTGGATCCTGTGCTCTGGCAAAGGACTTGTTCATCTGTTCCTCGTCCAAAGATGGACTGACCTTGGCCATTTCTGACCTCTAGTGAGTAGCATACTCACGGAAAGTCTCAATAGGTTTCTTCTTAATATTCTTAATGTAGAAAACATCTGGTGCGTTCTCTGTATTAAACCTGAACTAGTCCATGAAATCCGACACCATACTTACCCAATTGGCTGATGTACCAGGACAAAGTATCCCCAGTAAGACTCCTCATAAAGAGTTTCATTCGGATCTTTTCATCTTTCCTGACCCTGACAAGTTTGTCGCAATAGGTCCTCAGATGGACTCTGGGATCACATGTGCCGTCAAACATCTCAAACTTGGGAGGTTTGTATCCCTATGGAATTTCTACTTCAGGTTGTATGCATAGGTCTTCATAGTTCAACCCTTATATTCCTTCGACGCCTTCGACACCTTGAACTCGGCTTGTCAACTTCTTGAGTTCTTCAGCATATTTTTAATGAGCAGGTCCTTTTCGGAGGATTCTGGTGTATAGGAGATGGGTTGGATGGAGTGAGGTACAGTTTTTACGTATATAGGGTTGCTTTGATGGGTGCCAGGGACTTGGGTGTAGTGATGGTCATTGGTGGAGTTTTGGGGATCGGGAATGGGTTGTGGTTATTTTGGGGAGTGTGGTAAGCGGTGGTTGGTGGGTACTGAATTGGTTGATGGTGATGTTGTGGCAGAGTTGGTATTGGCAATGGATTGAGATTTTGGGGAGGAGTTGCGTATTGATTTGGTACGGGAGGATTTTGTGGATGTAGGTTTTGTGTGTTTTGGGGAGGTGTTGGGTTCTTTGTGTTCTGTTGGTTGATGTCAGGGACATTCAGGGTGAGTGACAAGTTTGTCAAGTTGTGAACCTGCTCAAGTTCTCCTTGCAATTACAATATCTTTTGTTCCAATCTCAATACCAGGTCATTCGGTGCCGAAGTGCTCCGTCCATCTGAAGTTTCTGCGTTCTCAACATTTTCCTTTTGGATACCACTTAAGTCGTCCATTTCTGCTTTTACTTTGCCTTTCGTATTGCTTGGAGGAGGAGGAGGTGGAGGACCTCTAGATCTGGTATGATATGTTGATTAGGCTAGTATGAGTGAACCAACCTAAGGGGATCGGAATAATCAAAAAAAGGGAAAACAAAAAAGGTAACAAGTTAGTGAGGATTCTGAAATGTTTGTAGTATTTAAACACATATTGCGGAAATGTAAATTCATGTCTTAATTTGGGAGCCTCATTGTGCCCGAGGTAGGCCTAGTGACAAATAGATTTGGAGAACTTTAGATGTCGTGGCACTGCATCCCTATGCGGTGATGAGCCGCAATCTTACGCGCAGCCACAACATTATACACAAAGCCGAGCTCCACCTCCCAGAAATGCCCATCCTTACCAAGCTCCATTTAATCCTCAACCAAATGATCCCCAATACAATCTTTGCCCAAGAGAGCCTTTCAGAAAGAATCAGTTCACCCCAATTGGTGAATCATATTCAAGCTTGTTCCAAAAGCTAATCAGGCTAGATCTATTGCAGCCAGTGGCCCCGAACCGGCTGAACCCCGAGTCCCCCTCGCACCAAGCTGACGCTAGATGTGAATACCACTCTGGAGCAGTGGGACACAGTACGGTGGATTGTTGGACCCTTAAAAGGGTAGTTGAAGATTTGATTGAAGCTGAAAGAATCATTTTTCGGGATGAAGAAGCTCCTGATGTGATGAACAATCTATTGCCTGCCCACAACATCGGACCAATGGTCAGAATGATTTGTGAAGCTGAGGATTTTGATCCGACATTGAAAGTCATTGCATCCATTGTCGAGACAGAAGAAAAGCCAAAAATGGTCGCCAAGCATGAATGTTCCCCATCAGATGGGAGTCTTAGTAGCCAGTTTTGCTATCCTTTCTGCGTCCGGATTATCTCAGGGTGTGATCCGGATGTTTTACCTTATTGTCTTACTTTCTGATGTAAACCCTTCTATCTTCAAAAAATTGAAAAAAAAAATCAAAAAATCAAAAATTCAAAAATCAAATGAAATTAATATTTCATTGTCCAAGAATGTCTCTTTTCTTAATCTTGTCATTTTTCTTTCTTATTCTCTTTTTAGTTCTGTTAAATGCAGATTTCAATAACATGACATGCTTGCGGACTTCATGCCCAGATCTTGAAAGCTGTCAGACCTCGAAATAATGAATCAAGGATTAGATCGCAATGAAGATAAAGTTTAAGGAAATAAAACAAAGAGTTGGAACAACTGAAGGAAAATTGGTTCCCGGATCGGAAAGGTCCATACATTGCAACAAGAGTACTACCAAAAGAGTGTCTTGTACTTGGGACACATCGAAGGAAATGTCCCTGAAATAACTGTCAATGTAAATGCAGTCAAAAGGTACTATGTTGGATCCTCCATAAAGTACTAATATTCTCCGATTGGGATAACGAAGGCTTTCATTCTCGCTACCCAAACACTATTAACCCTTTGCAAACCCTTTGAGTCGGCTCCCTTTTCTTTTATTATCCTCTTTGGAACCTGAAAGTGTTATTAAAAAAATGAAATGAAAAAAAAGAAAAAGAAAAAGAAAAATATAAAAAAGGGAAGAAAAGACAAGGAAAATGAGAAAAAAGAGAAAAGATGAAAAAAAAAGAGAAAAAAAAGGAAAGGAAAAAGAAAGAGAAAACAAAATAAAACAGAAAAACAAAATAAAATCAAAAATAAAGTTCCCTGAACTACGTTCGACTTGATTCCGAAAAGATAAGTAGGCAACCTCTCTCTGGGGTTTAGTCACACCAAAACAAAAATTCAAATTTCCCCAAAAGTGAAACTGGGGCAAATGTTGTAATGGTCCGGCGATAATCCCGCCTGAATGGTTCCAAAGTTGTAATTCGATCCAAATAATTTTTACCCAAATCCTTTCAAGTCCTTCCGATCAATCGGTGAGAATGTTCAAGGATCAGAGAATACGGCTACTTGGATCCGATGCAATAAAAATGAGAGAAATAAAATGAGAGAGTCTTATTGGTGAAAATCCATACGGGCACCATGAGGCGATGGTAAGCAGAGAAATTGAAATGAGAGTGTCTTGTTAGTGAAAACTCGTAAAGAGCACTATAAGGCGACGGTGAGAAGAGAAATGAGAGAGGTCAATCGGCGAAAACCCGCAAAGGGCACCGTTGATCGAAAAGAAGAAATTTGTCACCACCATTGGCACTAAAAGAGTCCTGGCAAGGTTTCTCGGTTTTAAAAGACGGGTCATAATGGGTTTATGAGAAGTTAGATAGTTGTTCAGATCGGGTATCCAGTCCAAGAAGCATGTCATGTCTATTGAAGTTTGCAGACACTCCAGATAAGTCCTTCTTTCCTCCCCGAAAGGGCCACTTTTCCTTAAATTCACTTTCTTGTCCTTTGTTTACTTTTCTTTGAATCCCTTTCAGTCTAACTCTGTTCCGAAACTAATACAAAGAAAAGGTGGCAAGATTGATTTTACAGGGTTATGCTTAATAAAAGCCAAATCCAAAGGAAAGCACCCAACCTCGGCGGGTGCATCAGGTCGATCCCGACTGGCCATGATGGCTGATGCTCCGAAGTCAAAACTATCGAAAATGAAAGAAATCCAAAGTCAAACGACCCTAGAGGCAGAATAAGATGAAAAAGGCCAAAATCTCACACGGGTGAACCGTCATGTGAAATTTTGGAAAGTTGAGTTCTTCGATCTCAGAAGAGAGATCAATCTTCAGAAATCCAGCAAGCAGCAGAGGTTCTCATCAAAAGAGTTGGGCCGAGATCAAATGATCAAAAACAATCAAGACCACAAAATCAACAACCGTTTCAAACTAATAATTGTTCTTTGTTTTAAAACTTAAAACAAGTGCAATCCAAAGAAACCTTGCAAGAAGCAGGTGCAACTAAAAAAGAAAAGCGCAAGTGCTAAAAACAGCTTTGCAGCAACAATCCATAAAAAGGGAAGCCCCCTCCAAATTCTTTCCCGCATTTACTCATTCCATGAAAATAAAAAGTAAAAAAGAGAAAACAAAACAAGATTAAAAAAATAAGATAAGAAGAAAATTCAAAAAATGGTAGCTTAGGACCCCCAATCTCTATTTTTACGTTTTGCCAACATAGAGTCTTCACTCCCTAGTTGAGATTATTCTAGACGTAGGGTCTCCACACCCTATTCGCCTTTTGCCAACATAAGGTCTCCACTACATAGTTGAGATTATTTTAGATATAGGGTCTCCATTCCCTAGTCGCCTTTTTCTAACATAGGGTCTTCACTCCCTAGTTGAGATTATTTTAGACATAGGGTTTCCACTCCCTAATCGCCTTTTGCCAACTAGGATCTCCACTCCCTAGTTGAGATTATTTTAGACATAGGGTCTCCAATCCCTAGTCGTCTTTTGCCAACATAGCGTCTCCACTCCCTAGTTGAGAATATTTTAGACATAGGGTCTCCACTCCCTAGTCGCCTTTTGCCAACATAGGGTCTCCACTCCCTAGTTGAGATTATTTAGATATAGGGTCTCCACTCCCTAGTCGCCTTCTACCAACATAGGGTCTCCACTCCCTAGTTGAGATTATTTTATACATAGGGTGGTCTCCACTCCCTAGTCGCCTTTTGCCAACATAGGGTCTCCACTACCTAGTTGAGATTATTTTAGACATAGGGTCTCTACTCCCTAGTCGCCTTTTCCCAACATAGGGTCTCTACTCCCTAGTTGAGATAATTTTAGACATAGGGTCTCCACTCTCTAGTCGCCTTTTGCCAACATACGGTCTCCTCTCCCTAGTTGAGATTATTTTAGACATAGGGTCTCCCCTCCCTAGTCACCTTTTGCCAACATAGGGTCTTCACTCCCTAGTTGAGATTATTTTAGACATAGGTTCACTCCCTAGACGCATTTTGCCAACATAGGGTCTCCACTACCTAGTTGAGTTTATTTTAGACAGAGGGTCTCCGCTCCCAAATCGCACTTTGCCAACATAAGGTCTCCACTCCCTAGTTGAGATTATTTTAGACATAGGATCTCCACTCCCTAGTCGCCCTTTTGCCAACATAGAGTCTCCACTCCCTAGTTGAGATTATTTTAGACATAGGGTCTCCACTCCCTAGTCACCTTTTGCCAACATAGGATCTCCACTCCCTAGTTGAGATTATTTTAGACATAGGGTCTCCACTCCCTAGTCGCCTTTTGCCAACTAGGGTTTCCACTCCCTAATTGAGATTATTTTAGACATAGGGTCTCCACTCCCTAGTCGCCTTCCACCAACATAGGGTCTCCACTCCTTAGTTGAGATTATTTTAGACATAGGGTGGTCTCCACCCCCTAGTCGCCTTTTACCAACATAGGGTCTCCACTCCCTAATTGAGATTATTTTAGACATAGGGTCTCCATTCCCTAGTGGCACTTTCCCAACATAGGGTCTCTACTCTCTAGTTGAGATTATTTTAGACATAGGGTCTCCACTCCCTAATCACCTTTTGCCAACATAGGGTCTCCCCCCCTAGTTGAGATTATTTTAGACATAGGGTCTCCACTCCCTAGTCGCCCTTTTGCCAACATAGGGTCTCCACTCCCTAGTTGAGATTATTTTAGACATAGGGTCTCCACTCCCTAGTCACCTTTTGCCAACATAGGATCTCCACTCCCTAGTTGAGATTATTTAAATATAGGGTCTCCACTCCCTAGTCGCCTTCTACCAACATTGGGTCTTCACTCCCTAGTTGAGATTATTTTAGACATAGGGTGGTCTCCACTCCCTAGTCGCCTTTTGCCAACATAGGGTCTCCACTCCCTAGTTGAGATTATTTTAGACATAGGGTCTCTACTCCCTAGTCGCCTTTTCCCAACATAGGGTCTCTACTCCCTAGTTGAGATTATTTTAGACATAGGGTCTCCACTCCCTAGTCACCTTTTGCCAACATAGGGACTTCACTCCCTAGTTGAGATTATTTTAGACATAGGGTCTTCACTCCCTAGTCTCATTTTGCCAACATAGAATCTCCACTCCCTAGTTGATTTTATTTTAGACATAGGGTCTCCGCTCCCTAGTCGCCCTTTGCCAACATAGGGTCTCCACTCCCTAGTTGAGATTATTTTAGACATAGGGTCTCCACTCCCTAGTCGCCTTTTTGCCAACTTAGGGTCTCCACTCCCAAGTTGAGATTATTTTATACATAGGGTCTCCACTCCCTAGTCGCCTTCTACCAACATAGGGTTTCCACTCCCTAGTTGAGATTATTTTTTACATAGGGTGGTCTCCACTCCCTAGTCGTCTTTTGCCAACATAGGGTCTCCACTCCCTAGTTGATATTATTTTAGACATTGGGTCTCTACTCCCTAGTCGCCTTTTTCCCAATATAGGGTCTCTACTCCCTAGTTGAGATAATTTTTGACATAGGGTCTCCACTCCCTAGTCGCCTTTTGCCAACATAGGGTCTCCACTCCCTAGTTGAGATTATTTTAGACATAGGGTCTCCACTCCCTAGTCACCTTTTGCCAACATAGGGTCTTCACTCCCTAGTTGAGATTATTTTAGACATATGTTCACTCCCTAGACGCATTTTCCCAATATAGGGTCTCCACTCCCTAGTTGAGTTTATTTTAGACATAGGGTCTCCGCTCCCAAATCGCACTTTGCCAACATAAGGTCTCCACTCCCTAGTTGAGATTATTTTAGACATAGGGTCTTCACTCCCTAGTCACCTTTTGCCAATATAGGGTCTCCACCCCCTAGTTGAGATTATTTTAGACATAGGGTCTTCACTCCCTAGTCTCATTTTGCCAACATAGGGTCTCCACTCCCTAGTTGATTTTATTTTAGACATAGGGTCTCCGCTCCCTAGTCGCCCTTTTGCCAACATAGGGTCTCCACTCCCTAGTTGAGATTATTTTAGACATAGGGTCTCCACTCCCTAGTCACCTTTTGCCAACATAGGATCTCCACTCCCTAGTTGAGATTATTTTAGACATAGGGTCTCCACTCCCTAGTCACCTTTTGCCAACATAGGATCTCCACTCCCTAGTTGAGATTATTTAGACATAGGGTCTCCACTCCCTAGTCGCCTTTTTCCAACATAGGATCTCCATTCCCTAGTTGAGATTATTTTAGACATTGGGTCTCCGCTCCCTAGTCGCCTTTTGTCATCATAGGGTCTCCACTCCCTAGTTGAGATTATTTTAGACATAGGTACTCCACTTCCTAGTCGCCTTCTACCAACATAGGGTCTCCACTCCCTAGTTGAGATTATTTTAGACATAGGGTGGTCTCCACTCCCTCGTCGCCTTTTGTACTCGACTCTCTAGTTGAGATTATTTTAGACATTGGGTCTCCACTCCCTAGTTGAGATTATTTTAGACAGAGGGTCTCCGCTCCCAAATCGTACTTTGCCAACATAAGGTCTCCACTCCCTAGTTGAGATTATTTTAGACATAGGGTCTCCACTCCCTAGTCGCCCTTTTGCCAACATAGGGTCTCCACTCCCTAGTTGAGATTATTTTAGACATAGGGTCTCCACTCCCTAGTCACCTTTTGCCAACATAGGATCTCCACTCCCTAGTTGAGATTATTTAGACATAGGGTCTCCACTCCCTAGTCGCCTTTTGCCAACTAGGGTATCCACTCCCTAATTGTGATTATTTTAGACATAGGGTTTCCACTCCCTAGTCGCCTTCCACAAACATAGGGTCTCCACTCCTTAGTTGAGATTATTTTAGACATAGGGTGGTCTCCACCCCCTAGTCGCCTTTTACCAACATAGGGTCTCCACTCCCTAATTGAGATTATTTTAGACATAGGGTCTCCATTCCCTAGTGGTATTTTCCCAAGATAGGGTCTCTACTCTCTAGTTGAGATTATTTTAGACATAGGGTCTCCACTCCCTAATCACCTTTTGACAACATAGGGTCTCCCCCTAGTTGAGATTATTTTAGACATAGGGTCTCCACTCTTTAATCGCCTTTTGACAACATAGTGTCTCCACTCCCTAGTTGATAATATTTTAGACATAGGGTCTCCACTCCCTAGTCTCCTTTTGCCAACATAGGGTCTCCACTCCCTAGTTGAGATTATTTAAATATAGGGACTCCACTCCCTAGTCGCCTTCTACCAACATTGGGTCTCCACTCCCTAGTTGAGATTATTTTAGACATAGGGTGGTCTCCACTCCCTAGTCGCCTTTTGCCAACATAGGGTCTCCACTCCCTAGTTGAGATTATTTTAGACATAGGGTCTCTACTCCCTAGTCGCCTTTTCCCAACATAGGGTCTCTACTCCCTAGTTGAGATTATTTTAGACATAGGGTCTCCACTCCCTAGTCACCTTTTGCCAACATAGGGTCTCCACTCCCTAGTTGAGATTATTTTAGACATAGGGTTTCCACTCCCTAGTCACCTTTTGCCAATATAGGGTCTCCACCCCCTAGTTGAGATTATTTTAGACATAGGGTCTTCACTCCCTAGTCTCATTTTGCCAACATAGGGTCTCCACTCCCTAGTTGATTTTATTTTAGACATAGGGTCTCTGCTCCCTAGTCGCCCTTTGCCAACATAGGGTCTCCACTCCCTAGTTGAGATTATTTTAGACATAGGGTCTCCACTTCCTAGTCGCCTTTTTGCCAACTTAGGGTCTCCACTCCCAAGTTGAGATTATTTATACATAGGGTCTCCACTCCCTAGTCGCCTTTTGCCAACATAGGATCTCCACTCCCTAGTTGTAATTATTTAAGACATAGGGTCTCCACTCCCTAGTCGCCTTTTTCCAACATAGGATGTCCATTCCCTAGTTGAGATTATTTTTGACATTGGGTCTCCGCTCCCTAGTCGTCTTTTGTCATCATAGGGACTCCACTCCCTAGTTGAGATTATTTTAGACATAGGTACTCCACTCCCTAGTCGCCTTCTACCAACATAGGGTCTCCACTCCCTAGTTGAGATTATTTTAGACATAGGGTGGTCTCCACTCCCTCGTCGCCTTTTGTACTCTACTCTCTAGTTGAGATTATTTTAGACATTGGGTCTCCACTCCCTAGTCGCCTTTTCCCAACATAGGGACTCTACTCTCTAGTTGAGAGTATTTTAGACATAGGGTCTCCACTCCCTAGTCGCATTTTGCCAACATAGGGTCTCCACTCCCTAGTTGAGATTATTTAGATATAGGGTCTCCACTCCCTAGTCGCCTTCTACCAACATAGGGTCTCCACCCCCTAGTTGAGATTATTTTATACATAGGGTGGTCTCCACTCCCTAGTCGCCTTTTGCCAACATAGGGTCTCCACTCCCTAGTTGAGATTAGTTTAGACATAGGGTCTCTACTCCCTAGTCGCCTTTTCCCAACATAGGGTCTCTACTCCCTAGTTGTGATAATTTTAGACATAGGGTCTCCACTCCCTAGTCGCCTTTTGCCAACATAGTGTCTCCACTCCCTAGTTGAGATTATTTTAGACATAGGGTCTTCACTCCCTAGTCACCTTTTGCCAACATAGGGTCTCCACTCCCTAGTTGAGATTATTTTAGACATAGGTTCACTCCCTAGTCGCATTTTGCCAACACAGGGTCTCCACTCCCTAGTTGAGTTTATTTTAGACATATGGTCTCCTCTCCCTAGTCGCACTTTGCCAACATAAGGTCTCCACTCCCTAGTTGAGATTATTTTAAATATATGGTCTCCACTCCGTAGTCGCTCTTTTTGCCAACATAGGGTCTCCACTCCCTAGTTGAGATTATTTTAGACGTAGGGTCTCCACTCCCTAGTCACCTTTTGCCAACATAGGATCTCCACTCCCTAGTTGAGATTATTTTAGACATACGGTCTCCACTCCCTAGTCGCCTTTTTTCCAACATAGGGTCTCCACTCCTCAGTTGAGATTATTTTAGACATAGGGTCTCCGCTCCCTAGTCGCCTTTTGCCAACTAGGGTCTCCACTCCCTAATTGAGATTATTTTAGACATAGGGTCTCCACTCCCTAGTCGCCTTCTACCAACAGAGTGTCTTCACTCCTTAGTTGAGATTATTTTAGACAAAGGGGGGTCTCCACCCCCTAGTCGCATTTTACCAACATAGGGTCTCCACTCCCTAATTGAGATTATTTTAGACATAGGGTCTCCATTCCCTAGTGGCACTTTCCTAACATAGGGTCTCTACTCTCTAGTTGAGATTATTTTAGACATAGGGTCTCCACTCCCTAATCACCTTTTGCCAACATAGGGTCTCCCCCTAGTTGAGATTATTTTAGACATAGGGTCTCCACTCCCTAGTCGCTTTTTTCCAACATAGGATCTCCATTCCCTAGTTGAGATTATTTTAGACATTGGGTCTCCGCTCCCTAGTCGCCTTTTGTCATCATAGGGTCTCAACTCCCTAGTTGAGATTATTTTAGACATAGGTACTCCACTCCCTAGTCGCCTTCTACCAACATAGGATCTCCACTCCCTAGTTGAGATTATTTTAGACATAGGGTCTCCACTCCCTAGTCGCCTTTTTTTCCAGCATAGGGTCTCCACTCCTCAGTTGAGATTATTTTAGACATAGGGTCTCCGCTCCCTAGTCGCCTTTTGCCAACTAGGGTCTCCACTCCCTAATTGAGATTATTTTAGACATAGGGTCTCCACTCCCTAGTCGCCTTCTACCAACAGAGTGTCTTCACTCCTTAGTTGAGATTATTTTAGACAAAGGGGGGTCTCCACCCCCTAGTCGCATTTTACCAACATAGGGTCTCCACTCCTTAATTGAGATTATTTTAGACATAGGGTCTCCATTCCCTAGTGGCACTTTCCCAACATAGGGTCTTTACTCTCTAGTTGAGATTATTTTAGACATAGGGTCTCCACTCCCTAATCCATTTTTGCCAACATAGGATCTCCACTCCCTAGTTGTAATTATTTAAGACATAGGGTCTCCACTCCCTAGTCGCCTTTTTCCAACATAGGATCTCCATTCCCTAGTTGAGATTATTTTAGACATTGGGTCTCCGCTCCCTAGTCGCCTTTTGTCATCATAGGGTCTCCACTCCCTAGTTGAGATTATTTTAGACATAGGTACTCCACTTCCTAGTCGCCTTCTACCAACATAGGGTCTCCACTCCCTAGTTGAGATTATTTTAGACATAGGGTGGTCTCCACTCCCTCGTCGCCTTTTGTACTCTACTCTCTAGTTGAGATTATTTTAGACATTGGGTCTCCACTCCCTAGTCGCCTTTTCCCAACATAGGGACTCTACTCTCTAGTTGAGAGTATTTTAGACATAGGGTCTCCACTCCCTAGTCGAATTTTGCCAACATAGGGTCTCCACTCCCTAGTTGAGATTATTTAGATATAGGATCTCCACTCCCTAGTCGCCTTCTACCAACATAGGGTCTCCACCCCCTAGTTGAGATTATTTTATACATAGGGTGGTCTCCACTCCCTAGTCGCCTTTTGCCAACATAGGGTCTCCACTCCCTAGTTGAGATTATTTTAGACATAGGGTCTCTACTCCCTAGTCGCCTTTTCCCAACATAGGGTCTCTACTCCCTAGTTGTGATAATTTTAGACATAGGGTCTCCACTCCCTAGTCGCCTTTTGCCAACATAGTGTCTCCACTCCCTAGTTGAGATTATTTTAGACATAGGGTCTTCACTCCCTAGTCACCTTTTGCCAACATAGGGTCTCCACTCCCTAGTTGAGATTATTTTAGACATAGGTTCACTCCCTAGTCGCATTTTGCCAACACAGGGTCTCCACTCCCTAGTTGAGTTTATTTTAGACATATTGTCTCCGCTCCCTAGTCGCACTTTGCCAACATAAGGTCTCCACTCCCTAGTTGAGATTATTTTAGACATAGGGTCTCCACTCCCTAGTCACCTTTTGCCAACATAGGATCGCCACTCCCTAGTTGAGATTATTTTAGACATAGAGTCTCCACTCCCTAGTCGCCTTTTTTCCAACATAGGGTCTCCACTCCTCAGTTGAGATTATTTTAGACATAGGGTCTCCGCTCCCTAGTCGCCTTTTGCCAACTAGGGTCTCCACTCCCTAATTGAGATTATTTTAGACATAGGGTCTCCACTCCCTAGTCGCCTTCTACCAACAGAGTGTCTTCACTCCTTAGTTGAGATTATTTTAGACAAAGAGGGGTCTCCACCCCCTAGTCGCATTTTACCAACATAGGGTCTCCACTCCCTAATTGAGATTATTTTAGACATAGGGTCTCCATTCCCTAGTGGCACTTTCCCAACATAGGGTCTCTACTCTCTAGTTGAGATTATTTTAGACATAGGGTCTCCACTCCCTAATCACCTTTTGCCAACATAGGGTCTCCCCCTAGTTGAGATTATTTTAGACATAGGGTCTTCACTCCCTAGTCGCCTTTTGCCAACATAGGGTCTCCACTCCCTAGTTGAGATTATTTTAGACATAGGGTCTCCACTCCCTAGTCGCCTTTTGCCAACATAGGGTCTCCACTCCCTAGTTGAGATTTTAGACATAGGGTCTCCACTCCCTAGTTGAGATTATTTTAGACATAGGGTGGTCTCCACTCCCTAGTCGCCTTTTGCCAACATAGGGTCTCCACTCCCTAGTTGAGATTATTTTAGACATAGGGTCTCTACTCCCTAGTCGCCTTTTCCCAACATAGGGTCTCTACTCCCTAGTTGAGATTATTTTAGACATAGGGTCTCCACTCCCTAGTCACCTTTTGCCAACATAGGGACTTCACTCCCTAGTTGAGATTATTTTAGACATAGGGTCTCCACTCCCTAGTCACCTTTTGCTAACATAGGGTCTCCACCCCCTAGTTGAGATTATTTTAGACATAGGGTCTTCACTCCCTAGTCTCATTTTGCCAACATAGGGTCTCCACTCCCTAGTTGATTTTATTTTAGACATAGGGTCTCCGCTCCCTAGTCTCCTGTCCCAACATAGGGTCTCCACTCCCTAGTTGAGATTATTTTAAACATAGGGTCTCCACTCCCTAGTCGCCTTTTTGTCAACATAGGGTCTCCACTCCCTAGTTTAGATTATTTTAGACATAGGGTCTCCACTCCCTAGTCGCCTTTTGCCAACATAGGATCTCCACTCCCTAGTTGAAATTATTTAAGACATAGGGTCTCCACTCCCTAGTCGCCTTTTTTCCAACATAGGATCTCCATTTCCTAGTTTAGATTATTTTAGATATTGGGTCTCCGCTCCCTAGTCGCCTTTTGTCATCATAGGGTCTCCACTCCCTAGTTGAGATTATTTTAGTCATAGGGTCTCCACTCCCTAGTCGCCTTCTACCAACATAGGGTCTCCACTCCCTAGTTGAGATTATTTTAGACATAGGGTGGTCTCCACTCCCTCGTCGCCTTTTGTCAACATAGGGTCTTCACTCCCTAGTTAAGATTATTTTAGACATAGGGTCTCCACTCCCTAGTCGCCATTGGGACTCTACTCTCTAGTTGAGATTATTTTAGACATTGGGTCTCTACTCCCTAGTCTCTTTTTCCCAACATAGGGTCTCTACTCTCTAGTTGAGATTATTTTAGACATAGGGTCTCCACTCCCTAGTCGACTATTGCCAACATAGGGTCTCCACTCCCTAGTTGAGATTATTTTAGACATAGGGTCTTCACTCCCTAGTCGCATTTTTCCAACATAGTGTCTCCACTCTCTAGTTGAGTTTATTTTAGACATAGGGTCTCCGCTCCCTAGTCGCCTTTTGCCAACATAGGTTCTCCACTCCCTAGTTGAGATTATTTTAGACATAGGGTCTCCACTCCCTAGTCGCCTTTTGCCAACATAGGGTCTCCACTCCCTAGTTGAGATTATTTTAGACATAGGCTCTCCACTCCTTAGTCGCCTTTTGCCAACATAGGATCTCCACTCCCTAGTTGAGATTATTTTAGATATAGGGTCTTCACTCCCTAGCCGCCTTTTTGCCAACATAGGGTCTCCACTCCCTAGTTGAGATTATTTTAGACATAGGGTCTCCGCTCCCTAGTCGCCTTTTGCCAGCATAGGGTCTCCACTCCCTAGTTGAGATTATTTTAGACATAGGGTCTCCGCTCCCTAGTCGCATTTTTGCCAACATAGGGTCTCCACTCCCTAGGTGTCTTTTAGTATAGATATAGGGCTCCACTTCCCAATCCCTTTTTCCCAAGGATACACAATCCCGATTTTTTATTGCTTTCAATAAAGAAATAGTTTAGATTTTAGTTACAAATAACTCACGAAATTTTCCTAGTGAAAACTGGGGCAGAAAAATTTTGTTCGTTTGTTTGTTTTGGTGCTTGAATAGGTTTTCACTGTGAGGCACAAGGTTGGAAATGACCAAAAGAATGAGTCTCAATCCAGAATAAAGAAAAGAAGAAAAAAGGACAAAAAGAAGTGAACTCAAAGTGCAGAAGCAAAGAAAGATGCGGACTGCTCTAGATATGATTGAAGTCATAAGTTTCGCATGTCCCACCTTGTTCCAAAAGCTGAAAAATGAACCAGCGTTTGTAGATAATGAGCATCAAGATTCAGATCGAAGTTTACAGGAAGAACCAGTCAAGACTCAAGATCGAGCTTCAGCAGATTTATAGATAGGAATCTTGTAACTTGTAGTTGATATGTTTAGTTAGTTTAGCTTTTTTAGCTTTCATTTTGGTGTAATAAGGAGCTCAGCACGCAGAAACAGCAGCAACAATAGTGAAATCACAGCTTCTCGATAATTCTAGATACCAAAACTTTCAGAACTACACTGACCCGATTCCTTTATAGCCAAGGATATGTAGGCAACCTCTGAAGTAAGGTTCGGTCAGATTTTTCAAAAGATGCTTCGCATAGAGTTTCCAAACGGGCAAAAATCGCTCGTAATTGCTCATTTTATCTTTGCCCGAAAACCCTCCATGTTTCCAAGCAAAGAGGGGTAGCTGTGAGCACGTGATTTTTGCCCTATATGAATTGCTCCTATAAAATTAAAGAAAATAAATTTTTTTCCAATTATTTGCCATTTTATAGGATTTTGTAGGATTTTTATTAATTGTTTGCATTTTGTGTACGTTTAATTTTTATTTTTATCATGAAAAAATACCAAAAATATCATGCATTGCATTTAGGATTTGTTTTTACATTTTTAGAATTAAACAGTAATTATTTATTTTATAAAAATTCAAAAATCACAAAAAATAGCTCTTTTTTACATTTTTGTCTTTTAATTTTTAGCTTATTTATTTTTCTCTTTTAATTTAGAAATAAGTGTTGTTTATAATTTTTATAATTAGCTAATTAATTTAATTTCACACTTTTGGATAATTTAGAATTTTTAATTTATAGGATTTTAATTAAAAGAAAAGGAGAAATTAGAAAATTAAAAAAAGGCTGGTTTTTAAATTAAATTGGTCCAAATTTGATGCCAAGCCCAAAATTCCACCCCAATTCAGCCTCATAGCCAAACCCATGATCCGAACCGAACCGACCCAACCCATCAACCCATTACCCATTTTCCTAAAAAAACCTAGGGATACACATTAAATAGATCCAAAAAAATAAGAATATGAGATTTTATGAATCCCTTCCCAAGCAAAAACGGCGCACGATTCCCTGTTTTTATCTTCTTCTTCATTTTTTCCAAACTCAACAATAAAATCCCTCACTACCAAAGACCTAACCTGGAGAAAAAATCGAAAAAACAGACCCTACAACCAAAAGCAGCGAATCTGAGCAACCCAGCTCCCATTTTCGCTGCTGCTTCTATTTTTCCTCTTCTTGAACAAGACAACAGGACTCTCCCTCCCATCTTAAGGAAACGAAGAACATGGAGACAAAAATAGCGGATCTCACTAAGAAATAAAAGACCCAAAAGCAGCCTCTTCTTCTCCTCTTCATCTTCTAAAATGAGGAGGCCTTTCCCCCTTCCCTTGATTCCCATTTAAAAGACACATTTACACACGATAAAATAGGCCTATAAATTTTGGGAATCTGGGAATTTCAAGAGTTTAAAAAGCAAAGAAAAAGTAAAAAAATTGAATGATAAAAGAGTTTCAAATCTGGTCCAGTTTTTTCCCGTTTCTTCTACTGCAATTTCTGGAAATCCGAGTGATTTTGGATATGTGATAAGTGCTTGTTTTGCGGTTAGCTATGCTGAATTCGTGGATGAAAGTTGACCTTCACTTTCAGCCTTCATATGGTGTTTGTTGTTCATTTATTCTAGCGGAAAGGTAAACACATAAAACTCCGGATATACTTGAATGTTCTTCAATGAAAAATGAGCTATCGATCTACTCGAGATTTTGTATGACATTTGTTTTGCTAAGATTTTGTATTAAAACTGTCTCCTTAGTGCTGAATCTGATTATGCCTTGAAGCTATAACTCACAGATGTTAATTTGAGCTTTTAAAATTCACTATGTGTCGATTTGATTAACAGTTGAAGTGCTTACTTTAAGATTAAATCCGAAATGTTTCTCTATGCTATTCTGCTTGTGTGATAATCTCCTTGGTTTGGTTTAATTCAATTTATATTCTGTCAAAGTTTGCCAATTAGAAATCATGTTGATTTTCGAATTTACCGGAAATGATAGTTATAGTTGATGTGGAAAGCTCAGACACTAGCGTGCTTCAGTTGTTCTGGTTTGTAGGTAAATTATTTCAAATGAAATGAGCTCATATTTAAAAAATTTCTCTCTGATTTGTTTTGGCTTCATGGATTTCCCTTTCTCTGATTTGCTCTATGATCTTAGTACTGCCTCCTCCTTGATTGGTTTGTTCGACACTTGCCCTTCATCTCAAATTATTTCAGTCAAAAAATATTGTTTGCCTCAAGCTTTAGGAGTTTATTGTTAGTACATATTCTCACGTTGTTGCATTTAGAGCAATTACAAGTCAAGATGGAATGACTGCAGACCGGTACTACTTTGATTTCAAGTTCTTTGACTATTTATTAAGAAAGATCTCAATAGTGTTAGTGGTAAATCAAGTTCTTCTGCTTATTACGTCAAAGCCTCCATCATAATTGAGTGGGAATAAGGCTATATTTGGTGACTGAAATAGGTTAAAGAAGGCTAAATTTGGTGACTGAAGCAGGTTGCTTTTTTCTGCGATTTTTGGCGTATAATAAAAAGGAAGAACAATTCATGAGCATCCATAGGTTGCTTTAATTGAGTACAAATCTTTTAAAATAAATTGAGGCGTGTCATACCAAACAAAATTTATAATTCATGGCCTCATAGGATTAGATTCAAGAACTAACACTCATAGAAAAGGTTTGAGGTGTGACATGCCAAATAAAATCCCTAAGTTCATGGCCCTCATAAAACTAGTTGTTTCTTATAGAAAATTTGAGGCGTGCCATTTTCCATTAAATAACCCATGGCACTCATGAAACCGATTCAAACCTTTTAAAATTGAGGTGTGCCATCAATTAAATCTTCCATGGCCCTCACAAATGTTGTTATTAATTTGAACCTTCGTAGTTGCTTTAGGCGCGTTCTTTAAATAATTCATCATAGCTATGGGTACGATTTCCGTAACGTAGTTGTGATTTTTAATTACTAAATTCGGGTGTACATTTTATGTGACCCAATTTCAATCCTCAATAAGGTTAATTAGAATGTGTCGCGAACCGCGGGTGCATTTCATGTGACGTGGTTCAAGGCATGTTTTAAATAACGTTGAATCTTCCTAAAAGCATTTCAAAATAATTAAAAGCGGTTAATAAGTTAAAAATGCACAATAGGTTTAAAACATGTAATAATCAGATAATATGCCAATTATAATAGTTTAAGAGACCGTGATAGAACCACGGAACCCGAGAATGCTTAACACCTTCTCCCGGGTTAACAGAATTCCTTAGTTAAAATTTCTGGTTCGGAGGCTTTAAAATAAAAGTCGAATTTCCTCGATTTGAGATTTTAAAATAAACCGGTGACTTGGGACACCAAATAAACTATTCCAAGTGGCGACTCTGATAAATTAGATAATCCCATATTGAATAATACCACTTTAATTGGAAAAACTCCCTTATATCCCCTCTCGGGTGGTAAAAAGGAGGTGTGACAAGGATCACCTCAAGCAATATCCGGTAAACACTCCACAATGAGGGGCTACACGTGACATTAACGCGTAGTCATCATATCTCATGTCTACCCTTCCCATCCCCTTATTGGTCATGCATTTGGTCACTGATTTCTATTGCGTGCTGCTACCCGTCCCTTCTTAATAGTCCTGGAGGGAATTAGAACCTCTATCTATAGGTGGTTCTAGACGTACCCCTAAGGTTTTAAAGGCAAAAATCAAAGGCGATAGTCAAAAAAACATTTAGGACTTCCACATAATGGGAGCAATTAAGAGGCTCACAATTTCTCCAAACAAACATACAGGCAGCATGACTCAGACACAAGTAAGGTCTTTATTAATCAAAGTCCTAAGGAAAGATTTCTAAGTGATTGTGCAAAAATAAACCATTTTCAGATACAAAAGTCATAACCTATTAGTTTCCTAGGGCCTCTTCTTTAAAAGCTTATTAAAATCAGAGACGTTGAATGTCAGAAACAGCTTCAGAGAAATGCAAGTTTTGAAAATGCCCTAAGGCTTGCCTATATGCAGTACTTTGTCTATGTCAATGCAGAAACAAATAAGTTTTTGAAATAGGCCCTTTTAATACCTATAGGCAAGATATCTGATGAGATTAAAGCAATTTTGAAAGGTCTAGTTTTAGAAATGCCATCGCTCAATAAGATTAATTTTAAGAAGTAAACTAGGCGAGATAAAATTGACTTATTAAGCCAATTAGATTTGCAGACATAATTAAGAATAAAAATTCCTATAGGCATGGTGTCTAGGCGTGTTACTGATTTTAGGCACTTTGCAGTAACATGTGAAAGACTTACTAAATCAGAATTATGTCCTATAAGCACGGTATCTATACTTGAATTGATTTAAAATATCAGGATTTGGAACCTAGAAGCATGGTTTCTAACAAGATAAATGCAGAATTTATGAAAATGGTTTCTATCTGATGCAAACGACATTAAAAGTGAAGTCCTTATAGGAATGATTTCTATTTAATACAGAGGAAATTAGAAGTGGAATCCTATAGGCATGATTCTCTATTATGATGCAAATGAAATTAAAGTGGAACCCTATAGACATGATTCTATTATGCAAAAGCAATTAAATTCAATCAAGAATAAGACCCTATGGACATGTTTTCTATAGAGTGAAGCAGGCAGATTTGAAAATAAATCCTAAGAGTAGGATTTCTACCCATGTTATCCCACAAAGTATACATCTACCCACCCTTTTACTAAATACCGCAAACATCTGTTTACAGATTATTACAGGGCAATAAATGAATTATATAAGTGAAATAGAAAATCAAGAAGCTATTCTATAGAGAGCCTGCAATCACGCCCAAGTTTCACAAAGCCTCCAATAGTCTATTAAACCTCATTTCCATAGACAAATCGGAGTCTAGGTGCATCAAAGTTTCCTAAGGGTCTCAAGGGCCCCAGGCAATGCTTACACCTAGACTTAGTAGCCAAGCATTGAACCAGTGCAGTATGGAAAAGCCAGCCTCAGTATGCCAGAGTTCAGAGGGTTCTCAAGAGGATCCCAAGGCAGTACGCACACTAGAGGGGGCAGAACTTATTAACTAAACATAAAGTGAAAGTGTAGGACACATGTTGAAAGAAGTTTATTAAAGACTGGACTTAAAAGTCTATTTTGAAAGCAGCCACTAAGGTAATAAAGATAGTTTGAAAAGGTTGGAGTGATAAACCAAATCAGGAACTCAGGATAGGATCACACATAGAATCCAAATAAGTTCAATAGTCACACAAGGGGTCAAAGGGCTTGGGGATACATAGGCATTTGACTGCAAACATATAACTCTGGCAAGGGTATTTGGACTGGTTTGGACATGCTCAGCAATAATTGAAACTGGCATAATCTCAAACTAATTAGGGAGAATATAAACACATAGGGGTGTAGGGATTTGGGACTCATAAGAATGGTAAGCACACATTAGGTTAAAAACAATTGTCCAGGCATGCTTGAATCACACAAGGGAATACATGAATTTAAAGGGAGGGGAGTCTGCCTAACTACAAACTTCACAACAGAACCACAAGCAAAAGCAGGATAGAAATAAAAGAAACTAAAACAAGAAGAGAAACATCTTATTGTTGAGGCTTTAAATTAAACTAGGACATACCAGTAAAAATAGAAGTAAGCAGAATGAAAGGACCAAGAGCACAGATGATTAGCCTTGGCTTGCAGCCGTCTAATAGTAGCAAAAATAACACAGGGAAGAAGGGAGAACAGAGATTTTAAATAAGAGAGGACTTTTTGAAAGCCAAGTGTCCATGTCTTATTTGTAAAAGACTTAGAGTATTTATAGTTGAAAGTAGATAGTGGAATAAGGTAAAAATCATAGTAGTACACTAATTTAAAAACTCAGAATCAATCAATTAGAGAATCAAGGAAGTACTTCCTTGAGTTAAGGGAGTTAAGATCAAACGGAAAGATTCAATACCATATAAGGCAGGAAGAAGAATCAGTGCATGATTAAATAAGGTAAGGAGCCAGAGTTCGGTAGGCATAAAGTAGTCAATTAGGAGCAAATTCAGAAAGATCCAATTAAGTAAATACTAAGTAAAACAAAATACCATAGTAAATAAGGTAATGAAATCAGTTAATTCAAACAGACGAGCAGAATTCTAGGGCTTTGAAGGAAAATCTTTCAATTACCAATAGTTAAGGAAAATCAGAATCAATTATGGGGAGTCATGATTCTGCATATTTCGACATATAAATAGAGACGAACGAGCAGAAGTAGCAAACAAACACGGTCAATTATATAGGCAGAAAGAAACAAGAGATGAGCAAACACAGTCATATAGAGGTGATATAAGTAGGCTAAAGATTCAGCAGAACATATTCAAAGCATAGTGACCACGAGAGATTAACAAGACCAAGGCAAAGAAAATCATGCTGACACATAGAGCCAAGGCAACGAAAATCATGCTAACACACAGAAACAAATAAAGAAAATCATGCTAACAGATAGAAACAAGTAATAAAATCATGCTAACACACAGAAACAAGTAAAGAAAAATCTTTAAAAATTAGGGCTTTTAACAGAGTCGAGTTAAAAAGCAGTATGAACATAGAATCGGTCAAAATAAATAAGGGAAAAAGGTTTAATCATAAAGAAATCGGTTGAAACAGGTATAGAAAGAACTCCGAGAAAACCCTAGTTTTCAAAGAAGGTAAAAACAGTTTAGAATAGAGGATCTTTCAGAAGAAAGCTCGAGATTAAGTAAATCGTAGAAGGAAACAGGCTTAAAGCATGAAAATAACATAGATCTAAGAGATCCTGAAGAGAGTTAGGGTTTCAAAAGGAAACCTAAGTAGAAATCGAAAGAACCTGTTGTAACTTCATAAATCGTAACACACATGGTGTGATTTTGCCCAAAATCCACCAGAGATGCCTCAAACAACAGAATCAGAAACCCTAGGTCCAAATCGACATGGCCCAGGACCCTTGAGGGCCTTAGAGATGATGAGCAAGGCGGTATAGTGACCATCAGAGGCTTGGGTTGAAAAGGTGGTCGCCGGAGATGATCGGAGAAGGAAACGGCGGTTGAAAGTGATTATGGTTAGGTTGAGAGAGAAGAGGGAGATGAGAGCATCTGAAGGCGGTGGATTGAAAAAGTGATTAAGGTTATGGGGTTGATTAGAATCGGTAATAATCAGCGGAATATAAACAAGGCAGGGAAAAATAATTAAGGCAGGCAAATTCAATCAAATTGAGCAAAGAAGAAAGAATCAAACGTTTAAAGGAAAGTGTTCAAATTAAATCAGAGATTAAGGGATACAAAATAATCAAGGGTTCAGTCAAAGAGAAAGTCATGGAAGAATCAGCATGCTTAGCATATAAAATGAGGTAGAGCATGAATAGTCAGGAATCGATACATAATTTTAACGAAACAAAAGTTAAACAACACTTATTCAAGGAGAAGTATACAAGTGTTGCATGAATGGTCAGTGTGAACACAAGTACATAATATCAGTGAAAGGTCGAACTAGGAAAATTCAGTAGAAGCATATTAGGACAAGAAAATCACGAGAAGTCACAAGAACCCAAGACAAGAATATAATCAGATATACCAATATCTAGAAACCAAATGAAGAATCCCAAAACATTAGGGTTTTTAGTACAAACGGGCTAGAGTTGTAGCAGGTTCATAAAATCAGTCAAAAATGTATGAGAAGCAGGAGTTTAAACACAAAGAATCATCAAACAAATTTTAAAAAGAAATTCCGGAAACCCTAGTTTTAGGAAAAGATGAAAAATCACTTGAAATCATATGATTCTTGTAAAGAATTTTAGGGCCGTTGTAAAACTCACATGAAACTAACTCAAATCACCTTAGATCTGTACAGATTTAAGAGGTTTTTAGAAAAGAAATTAGAGGTTTCGAAGAAAACCATACAAAGACGAAGAAACCTATTTAGAAACCCATAGATCGTGGCTAATATAGGACGATCTCACTCAAAATCACCCCAAAATGGCCTGGAACAGGCGAGAGATGAATCCTAGATGCAAGTCGACATAGTCGTGGTCCCTTGAGGGCCTTAGAGATGGGAATAATGACATGAGAGAGTCCATTGGAGCCCTGAGAGGTGGTGAGAGGTCACCGAAGATAGACATAGATGGGGCCAGTGAGATTGGGGATTATGGTTAGGGTGAGAGTGTTTGAGAGCAGAGAGGATTAGATGGCGGCGGTATAAGATGGGAAATGAATTAGGATTTTGGGGTATAGGGTGGTTTAATTAAGGAAAGGGAAAACCTGGACCGTTGATCAAAATGATCCACGTCCAGGATTTGGCTGGGTTATTAGGTTGGGCAGGTGGGTATTAGGCTTGGATAGATTTAGGTTTAAAATTGGGCTGATTTTGGGGTTGGGGTTGGGCTAAAATTGAAATAAAATTAGGCTAGATTTTAAATAGCCATTTTTAGTACTATACAATTTATAAAAAATAATAAAATGATTTCCAAAAACTATTTAATGTACTAAAATAATTAAAAATAGTTGTTTAACATTTTAAAAATATAAAAGATCATTTTATGTATTAATAACGTAATTATACACTAATAGGGCTAGTATTGCAAATATATGCAAATTAACTTAAAAATGGAAATTCAATTATAAAAAAATGCACTACAAATATTTAAATAATATTTTGGCATAAATATAGAATTTAGATGACTAAATTACCACAAAAATAATTTGAAGGATAATTATTGGAATTTTTATAAGTAAAAGGGATGAAATAAATCAATTTGAAGCCTTTAAAATTATAGAAGAATTATAAAAAATGCCTATGCATGCTTATATATGCATATATGCTATTTTGAAAGTATATATACGTATTAAAAATATATAGGGAAAAATTAGGTATCAACAATATATATATCATACACCTAAATAATAGAAGATTCCCTAAAAAACCAAGTCACAATTACAATAACAAGCAGCCTAACCAAAATCCTATGTTTCTTCATCAACTTCGACTTTTCTTCTTCATGATTTTTTACCCTCTTTAATAATCCATATATGACTTTGGTATAGTGTTCGGACAATTCAACATTATACCAACGAAAAAAATCGCTTCCACCATTGGCGGCTTTCCCAAATCTACAGCAATAGAATCTTCTACCCGGATTAAATGGTGACCACGAAAGTTTTAAAGGAGCAATTTGGCCACATTTGCAATTAACAACAGGTTCCATTGAAATAGAAGAGGTAGGGAGAGAGAGAAGAAAAGACATTTTGCAGCTTTGCTAAAGAGGAAGAAGATATACGCGGCTAGGTAAATAAATGTTTAGGGTTGGATTTGGGTATTTAAATTAGGGAATTCATTAAGGGTCTTTTTTGGAATTTCACAAAAAAAATTGTTATATTACTGTTGGGATTACCTACACACGTGAGAATCCGGAGGTGTAACACACGCGACGGGGCTGATAAGATCGGGTGTTTATTGAGTTTAATTGTTAGTCACGTGATATGTTTAAGTGAAAAAAGTCTCAATTAAGATGTTCAATTGCCCGTTGTGGACAACTTAGAGGGATTCTTTATGTATTTCGAATTTGGAATAATCAAAATGAAAAGCAACTCGGAAGTTTCCATTTCCGCCGTCTATTAGGTGTATGAAGCGACAACTTGCCTTTTTCATGCACGCACGTTAACTTCTCGAGAAATGCCATTATTCTCTATCTGATGCTTACCTTAATAGTTTTATATATTTTCAACATTTTCTTAACTTCATAAAATAATAAATTAATGTTCGAAGTTACTGCGAAAATGACTTTGTAAAACAATAAATAAAGCTGGTCAAGTTCTAACTGCCCAACACATTGACTGACATTCTTAACTGCCCACCTAACACGTAGTATGAAAAGTTAAGCTAGATATTTCTAGATACTGGCGCAACAATTATTAAAGGGTGAGCTAAAAGTACAGTCATAACCACCTGCAATGTGTCTTATTAAGTGACCAATTTCCTTAAAAAAATGTTAAATTCTATATAAAAATATTTAGTATGACTAAATTATTTTTATTAAATATTAGTCATATAATTGTAGTGAAGAGTGAAAAAACTTTTTAGAGATATGTGTTGATACCTAATTTTTCCCTATGTATTTTTATATATAAAATACTTTCAAAATAACATGTACATGCATTTATAAGCATGTCCAAGAGTTTTGGTATTTTTTCATAATTTTTAAAAAAAAATTAAAATCAATTTATTATCTATTTAGCAGTACAAAATCCATAATTATTCCCAAAATCATCAATTCTGGTGAATAATTTATTTTATTCCCATAGTTATACCAAAAAAATAGTTAAGATAATTTTTGCATATTTTTTACAAATTTATTTGGTATTTTTAAAACTAAATTGCATATAATTGCAATTATAGCCTGTTCTACGATTGATAGCATTTTGCAACTATAAAATCGTTTTCATTATTTTTAGATTAATATTTATATATTATTAACTAGTTCAGTGCTTTTAATTTGTTTCAAAATCATTTTAACTATTTTATAAAATGAAAGAGGGAAAATTGGCTATTTAACACATAGCCATTTCTATTTCAATTTTTTACCTCAATTTAACCCCCAATTCCAATTTTAACCCGACCCCTTGACCCATTTTCAGACCCGCTCGGCCTCCCCGTCAATCCTGGTCGTTAATCATTTTGATCAACGGCCGTGATTCGTTCTTTCCTTTTTTAATTCTCATACCCCCTAACCCTAGCTCATTTGTATCAAAGACGCCACCTTTAAATGCTCTTCATCTCCCAAATCCTCTCTAGCCCTCCCCGAAACCCTAATCGATTCCCACATACTTCTGTCATGTTTCCACCGGAATCCATGGCATTCTTGGTTATGGATGGCTTGTGCTCACTTTTTCTCACCATTAAACCTAAGCCACTCGAGTTTTGAAGGCCGATTTCAATGGCTCCCTTTAGATCTGTCTCAGATCTGTAAGATCTATGGCCTCTCCGACCATTTTTCGGCGTATTCGAGCAACATGAGTCTCTTCGACTCAGGATCCGACTTTCCTCAAGGCCTTCTCATTCTAGGGTCTTCTCTACTATTTTTAAGCTGTCTAAGGTTCTATACTTACTTATTTTTTCTTAGATCTGTGCCATGCCTGGTCTTTACTTGACGTCTTAAGATTTTTCCCCAAAATTTCCTTTTCAAAATCGTTCAAATTCGATTTTTAGGGTTTTTGGAAAGTTTCTTTAAATGTTTTCTGACTCCTTTGTTCTCTCTTTATGTGTGTTTATACTCGTATGTTTATTTCTTATTATGCTCGAGTTTGCTCTCTTTTGTTTCTTTTCTGATTATGAAAGACCTTCCTGTTCTTTTTTGTCACTCTCATGCTCACATGTTAACTCGGTTTGTTGTTCCTCATTCTTTGCTATATGTGTTTAAGTTTGAGCTCTTTGTTTTTGTTTCACATTACTAAATTTTGTTGATGTTCCTGCTAAGCATGTTTTTACTTGCTTTGTTTAAAACTCGTAGCCTCTCTTTCTTCTGAATTCGTTGGTGTATGTTTACCTCTCACAAGCCTTTGAAAGGGGCTTCTAAGACTCTCTCAATGACTTTGATTTCTCACCTCTAATTCTATTTGAAACCCTAAAGATTTGGGGATTTTCTTTGATAAGTGGCACTAGTGTTCCACTTTGGGACCCTAGGTTTGCGGACTCACTATGAGCCTGTAATCGAACTTGAATCCTTTTGTTTGTGACTCTGAACTTTCAGTAACTCCTTTCTAGGGTAAACGACTCTTTTGTTTGATTTAGGTGCTTTATATATGAGAAAAACTCCTCTTTCAAAAGGTTTTCACAACCAAGTGATTGATTCCGAAATCCCTTTAATAAGGCTAATGATTCCTTACTGATTTCTTTCGATTGTACCTCCTTTACCTTACTGGCTGTTTATTTTGATCTTTTTGTGTAGACATTCTATGCTTGTGTTGTTTTCCTTAAATACATGGTCTCGTGTATTCCTTCTGTAATTCTGTACCAGCGTTTGAATTATTTCTATACTTATATGATTCTTTCCTTTATTACCTTGATTCCCTGTGATTACAATTGGATCCAGGATCCTCTTGATTGATTTTCGAACTGATGCCCTATTGTTATTTTATAAATACACTATTGTTCCAACTTTCCTTAATTACCCACTATGTATTTGACCTTGTTTATGCACTATGTGGTTTCTCTGCCCTAATCAGCCCTATTGAACTAATTTCTTTCCTTATTCTATCTTGACTAACCGTTTGAACTAGACTCCTTAATTAAAGGATTCCAGTTGTCTTAATTGATACTAATTGATTGCTATTTCCATGTTTGTGCATCCTTTGACTATGTATTACTTGTTTTCAAAACTATATAAAGACCTAGTCTTTCCTCTTTACAGACACTGAAATACACTGAAAGACACACGAACAAAAACACTTCTGATTACTTATTGTCTTGCAATACTGTTTGAATTCAATACTTGGCTTTGCTTGAGATCTTTTGGAACTACTTTGTTTGCAACTTGGCTCTCTCAAGGCTACTGTTTTCTTACTTATTTTCCTTTGAAACTGGTATGTCTTTTATTTAATTTTCTACCTCACCCCTATGTGTTCACTCTACAGTTTCAAACTTTTTGTTTACTTTACTGCTCATGTTCAGTAATTTGTGCTAAATATTTTTCTTCCTTGCTTCTGTTTCTGTTATGAATCTCTACCCCTATTCCCTTCTATATGCCTGAGTTAAGGTCTTGTCCTGACAGTATTCTAATTACTACCTAGGCCATAACCTAATCCACAATGGATCCTAACTCTTAATGTTTTGGCTAGCAGGTTGGTCAGGGGGTGTGCCAGCATTCCAGTTGCTGGGCATGACCACCAGCTTGCCATGTCTCTCCCTAATTCTTTTCCCCCTGTGCACTTACATTTATTCTTAGACTCTTAAGTTCTCCACCTCTCTTATTAGCCTTGCTTTGAGACCTTGAGTTCCCTCTAAACTTGGACATCTGAGGGCTGGCATTTCCACACTGCACTGTGTTCTTAATTCTGCAATATTTTGGGGTGTAAGCATTGCCCGGAGTCCCTTTGAGACTCTTGGAAACTTTGACACGCTCGAAATATGAGAAAGTCTTTTGGAAATCTAATCTTGGAAGTTGGTTTATCTCATATTGTTGGACTTCGAGTCTGAATTAGGCTGTTTAGATGTAGCTGGAACTTCTAATGTAATTTTACTTATCTTTCTGATTCACTTAGGTCTGTAATAATTTGTAATAACTATAGGGTGTATCGTAAAAATGGGGAGGATTTATCATGTTATGCATGTGGGGTAGATATCATGCTTTAGGTTCTATTTCTGCAATCACAACATTTTTCGTTTATATATCTGCATTTAAAAATTCTGCCTATAAGATTGTTTCATTCTGCATTTAGAAATTCTGCCTATAAGATTGTTACATCATGCATTTAGAAACCCTGCATATAAGTCTTTATAACTTCTGCATTACTGCATTTAGAAAACATGCCTATAAGTCCTGCATTTTTGCATTTTAGAAAACATGCTTATAAGTTCTGCATCTTAGAGATTATGCCTATAGGTTCTGCATATAGAAAACATGCCTATAAGTTTTTTCTTCACTTCTGCATATACCCTCCATTAGGCAAACAATCTTAGGCTTAATAATAACCAACAATGCCTAGAAATCATGCCTATAGGAGTACCCAGTTGAATCTGATTCGTTTATTTCATCTACAAGTCTAAAATCAGTAGTAATGTCGTCTAACATCCGCAGAACTTATGTGTTTTCTGCAATCAGTAAGCCTTCTTTAAAATTGGAGTAAGCATTGTTAGATATCATGCCTATCGGTCTCACTTAGGCAAACCATTAGGTAATTAATTAACCGCATCAGTCTTTGATAACTGCATCTAAACAAGGCTAATTCGGACTCCTCATCTGAGAAATATGCGATGAATCAGCCTATCCTACGCTTTAATTTAATTTAGACCATAGCCAGTACTTGTAAGTCATGCTAAATAATTTGCTGCTTTGTATGAGGAGGCCTACTTGAGCCTTAACTGCTATTTGTTCCCCCTTTAACTGCTATTTGTTATTGCTTGCCGTCTAGATTTTTATCCTTTTGAAAACTCTGGAAAAGCCCCAACTCCCTCCCGTTTAGGATTAGTAGTCTCAAATGCCTCCGGGACTGATAGGATTGGGGCGGGTACTAGCATGCAATAAGTAACGACATCATTCTGCGCTTTACTACCTTAACAGGGTGGGAAGGGTAGATATGGATATGATGACCGGCGCGCTAATACCACGTGCAACCTCTCTTCTGAGGAGCGATTGCTGGGTATTGCATTGATGTGATCCATATTGTTTGTAAACCTAGGACCCCCTATCTTTTAACTTGTTTTATTGTCCGAACTATTTCTGCTTTCCTTATTCTCTCCAAACTTTCAATTTGCTTGCAATAATACGTGAAAATTCCCTTCTATTTGAGGTCCTTAATTGCTTACTTGATTATGTGAAGTCACAATTGTAACATGGCCGGGAACCACACTAGTGGATCTTGAGGTGTGCCTAACACCTTCCCCTCGAGATAATTTCTAGCCCTTACCCAAACTCTGATTCTTCAAACTCAAACCCTTCTTAGTGTCCTAATGCACTTAATCATTAGGTGGCGACTCTTCAAGTTCCAAAACCCAATTCCCAAAAGGGAACGAGTTGTCCTCCCAAATGTCACAAGCCCGATTTCGCGAGAAAAAGGGGGCGCAACAATATGCACATAAGGGTAAAAAAGTAAAAATAAATTAACTTTTTTTTTGATTACCTAACTGGACACTTATTTTGAACCAAAATAAAAAAGTAAACTTGTCACTTATTGTGAACCGGAGGGAATATCTATTTTGTTTACTGGTATTAGTCAATATCAGAAGGAATTGATTGTGGTATATTGATATTCATATTTTATTTATAATATCACATTCAGATTAATGTTGCCATATTTAAATTACATTTTTGTAGGCTGTTTATTTTCTTATAATATTTCTAATACTCTTACACATGAAAAATAAATTAAAGTTTGATTCTTTAACATGCTTTCAAGCTAAGAAAATAGAAGAAAGCGTTGGAATTTAATTTTTATAGTCAATTTGTATCACAAATATTATTTCTAATAATTTATCCACTCTCATCTATATAAATATTCTTTAAAAAAAATATTATGTTAATATTTTTCTCTTTTCAAATTTTCACTCTTACCATATTTTCTCTTTATACTAAAAATATTAAAATAAATATTTCTAATTAAATAATAAACTAACTACACTAAATTTAAAAAGTATATCTTTCAAATAAAATTCAAAAAAATACATTTAATTAAAACAATTAACTATATTTTATGTTATTATATTGCTCATTATATTGTCTAAAAATTACCATGCAATTTTTTAATAATTATCACTGGACTAAATATCATTGTTCATTACATAACTTCTCATCATCACTCTATTTCTATCTTCTCTTTGGAGATTTCAATAATGTTAGTCCCTTCCCTAGAGAAAATTAATAGAAAAATCAAAGATGTACCATCAATGTAAAAACCAAATGAATGAGCCTGAAGTGAAAAAAGTATAATAAACATTCTTATTTATTCATCATTAAATTATTACAGTTTCTAGTTTCAGTATCTTAATTTCTTTCCTTAGATCTTATACCTGTGAGTTTTTCTTTTGTTCCAATAATATTCACTACTGATCAGCAATTGTTCTCCCACTTCTTTCCCATATCTTTGAGAGAAAATACATCTTATAATAGTAGCCTTCCATATTTTGTCAAAAATTTGAGCTTTAACCCTTGTTCAGATAGAATCTGAGATCTAATATCATGAACTCGGATTCATACACATGCAAATGAAGAATTGAAAGATCAAGCAATATTGTAGAGAGAGAAAGTAGAGAGAAGGAAGAGAAGAAATGAAACTCTGTATTAACCAACTGAGATGTACAGTGTTTAACTAATATAATCACTTTCACGGTGGTTAGTGGAGACAGCCTGTGAAATGACAAAAATACCCCTTCTCAATATTCTACACTATATACTAAACTACCCTTCTCTTAATACTCCCCCTCAAGCTGGTGGGTGAAAGGCATCAAACACACCAAGCTTGGATAAGAGAAGGTGGTGTTGAGTAGTAGATAATCCTTTGGTGAGAAGGTCAGCAAGCTGTTGAGCAGAGGAAACATGGTGAGGAAGTATGAGCCCAGACTTGATTTTTTCGCGTACAAAATGGTAATCTAACTCAATATGTTTAGTGCGTTCATAGAATATAGGATTGTTAACAATTTGGATCGCCGCCTTATTATCGCAGAACAAGGACACGGGTTGAGTAATGGTAAGTCCCAATTCTTGCAACAGGCCAATGATCCAAGTTACTTCAGCTACTGGTGCTGCCATGTGCCAGTACTCAGCTTCTGTAGAGCTCCTGCTAACAATGTGTTGTTTCTTGGACTTCCAGGAAATGAGTCCTTCTCCTAACTTGATAACATATCCAGTGACTGACCTCCTTGTGTTAGGGCAAGAGGCCCAATCTGAATCAAAATAGGCAGTCAGATTGGTGATAGGTTCAGCAGGCAGCAACACACCCAATCCAGGACACCCTTTGAGATATCTAACCACTATAAAAGCTTCCTCCAAATGTGATTGTTTAGGTCTTTGCATGAACTGACTCAAGCTCTAAACTACGAAGCTAATATCTGACCTTGTAATAGTAAGATAAAGAAGCTTTCCAATCAACTATTGATAAGTAGTGGCATCTTCAAGTTCTGGATCATTTGCATTTCCCATATGAGTATCATACTCAACAGTGGTAAACTTTTGATTTAGCTCCAAAGGTATTCTAGCAGGTTTACATCCACTTAACCCTACTTGAGAAATAAGCTCTAAAACATATTTTCTTTGATTAAACAATGTTCCCTTCTTTGATCTCATAGCCTCAATTCCAAGAAAGTATCTCAACTGCCCTAGATCCTTTACTTTGAATCGATTATGTAAGGTTATTTTTGCATTTTCTATTAATGTGGAATGACTACCAGTAATTGGTTAATCATCCACATATATGAGAATCACCACTAAACCATCTCCTTGTCTTTTGGTAAACAAGGAACGATCAAATCCACTCTGTTTGTATCCACTCTCTATTAAAGTTTCAGTAAGCTTAATATTACATTGCCTAGAAGCTTGTTTGAGGCCATATAAAGATTTGAGAAGTCCGCATACCTTGGTCTCCCCCTGATTGGTGGACCCTTGAGGCATACTCATGTAGACTTCCTCATACATATCTCCCCGTAAGAAAGCATTGTTAACATCCATTTGGTATAGAGGCCACCCTTTGGAAGTGGCTATACTGATAACAAATCTCACTGTCACCATTTTTGCAACTGGTGAGAATGTGTCATGATAGTCAAGTCCTTCCTTTTGGTTGTATCCTTTAGCAACCAAACGAGCATTGAACCTTTCTACCTCTCCATTTGTTTTACTTAACTTTGTATACCCATTTAGAACTAATAGTTTGCTTTCCTTTAGGCAATTCAATCAGTTCCCAAGTCTTGTTATCCTCAAGTGCTTGTATTTCATGATTCGTGGCTTTAATCCATCTGTCATCTTGAATTGCCTCCTTAAAAGAGTTTGGTCCAATGCATGCTGAAAAAGCCCTCAAATAGAATTGATATCTTGTTGACAGATTCCCATAGTATAGACCTTTGGATGGTGGATAAAGATATTCATTAGTAGTGTTTTTGGTTGTAACATAGCCTTTTAGCCAAATAGGAGGTTTTGAGATTCTCCCTTTTTTTCTAACTTCATGAGATACTTCCTGAACTGGTGGTTGTTGAAGGGATGGTTCCGATGGTTGTGAAGGGATTGGTGGTAGTTCTGATGGTTATGATGGGATTGGTGTTTCATCTAAATTGGCTTGTGAAGTATCTGCATCTATTGTAAATGTCTCTCTTGGGACTATGTCAGTATGATCCTTATGAGTTTCTGTCAAATTTTTAACATGTGTCATTTGTTCTTGAGTGTTATTATCGACAAGGCTGCTTGTTGGTTCTTGTTCAATGCTTGGCTGAGCAGATTGTACCATCAATTCTGGCTGCTTTGGAAATAAATCAGCAAAATCTACCTCAGAATTTTTGAATGGAAACATATTTTCTCTAAAACTAACATCCCTGCTGACCATAAAGACCTTTCTTTCTAGATCATAAAGCATGTACCCCTTTTGAGTTGTTCAATTCCCTACCAGCATACATCTATTTGCTCTTGGACTGAATTTATCTCCTCTTGAAAGGTTTCTAGTATAACAGAGGCAACCAAACACCCTAAGATGATTTATGTCAAGTGGCTTGTTGTATAGAAGCTCATGTGGTGATCTTCCTTTTAAAATAGAAGTAGGCCATTTATTAAGTAGGTACACAACAGTCTTAACACACTCCCCCCAAAATCTATTAGGAATTGAACTTTGGAACTTCATAGCTCTAGCTACTTCTAGAATGTGTCTATGCTTCTTTCCTATCACCCCATTCTGTTGAGGTGTGTAGGGACAAGTACTCTGATGAACAATTCCTAATGAAGAAAATAGTTCATTGCAATTGGAGTTGAAGAATTCAGTGCCATTGTCAGATCTCAATGTCTTAACAGTCACTCCAAACTGATTTTTGACCATTGAAAAGAAATTCTTCAAGATAACTATTACTTCACTCTTTGATTGCAACAAACATATCCAAGTAAATCTAATGTAATCATCTACCACTATAACAAAATAGTACTTTTTGTCATGAGTAGGTACCCTATGAGGTTCACATATATATACATGAACAAGCTGGAAACTACTAACAGTATTATTACTATAATGGAAATCTTAGCCTGCTTTGCTTAGCCAAGGGGCATATATCATAGTTGTGCATTGTCCACTGAGTTCTTTACCTGTTGAATATGTTGTATTGCATTTGTTGAAGGATGCCCCAGTCTCATATACCAAAGAACTAAATTATTTGCATTTTTGGTAACCATTGCTGCTGTAGGCATTAATCTCCTCTACAAAAGTATAATCCACGTGATTCCTTAGCAATCCCCATCACCTTCTCATTATAAAGACCCTACAGTACACAGAAGTCAGGGAAGGACATTCCAACACAACATAGTTCCTTGGTCAATTTTGAAACTAACAATAAGTTGAACTTAAAGTCAGGAACATGTAAAACATCCATCAAAAGTTGGTTGTCCAATATAGAAACATTTCATGTATGAGTTATTTGACACTTATTCCCTGTTGGTACTTGCACTCCACTATCATTGTGTGCATTACAATCCTTAACATCATGCATAATCTCCTTATGAAAGGTAATATGATGTGAGGCTCTTGAATCTAATATCCATTCATAGTCAAAAGCATTTGATAACAATGCATTTATACCTGCCATAAGTGAGTGACAGTCACCTGTGTCTTGTTTGTTCAGAAGGTTCAACAGCTGCTTGTATTGATCCTCTGTGAGGAAATTCCCATTTGTGGACTGTGTGCTTGATGCATTTCCCTTTTCTGTTGTAGCAGCATTAGCATAAGGCTTGACTCCTTGTATTGGTGCTTTCTTCTTACTCTTGAAATCCGGAGGATATCCTATAATTTTGTAACAATTCTCCTTCAAGTGACCCTTATACCCACAAAAATCACAAATCAAGCCTGGTTTTGCCTTAAATCCTTGATTGAATGTCTGATTCTTTCCAGCTAGCATAGTCAAAGCATCGTTATTAGGCTCCCCTGCTCCAAGAGTTCTCTGACTCTCTTCTTATATGACCAAGGCATATGCCTGATTAACTGTCAAAATAGGTGTTTTGAGTAGCACCTGACTTGTCACATGATCATAGCTTTCATTTAGACCAACTAAAAACTGTAAAAGTTTTAGATTTCTGAATTGTTCAATAAAAGGCCTCGTCTCCTCACAATCACATCCAGATCCTACCACTAACAAATCCATTTCATCCCATAAATCTTTCATTTTTGAGTAATAAACAGTGACTGAATCAGTACCTTGAGTTAATGACCCTATCATCTTCCACAGTCGAAAAGTCTGAGTTAGATTCGATTTATCAAATCGTTCCTTAAATTCGCCCCAAACGTTCGACGCATTTGATGCATAAATGATACTAGGTTGAAATTCCACCGCCACTGTTTTTTCGATCCATGACAGCACTGCAACGTTACATATATCCCATTGATTTGCCAATTCATCTTTGAAAGAGCTTTTTACCCAGGTTCCTTCTAGGAAACCTAATTTATTTTTCACCAATAATGTTGTTCGCATAGCTCGACTCCACAGACCATAATTTTCTTGTCCTGTGGGTTTTATGTCGATGAACTCTACACCAGGTGTGTTCGATTCTCTCAAGTACAAAGGATGATTGTGATCAGTTCGAGAAATTTCAATCTCTGGTTCTCCCATGGAAGCAGCTTCAGCAATGGCTTCCTACTGGAATTTTGAAGAATTTTGTCCTAAATTTAGATCGATCGCTCTGATACCATGATAGAATCCGAGATCTAATATAATGAACTCGGAGTCATACACATGCAACTGAAGAATTAAAGGATCAAGCGAGGTTGTAGAGAGAAAAAGTAGAGAGAAGAAAGAGAAGAAATGAAACTATGTATTAACCGACTGAGATGTACAGTATTTAACTAATATAATCACTTTCACGGTGGTTAGTGGAGACAACCTGTGAAATGATAGAAATACCCATTCTCAATATTCTACACTAAACTACCCTTCTCTTAATAAAATCTTTTTTATAACTTTTTCTTTTCATCAAGAAGCTTCATAAAAGCTGTAATATTAGTCATACTAAATAGATACATAATAAATCAGCAGTTTCAAAATCAAATACAAGGATGAGAAAGAGTCAATTTGTACATTCAATTCACTGAAAACCATCACGATAACCCGGAGAAAAATGTCAGCTTCTATTAATGTGGAGAATGACTCTCCGTATCCTTCACAACAATGCTAGACCCTGCAGTAACAGAGAGTCCCAATTAAAAAAAAAAGAAAAAGAAAAAACTAGCTAAAGCAAAGTAGCACAAGTCATAAAATAAAATTTTGAAATGTTGAACAAAGTATAGCATTTTCGAAAAGGACTGGTCAACATTAATATTAAAATTGAGTGGTGGTAGAATTGCTGCTTTGTATGCTATAGGTGGTACGTTCGTTCTAATCAATCAACGGCAAAGGGTTAAATATACCCCTCTACTTTCAAATATTATTTACCTGTACCTTTCATTATATTATTGGGCTATCCATACCCCTACCGTCATACTTTGGAACAAAATACCCTTATTGTCATACTTTGAAATAAAAATACCCCTATTTTGGATGGAGTGCTACGTGGCAACACCAGATTAAAACGACCCATTTCTTTTTTTTACCCGATCTATTTTTAAAAAAACCCACAGCCCGACCCCTATTTTCATTTTTTTCCAGTTTTTTTTTAAATTTCAGTTTCTAGAAAACGAATTTTTTTTTCTGTTTTTACAAAAAAAAAATTCAGTGTATACAAATTTATTTTTTCAGTTTTTACAAAAAGAAAATCTTTAAAAAAACTGGAAAAATGAAAAACAAACATTTCTGAAAACAAATTTGTATAAACTGTTTTTTTTTTTGGAAAATAGAAAAAAGATATTTTCGTTTTTTAACAAAATATTTTCGTTTTTTAAAAACTGAAAACATTATTTTCAACAAAATATTTCCGTTTTGAAAAATATTTTTTTTCATTTGTTTAAATTTTTAAAAGAATTTTGTTTTGTAAAAACTGGAAAAACAAATTTGTAAAAACAGATTTTTTTTGTTTTTTAATAAAATATTTTCGTTTTTTAAAAACTGAAATTTAAAAAAAAAAACTGGAAAAATGAAAATAGGGGTCGGGTTGTGATTTTTTTTAAAAACGGATCGAGTAAAAAAAAGAAATTGGTCGTTTTAATCTGGTGTTGCCACGTGGCACTCCATCTAAAATAGGGGTATTTTTGTTTCAAAGTATGACAATAGGGGTATTTTTGTTCCAAAGTATAACGGTAGGGGTATGGATAGCCCAATAGTATAACGAAGGGTACATGTAAACAAAATTTGAAAGCAGAGGAGTATATTTAGCCCTTTGCCGATCAATCAATTATCTTTTACTTCCCCATATTTTGGGGCTTCCTCGTCCCCCTCCCACAGAAAAAGAAAAATCGAAAAAAAGAAAGAAAGAGAAAATACTTGTTTTCAGATTTCTTTTTTACATAAGGCGTAACGAAGCTTTTCTTTCTCTTTAACTAGTCTTTATATTCATACCTGTGCGATAATTGTAATAACTTATTTTTTATAAATATAATAATCATATTATTTCATGCGAGTAAACTCTACGTCATTATGAAGTTTACAAAACTTTCTGCTGTAATTTCCAAAATTATCTCAGCTAGCTTAACAAAAGCAAATGGCTTTGTGGCCACTTAAACTTGTATCGGTTTGTAAAAAAAAAATGAAAGACGAGACGAAAGATGAAACAACGAAGATGCCTCACCTTTTGAACATCCTATTTTAGAAAACGTTAAATCTAATCCTTAAATATGACGGTTGATGCAGGATTAGGGGGAAATTTTCTTTCTTTTCTCTTTTATGTTTTTCTAAAATGAAGAGTAGTAGCATGTCTGTACCTAGGTATAAAGAAATATCTCTGAAATATAAATCACAAATTTACTTACTAACAAACGGTTTTAATTATTGTAAAATATACCAGGTACCTAGAAGGTCACGAGTTCGAGCCGTGGAAACAGCCTCTAGCATAAATGCAGGGTAAGACTGCGTACGATAGACCCTTGTGGTCCGGGCGGGAGCTTTGTTTGACTAAAAAAGTATTAAACCTTTTAGCTAAACCAATTAACAGTGAGATAAAAGGTAAATCTTAGCCAAACGTAATTAACTCTAGATCCAAATATATTGAATACAAAAGTCGAAGAAGAACAAGATTATGTAACATTATCATACATCAAATGTAAATGATGAGCTTACATCTAATACAAGCATGCACCATACTCGTAAGAGCACAGAAGGCGAAGAGAGAAAGCTATTGATGACTGAGAGATCTCCCTTGATTGATTCCATGATAATGATTGTAAAATGTTGTAGCTAGGTTTGGACTTCGATGATCCCTTGGTGACCTTCCCCCTCTATATATACTGACTACTTTCCCTTTTGTCCAATAGTCTTTAACCGGCGTACTTTCTCATGACTGTACCCTTCATTACTTGCCCACACATTACACTTATCCTACGATATGAGCTTTCTGACGGTTCGACCCCGGCAATGGCCGAGGTGTTCTTTCCTACCAGGCCTTGTGGGCATGACTATGGCTCGGTCGACCCCTTATCGTTCCTTTTAATAATAACCATCTTATGGTCGGATTTTGACCCATACAGTTAGTCCATCCGTCCGTCGGGGTCGCCTCTTGGCGAGCTCGATGGGCGGACTCTGTTGATTCAAGAGTTGGTAGAAATCAGAACATTATGCGTTGGAAGAGGTCCTTAAGGCGAGATGGCGATGTGACGCTTCAGTGGTACATCGGACCGTTACGTCAGTTCTGAGCTAAATCATTGCATCGATTTGGGGTATCATGAATACCCATTATGCATCATTATGGCGCACGTTTCCCAAGCACCATATCGTTTCCTGCGCCCTTTCAGTTTTTTGATTGGCGGCTCTTGGGTTTCTCGATTAGGGCATATGTTCCTATAAATAGGGGGAATTCTTTACTTGACTGCTGCGTTTTTCAATTTACCCGAGAAAGAAACTTTATGAATTTCCTCTTCCTCTTGTCCTTCATACTTTAACTTTCGACAGAATTTGAGGTGACCTTTATTTCTTTTCCCTCACCGTTCTTGTTCACTTCAATCGAGAGGGACACATGGCTGGTACTTCTTCTCAGACTGATAGATTTGTTGAAGCTCTGGTGCCAGAAAGTGATGTGCCCCTTCTTGAAGAGGGAATGGAGGTGGTAGAAGACGAGTGGTTTCCGATAGTGAACGAAATAGTTCCGCGCCTGGGAAAAATGCGGACAGATTTTAACAACCCTGCCGAAGATGAACCGGATCCTGTTCCTTCTACAATGGATGAAGCGGTGATTACGGCGCTCAAGGCCAAGTGGGGAATCCATCCTCACATTGAAATGGTACCGGCAATGGGGAAGGATATTGTTCATCTGCACCGCCCGGGGTATTGTGCATTTTACGCGTACCCCTTTGTTATCGGGTACACGCTTCCTCTCCCCTCTCTATTGGTCGACTTCTACCGCTTTAATGAAGTGTCCCAGCCCAGCTCTCTCCATATGTGTACAAACTTTTTCTTAGGCTTATTAAGTACGCGAAGCTTGCCGGACGAGGAATTTCCGTGAGGCACATGCTTCACATATTTACCCCTTACTTTCTTCGGGTTCAATGATCCACATGCGCCATCGAGGAACCAAAAGCTTAGTGGTGAAGATGGACGATAAGGCCAATCTCCGCTTCTGGGAAAACTATTTCTATGTGTGGACAGAGCACCTTGTGACGGACTCGACAGGGTTCCCAGAGAGTGGAACTTTGCTCATGAGTTTTCCTTTACTTATTTTTTGATTCCTCTTAGGGCGGTCGTTGATCATTCTCTATCAGGTGATATTGCTAAGGATTTTTTTTTTGCTTTTGTAGCCGAGAGACTACCTCCCCCTCTAGTTGACGATATTCGCAAGTGGGTAGGCGCCATTCTCCCCCATACAATGGGGATTCATGAATGGGCGTCCTTCCATGAGAAGCATGGGCGCAAGCCACTCACTTGTGAGTCAACCCGCCATAATTTTTCTTCATTATGTATCTCGTGATAACCTTGGTGTTGTATGATCGTCTTTCTTTGTTGATAGGGAGAGTGCGAAGGGCGAGGACTCCTCTGCTCGCGTTCCGTCAATCGGAGTCTTCTACTCATCCTACGCCAAGGGATGCTGCCTGTCCTGTACCAAGAACTACTGTTCAGCCTACACCTATGGCCGAAGCTGCGCGTTCGGAGATTACTCTGTCGGAAGTTCTGACCCCTGCACCCCATTCCGTAGGCAAACCTTCTCGCGTAAGTAGCGATGAGGCCCCACCGAAGAGACGGAGGGTGGCATTAGAAGAGGCTTCTCTGGTCTACACTTCTTCGAGGGGCGCCCTTACCCCGACGGTGATAGAAATCAGAGATGATGTCAGCCCAATTGTGGAGACGATACCTATTGTGAGCGGCCAACAGGCTGATTGTTGGAGAGACGGAGTCTTATGGTTGCCATTACTATCTTGGGCGGCCCTTCGACATCCCGGCCGAGCTGCACTTCTTCTTCGGCTAAAGAGAGGGGAAAATACGTCATGGTTGATGATTACGAGTTTGAATCTGACCTCGATCCTGACGATGTTAGGATGTTCGAGGAGGGATTTACCCGAACTGTGGTAAGAGCAGGAGGTCCTTCCCAAATACTCGAAATCCCATCGGATCTCAACCTTCTACGAGACACGATGGATTTTGTGCTGCAGTTTGACCTTCTATGCTCCACCGTAGAAAGTGGGTCTCTTCATGAAGTCAGCGATGCCGAATTGTCACAAGGTGTGGCCGCATTAGGCCTAAGGGTAAGTTTCTCTCCTTTGTTTGTTTTTCTTCTCTTTCTCTTTTTTTTGACCTTGGCCCTTATCGACTCTCTTCTTCTTGTTGTTTTTAGTCTTACATGTTGGAGATCGAGAGTGCTCGCAAGGCCGAGACTCGGGCAAAAGATTTTTCTGAAGATGCTTGAGAAGTATAGGCAGTATCGCAACAAATGTTGTGAGATGCATGAGCGGCTTAGGGCGGGTACCGACACCCAATCCCTTGGTGAGGAGTTGGAGAAAAGGGACTAGGAGTTGATGCAGTCTATCCGCAAATGCATTGAACTCGAGGAGATGCACTGTGCCAAAGATGAAGGGCTTGAGTTTGAACTTTCTTTTATTCGACGATGGCCGGCGTCTGTAAAGGTGGTGTTCTGAGCGAGATCGAATTGTAAGCTACATGTTTTGACGATGGCCGGTGGCCGTAAAGGTGTTAATTCGAGAAAGATTGAATTGTAACCTATTTGATCCAACAATGGCCGGTGGCCGTAAAGGTGTTAATTCGAGCAAGATTGAATTGTAACCTATTTGATTCGAGCGAGGTCAAACTCGTCCTTTTCGGCGATGGCCTTTGGCCGTAGGGGTGTTATTTCGAGCAAGATCGAAATAGTAACCCATTGTAATTCGAGCGAGGTCAAACTCTTGCTTTTTGGCGATGGCCTTTGGTCATAGGAGTGTTATTTCGAGCAAGATCGAAATCGTAACCAATTGTAATTCGAGCGAGGTCGAACTCTTCCTTTTTGGCGATGGCCTTTGACCATAGGGGTGTTATTTCGATCAAGATCGAAATAGTAACCCGTCGTAATTCGAGCGAGGTCGAACTCTTCCTTTTTGGTGATGGCCTCTGGCCATATGGGTGTTATTTCGAGCAAGATCAAAATAGTAACCCATTGTAATTCGAGCGAGGCTGAACCCTTCCTTTTTGGAAATGGCCTTTGGCTATAGGGGTGTTATTTCGAGCAAGATCGAAATAGTAACCCGTTGTAATTCGAGTGAGGTCGAACTCTTCCTTTTTGGCAATGGACATTGTCCATATGGGTGTTATTTCGAGCAAGATCGAAATAGTAAGCCGTTGTAATTCTAGCGAGGTCGAACTCTTCCTTTTTGGCGTTGGCCTTTGGACATGGGGGTGTTATTTCGAGCAAGATCGAAATAGTAACCCATTGCAATTCGAGCGAGGTCAAACTCTTCCTTTTTGGTGATGGCCTTTGGCCATAGGGGTGTTATTTTGAGCAAGATCGAAATAGTAACCCGTTGTAATTCGAGCGAGGTCGAGCTCTTCCTTTTTGGCGATGGCCTTTGGCCATGAGGGTGTTATTTTGAGCAAGATCAAAATAGTAACCCGTTGTAATTCGAGAGAGGTCGAACTCTTCCTTTTTGGCGATGGCCTTTGGCCATAGGGGTGTTATTTCGAGCAAGATTGAAATAGCAACCCGTTGTAATTCGAGCGAGGTCGAACTCTTCCTTTTGGTGACGGTCTTTGGTCATAGGGGTGTTATTTCGAGCAAGATCGAAATGGTAACCTGTTGTAATTTGAGCGAGGTCGAACTCTTCCTTTTTGGCGATGGCCTTTGGCCGTAAGGGTGTTATTTCGAGCAAGATCGAAATAGTAACCCGTTGTAATTCGAGCGAGGTCGAACTCTTCCTTTTTGGAAATGGCCTTTGGCCATAGGGGTGTTATTTCGAGCAAGATCGAAATAGTAACCCGTTGTAATTCGAGTAAGGTCGAACTCTTCCTTTTTGGCGATGGACTTTGTCCATATGGGTGTTATTTCGAGCAATATCGAAATAGTAAGCCGTTGTAATTCTAGCGAGGTCGAACTCTTCCTTTTTGGCGATGGCCTTTGGGCATGGGGGTGTTATTTCGAGCAAGATCGAAATAGTAACCCATTGTAATTCGAGCGAGGTCAAACTCTTCTTTTTTGGCGATGGCCTTTGGCCATAGGGGTGTTATTTTGAGCATGATCAAAATAGTAACCCGTTGTAATTCGAGCAAGGTCGAGCTCTTCCTTTTTGGCGATGGCCTTTGGCCATGGGGGTGTTATTTTGAGCAAGATCAAAATAGTAACCCGTTGTAATTCGAGAGAGGTCGAACTTTTCCTTTTTGGCGATGGCCTTTGGCCATAGGGGTGTTATTTCGAGCAAGATCGAAATAGCAACCCGTTGTAATTCGAGCGAGGTCGAACTCTTCCTTTTTGGCGACGGCCTTTGGTTATAGGGGTGTTATTTCGAGCAAGATCAAAATAGTAACCCGTTGTAATTCAAGTGAGGTCGAACTCTTCCTTTTTGGCGATGGCCTTTGGTCGTAGGGGTGTTATTTCGAGCAAGATCGAAATAGTAACCCGTTGTACCATCATTATTATGTATGTTTCTTTTTGAAGAGCGTTGCACGTAGACGTACTGTTTACGCGTGCGTCGGGGTAAGCACCGGTGTGCTCGGTCGTAATTTTATTGGAGGATACTGGGTGTTCCCTGGGCGAGTCCCAGTTTGCTTAATTTGGATTTCACTGAAGAATACTATGTATTTCCTGGGTGAGTCCCAGTTTTCTTTATTTGGCTTTCATTGGAGAATATTGTGCGCTTCCCAGGTGTTTAGGAGGCATTAGTCCCTCGCTCGTATACTTATGCGAATGCTTGCATTCCTATATCGAACCAATCAAAAGAGTAAAGATAGACCCAAATGAAATTGTCTGTTACCTCGGTCTAAAAGGTTGGTGAAAGGAGGAACATCGTCATAGGGTTACTTGCTCCGCCTAGTACTCGAACAGTGGTTTCTTATTTTGCAGCCACGCTTTCGCTTCGCCGTTCAGCTGCGTCCAATCTTCTCGTGAGTTGGGCTTACCTCACCTGTAGAGACGCCGAGACCGAGTCCCAGTCCGATATGCATAAACATAAAGGGAAACATGTCATGCTTTATTTATAAATTATCCAGCGTGCGTGTTACGAAAATAATGTGGGATATGCCTAATCTCCCAAAGGGTCGTGTAGTGGGTTATCGTCCCTAGCCAAGGGGTGAAGGTACAGGTTGGTGCACAAGGTGGATATATCGCATGGCACCGAGGACATGCCAAGCACATAGTGATCGTGATCCCATTTCGCCCACGCATATGATTTGCTGAACCCGCCGTCACGGGCGGGGCATGGGTCTCATATAGACGTCGGTCATAATTTTTATTTTGTTTAGGGATATGACCTGGATCGATAAAGTTGTGCTAAGAACTTATCTATCATCATTTTTTTTTAGTTTGTGTTGTCACCAAGATGGTGAGGTTGTAGCAGACCGGAAGTGATACTTGGCTGGTTCTAGATCTAAAGAAAACTAAAGAATTTGGATAAGAAATCCCCACTATTGGCGCCAAATTGTTTGACTAAAGAAGTGTTAAACCTTTTAGCTAAACCAATTAACAGTGAGATAAAAGCTAAATCTTAACCAAACATAATTAAATTTAGATCCAAATATATTGAATACAAAAGTCGAAGAAGAACAAGATTATGTAACATTTCTTAAGATGATTATCATACATCAAATGTGAATGATGAGCTTACATCTAATATAGGCATGCACCATACTCGTAAGAGCACAGAAGTGAAGAGAGAAAGCTATTGATGACTCAGAGATCTCTCTTCGTTGGTTCCATGATAATGATTGTAAAATGTTGTAGCTAGGTCTGGACTTCGATGATCCCTTGGTGACCTTCCCCTCTCTATATATACTGACCACTTTCCCTTTTGTCCAATGGTCTTTAACCGGCGTACTTTCTCATGACTGTACCCTTCATTACTTGCCCACACATTACACCTGTCCTGCGATCTAAGCTTTCTGATGGTTCGACCCCGGCAATGGCCGAGGTGTTCTTTGCTATCAGGCCCCGTGGGCATGACTACGACTTGGTCGACCCCTTATCGTTCCTTTTAAGAATAACCATCTTATGGTCGGATTTTGACCTATTCAAGCTTAGCACACCAAGCTGCCTTTTTATACCAGATACCTAGAAGGTCGAAACCATAGTGATGGCCGAAGTGTATAAGGGATCGGACCTTAAGTCACGGTCATGGCTTACCTCGTATAGTGACCGCTATTAATGTGAAACTCGTTTCTATATGCATCAATTTTTCAAAAATAAAAATTCTTTTTGAAAAAAAAAAAGGAATTCTCGAAAAAAGTTACTCGTAGAATAAACTGATATAGGAAGAATTGCTTACTGTTGAAAATCGATATTAAGAGAAAGGGCATTTGAATCAGCAATTGCAGCAAAAGCACCACTAGAAAGGCCTGTGGTAGTTCCTTGTCTTGTAGGCTTAGAAGCTACAGTTTGTGCCCGGTCAACAATCTTGATCTGAATAGTCTCTCCTGATTTACAAGCTCTGGGCAAAATTGAGCTAATGCAACTAATCAAATACTGTCTTCCACAAGCAGCTCCATCGTCCCAAATCCCTTCACCAGCTGCTGCAAAGAAGTTGCTTGAAGGGAATGAGTTGAATCACTCCCAAAACATGCACTGGCTGTTTGAGAAAATTGGTGGAGAAATATTCATGATCTGAAATAAAAATAAGCTATAAAAAAAATTGGCAGCGTAGTGCACCAAGTGTTGACCACATTTAGTCAATTATACGTACGTAGCCTTATTTTGTATTCCTGCATGGAACTGTTCTCACGACTCGAACACATGACCTCCAGATCACGCAATTTCTAATTGTGCAATATGCTATGAGAGGTAAAACAAGAGATTTTAGCATTTTGACATATCTTTTTTTGTAGGAACTGGAAGATAATAACTTACGTGTGTATGGTGGGCTATACTGGCTTGCTGTTCCTAAATCAGCTTGAGAAGCATAGAAGAGTTGAGAGACTATTAGGAATAAGGACAGCCATTGTAGAAGAAGAGGTAAAGGCTTTGACATCTAAAACGATGAAGCAACGTTGAAAAAACAAATATTATAGGATTATTATTTATAGTCTTTATTTATAAGTATAAAAGAAAATAAAAATCAGAAATGAGGGAACTTTGTCGAAATTGCACACCAGGAGGGTGGAGGGTAGAGTTTTCTCGAATCTTTAGAATCTTTATTCAAGAAATAGCGTTTCTTTTATAATGATCTCATTTATATTCAAAGTCAACGATATTTGTTATTAGGTCTAACTACTTTTTAATTGGAAGGAAGCTTCTCTTTTCTCATTTATTTCTCAACTGTCTACTAGGAGTAGCATTTCTAGAATACGATATGAAGCCCCCCCCCCCCTTGGTGGATAATCAAATATTCAAATATTTATGTATATGGTTAAATTCAGGCTTGCCCATTTTGTATGACTGATCGAGATTGGAACGTGATAAACTAAAGTTCAGCCTCGTATTATACCGAACCATGGTGCAAAGTTAGTTTCGTGGATGAGACCGATTAAGATCGAAATCGACCAAGATCGAGACCGAACAAGATAGAGATCGAGGGAAGCTTACTGAGTCGAATAACAAAAAGTTGAAATATCCGTAATCGAGCGAGGATCACTGTGCGAATCCCGACACGTATCAAGAAAATGCTGATTAATTAGCCAATAATGAGATTTCTTACCTGATATAGAATTGTACTTAGAGTAGGATTCCCATACTTTATAAAGGGGAGTATGATCGTTTGTAAATCATCATATTCATGAAATACAAAGCAATATACTGTCATTTTGTAGTTATCATTGTCTTGTTATTCTGTTCTTAAGCCAGTTGATACATATTTGGTTCAAAGGTGATCGAACTCGAAGGCCAAGGCTGTTCAATTTGTGTGGTTTGCATTTATTCTTTAATTATCTATTTCAATACTAATTTATTCTTCTCAATTTGTACCAAGTTATATCACGTGTCCTTAAAACCGCGTATAAATTCAATTGTTCCAATTTTAGGGTAAACAGTTTGGCGCCCACCATGGGGCTAAGGATAATAGTGGTTATCTAGTACACATTTTCATAACACACACTATTTTACACTTGTTCTTTGAAGTATCTTTGATTACATGATTAAAAAATATCAAACTCTCGGCCAACACCTCAGCACATTGACAATGATCTTGGCCACCACGACGAAAATGAGAACGTCGCACTAGGAAACATTGTACCCCCTGTTGGCCTCGATGGAATTCCAGCTGTAGATCCAATTGACGTTAGTTCGCATGTAGCCATCAATGTAAATTTGGCCGTCGATCCCGAAAGAAGCATCCGCGGGGATTCCTGATCAGCTACTCAGTGTGCACGTGGAAGTGAAGATGGCGGGATCAGCCTGTGGGTGATCTTCGAAATGTTGCAGGCTCAACAAGCAACAATAACCCAGCTCTAAAATCTGAACCATACACCGAGCAGGATCGAAATCGAGCCATCCTAGGAAATCGTACACAGGGTCGAATCGGTTTTGAGTAAATCAAATGAGAAGGAATCGAAGACCAATCCTGTTATCATAAAGATGCTCGAAGAACTGACAAAGCGAATCGAGACAGGGGGAAAGAAGATCGAGGAAAATGACAAGAAGGTGGAAACCTATAACTCCAGGGTCAACCAGATCCGGGGGGCACCACCGATATTGAAAGGACTAGATTCCAAAAAGTTCGTACAAAAACCTTACCCCCCGAGTGCGACTCTGAAGCCAATCCCCAAGAAGTTCTGTATGCCCGAGATTCCTAAGTATAATGGGACGACTAATCCAAATAAACACGTCACCTCCTACACGTGTGTTATCAAAGGAAATGACTTGGAAGATGACGAGATCAAATTCGTCTTGCTGAAGAAATTCGGGGAGACTCTATTAAAGGGTGTTATGATCTCGTATCATAATTTACCGCATAATTCTATTGAATCGTTTTCTTTGCTTGTAGATTATTTCATAAAGGCATACGCTGGGGCCATTAAGGTCGCAACCAGGAAGTAGGACCTTTTCAAGGTAAGGCAGAAGGATAACAAGATGCTCAGAGAATTCGTGTCTCGATTCCAAATGGAACGGATGGACTTGCCATCGGTCACCGACGATTGGGCTATTCAAGATTTCACTCAAGGTCTCAACGTTCGAAGTTTAGTGGCTCCACAACAGTTGAAGCAGAATTAGATCGAATACCTAGCTGTCACTTGGGCTGATGTGCACAATCGGTATCAATCGAAGATCAGGGTTGAGGATGATCAACTAGGGGCTCCTTCGGGGTCTGTTTATCCTATCAGACCCGTTGATAGAATCAAGAGGGGTGTAGACTAAGAACCAAGGTCGAACAGAGATTGATATCAGCCTTATAATGGAGATCGTAGAGGCAGCGGGTCTGGGCAAAATTTTGCACGGAATGAGAGGAGAAATGATACGAGGTCAAAGTTCACAGGAACTCATGAGTAAAAATGGCTTCGATAGATCTATCGGTCCCAAAATAACACCACGATTGTCGGAGTACAACTTTAATGTGGACGCAGCTGCCATCGTATCTTCCATTGGATGCATCAAAGATACCAAGTGGCCTCGACCTTTGCAAACTAATCCAGCACAAAGGGATCCCAACCAAGTATGCAAATATCATGGCACACATGGCCACATGATGGAGGATTGTCGACAATTGAGGAGAAAGTAGCTCGTTTGTTCAACGACAGTCATCTTCGAGAATTTCTTAGTGACCGAGCTAAGAATCACTTTAGAAATAGGGATTCCAACAAACAAAATAGACAAGACGAACCCCATCACGTCATCCATATGATCATCGAAGGGACCGATGTCCCTCAAGGTCCGATGATGAAATGCACCAAAGTGTCAATCACAAGAGAAAAATGAACTCGGGATTACTCACCAGAAGGGACTCTATCTTTCAACGACGAGGACACAGAAGAAATCATCCAACCTCATAATGATGCACTGGTAATCTCTGTACTTATGAATAAAACTAGAGATAAGTGTGTGCTAATTGATCCAGGTAGCTCGGCCAACATCATTCGGTCGAGGGTCGTAGAACAACTTAGCCTATAAGACCAGATCGTACCTGCGGCCCGAGTGCTGAATGAATTCAATATGGCTTGCGAAACTACTAAGGGAAAAATAACATTGCCGGTAAACGTTGCCGATACCACCGAGGAAACCAAGTTTTATGTAATCGACGGGGACATGAGATACAACGCCCTGTTCGGGAGACTATGGATCCACAACATGAGGTCCTTACCTCGACCATTCACCAATAAAATTCCCAACACCAGAGGGGATAAAGACCGTTTAATGGGGAACAACCCGCCGCGAAGCAGATGTTTGTTGTTGACGAAGCAATTCCGACATCAACACTCTCATTGACAAAGGACTCAGGTTTGAAAGCGAAACAGGAAGCCAAATAGCAATCATTGATTCCACCTTATACCCAATCGAACAAGCAATGGATTGACGAAGATGATGACTTCGGGGTCCCTCGATCTTTTATCGCCCCCGATGATTCCAACGTTACCAAGTCAACGGTTGAAGAACTGGAGCAGGTCGTGCTGATCGAACATCGGCCCCGATCGGAAGGTATACCTAGCCATGGGGTTAACTTCCGAGCTCAGGAAAAAACTCATTCAATTTCTTATAGCTAATATGTATTGCTTTGCTTGGTTCCATCTTGATATGGCAGGGATCCCACCGAAGATCACTACTCACAAAGTGAGTTTGGACCCAAAGTTCCACCCGGTAAAACAAAAAAAGGAGACCCTAGTCCGAGATCAAACATGCCTTCATCAAGGATGAGGTAACTAAGCTCCTTAAAATAGGATCCATCCGGAAGGTCAAATACCCGGAATGGTTAGCAAACGTAGTCGTGGTTCCTAAGAGAGGAAACAAACTTTGAATGTGTGTAGATTATAAAGACCTAAATAAAACATGCCCCAAAGATTCTTTCCCTTTGCCTAACATCGATCGCATAATCGACGCCACGACCGACCACAAGACTCTAAATTTTTTCGATGCCTATCTCGGGTACAAACCAAATACGGATGAGCCCGGGCGACCAAGAAAAAACCTCTTTCATCACTAAATATGGCACATACTGCTATAACGTAATGCCATTCAGATTAAAAAATGTCGGTGCCGCCTAGTATACGGACTGTTTGAAGAACAAATAGGAAAAACCATGGAAGTTTATATTGATGATATGCTAGTTAAGTTCCTACGAGCAAAGGACCATTTAAAGCATTAGCAGGAAACCTTCAGTATATTGAAGAAGTAAAACATGAAACTGAATCTAGAAAAATGTGCATTTGGGGTCGGGTCCGGCAAGTTTCTAGGATTCATGGTATCCAATTGAGTGATTGAGATCAACCCCGATAAGATCATAGAAATCGAGGATATCACGGTAGTGCATAATGTGAAGGCTGTACAAAGGCTAACCGGGCGCATTGCAGCCCTGGGCCGATTCATCTTGAGGTCGATAAAAGTCATCGATTTTTATTGTTGCTAAAAAAGAAGAACAACTTCACTTGGACCCCAGAATGTCAACTAGCTTTAGAGCAACTTAAGAGATACTTGTCGAGCCCACCATTACTTCACACGCCGAGGGCGGACGAACGATTGTACTTGTACCTAGCGGTATCGGAAATAGCGGTAAGTGGAGTCCTAGTCCGTGAAGAACAAGGTATGCAATTTCCAATTTATTATGTCAGTAGGACCTTAGATGAGGCCGAAACTAGATACCCTCACCTAGAAAAATTAGCACTCGCCTTGCTAAGTGCCTCTAGAAAACTAAAATCGTATTTTCAGTGCCATACTATATGTGTTGTGACAACCTACCCTTTATGAAATATAATGCATAAACTTGAACTTCAGGACGGCTCAGCGGGTATGATATCGAATATCAACCCCGAACAACCATCAAATCTCAAATTTTGGCAGATTTCATGGCCGACTTTACACCGGCCCTAATACCCAAAATCAAAAGAGAGTTGTTGATAAATTCAGGAACATCTTCGGGAATCTAGACCCTCTTTTCAGGAACATCTTCGGCAGTTTTCTATAATTTTCTCAAATATTTTCTCAAATAATATATATACTTTTAAACATTATTTTTGCATCATTATTTAATTTAAAAATCAATACAATCGTTTTCTATAATTTTTCATAATTTTTAGAGCTTTAAAATTGATTTTCTGTATTTAAATTACTCCAATATTTATTAATTACTCCTTTCAATTATTTTTGTGATGACTTAATTACATAAAGTTGTTATTTGCATCCATAATACATGTTTCAAATACTTTTACATCATTATAGTAATATTTTCAGGCCATTTGAAGAATTTTGCAATAATAGCTTATATTTTACAATTTTATTGGATTTATCATTTTATTCAAGGTCAAAATAATATATTACATTTTTATAATCTTCTACTATTGTTTTAAAATATTACTTTGAATAAATAGCATTTTTTATAATTTATTTAATTGTTTTATTAAATTATTTTCCCCTTAATTTCCTATTTTAAAATCTGGCCAAAAATTGGAATTAATTTCGGACTAGACAAGCCCCAAATCTCTGACCCAACCCCTAATCCCAATCCACATGACCCTTTTATCCATAACCCAGTCCAAAAATCCAACCCAGCTCTTCCTAAATATTAGTCGTTGATCAAAAGTAATCAACGGCTCACAACACCCCTCCCCACTCTCCTTATATCCCCTCACTCAAACCATAATCCCTATTTCTCTTCATCAGCCACCCTCAAACACTCCTCCCTCCCTCGGAAACCCTAGTCTCCCTCTCAATCTTCTCCGAATCCATCTAAATCATGGATTCCTTTCATGATTTTCTTGCCTTTTATGTGTTATCTCAATATTACCTACAAAACTATGGTATCACTTAGTACTTACCTAAATTTGGCAAGTACCATCTCTCAGATTCGGTCCATTCAACTTCAATCGCTAAGATGTGGACAATATCTTTTCCATATATATGGAAGAATCGTTGACTTCTCATACCAGTAGACAGATTTTCAAACGTTCTAACCCTAATTAGGGTTTGATTTTTGATTTCTTTCCTTTACTGGTTGCTTTATGATTGCATGTATGTTTTTCCTTTCTTTGTTCATATTTGATTTATTTCTTTCTTTATTTACTCACCTAATTTGACGACTATATAAACCCTTCCCCATTCCCCTTTGAAATGGACCTTTTTCACTAGATTAACCAAAAATTGAAGATATTACTCTATTGCTCTCTCATTCTCTTGTTTTGTACTTTGATTATTGGCCAACTGAAAGCCAATGCCACTGGAATTCGATTCTTCAACCTTTCTTGGTGCGAGTACTGCCCGGAGTTCATTTGAAGCCCTTGGGAACTCTGACGCACTAAGATTCTGGGTTCTTGCTCTTTGTTGATATTTAGAGTACTGTGGAATTTGTTCTTTCTTGTTGTTTGTTTAACTGATAAGTCTCTTGGCTTTATGATTGCATTCTTCTGTGTTTATGTCCTGCATATTCATGCCTCTGAACTTCATGACTCAATATGTTCTTAGACCAACTCTGTGTATAATTTTGTTAGCATTTGAACCTGTCTTATAATTTGAATTTCTCTAGCATTTGAATTCATCTAAGATTTCCAATTTTAAGACATTATTATTTGTATATGCTTAATTTGAACAATTTAGGCTCTCTTAAGCTTATTGAAACTAGTAGGTTGGTATTTGAATGTTTACCTTTACTGCCTAATGTGAGTTTGTTTCCCTGCTTTGGCCTGAGTCATTGTACTGACTAACTCTTATTAAGAATGTGTTAAGACCTTCATAATTGAGTATGGCTTGCTTCCCTGCTATTGTGTCACTCAGCATGTCTTTGATTTACTTAATTCCATATCCTTTAGTGATTATTTGAGACTTTAGAGTAGCTATATCAACTTGTGTTTCCTTGCCATGTTTTATACTATTTTGTTTCATGATGTAAGATATCATGTATATCTTTGGATATTGTGATGGATACTTAACATAATTGGGACCCTTAGGCTTTAAACTCTTTAAGTTGGTACTCTACCTAGATTTGTTTGGTATTATGCATCTTGGTATATTAATCTTGTAATCTCAGGGAACTTGTTTCTCCCCTAACGCTTTCAATGTGTTTCTGCCAATATGTTACTTCTTGCTAAGTGTTGAAGATATAATAGCAACATACCTCTAAGTCTTGTTGACCTTCTTAACTAGCATGTTCTGTGTTTTAGACAACTCTGCTATGTCAGCTTTTGAAAATATAAGTGTATCTCTTCAAATTATGTCCCTTAACCATTGTCCTCTCACTCTCATTTGTTACCTATACTATTCTGAGTCTATCACTCTTGGCCGGCTGAAAGTCAAGGCCACTAAGACTCCCACCATTGACCTTCCTAGTGTGAGAACTGCTCGGGGTCCATTTGAGACCCTTGTGAACTCTGACACACTAGGGCTTGGGGTTCTTTGGCCACTCTCTTTACTATTGAGACCTGAGCTATCTCTAATACTTAGTTCTTTTCTCATTCTATCTACTGAATATGCAAACTAGTTTGTTTAAGTGATCTCTGTGTAATTCAATGTTTGAGTCATATGGTCAATCTGTGGTTGTTTGGTTTGATTTGAGTTCCTCTATGGTTTCTGGGCTGTGCTGATGAACATAGTCCCTTGTTAGGATCTGGGTATGATGTGTGTGAAGAAAGAGTTTGTTGAAGGCTCAGGAAATACTGGGCATCTCCTTTCGGGCCTACTATAGGTCTACTATTACTGCTTGTATAATATTTTGTAATTACATTTATCATTAGGTCTGTAATAATTTTGTAATAAATGATTGGGATATTAGTGAAATTGGGGAAATGGGCACACTCTAATATTTGCATGCAAGGGTAGAAAACATGCCTATAGGATAATGATCTACTTGTTATCCAACCTGCTATATATGTCATTCAATTTCCATGTCCACTGGTAAAAATCATACCATTAGGAGAATCACACACTCACACAACTTGTCTACTATCAAAGCATAAGTACTTTATTTTCCTATGTCTACTGCTAGACAACATGCCTATAGGAAACAAATGTCAATAACCATTCTTTCAATTTGCATAACTGCAGCATATTCACTAGAAATCATGCCTATAGGATTTTAAATGGTTAATTTGCTATTATTATTATACTGCTCCCCTAGAAAACATGTCTATAGGGGCTAAAAACAAAAAATCAGTTCCAATCGTAGAAATCTTGCCTATAGGGTATTACTACTTGCTCTAAAGTGTTAATGCTGAACTTTTTCAAACGTTGTTTCGTTGCTTAGCCATGCCACTATTAGAAATCATGAGTAATTTTGAGTCTTTCCAACGATCCTCACTGCCCCCTACTGTGTAAGTCACTTAGAGATCATGTCTATAGGTTTATAAACATATAACCTATAATCTCAATAATCAGCATGCAATACTCCTAAACTATATAGTTGTTTGGAAATCATGTCTATAAGTTAAAGTAATGCCTTACATCTGCAACTGCCTGCACGTTTGAATCCAAGGTCACATAGAAATCATGTTTATAGGGCTTATTGACTTTAGTTTGTCTCAGTTCTGAAACTGCCTAATGCCTAATAGGAGAACCTGTTTTGCGTACATTTGTTGCCTAAGCGTGGAGGCCAACTTGAGCCCTTAAGTATCCTTACATGAAGTCCAACTTGTTTTGTATGTAGCCTAGTTTTATCATTTTTAAGCAGCCTAAATAAAGTCTAGAACCACTCTAAGTAGAGGTCCAATGCCTCCAGGACCATAGGCATGGGACGGGTAGTCCACATATAGAGCATGCCTTAGAATTGAATTAGAGCGCTTTTAGGTAAACAACTTTGACATAGTAATCGGGTAGCAGGAGATGATAGTCTGTGCCCGTTGAATAATATGAGTAAATCCCTACCTCAAGGAAGTTGTGAAGTATTATTTATGTTGTACGGGGTGATCCTTTAGGCTAAAAAACATAGGACCCCTCCCCCCAACCCTTCTTCTTTATACATTTAGTCGTCTAATATAGACCGTTATAGTTATATCATTATAATCCTTATTTGTGTTATAATAAGTTTCTTTGACCCTTATTCTCTTTGTTTATCTTTCCTAATTATAATCCACATATTCTTAAGTTCGGTCGGGACCCACAGTTGTGGACCTCGAAGAGTGCCTAACACATTCTCTTTGAGGTAATTTGAGCCCTTACCCGATCTTTGGTGGTGTTGACTAGTCAAATAGAGTTATCCGCATAATATGTTCCCTAACGCACCTTAAAAATCGTTAGGTGGAGAATCTTCTTCTTTTAGCACTCTATCTCCCATCCAAAAGAGTTGTCATAACATTGAAACCCGCTTTCACGAGAAATGGGCGCGCGACACCATAAGATCTTATCACCCTAGTGGGAATGGAAAAGCTGAATCGAACAACAAAACTATAATCCAAAACCTCAAGAAAAGTTTGACCGACGCCAAGGGAAAATGGAGAGAGATCTTGCCCGAAGTTCTCTAGGCGTATCGCACAACTTCGAAGTCCAGTACTGGGTCCACCCCGTTCTTATTGGTTTATGGCGCGAAACCTTTAATACCGGTCGTAAGTCGGGGATCCGAGCATCAGATTTCAATATGCGATGAAGAAATAGAATAACGAGGCCATGAATACAAGTTTGGAGCTATTAGATGAACGATGTGAAGCTGCCTTTCTTCGATTGGCTGCTCAGAAGCAACAAATTAAAAGATATTACAATCGAAGGGCCAACTTTCGATATTTTAATGTCGGGGACTTAGTGCTGAGGAAGGTCACATTAAACACCTGAAATCCAAACGAAGCAAAATTGGGTCCGAATTGGGAAGGACTGTACTAGATTCTTGAGATAACAGGGAAAGGGTCCTATAAGCTCGGAACGATGGATGGAGAACAACTACCGAACAATTAGAACATGACTCATATTAAACGATATTACAGCTGAGGTATGACCCCATTTCAATTATTTCTATTTTTTGACTAACACTTGTAGGTTATCGACAAGGAGTAGTACGAAGCCTTTAGGTCTGAAAGCACGCGCTGCACTCTTTTTCCCTTGAACCGTTTTTTGTCCCAATTGGATTTTTCAGAAAGCTTTTTAACGAGGCAACAACGGATCGTGCTAACTTAAAATCGAAAGCTGATCATGAATCGGTATCAAAGACAACACTAACAGTATTTGAGATTCCTCTACAATCAGCCTCGAATATTGGGGGGGGGGGCATTGCCCTTGGATGACAACTTTGTTGCGAGGAAATTACTTTATAATAGCAGGGTCAATAGGTGAGATTTGTTATAAGGGCCAAACAGTCAAATGAACCGTGCCCACATAGGTTTCTCGAGCCCTGGCACAAAACATGTACGCATGTGTAATCATTTTTCACAAGAATAAAGAGAAGTATTTTTCCTTGCAATTATCTCATGCCTCAGAAAAAAGAAATTCTACTTTACAATTCCGTACTTTTGATCTATTATGAAAACGAGCTCAAGGGCTGATTATAACCAGAGTTCAGATGATCACTCCCATACTCGGGGACTATCGTCCGAAAAATAAACTCAAATAGATCGAACTATTGAGCGTCGAGGGCATAAGACCTCTTAGGCAACCCCCGAATTATTAAGGCCACGTCCATACCCACTCGGGGACTATTATATTAAGCAAGTTTGGATAACTCGGGAAAGCAAGCTCACTAGTCTACGCCCGAACTAAAAGGCTACAACCAATTTAATACAGTTCGGAGACATCCGAAATCAATAACAAAAATAGGCCTTCGAAAAAGAAAAATAAAATTCTTTCACAACTGGTTCTAAAGGCTACACTCGGTACAATCTCAAACTTAAGATATTTTCGGGAGAAAACTTTGGTAACATCGAACCCCGATAATGCATTAACCCATAAAGGCAATAAAGGCAAGGTTTGTTCGAACCCTCGAATACAACCTTATTGTTTCATGCTAAGACATTCTAACGTTTTTGAATATAAATGATAAAGCAAAGGAAAAAATTTGAGAACCGAAAGAAAAGCCTTATATTTATATTAAAGGTGTTAATCGGGTCGGGCTGACCCGTTTTCGACCTGCTTCAACTCGGGTCAGCCCTGTTCAGCCCATTACTGTTGCTTATTGTGCAGGCTGGAACAGGTTGGTTGGGGAGCGGGTTTTGGAAGAACATGTTTTGGATAACGGTGCACCATACCCGCTAAGCCCGTGACCCGTTAACGGGCTGCATCCCGTTATCAGCCCGGTTACCGTTGAGATTTTTTTTTAAAAAATTATTTGGACCGTTGCCAACGGTCAAATTGAGAAATGACCGTTGGGGAACGGCCAAATTTAGCAAAAATGGCCATTTCGGCCTCCCCCAGTAAAAATATAGCCCTCTCACCCCTAATAATTGAAAAATTACATTTTTAACCTTTTAAAACCTATAAATAGCCCCCTTTCTTCTTCATTTTTTCTCACAATTCACTCTCTTACTAGTTACTACTCTAATTCTCTCTTGATATTATTGTTCTTAAATTCTCAATTACTTATTATTTCAAGTTTCATCAATTATTTAGTTAAGCCATTACAAAATTATTATTATCAAATACCAAGTATTCAAGTGAAGTGTGGTATCAAGTATCTACTATCAAGTTTCGATCTATTAATTAACCCTTTGAAAAACTATAAATACATCCCCCTCTTCTTCATTTCTTCACTCATCTCTCATTTCTCAAACTCAAATTCTCAATTCAAGACTTCAAGTTAAATCATGCCCCGTACTTCTAGAGTGCGCTCATATATTTGGGAACACTTTGAGGTGGTAGAAGAAAATAAAGAAGCTCAGAAAGTAAAGTGCATGAACTGTGGTCTAGTCTTAAATCTTCGTCCAAAGTGTGGCATAGTCTCTTTAAGGAGGCATATCAAGAGTTGTCTTGAGTGTACTCCAAAAATTTGTATTTAAGTTGATTTTAGACAACTTGTGTTATTTTAAAATTATTAGACGTATTTATGCTTAATGTTTTAGTTTGTTAGATTAATTTGAAGTATTATTATGCATGAAAACTTAGTTTTACTCTTTTTTCGTTAATTTACTTGTTAAATGCAAACTTCAATTTTGTAAATAATTTTCCTATTGGACTTATTAAATAATATTTGTAGCCACTTACTTTCTAATTTCAATTTTATAATTTTAAAATACAAATTTCAAATTTAAAACTTTAAAGTTTAAACTTCAAATTTTAATTCTAAGCCTTAAAAGTTTGCAAACACTTAAGTATCAATAACATTGAATAAGAAAAATAAAAGTTAATTTAAAAAATTACACTAGACCGGCCCTCCCGAACCCATTAAGCCCAAACCCGAACGGGCCCAAAATAACCCGAAAATTCCCAACCCGCTACCAGCCCATTTATCCTATCCCACTAACCAACCCGGTCCGATAACGGACGTGCTGGTTTTTTTTCCTGTTCAACCCATCCCAGCCCGCCCGATAAACACCTTAAATTTATATACAATATTTTTTAACAAAGGCAAAATCGACCTAATACAAAATCTACAACGGCCGAAATAGCCTCAAAAAAATGCAAAAGAAAAACAAAAAAACTTAAAGGACTAAGTGGCCTGGTCTACATCAAAGGCATCATCTCCATCCTCGAGATCTTCCCCGCCTTCAGACTCACTTAAACTATCTGAGTCCTCCTCGGGAAAGGCTAGCTTTCGAGCCCTAGCTTTCTCTATTTTGGCGAACTCGAGTGCAGCTTGTATATCGAAGCCCTGAGCATGGACTTCCTCGAGGGCTTCCCTTCGAGCCTGCCACTTCGCATGATCCACCATGCTTTTTGCCTGCGCTTGGATGGCCCCAACATAGACCTTATACTGGGTCGCAGTAGTATTGACTTTAGTGTTGACCGCGGCCACCTCAGATTTGGCCGCCTCAAGCTCATTAGCCAAGTTAGCTAACTGGGACTGAAGCTCCTCGATTTTCTTTGCTTGCACAGAGATTCTCTCTCTTGCAACTCGGAAATGGGACTCGGACGTCTCCAACTCTACTTGGAAGGCCTCCTTTTTCGAGGCTAAGATATTCATATTCTTCTTGAACTCTTCAGCCTTGGCTTGAATCGCATCTATTTGTTTCTGAAGATCTCTGATCTGTTCAAGCCTCTGTCGGACCTGCAGAATCGGATCGTCAGTCGTTATTTCCAATTCGTCTTCACTATAGTAAATCACTCGAAATACATGTTCGGCCATCTCAACATGCTCATTCCGAGCCGTCACTAAATCTGCCTGAATTTGTAAGTGTCATTTTTCTCAGTGAGGTCCTGAACCTTAGCCTCGCGCTCCACCCGAATTCGAAGGAAAGCCTCGTGATGCAACACAAAAGCCTACAAGCAAGGAAGAAAATGTTAGAATTACCTATGACTCCAAGCTTAAAAGGGATAATTGAATGACCCTCGAAATTACCCGATTCAGAGCATGTTGGGCCTCGTTGAACAGGAAAGCGACTCCTACTACATTCATCACAGCTTGGTCTTCCTCGGTAACCAAGCACCTCATATAGCTGGCAATCCCCACGGGGGAGATAAGACCCATCCATCATCCGATACAGAAAACACTATATTTTGCCTACAGTCGGGGTTAACACTTGGGGCGGGGAATCGGTCCACTAGTTTTGGGCTCGATGAAGACCCAGTCTCGCCCGGGGATAATGTTTTATTTGACACCAATATGTAACCAATCCCAATAACATCTCCCAAAGCCTCAAACTCAACCCCATCCAAGAAGCCATGGATATCGACCGTTCCCTTAGGACCCTCGCAAGGGCAACCTTCCAACATATTAGCCTCACGGATCGTGGCGTCCAAAATCTGAGGGGACCCGGAAATATCGATCACACCAAGCTCGTCCCTCGGAACATCTTCCGCCACTCGGGAATCCTTGCCCCCGGTCTCTCTCTCGACCATCTCAGCCTAGGACAGAGTGGCCTCAACTCTTTCTAGTTCGGGAACCTCGGTCGAAGCTCCCTCGTTAACCTCCTCCGGTACGGAGAGCTTTTGTATCTAAGCGCCAGCCCACACATGGACTACCAGATTTGATTCCTCTTCTTCATCTTCGGACTTGTCCCTTAGCTGATGGACTGAGTCCAAAGATAGAGCAACAGCTCTCCCCTTAGGTTTACGAGCTTGCCTTTTTTTGGCTTTTGCTTTTCCGAGTTCGGGGAACTCGGAGCCCCTTTTCTCTTATTTTCTTTGGCCTGCTTTGGAGCAGGTGGTTGGGAAAGGATTTCTTCTTCAGATGGGGGCCTCATTTCAACATCTTTCCTGAGGCCTGCAAAGGAAAAAAGATGAGTAAGCTCGAGAAGTAGCCCGAATAATAACCATTCTAAGAAAGAAGCTTACCATGATTCCTGGTCTCCGATCAACCCTTTGACAATTCCATCCAAGCACGCTCGTAGTAAGGTCTATGCGATACTAGGCTCTCGACCCATTGCTTGAGATCGGGGATTACCTCCAGCACACAACTGCAACACCAAAAAATACAGAAGGAAAGAAGATAAGAGATAAAACAACAAAATAAGATAGAAAAAGTACTACTCACGATTCATGTTCCATTTCTCCGGAATCGGCATGTCTTCAGCAGGGATCAGATTCGAAGTCCTTATTCAGACAAATTGGCCCATCCAACCTCGGTCGCGAGACTCATCTATGCTCGAGAACGGGGCCTTGACGGCCTGGCAAACAAGCTTAATCAGACCTCCTCGATAGATTCGAGGACTGTAAGGGAGAATAAGATGGTCGAGGGTGAAAGGACGTCCCTCGATTTTGGTCACGATAAATCGGAGGGGAATCACTATTCTCCAAAAGGAATGATGGATCTGACCAAGGGTCACGTCATACCTCTTGCAGAAGGCGATGATGATTGGGTCTAAGGGACCCAACGTGAAGGAATAAGTGTAAACACTTAGGAAACCCTCCACATGGGTAGTAATCGACTCCTCGGGCGAAGGTACCGCAACATGTTTATCGACCTAGTGGCACTCGTCTTTAACTTTGTCAAGGAGATTATTAGTTATCATGCATATATATACCTCGAGACTGGTTCACATCGACCAGGTACTGAGGAGGTTTTTTAAATCCTAAAATCGGCGACAGTAGGGCACCCTTCCTGAACAAAATCCTCAAAGGGAGCTTCTGTCGTAGCTCCGTCGCCGGCGGGCCATGGAAAAGAGGCGGTCTCCTTTTGCGGTACAGTTTTAGAAGTTTTGCCATTGTAAAGTATAAGAGAATGGAATTAGGGTGATGTGCGATTTGCTTGAGATTCAAGAAATTTAGGAGCAAGAGTTGCAGAGCAAAGAGATTTTTTGAAGAGAAGAAACAATGAGGGAAATTCTGAGCGTAAAGTTTAAGTGGAAGAAGATGGCGGTACTTATAACTTGCTGGTGGTTGTTCATATCCGTTAGTGGCCAACCAGCAACTGATGGGCATTTAATGCCTCGGTAACCGAACCGATGGGATGTTTCAGTACCCACTTGTCGCTGACGTCATAATCGGGTTCGTCACTTACGTCACGGCATATCGAGACGGGATTGGAAAAATTCATATTGTTTCTTGTCATCTTCTCTCCGAGAAACGATGGGACTATCTTTATATGGTCAAATTCGGGCTTGCCCTTTTTGTATGACTAATCGAGACTGGAACACGATAAGCCAAAGCTCAGCCTCATATAATATCGAACCATGATGCAAAGTTAGGTTCGTGGCCCTGAGACCGATTAAGATCGAGACCGAACAAGATAGAGATCGAGGGAAGCTTACTGAGTCGAATAAGAAAAAGTCGAAGTATCCGCAATCGGGTGAGGATCACAACGCGAATCCCAGCACGTATCAAGAAGAGGCTGATTAATTACCCAATCATAAGATTTCTTACCTGATATAGAATTGTACTTAGAGTAGGACTCCCCTACTATATAAAGGGGAGTCTGATCATTTGTAAATCATTATATTCACGCAATATACTGTCATTCTCTAGTTATAATTGTCTTGTTATTCTATTCTTAAGCCAGTTTATACATATTTGGTTCAAGGGTGACCGAACTCGAGGGCCAAAGCTGTTCAATTTGTGTGATTTGCATTTATTCTTTAATTATCTATTTCAATACTAAGTTATTCTTCTCAATTTGTACCAAGTTATATAACATGTCCTTAAAATCGCGTATAAATTCAATTGCTATCCGATTTTAGGGTAAACAATTTATTACCTATTTGTGGAACTACTCGCATGGACATAAAAACCCACTAAGTAAAGCTGGAGAAACAACTAGGCGATCAATTGTTAACTTAAAGAAATGAGGCTAAAATATGCGTAGAAAAATTAAAGTTGACATAACATTCTTGAAGGTATTTAACAAACATTTCAAACAAAGAGGTGGAAAAGTAAGAATTAATAAGACTACAAGCAGCTCTTGATATGATGGAAGAGAACGCAGGAGAAAAAAAATAAAAAACAAGAAGAAAATGAAAGACAACTAGAGCAAACTTTACGAGACATGCAAGTCTAGCCTATTGCGAAAAATATGCTTAGCTGTGAGACAAAGCTATTGCTGAGGAGATCTAGGAGTACCCTGCATCAACTGATCTAGTGATGGCGCAAATGATTTATATGTGTGTGTGTGTGTATTTCTGGGAAAAACTATATTAAAAGCACGAAGGTCCTTAGCAAAATGTCGTTTCGCCTTTTTTACCCTTTAAAAATGGATTTCACATTGGACAAAGTTGTACTTATATTTAATTATTTTCCTAATATGTAGGACTTTAAAATCAACTAAATTGTTGTGTATCAAATCCTTCCTTATTTGAACTATGCAAAAATTCCTAATATTTAAGAATTTAAAATTAATTAAGATTTTACTTCTATAAACTTTTTCCTTATTCAAATTATATGACTGTCACGATTCTAAGTTTTTAAAATATCAAGAACAATAATGAAAGCTTTTCTTCAAAACATTTGTCTTAGAATTACACACTTGAGAATTGTGAAGTATATTTGTAAGAATATCTTGTATTATTTTTTTAATATTTAGATATTAGTTTTTAATCAACTTAAAGAAATGTTGTCCAATAAAGTATAAAATTAATTTTGGAAAGAATCACTCCAGCAAATATGAAACCAATTATGATAGCTTTATTAACATTAGTGTATTACTATATGTTATAATCTTTTATAAACTTTATTTTAGATATATTAAATTATATTTTATAACTTTTTGTAGCGCGGGCAATTATTTTAGACATATAGATTTTAATATGGTCTAATTGTCATTTTTTATAGGTATCACATACCACTTGTGTAATGACCCAGCCGGTCGTTTCACGAGTTACCGTTCCGTTTTCCCTATTTCTGCTTCTTATTGCCTCGTTCAGCTGTATTTTGCATTATCAGGTTGGCTGGCTCGGATTCAGAGAAGTTTTGGTAAGGTTTGAGACACTTAATCTCTTTTGAGTAAGCTTAAGTTGGAAAAGTCAACCGGATGTTGACTTATGTGTTAAATGGATCGGATGTGAGTTCTGATGGTTCAGATAGTTTCGGGAGGTGATTTGGGACTTAGGAGCATGATCGGAATGTGTTTTGGAGGTCCGAAGTAGATTTAGGCTTGAATTGGCGGAATTAGAATTTTGGTGTTTTCCGGTTGATAGGTGAGATTTTGATATAGGGGTCGGAATTGAATTTCGGGAATTGCAGTAGTGCCGTTGTGTCATTTTGGATGTGTGTGCAAAATTTCAGGTCATTCGGACGTGGTTTGGTAGACCTTTAGATCAAAAGTGTAATTATGATGATTTTGAGAACCCTTAGGCTTGCATCCGATGTGTTTTGGTTGATTCGATATTGTTTGAGGTGTTTTGAAGATTTATCTAAGTTTGGATAGTGCTATAGGACTTGGTTGTGCTTTTGGTTGAGGTCCCGGGGGCCTCGGGGTGATTTCGGATGGTTGGCGGAAAGTTTGGAAGTTGGATGTATCAGCTGAAACTAAGTTTGCTGTCATAACCGCACCTGCGGCTAGGGGACCGCATGTGTGGGCTCGCAGAAGCGTAGAGGGAGCCGCAAGTGTGGCCAAGGGAAAGCATAAGCTGGAACCATAGAAGCGGTATGGGGAGCGCACCTGCGATAGCGCAGATGCGGACAGTGCATCGCAGATGCGGATATTGGCCCATAAAGTGAAAACCGCAGATGCGGTGGATGGACCGCAGGTGCGAAAAGCCTGGGTCAGAAGGTATAAAAGAATTCCTTCGCGATTTTTGAGTTGTTCTGCACCATTTCAAGTCGGTTTAGGAGCTTTTTGGGAAAATTTGAAGAGGGATTCAAGGGATAATGTCTGGAGGTAAGATTTTTGAACCTAATGATCGATCCTATGGCATTATTTCACTGATTTGGCCTAAGATTAATGGAAATTAAGGGTTAAAAAATGGGGACTAGGACTTGCAATTGGAGACCTAGAATTTGGGATTTGAGGGGTCGTTTTGTCACGACCCAAACTGAAGGGCCGTGACTAGCACCCGACCACACTTGCCGAGCACCAACGTACATTTCATCTAACCTTCATTATTATCTTTTAAGGTTGACGAGATCAATATAAATGGTAGACCTAGATCATGGACAACCAGCAATAAAATATGACGGCATGAACATACATAGCAGGGGATGACCAGACAATCAAGAAACTACATATAAGGTATGAGCTACCACGCTACTATGAAAGACTATACAACAAAAACTAGCCGACAAGGCATACCAAACTATACATGAGCCGACACCTGTCTATGAGCCTCTAAAAGAACATAAGCATTGCAACATAGCCGGAACAGGGCCCCGACATACCCATAATGTCTATAACAAAAATTGCATACCAAGACCAAGGCAAGTCCGGAGAAGGGATCTCGCCAATCACCGCTGAACTGGACAGTCTACTGTGGTGGGGGAGCTGCACCTGCCTGTCTATCAGGACCTGCAGCACGACATGCAGCGTCCACAAATAAAAGGACGTCAGTACGAATAAATTACTGAGTATGTAAGGCAAGGAACCATAAATGCGATCAGTAATGTAAGCAAGGATAGAGAATATACAACCTGTAACATCTTAGTACCTCTGAGGGCTACTTACATGAAATGCATGATACATATGTATAAATACATAAACCTTTAAAGCATTCGCCTCTATGGGCATCATCATCATCATATCGTACCCGGCCATAATAGGCTCGGTAGAATCGTACCCGGCCACGTGGAGCTCGGTAAAACCCAACTGATCAGTGGTTGCACAATAGGTGCCGTACCCGGCCAACTATAGTGTGGCTCGGTAGAGTAAAATAGATACATATATATAATGCATGCTCGACTCATGGAATCACATTCTAAACCTTTCGGAGTGACGTAAGGTCGGTATCCTCTGTACACGTTATTAGGACTAACTCTTCACTATGAACCTTATAAGAATCAGGAAGTACCAATAACATTGATAACATAAGACTAAGAGAAGCAACATTAACATCAATCGTTCCATAAGAGGGAAAACAATGTAAGTACTGCTAGCTTCTAAGAGTAGAGTATCTTGGAAGATCGTTCATTACATTATGTACAATCGGAGTCGTGCAAAAGAAGGAAAGGAATAGCCTCACATACCTTGTATATACTGCCCCAATCTCAGCCTATGCAGTTGTCAAAACTCCTTAGTCTACAATAAGAGAAACGATACTATCGTTATAATTTAAGCGTCATAACTATTATGTATCGACCACAACCTATTTTACGATGAAACGGACAGCACCTCCCCTATATATATGACCTCACACCATTCAAAACAATCACCAAACAGCCCAAACAACATCAATAATAAACATATTGAGCCTCCCAAAATAGTCCACACACAGCCTAATCACTCCATACATACGACGACCACCGTAGTCGTGTCAAACAACCTGGAAATGTTACGAATAACTATCAGCCCATAACCCTACATATATATGGTGTTTCTCCACACCCTTCCTCCTCCAAAACTCCACAAGATAGTAGTAAAATACGCAGCCCAACAACAACGCAAAACAGTCCACAAAACAATAACATTACTTCCAAGCCTTTCGATATATATTTCACAAGTTCTAGCTTCAATGGCTTAGCTGCAACTTGGATAATCTTAAATACATATAGAGTAAGAGGTTACTTACCTTTATACAGAAATAACAACTCCAATTTGACCTTAAATTTCCATGAAATATCCCTCCAATGCTGCCACAACAACAAAAAAGCGAAACTAGCGATCAATTAGTGTTTTTCGGCACTAGAATCACTTTAGAAGGCTTGAAATCACCTAGGATTGATATTAAGAACATGAGGGAGTATTTACATAACATAAACCCTTTAAAAAAACCTCCCACATGAGCTGGAACGACACAAAAATGAGCAACAACAAGAAGAACAAGAGACTTACTAGCGCCATGGAATTCCCGACACTTGATTTGTGTTGTTTGCCCTTTTTGGGTCTTGAATCTTGAGAGAACCTTGAGAGGATGTTCTTAGGGTTCTAAGGTCTGAAAATAGTGAAAAGAAATGACTTAAAACGGGTTGGAGTCATCCTATATAGGCCCAAATATCTTAAACCGACTTAGTGGGCCCCATAGAGAGGTGCTTGGCGCAGTCTCGCGAAAACGCGAATATCTCTCTACTCCGAGATCGTATCGATGAACGGTTTAATGCGTTGGAAACTAGACTCCTAGATATTAAATTTGGTTGGTAGATCACCCCGTAATTCCTTGTAAATTATGAGAAAATATTAGAAACATTTGACCCAATGTTTAAGTAAAATTATGAACCTAAGTTGCGACAACTTTTGTCGACTTTTGTTTCATAATTCGTTTGACTTCAAGACTTATGATACGGATATTATATGATTAAATACCTTAATAAATGACCTCTTGAGTGTATTTAACACCGCTAGATTACCTGAAAATACGAGTTACAACATCCTTGATTCGTTTAACTTCTAATACTGGTTAATCACCCTTATACACTCTTGTATCACTTAAGACCAATAGGATTGACTTCTTATCATCTAAAAGATAATTCCTTCTTGGATTTATGTTAACTAATATATGGCATGAACTAACACATGTGGATATGGGTTGTAACACCCTCCCCCCCTTAGGAACATTCGTCCTCGAATGTAAGGGTTTATGGGGAGTTTAAATCATCGTGGATTCCAATGGAAATTTCCGATCAATTTTCCCCTATAAAATGGTCACTAGCAAAACTTGCATGTAATTAAGCCCAACATATGGCTTCACAAGGCTACACAAAGCATTATGCGTATTTACATTATCTACATATTACCATTTTGTATTAAGGAGGAGTATTCTCAAATTATTGCTTACCTCATAGAGCCGTTTCACCTTCCAATGTATCCTGTCTTCCACCAGCATCCTTGTTATCTTCATTCTGGAATAAGTAAGGGTATTTAGACTTCATCTCCTCTTCTGCTTCCCATATCATTTCTTCCATATTTTTGTTCCTCCATAATACTTTGACGGAAGCTACATCTTTTGTTCTCAGCTTGCGGACTTGCCGACCTAATATCGCCACTGGCACTTCTTCATATGATAGGTCCTCTGTAACTTGTACATCTTTGATAGGGACGACTCGAGAAGGGTCTCCAATATATTTTCTCAACATAGATACATGGAATACCGGGTGGACAAATTCCAATTCGGATGGCAATTCTAACTCATAAGCAACCTGTCCAATCCGTCGAAGAATTTTATACGGCCCGATATACCTTGGACTCAGCTTACCTTTCTTCCCAAAACGCATAATACCCTTCATTGGTGAGATCCTCAGGAAAACCCAATCACCAACCTCAAACTCTAGATCACGACGTCGGACATCAGAATAAGATTTTTGCCTGCTTTGTGCCGTCCTCAATCGCTCCTGTATCACTTTCACCTTCTCAATAGCTTGGTGAATCAAATCTGGCCCATATAATTCTGTTTCACCGACTTCGAACCATCCAACTGGTGATCTACATCTCCTCCCGTATAGTGCCTCGTATGCGGCCATTTTAATACTGGAATGGTAGCTATTGTTATAGGCGAATTCTATGAGTGGAAGATGATCATCCCAATTCCCCTTAAAATCTAGAACACATGCTCGTAGAATATCTTCCAGTGTCTGAATGGTACGTTCAGCCTGTCCGTCAGTCTGCGGATGAAATACAGTGCTGAGATTTACTTGTTTGCCTAAACCCTTCTGGAAAGACCTACAAAAGTTAGCCGTAAATTGAGCTCCTCGGTCTGATATAATAGATATGGGAACACCATGAAGCCTAACAATCTCCTTGATATACAACTTTGCATAATCTTCAGCCGTGTAAGTTGTCTTCACTGGCAGAAAATGGGCACATTTTGTAAGTCGATCAATTATCACCTAGATGGAGTCAAACTTATGATAAGAGCGAGGTAATCCAATAATGAAGTCCATATTAATCACCTCCCACTTCCAGGTCGGAATCTCTATATTTTGAAGCAATCCACCGGGTTTCTGATGTTCTATCTTTACTTGTTGACAATTGGGACACTGGGCTACAAATTCTGCAATAGACTTCTTTATATTATCCCACCAATATTGCTCCTTGACATCATGATACATCTTTGTCGAGCCGGGATGGATGGAATATCGGGATTGATGAATCTCATTCATAATCTTCTCTCGCAACCCTGCCACATTAGGCACACACAATCGGCTCTGGTATCTCAGTGCCCCATCTTTTCCGATCCCAAAAGCCATACTTTTACACTGTTGAATGCTTTCTCTTAATCGTACTAAGATAGGATCTTCATACTGTCGTGCTTTACCTCGACTACCAAAGATGATTCTGATGTATTCTGTACAGTAACACCTCCGTCATCAGAGTCTAACAATCTGATTCTCATATTGGCTAGCTGATGAAGCTCTTTAATCAACCCCCATCTACCTGCCTCAATATGTAATAAGCTTCCCATTGATTTACGGCTGAGAGCGTCTGCCACAACATTGGCTTTACCGGGATGATACAATATCTCGACGTCGTAGTTTTTCAATAATTCAAGCCACCTACGCTGCCTCAAATTCAACTCTTTCTGCTTGAAGATGTATTGTAAACTCTTGTGATCTGTGTAAATGTCAACATGGACGCCGTATAAGTAGTGCCGCCATATCTTCAAAGCATATATTACTGCAGCCAATTCCAAATCATGGGTTGGATAACTCTTTTCATGCTTCTTCAATTGTCTTGATGCATAAGCAATCACATTCCCACGCTGCATCAATACGCACCCCAAACCTATACCTGAGGCATCACAATATACCACATAACCTTCTGTTCCTTCAGGAAGAGTGAGCACTGGTGCAGATGTCAATCGATTCTTCAGCTCCTGAAAACTACGTTCACAAGTGTCAGACCACTGGAATTTGGTAGCTTTTTGTGTTAACTTAGTCAATGGTGATGATATAGAGGAAAATCCTTCTACAAACCGCCTATAATATCCTGCTAGCCCTAGGAAGCTGCGGACTTCTGATGGTGTTGTAGGTCTCGGCCAATTCTTTACTGCATCGATCTTCTGAGTGTCGACACTAATACCCTCATCAGATATCACATGGCCAAGGAATGCTACTGAGTTCAGCCAGAATTCACATTTGGAGAGCTTAGCATATAACTTACGATCCTGAAGCGTCTGTAATACTATCTGCAAGTGGCCCGCATGTTCCGTCTCCGAACGAGAATACACTAGAATGTCATCAATGAATACAATCACGAACACATCAAGATAGGGCCTGAATATAGTATTCATGAGATCCATAAAAGCTGCTGGGGCATTTGTTAGCCCGAACGACATCACCAAGAACTCAAAGTGCCCATATCTTGTCCGGAAGGCCGTCTTTGGAATATCCTTCTCCCTAACCCTCACCTGATGATACCCTGAACGTAAATCAATCTTAGAGAAATACTTGGCACCCTGGAGTTGGTCAAACAGGTCATCAATTCTTGGAAGTGGATACTTGTTCTTTATAGTAGACTTATTCAACTGTCGATAGTCGATACACATCCGTAACGACCCGTCTTTCTTCCGCACGAATAGGACTGGTGCACCCCAAGGTGAACTGCTAGGCCTAATAAAGCCCTTATCCAGCAAGTCCTTCAACTGCACCTTCAACATTCGCAACTCTGCCGGAGCCATTATGTATGGAGGAATAGAGATCGGTTGAGTGTCAGACAACACATCAATGCTAAACTCAATCTCCCTTTCAGAAGGAAGGCCTGGGAGTTCATCTGGGAAAACATCTGGGAATTCGTTGACCACAGGGATTGATTGTAAAGTAGGCGGTTTTGCCTCCGCATCCCTAACGCGAACGAGATGATAAATGTAACCTTTTGAGATCATTTTCCTTGCCTTAAGATAGGAAATAAACCTACCTTTCGGTGTAGCAATGTTCCCTTTCCATTCAATGACGGGTTCACCCGGAAATTGGAACCTAACCATCTTCGTACGACAGTCAACATTTGCATAGCATGAGGCCAACCAGTCCATTCCCATTATCACATCAAAATCAACCATTTCTAACTCAAATAAATTTGCCGAGGTTTGACGACTACAAATCATCACAGTGCAACCTCTATATACCCTTCTAGCAATCATAGAATCTCCTATCGGAGTAGATACCGCGAGGGGTTTACTTATCAATTCAGGTTCAATGCCAAACTTATTAGCCACAAAGGGTGTAACATATGATAATGTAGATCCCGGATCAATCAGCGCATATACATCATAAGAAAACACAGATATAATACCTGTAACAATATCTGGAGACGACTCGAGATCTTGTCGACCTACTAGAGCATAGGTTCGATTTTGAGCACCACTCGAACTCGGCACTGCAGCTCTACCCCTACCACGACCTGTCGACTGCTGAAAACCCCGTGCTGGAGGTCGAACTGATGAGGAAGAACCAGACACAGATCCAGTCGGCTGAGACATACCATCACCTCCTCTATTAGGACAATCCCGCATCATATGGCCAGGCTGCCCGCACGAATAGCATGCATCAGAACCTCGACGACACAGTCCAAAGTGGGCCTTGCCGCACTGATCACAATGTGGTGTTGGGGGTCTCATCTAACTAGTATCCCTGCGATGTTGCGAGCCAGATGCCCGCGAACTCTGACCTGGACCAGAATAGGATCGATCATATCGAGGCCTCTGAAACTGTGGAGGAGCACTAGCTACAGGTGGCGCCAAACTCCTCGAAAACTGTGGCCTGATGCGGCCTCTGAAGTCATCAGAATACCCTGCAAATCTCGCCCTCTTATGCTGGCCTCTATCCTGCTCCCTAACTGCCCTCTGCTGGCGCTTACGATCTTCTAGGGTCTGGGCATAAGCTTGAATACGGGAAATATCCATGCCCTCCACCAAGGAGGTTGTCGTACACTCATTTATCAGATGTGGTCCCAACCCATTCACGAACATATGCACCCTATCACTCATCTCGGCCACCATATGGGGAGCATACCTTGCCAAAGAATCAAACTGCATACTGTACTCTCGCACACTCATATTACCTTGTCTACGGTTCAAGAACTTATCAGCTCTAGCTCGTCGTATCTCAACTGGCAAGTAGTGACGAAGAAAGGCCTCAGAAAATTCCTTCCACATAGCTGGAGGAGGGTTCGGACCCCTGGATCTCTCCCAATTATCATACCAGAGAACCGCTAAATCCCGTAGCCGATAAGAAGCCAACTCTACTACCTCTGTATCACTAACATGCATAACCCAAAGTGACGATGAACCTGGTCAATAAAAGTCTGTGGGTCCTCCTTGGGGTCTGATCCGGTAAACACTGGAGGGTCTAAATTAATAAAATCACGAACTCTTGTACTAACTGGTTTCTCAGCAGCACCTGTATTCTGCCTCTGAGCCTGAGCAGCTACCAAGCTAGTCAATAACTGCAAAGCACTCCGCATATCCTTGTCTTGGAGTGCCAGACGGAGGAACTGGAGGTGCTGGGTGCCTTCTAATATCCTCTGGAGGAGATGGAGTAGATGAGGTATGAGAGGGCATCTCACTTTGAGCCTCACTTTGTCCTGCTCTAACTTGGGGCACCTGACTGGTACCCTCTCCCGCTGCTGTATCAAGCTGTCTACTAATCGTTTGCTTCCTAGTCGAAGGCATCACTGAAAAAAAACAAGGTGAATATTAGAGACGAACACTTACGACTCAACTCTACGCACGATCTAGATTCAGGAAGAAGGTAACAACCCTAGATGTCATGTAGCCTCCTGATTATAAATGTGGCGCGCTACACATCCATAATCAAGACTCTCACGGCTCATAGACAACCCTAGGACAGACTTGCTCTGATACCAAGTTTGTCACGACCCAAATTGAAGGGCCGTGACTAGCACCCGACCACACTTGCCGAGCACCAACGTACATTTCATCTAACCTTCATTATTATCTTTTAAGGCTGACGAGATCAATATAAATGGTAGACCTAGATCATGGACAACCAGCAATAAAATATGACGGCATGAACATACATAGTAGGGGATGACCAGACAATCAAGAAACTACATATAAGGTATGAGCTACCATGCTACTATGAAAGACTATACAACAAAAACTAGCCGACAAGGCATACCAAACTATACATGAGCCGACACCTGTCTATAAGCCTCTAAAAGAACATAAGCGTTGCAACATAGCCGGAACAGGGCCCCGACATACCCATAATGTCTATAACAAAAATTGCATACCAAGACCAAGGCAAGTCCGGAGAAGGGATCTCGCCAATCACCGCTGAACTGGACAGTCTACTGTGGTGGGGGAGCTGCACCTGCCTGTCTATCAGGACCTGCAGCACGACATGCAGCGTCCACAAATAAAAGGACGTCAGTACGAATAAAGTACTGAGTATGTAAGGCAAGGAACCATAAATGCGATCAGTAATGTAAGCAAGGATAGAGAATATACAACCTGTAACATCTTAGTACCTCTGAGGGCTACTTACATGAAATGCATGATACATATGTATAAATACATAAACCTTTAAAGCATTCGCCTCTATGGGCATCATCATCATCATATCGTACCCGGCCATAATAGGCTCGGTAGAATCGTACCCGGCCACGTGGAGCTCGGTAAAACCCAACTGATCAGTGGTTGCACAATAGGTGCCGTACCCGGCCAACTATAGTGTGGCTCGGTGGAGTAAAATAGATACATATATATAATGCATGCTCGACTCATGGAATCACATTCTAAACCTTTCGGAGTGACGTAAGGTTGGTATCCTATGTACACGTTATTAGGACTAACTCTTCACTATGAACCTTATAAGAATCAGGAAGTACCAACAACATTGATAACATAAGACTAAGAGAAGCAACATTAACATCAATCGTTCCATAAGAGGGAAAACAATGTAAGTACTGCTAGCTTCTAAGAGTAGAGTATCTTGGAAGATCGTTCATTACATTATGTACAATTGGAGTCGTGCAAAAGAAGGAAAGGGATAGCCTAACATACCTTGTATATACTGCCCCAATCTCAAGCTATGCAATTGTCAAAACTCCTTAGTCTACAATAAGAGAAATGATACAATCGTTATAATTTAAGCGTTATAACTATTATGTATCGACCACAACCTATTTTACGATGAAACGGACAGCACCTCCCCTATATATATGACCTCACACCATTCAAAACAATCACCAAACAGCCCAAACAACATCAATAATAAACATATTGAGACTCCCAAAATAGTCCACACACAGCCTAATCACTCCATACATACGACGACCACCGTAGTCGTGTCAAACAACCTGGAAATGTTACGAATAACTATCAGCCCATAACCCTACATATATATGGTGTTTCTACACACCCTTCCTCCTCCAAAACTCCACAAGATAGTAGTAAAATACGCAGCCCAACAACAACGCAAAACAGTCCACAAAACAATAACATTACTTCCAAGCCTTTCGATATATATTTCACAAGTTCTAGCTTCAATGGCTTAGCTGCAACTTGGATAATCTTAAATACATATAGAGTAAGAGGTTACTTACCTTTATACAGAAATAACAACTCCAATTTGACCTTAAATTTCCATGAAATATCCCTCCAATGCTGCCACAACAACAAAAAAGCGAAACTAGCGATCAATTAGTGTTTTTCGGCACTAGAATCACTTTAGAAGGCTTGAAATCACCTAGGATTGATATTAAGAACATGAGGGAGTATTTACAGAACATAAACCCTTTAAAACAACCTCCCACACGAGCTGGAACGACACAAAAATGAGAAACAACAAGAAGAACAAGAGACTTACTAGCGCCACGGAATTCCCGACACTTGATTTGTGTTGTTTGCCCTTTTTTTGGGTCTTGAATCTTGAGAGAACCTTGAGAGGATGTTCCTAGGGTTATAAGGTCTGAAAATAGTGAAAAGAAATGACTTAAAACGGGTTGGAGTCATCCTATATAGGCCCAAATATCTTAAACCGACTTAGTGGGCCCCATAGAGAGGTGCTTGGCGCAGTCTCGCAAAAACGCGAATATCTCTCTACTCCGAGATCGTATCGATGAACGGTTTAATGCGTTGGAAACTAGACTCCTAGATCTTTAATTTTGTTGGTAGATAACCCCGTAATTCCTTGTAAATTATGAGAAAAGATTAGAAACATTTGACCCAATGTTTAAGTAAAATTATGAACCTAAGTTGCGACAACTTTTGTCGACTTTTGTTTCATAATTCGTTTGACTTCAAGACTTATGATACGGATATTATATGATTAAAATAACTTAATAAATGACCTCTTGAGTGTATTAAGCACTGCTAGATTACCTGAAAATACGAGTTACAACATCTTTGATTCGTTTAACTTCTAATACTGGTTAATCACCCTTATACACTCTTGTATCACTTAAGACCAATAGGATTGACTTCTTATCATCTAAAAGATAATTCCTTCTTGGATTTATGTTAACTAATATATGGCATGAACTAACACATGTGGATATGGGTTGTAACACGTTTGTGGTTGGATTTTGGTGCTTTTGATATGAATGAACTCGGGAAGCGATAAGGAGTCTACTAATGTAATTTTTATCGAAATCCGAGATGTGGGCCCGGGGGTCGGGTTTGGCCAATTTCAGAATTTGTGTTGTAATTTGATTTCTTTCGAGTGGGCTTTATTCCCTTAGCATATTTTGATGGTTTTGCACTGATTTTGGTTAGATTTGGAGCATCCAGAGGCCGATTCGAGAGGCAAAGGCATTGCAGGCTAGAGTTTGGACCGGATTGAGGTGAGTAATAATTGTAAATGTTTTCCTAAGGGTATGAAACCATGGATTTCACATCGTGCCATATTAAGGTGACACACATGCTAGATGACAAGCGTGGGGTCGTGCACCGTTGGGGATTGTGACTTAGTCCACCCCGAATGACTGTTTTACTACGTATTTGATTGAAAATTGTTTGCTATCATCATGTTTTTGGCTGAATGTCATATTTGGGCATTGTACAAACTGTTTGGACCCTTAAGGGATTTTAACTACTATTCCTCATTGTTTTGACTTTATACTTGTACTCAGTCATGCTATATTCTTCTGTTTTCATAACTCAACCATGTTTACTCCGTTTTAACACATTAAATGATAGTTTAAATGATATTTTGGGCTGAGCATCATGTTTTACTGTTGCCCGAGTGGCTCGTGAGATTCTGACTGAGTAAGAACGAGGGCCTATATTGTGATGATACTTTTAGGTCGGGATGTACACCGCAACATTGATACACTGATTTATGATTATGAGGCCGAAGGCCTGTGTTGTACGCCACGATGTGGCTTGATATGAGGCCGAGAGACTATTGATTATGCCATGAGATGGATTGATATTGCGCTTGGGCCATAAGGGGCCCCTCCCGGAGTCTGTACACCCTCAGTGAGCGCGGATACCCATTGTGATATGAGATATAGCCCGAGGGGCTGGTGTTGTTCCATGTTATTTCTTGAGGGGCTGATTCTATTGACATTGTGCCTGAGGGGCGAATTTTATGTGTTTATCTTTTCTAGCTGCTTTTCATTTACTTGTTTAACTGTTAAAAAGGTGTTTTAAAGAAGCTTAATCTGAACTAAGGTGTTTTTATAAGATTTCACTGTTTTTTTGCCTTTTATTGGTTTTACACTACTTCTTTAGAGCGTGTTGTTGTGTTTTACGTGATTTCTTACCGCTCAGTCTTCATTTATTATTATTACTCACTGAGTCAGAGTGCTTACATTACTCCATGCACCCTTGTGTGCAGATACAGGAGCCTTGGGTCCCACTAGCGAGTGCTGATTGCTTCTCCCCTATCTTATTTTCCCTTGTTTTAGTTCTGTAATAGACTATGTTGACTCTTCCTACTTTTAATCGGTTATTAGATGCTCATGACTGGTGACACCCCGATGTCGGGCTGTGTCTATTCCGCAAATTGTATTGTCCCACTATTTATTTGGGATTAATCATGTTAAAGACTTAAATTGTGTTATTTTAATTGCTTAAAATGAATTGGGTGTGTGTCGGCTGACCTTGTCTTCAAGAGAGGCACCATCACGACCGAGTCTGGGTTTAGGGTCGTGACAAATTGGTATCAGAGCCTAGCTTACATAGGTCTCACAAGTCATGAGCAGGTTTAGTAGAGTCTTTCGGATCGGTACAATGACGTCTATATTTATCTTCGAGAGGCTGCAGAACCTTTAGGAAAAACTTCATATTCTTGAAATTCTTGTCGTACGAATCTGTTGATCCGAGTACTAAACTTCTGTTATTCTATTCTCTCATAGATGGTGAGGATACGTGCTACCGGTCAGGATGGGCGTCTACTAGTACCACCAGCTGTAGCCGCTAAAGGCCGAGGACGCGGTCGTGGTCGCTGTAAGGGTAGGGGTATAGCCCGTACAGCAGCTAGGGCAGCACCTGTAGATCCACCAACCACCACAATTCAAGATCAGGTCCCAGTTGTGGACGCTCCAACAACACCAGTCAGGCACCAGCTGTGCCCATTGTGATTCCGGGCCTTTAGGAGGCCTTGGCTCAGATTCTATCAGTATGCACTGGCCTAGCTAAGGTGGTCTCAGTTACTACAGCCGCAGCTACTTCTCAGGCCGGGGGAAACACTTAGACTCCCGCCGCTCGCAGACCTGAGCAGGTAGTGCAGGGACTTCAGACACCGGGGGCACGTCCAGCCCAGCCGGTTGCAGCTGCTCTGGACTATGTAGCTCCTGCCATGCCAGAGGACGGAAAGTGTAGGTTGGAGAGGTTTGGTAAACTTTAGCCTCCGACTTTCAGTGGCGTAGAGGGCGAGGATGCCCAGGGTTTCTTGGATAAGTGTCAGAGGATTCTTCGCAGAGCGGGTATTCTGGAGACCAGTAGGGTCGCTTTCACTACTTTTCAGTCTTCTAGAGATGCCTTCAGTTGGTGAGAGGCTTTTGAGAGGCGTAGGCCTGTTGGTGCAGCACCCCTTACCTAGCAGCAGTTCTCCGTTCTATTTTTGGAGAAGTATGTGCCGCAATCTCGCAGAGAGGAGCTGTGCAGGCAGCTCGAGTGGTTGCGCTAGAGAGAGATGACTGTGATGCTGTATGAGATGAGGTTCTCCAAGTTAGCTCGTCATGCGATTTGGTTGGTTCCAACAGATAGAGAGAGGATTAGGAGGTTTGTTGATGGCCTCACTTATCAGCTTCGTATTCTCATGACTATGGAGAGGGTGTCTAGTGCTACTTTTGAGGAGGTTGTAGACATAGCTCATGAGATTGAGTCAGTTCGTTGCCAGGAGCGAGATGAGAGAGAGGACAAGAGGCCTTGAGGATCTGGTAGTTATGGTGGTGCTCCTTCGAGAGGTCAGTTTCAGCACGGTAGAGGTCATCCATTCAGGCATGCTCAGCCAGCTCGTCCAAGTTATCATGGGACGTTATCGGGTCATGTTTCTCATAGTTCTCATCAGGACCAGTCATCACTTAGTGCCCTTCCAGCTCAGAGTTCGTCTTGTGCTCTATCAGTTTAGGGCTCTTTTATGCCAGGTGCATTTCCTAGTCATTCCGGTGCTAGGGGTTCCCTTCAGTCCCCGTCACCAGCACTCGGGAGTTGCTATGAGTGTGGAGAGATGGGTCACATGTGGAGGCAGTGTCCTCGTCATCTTTGGGGTTCATCTCAACAGAGGAGTCAGCCATTGGCTTCAGCACCAGTTACTTTACCACCACCCACCCAGCCAGATAGGGGTGGAGCTCAGTCAGCTAGGGATCTCCCTAGAAGGGGAGGTCAATCAGGTGGCGTCCAGGCCCGTTTTTATGCATTTCCAGCAAGACCCGATGCTATTGCTTCTGATGCTGTTATTACAAGTATTGTTTCAGTCTGCCACAGAGATGCTTCTGTATTATTTGATCTCAGTTCCACTTATTCTTATGTGTCATCATACTTTGCCCGTTATTTGGATACGCCCCGTGAGTCTCTTGTTTCACCTGTTCATATATCTACTCCGGTGGGCGATACTATTGTTGTAGACCGGGTGTACCGATCGTGTGTGGTGACTATTGGGGGTTTGGAGACCCGAATGGATCTTTTGTTGTTATGTATGGTGGATTTCGATGTTATATTGGGCAGGGATTGGCTATCTCTGTGTCGTGCTATTTTGGAATGTCATGCTAAGACAGTAACATTGGCTATGCCAGGTGTGCCACAGATTGAGTGGCGAGATTCGACTGATTTTATTCCCAGTAGGGTAATTTCATTCTTGAAGGCCTAGCTTATAGTTGGGAAGGGTTGTCTTTTGTATCTAGCCTTTGTGAGGGATGTCGGTGCAGAGATTCCCAGTATTGATTTTGTTCCAGTTGTGAGGAATTTTCCCGATGTGTTTCCTGCAGACCTACCGGGCATGCCGCCAGATAGGGATATTGATTTTGGTATTGATCTGGTGCCGGGCACTCAACCCTTTTCTATTCTACCGTATCGTATGACACCAGCGGAGTTGAAGGAGTTAAAAGAGCAGCTTCAGGAACTCCTTGATAAGGGGTTCATTCAGCCTAGTGTGTCACCTTGGGGTGCACCGGTTCTATTTGTGAAGAAGAGGGATGACACTATGAGGATGTGCATTGATTATAGGCAGTTGAACAAAGTAACAATTAAGAACGCATTGATGATTTATTCGACCAGCTTCAGGGAGCGAGGGTGTTCTCAAATATTGATCTCCATTTAGGTTACCACCAGTTGAAGATCATGGACTCGAATATTCTTAAGACAGCTTTCAGGACCCGATATGGTCATTTTGAGTTCTTGGTGATGTCTTTTGGGCTGACCAATGCCCCAGCAGCTTTCATGCATTTGATGAATAACGTGTTTTGGCCTTATCTCGACTCATTTGTCATAATTGGATGCAGTGGATGGGCCGCAGGTACGAAAAGCCTGGGCCAGAAGGTATAAAAGAATTCCTACGCGATTTTGGAGTTGTTCTTCACCATTTCAAGTCGGTTTTGGAGCTTTTTGGGAGATTTTGAAGAGGGATTCAAGGGATAATGTCTGGAGGTAAGATTTTTTAGCCTAATGATCGATCCTATGATATTATTTCACTGATTTGGCCTAAGATTAATGGAAATTAAGGGTTAAAAAGTGGGGACTAGGGCTTGTAATTAGAGACCTAGAATTTGGGATTTGAGGGGTCGTTTTGGTTAGATTTTGGTGCTTTTGATATGAATGAACTCGGGGAGCGATAAGAAGTTTATTGATGTAATTTTTATCTGAATCCGAGACGTGGGACCGGGGGTCGGGTTTGGCCAATTTTGGTATTTGTATTGTAATTTGATTTCTTTCGAGTGAGCTTTGTTTCCTTAGCATTTTTTGATTGTTTTGCACTGATTTTGGTTATATTTGGAGTATCCGGAGGCCGATTCGAGAGGCAATGGCATTGCAGGCTAGAGTTTGGACTGGATTGAGGTGAGTAATGATTGTAAATATTTTTTTGAGGGTATGAAACCCCGGATTTCACATCGTCATGCTATATTGAGGTGACGCACACGCTAGATGACGAGCGTGGGGTCAAGTACCGTTGGGGATTGTGACTTAGTTTATCCCGAATGACTGTTTTACTGTGTATTTGATTGAAAACTGTTTGCTATCATCATGTTTTCGGTTGAATGCCATATTTAGGCCTCGCGCCAGCTATTTGGACCCTTATGGGATTTTTACTTCTATTTCACACTGTTTTGACTTTATACTTGTACTCAGTCATGCTATATTCTTCTGTTTTCATAACTCAGCCATGTTTACTCTGTTTTAACACATTAAATGATAGTTTAAATGATATTTTGGGTTGAGCATCATGTTTTACTGTTGCCCGAGTAGCTCATGAGATTCTGACTGAGTAAGGCTGAGGGCCTGTGTTGTGAGGATACTTTTGGATCGGGCTGCACGCCGCAACAATGATACATTGATTTATATTTTGAGGTCGTGTGCCTGAGTTGTACGCCACTAGGTGGCTTGATATGAGGCCGAGAGCCTATTGATTATGCCACGAGATGGCTTGATATTGCGCTTGGACTGTAAGGGGCCTCTCTCGGAGTCTGTACACCCCCAGTGAGCGCGGGAACCCAATGTGATATGAGATACAGCCCGAGGGGTTGGTGTTGTTCCATGTTATTGCCCGAAGGACTGATTCTGTTGATATTGTGCCCGAGGAGCGGATTTTATGTGTTTATCTTTTCTAGCTGCTTTTCATTTACGTGTTTAACTGTTAAAAGGTATTTTAAAGAAGCTTAATCTGAACTAAGGTGTTTTTATAAGATTTCACTATTTCATTGCCTTTTATTAGTTTTACACTGCTTCTTTATAGCGTGTTGTTGTGCTTTACGTGATTTCTTACCGCTCAGTCTTCATTTATTATTATTACTCACTGAGTCAAAGTAATCACATTACTCCCTACACCCCTATGTGCAGATACAGGAGACTCGGGTCCTGCTATCGAGCGTTGATTGCTTCCAGCTCAGGCGATTCGGAGTTTACTAGGTAGCTGCTCGGCGTTCGCAGCCCAGTGCTTCTCCCCCTATCTTATTTTCCCTTGTTTTAATTCTGTAATAGACTATGTTGACTCTTCCTACTTTTAATCGGTTATTAGATGCTCATGACTGGTGACACCCCGATGTCGGGTTGTGTCTATTCCGCAAATTGTACTGTCCCAATGTATATTTGGGATTTAATCATGTTAAAGACTTAAATTGTGTTATTTTAATTGCTTAAAATGAATTTGGTATATGTCGGCTGACCTTGTCTTCACGAGAGGCGCCATCACGACCGGGTCTGGGTTTAGGGTCGTGATAACTTGTCACATTTTGCGAGCAAATAATTTAAAAATTGAAAAGTCTTGAATATAATCGATGAGCATGTCTAAAGAATATTTTCAATTCTAAGCCACTAAATTTTATTAAAATCTAAAATTTAAGGAGCCTAGCAGGTGAAGAAAAGAAAATAAAAAAAAATAATATTCATTAAACATGCCTTAAATCATTAGAAGCATAAAAATAAGATAAATATAGTAGAGAAGGGAAAATTAAACTTTAAGAGGGAGATAAAAGTACTAATTAATAAGAGAGAAGAAAATTTTATCATAATCTATTTACTATTCGAACAACCTTAACCAAATCCAAAAAAAGCATATAGTTTAGAACACTTTATTAAGGATAATCATACAGACTATATGGTATATACAATACTTAATACTTGAAGTAGTATTTTTTACTTCAAGAACAACGTCTATAAAGAGATATTATGCCAGATACAAGACATAACATATCATATTATCTTTATAAATATATATATATAAATACAAAAGTTATAGAATTAACCTACATAAATTTTTAATCTTTGTAAGTTCAGAAGATACCCAATAACTCCGCATTCAACTATTTTGCCAATGTAACATTTATACTTCAATTTAAATAAATATTATATTTATCTCGACGTCAATTGCTATTGCACATTATTTATTCTTGTTCTCAATTTTATTCACTTTTTTTAATAGACACAAAAAATACGTGCAACACACGTACACTAAAAGCTAATATATATATATATATATATATATGAATGTAGTCTGTAAATCCTTTTGGGCTATAATTTTGTTGTTAATTTTAATACTTTATCATATACTGGAATGAAATTTCTTTAATGTTTCTATTGTTTCTTTTAATTTACTTATATCACTGGTAACTTCTACCTGATGTGTTATTTTTGTTACTAATTTAGTTGTTTGAATTTCTAATTCTTTATATATATATATATACTAGTCTTAGTGTACGCGCGTTGTGCGTATATATTATTACACAAATATTATACTAAAAATATATTCAAATTACAAAATATAAGTGTAAGCTCTTGAAAATGATAACATTGATCCTAAATAACTAACTCGAGAAAGGTAGAAAGTTTTTCGCTTAAAAGTCCTCAATCACCGTTCAATTTAGTCACTTTAAAATTTGTGTCAGTTTTATAATTTTATCACTTCAGTTTCACAAGTTATCAAGTTATTACTTTTTAGTTTAGCAAAAATATATAGCCCTTGAATATTTAAGAGTTTTGGTACAAATATCTTTAACTATATTTGTTCGAGAAGTCACAAATATGATCAACTATACTTTTATTGTGGTTCTTCAAAGAGTTATGCGATAACTCAAATTTAAAATTGAATTCTTTAATTTTTTAATTATTTGTGAATAAGAGGTGGTCCAATAGCTCATAGAAGAAAATTGATAAATGAAAGTATGAAGCCTAAAAATAACTAATATTGAATTAGTATTTTACAACATGCTGTCATTTGTTAGGAGGTATTAAAAAATTAATGATAACTGTGACGACCCAGCCAATCGTCTCATGAGTTACCGCTCCGTTTCCTCCATTTCTGCTTCTTTATGCTTCGTTATCCGTGTTTTATGGTATCGGGTTGGTCGGATCGAGTCCGGATTGATTTTGGTAAGATTTGAGACACTTAATCTCTTTTAAGGAAGTTTAAGTTGGAAAAGTCAACCGGATGTTGACTTATATGTTAGAGAGCTCAGATGTGAGTTCGATGGTTCGGTTAGCTTCGGAAGGTGATTTGTGGCTTAGAAGTGCAATCGGAATGAGTTTTGGAGGTTCGGAGTAGATTTAGACTTGAATTGGCGAAGTTGATATTTTGGCATTCCGGTTGGTAGGTAAGATTTTGATATAGGGGTCGGAATGGAAATCCGAGAGTTGCAATAGCTCCATCGTGTCATTTGGGATGTGTGTGCAAATTTTTAGGTCATTCGAACGTGGTTTGATTGGGTTTTTGATCAAAAGCAGAATTCAGAAGATTTTAGAAACTTAGGCTTGAATCCGAGGTGTTTTAGTTGATTTGATGTTGTTTGAAGTGTTTTGATGATTGGAACAAGTTTGTATAAGGTATTGAGTTATGTTTGTGCTTTTGGTTGAGGTCCCGGGAGCCTCGGGGTGATTTCGGATGGTTAAGGAAGAGGTTGGAATTTTGTTGCAGCAGCTGATATTGCTGCTTTTGGTATTTTCGCACCTGCGGATTGGGGACCGCAGGTGCGGCGCCGCATATGCGATGAGGGAGGTCGTAGAAGCGAAAAGGCTGAGGGAGTCAGGGACCGCAGAAGCGGTGAGTTGGACCGCATCTGCGATGTCGCAAATGCGGAAGGATGATCGCAGAAGCTGTTTTGGCTGGTTAAGTGATTTCCACATAAGCGGAGGTATGACCGCAGAAGCGGTACCGCAGAAGCGGTTGGAGAGTCGTAGATGCGAAAATGTCTGGCAGAACATATAAGTTATTCCATTTCGTGAAATTGAGTTATCACCATTTTTGGACTTCGGCTTGAGAGCTTTTGGACAATTTAGAAGGGAGATTTCAAGGGAACTTCGCTAAGGTAAGGATTTTGGACCTAAAATATATTTCTATTGTAGTATTTCATGGATTAAGGCTGTAATTAAAGGAATTAAAGGGCTAAAAATGGAGGTTTAGGGATTGAGTTTAAGAGGCCATTAAAGGAGGATTTGAGGGCTCATTTGGAATCCGATTTTAGTGTTCTTAATATGCATAGACTCGTGGGAAGATGAGGAATCTATTGATGTAAAAATTTCTGATTTTCGGGGCGTGGGACAGGGGGTCGGGTTTTGGTAATTTCGCGATTTGTGCCCTTTATTGATTGTTTTTGTTGGGATTTGTTCCTTTAGCATACTTTGACGTCCTCGTTCTGATTTTGGATAGATTCGACACGCGTGGAGACTGATTCGAGGGTCAAAGGCATCGTGAGCTAGAGATTTAGCCAGTTCGAGGTGAGTAATGATTGTAAATGATGTTCTGAGGGTTTGAAACCCCGGATTGCACATCGTAGTGTTATATTGAGGTGAGGCACACGCTTGATGACGAGCGTGGGGTCGTGAACTATTGGGGACTGTGACTTGGTCCATCCTGATTGATGATTTTACCGTGTATTTGATTGAAAACTATTTGATATCATCATTATTTGGGCTGAATACCATATTTGGGCCTAGTGCCAACTACTTGAACCCTTCGAGGATTTTTATTGATATTTCCTCACTGTTTTGACTTTATACTTGAACTCAATCATGTTATTTTCCACTATTTTACTACTCAGCCATGTTTACTCAGTTTTAATACTTAAATGATATTTTAAATGATGTTTGGGCTGAGAAACACTGTTTTACCATTGCCCGAGGGGCTTGTGAGGATTTTTGACTGAGTAAGGTCGAGGGCCTATGTTGTGAAGAAACACTGATACTGATTTGAGGTCGAGGGCCTGAGATATGTACGCCATGAGGTGGATTGATTGATATGAGGCCGAGGGCCTAGTTTGATGCCACAAGATGGCTTGTTATTGCGCTTGGATCGTAAGGGGCCCCTCTAGGAGTCTGCACACCCCCAGTGAGCGCGGGTACCCATTGTGATGTGAGATTGAGCCCGGGGGGCTGGTATTGTTCTGAGATGTTGCCCGAGGGGTGGATTTTTTGATATTGTGCCAAGGGGCGAACTTCTATTTGTTTACTTTACCTTAATTACCTGTCATTACTTGTTTACTTGTTAAAAAAGTATTTTACTAGACTTTTCACTGTCTTACTGCTTTTAAATGATTTTACTGCTTCATTATAGAATGCCTTATGCCTTGCGTGTTTTCTTACTTTCAGTCGTTATTTACCTTTGTTACTCATTGAGTTGGAGTACTTACTTTACCCTTTGCACCCTTGTGTGCAGATTCAGGCGTAGCTGGTTCCGCTCTCGAGTGCTGATTTCTCCAGCTTCAGGCGGGCTTTCGGAGATTATGAGGTAGATGTTGATGTCCGCAGCCCCGTGTCTCTACTCCTTTATCATCTCTATCTCTTTTCAAACATCTGTACTAGCTTATAGACTTAGCAGACTTGTATTATGACTTATAGATGCTCATGACTAGTGACACTCCGGTTAGGGCTGTGTACGGGTGTTCTTCCGCGTATTTATGTTATCATTATTATTTCGGATATATTTTATCATGATTAGACCGTTTCTTAAATGATTAACTGTTAATAATTGGAAAATAGGAAGTGTCGGCTGGCCTTGTCTTCACAAGAGGCGTCATCATGACTGGGTCCGGGTTTGGGTCGTGACAAGTTGGTATCAAAGCCTAGGTTACATAGGTCTCGCGAGTCATGAGCAGGTTTAGTAGAGTCGCGGATCGGTACGGAGACATCTGTATTTATCCTCGAGACGCTGCAGAACCTTTAGGAAAAACTTCATATTCTTGAAATTCTTGTCGTGCAAACTTGTTGATCCGAGTACTAAACTTCTGTTATTCTATTCTCTCATAGATGGTGAGGACACGCGCTACCGGACAGGGTGGACGACCACTAGTGCCACCAGCTGTGGCCACCAGAGGCCGAGGACGCGGTCGTGGTCATGGTAGATGCAGACCAGCGAGAGCAGCACCTGCAGACCCACCAGCTGCCCCAGCTCAGGATCAGGCTCCAGCTATGGATGCTCCAGCAGCACTAGTTCAGGCACCAGCTGTGCCAATCGTGATTCCGGGTCTTCAGGAGGCCTTGGCACAGATCTCATCAGTTTGCACTGGCCTGGCCCAGGCGGTTTCAGCCACTACAGCCGCAACTACTTTACAAGCTGAGGGAGGCAATCAGACTCCCGTCGCTTGCACACCTGAGCAGGTCATGCAGGGACTTCAAACGCCGGGGGCACATCCAGCCCAGCCGGTCGCAGCTGCTTAGGACTATGTGGTTTCTATCATGCCGGAGGACCAGCAATGTAGGTTGGAGAGGTTTGGTAGACTTCAACCTCCGTCATTCAGTGGTGCAGAGGGCGAGGATGCCTAGGGTTTTCTGGACAAGTGTCTGAGGATGCTTCGTACTGTCGGTATTCTGGAGACCAGCGGGGTCGCTTTTACCACCTATCAGTTTTCAGGAGCTGCTTTCACTTGGTGGGAGGATTTTGAGAGGCGTAGGCCTGTTGGAGCAACACCCCTTTCCTGGCAGCAGTTCTCCGTTCTCTTCCTGGAGAAGTATGTGCTGCAGTCCTACAGAGAGGAGCTGCGTAGGCAATTTGAGTGGTTGCGACATGGGGAAATGACTGTGTCGCAGTATGAGTTGAGGTTCTCTGAGTTGGCTTATCATGCAATCTGGTTTGTTCCGATAGATCGAGAGAGGATCAGGAGATTTGTTGATGGTCTTACTTATCAGCTCCGTATTCTTATGACCAGGGAGAGGGTATCTGGTGCTACGTTCGAGGAGATTGTTGATATCGCCCATGAGATTGAGTCGGTTCGCCGTCAGGAGCAAGAGGAGAGGGAGGCCAAGAGGCCTCAAGGATATGCCAGCTATAGTGGTACTCCTTCGAGGGGTCAGTTTCAGCACGATAGAGGTTGTTCATTCAGGTATGCTCAGCCAGCTCGCCCAGGTTATCGTAGGGCATCTTTAGGTCATGGTTATCACGGATCTCAGCAGGGCCAGTCATAACTTAGTGCCCTTCTAGCTCAGAGTTCATCCCGTGATCCATCAGCTCAGGGCTCTTCTACGCCGAGTGCATCTGCTAGTCACTCCGATGCGAGGGTTTCCCTTCAGTCCTCTTCTCCAGCACTTGGGAGTTGTTATGAGTGTGGCGAGATATGCCACATGTGGAGGCAGTGTCCTCGTCGTGTTGCTAGTTCGTCCCATCAGAGGGGTCAATCATTGGCTTCAGCGCCAGTTTCTTCACCACTACCCGCTCAACCAGCTAGGGGTAGAGGTCAGTCAGCTAGGGCTCCCCCTTTCTATGCACTCCCAGGCAGATCCGATGCTATTGCTTCAGATGCTGTCATTACAGGTATTGTTTCAGTCTGCCACAGAGATGCCTCTGTATTATTTGATCCCGATTCCACCTTTTCTTATGTGTCATCATACTTTGCTCGTTATTTGGGTACGCCCCGTGAGTTTCTTTCTTTACCTTTTCAAGTATCTACCCCTATGGGCGATACTGTTATTGTAGACCGTGTGTATCGACCGTGTGTGGTGACTATTGGGGGTATGGAGACCTGAGTGGATCTATTTCTATTGAGCATGGTAGATTTTGATGTCATTTTGGGCATGGATTGGTTATCTCTGTGTCATGCTAAGACAGTCACATTGGCTATGCCGGGTGTGCCACGGATTGAGTGGCGAGGTGTGACTGATTATGTTCCCAGTAGAGTGATCTCATTCTTTAAAGCCTAGCGTATGGTTGGGAAGGGTTGTCTTTCGTATCTAGCCTTTGTGAGGGATGTCGGTGCTGAGACTCCTAGTATTGAATCTATTCTAGTTGTGAGGGATTTTCCCGATGTGTTTCCTCAAGACCTGCCGGGCATGCCACCGGATAGGGATATTGATTTCAATATTGACCTGGTGTCGGGCACTCAGCCCATTTCTATTCCGTCGTATCGTATGGCACCAGTGGAGTTGAAGGAATTAAAGGAGCAGCTTCAGGAACTCCTTGATAAAGGGTTCATTTGGCCTAGTGTGTCACCTTGGGGTGCGCCGGTTTTGTTTGTGAAGAAGAAGGATGGCACAATGAGATTGTGCATTGATTATAGTCAATTGAACAAGGTAACAATTAAGAACAAGTATCCTTTTCCTCGCATTGATGATTTATTCGACCAGCTTCAGGGAGCGAGAGTGTTCTCCAAGATTGATCTCCGTTCAGGTTATCACCAGTTGAAGATCAGAGACTCGGATATTCTTAAGACGGCTTTCAGGACCCGATATGGTCATTATGATTTATTGGTGATGTCTTTTGGGCAGACCAATGCCCCAGCAACGTTCATGTATTCGATGAACAGTGTGCTTCGGCCTTATCTTGACTCATTTATCATAGTCTTCATTGATGATATTCTGGTATATTCGCATAGTCAGGATGAGCACACGGAGCATTTGAGAGTTGTGTTGTAGAGATTGAGAGAGGAGAAACTTTATGCAAAGTTCTCCAAGTGTGGGTTTTGGCTCAGTTCAATGGCTTTTTGGGGCACGTGGTGTCCAGCAAGGGTATTCAGGTTGATCCGAAGAAGATAGAGGCAGTTCAGAGTTGGCCCAGACCATCCTCAGCGATAGAGATTTGCAACTTTCTTGGTTTGGCAGGCTATTATCACCGGTTTGTTCAGGGATTTTCATCTATCGCATCGCCCTTGACCAAGTTGACTCAAAAAGGTGCTTTATTTGTATGGTCGGACGAGTGTGAGGAGAGCTTTTAGAAGCTCAAGACATCCTTGACCGCAGCTCCAGTATTGGTTTTGCCATTATCTTCAGGTTCATATACCGTGTATTGTGATGCTTCGAGAGTTGGGATTAGTTGTGTATTGATGTAGGAGGGTAGAGTTATTGCTTATGCTTCGCGTCAGTTGAATCCCCATGAGAAGAACTACCCCGTTCATGATTTGGAGTTGGCTGCCATAGTTCATGCATTGAAGATTTGGAGGTATTACTTGTATGGCGTATCTTGTGAGGTGTTCACTGATCATCGCAGTCTTCAACATTTGTTCAAGCAAAAGGATGTTAATTTGAGGTAGTGGAGGTGGTTGTAGTTGCTAAAGGATTATGATATCACTATATTGTACCATCCGGGAAAAGCCAATGTGGTGGTCGATGCTTTGAGCCGAAAGGCAGTGAGTATGGAGAGTTTGGCATATATTCTAGTTGGTGAGAGACCTCTTGCAGTTGATGTTTAGGCCTTGGCCAATCGGTTCGTGAGGTTGGATATTTCGGAGCCCATCGGGTATTGGCTTGTGTGGTTTCTCGGTCTTCCTTATATGAGCGCATCATAGAGCATAGTATGATGATCCGCATTTGGTAGTCCTTAAGGACAGAGTTCAGCACGATGATGCCAGAGATGTGACCATTGGTGATGATGGGGTGTTGAGGATACATGGCCGGATTTGTGTACTCAATGTGGATGGACTTCGGGAGTTGATTCTAGAGGAGGCTCATAGCTCGCGGTATTCCATTCATCCGGGTGGCGCGAAGATGAATCGGGATTTGAGACAGCACTATTGGTGGAGAAGAATGAAGAAAGATATTGTGGGATTTATAGCTCGGTGTCTCAATTGTCAGCAGGTGAAATATGAGCATCCGAGACCGGGTGGTTTGCTTCAGCAGATGGATATTCCTGAGTGGAAGTGGGAGAGGTCACTATGGACTTTATTGTTGGACTTCCACGGACTTCGAGGAAGTTCAATGCTATTTGGGTGATTGTGGATCGGCTGACTAAGTCCGCGCACTTCATACTCGTATGTACTACCTATTCTTCATAGCGGTTGGCAGGGATCTATATCCGGGAGATCGTTTGTTTGCATGGTGTCCCAGTTTCCATCATTTCAGATAGGGGCACTCAGTTTACTTCGTAGTTTTGGAGGTCTGTGCAGTGAGAGTTGGGTACTCAAGTTGAGTTGAGCACAACTTTTCACCCTCAAACGGACGGGCAGTCTGACTATTCAGATATTGGAGGACATGTTGTGTGCTTGTGTCATTAATTTTGGAGGATCATGGGATGAGTTTCTACCGCTTGCAGAGTTTGCTTATAACAACAGCTACCAGTCGAGTATTCAGATGGCTCCATATGAGGTTTTGTATGGGAGGCAGTGTTGATCTCCTGTTGGTTGGTTCGAGCCCAGCGAGGCTAGGCTATTGGGGAATGATTTGGTGCAAGATGCTTTAGAAAAGGTGAAGGTGATTCAGGAGAGGCTTCGTACAGCGCAGTCGAGACAAAAGAGTTATGATGACCGGAAGGTTCGAGATGTGTCCTACATGGTTGGCGAGAAGGTTCTGTTGAAGGTTTCACCCATGAGGGGTGTTTTGAGATTTGGAAAGAAAGGGAAATTAAGTCCTTGGTTCATTAGGCCTTTTGAGGTGCTTCGGAGGATTGGGGAGGTGGCGTATGAGCTTGCTTTGCCACCCAGCTTGTCGAGTATACATCCGGTATTTCATGTTTCTATGCTCCGAAAGTATATTGGGGATCTGTCTCATGTTCTGGATTTTAGCAAGGTTCAGTTGGATGATGATTTGACCTATGATGTGGAGCCAGTAGCTATTTTGGGTCGTCAGGTTAGAAAGTTGAGGTCAAAAGATATAACTTCAGTGAAAATGCAGTGGAGAGGTCGGCCCGTAAAGGAGGCTACCTGGGAGATCGAGCGGGAGATGCGAAGCAGATATCCTCACCTATTTGAGGATTCAGGTATGTTTCTTGACTCGTTCAAGGACGAACATTTTTTTAAGTTGGGAGGATGTGACGACCCGGCCAGTCGTCTCATGAGTTACCGCTCTGTTTCTCCCATTTCTGCTTCTTTATGCTTCGTTATCCGTATTTTATGGTATCGGGTTGGTCGGATCGAGTCTGGAATGATTTTGGTAAGGTTTGAGACACTTAGTTTCTTTTAAGGAAGTTTAAGTTGGAAAAGTCAACCGGATGTTGACTTATGTGTTAGAGGTCTCGGATGTGAGTTCTGATGGTTCGGTTAGCTTCGGGAGGTAATTTGTGGCTTATAAGTACGATCGGAATGAGTTTTAGAGGTTCGGAGTAGATTTAGACTTGAATTGGCGAAGTTGATATTTTGGCGATTTTCGGTTGGTAGGTGAGATTTTTATATAGGGATTGAAATGGAATTCCGAGAGTTCAGTAGCTCCGTCGTGTCATTTGAGATGTGTGTGCAAATTTTCAGGTCATTCAAACGTGGTTTGGTTGGGTTTTTGATCAAAAGAAGAATTCGGAAGATTTTAGAAACTTAAGTTTGAATCCGAGGTGTTTTAATTGATTTGATGTTGTTTGAATTGTTTTGATGATTGGAACAAGTTTGTATAAGGTATTGGGTTATGTTTGTGCTTTTGGTTGAGGTCCCGAGGGCCTCGGGGTGATTTTGGATGGTTAACGGAGAGGTTGGAATTTTGTTGCAGCAGCTGATATTGCTGCTTCTAGTATTTTCGCACCTGCGGATTGGGGACCGCAGGTGCGGCGCCGCATATGCGATGAGGGAGGTCGCAGAAGCGGAAAGGCTGAGGGAGTCACGGATCATAGAAGCGGTGAGTTGGACCGCATCTGCGACATGATTGTAGAAGCGGTTTTGGCTGGCTAAGTGATTTCCGCAGAAGCGGAGGTATGACCGCAAATGCGGTGCCGCAGAAGCGGTTGGAGAGTCGCAGATGCGAAAATGTCTGGCAGAACATATAAGTTATTCCATTTCGTGAAATTGAGTTATTTCACCATTTTTGGACTTTGGCTTGAGAGCTTTTGGACGATTTGGAAGGGAGATTTCAAGGGAACTTCGCTAAGGTAAGGATTTTGGACCTAAAACACATTTCTATGGTAGTATTTCATGGATTAAGGTTGTAATTAAAGGAATTAAAGGGCTAAAAATGGAGGATTAGGACTTGAGTTTAAGAGGCCTTTAAAAGAGGATTTGAGGGGTCATTTGGACTCCGATTTTAGTGTTCTTGATATACATAGACTCGTGGGGAGATGAGGAATCTATTTCACACCTCCTTTTTTCCTATACCCCGGAAAGGGTATAAGGGAGTTTTTTTCCAACTTAAAGTGACAATCGAAATGGGATTCATTTATTATTAAAAATTCAGAGTCGCCACTTGGGATAATTTATGGTGTCCCAAGTCACCGGTTCAAATCCCGAATCGAGGAAAAGATTGACTCTGTTTTACAGTCCGCAAACACTGAAATCCGGGTAAGGAATTCTGTTAACCCAGGAGAAGGTGTTAGGCATTCCCGGGTTCCGTGGTTCAAGCACGGTCGCTCGGCTGTTATAATTGGCCTATTATCTGATTTTAATACATGTTTTAGCCTATGGTTTAATTTTAACTTATTAACCGCTCTTATTCATTTTTAGGAAGATTGCAACGTCATTTAAAATATGTTTTGAACCACGTCACATAAATGCACACGCGGTCCACGACACATTTTATTTAACGTTGTTGGAATTTGGATTTGGGTCACATGAAATGCACACCCGAGTTTAGGAAGGTAATTTCAAATTACGCGCCTAAAGCAACTACGCATTTTTCAACTTTGCGAGGGCCATAGAAAATTCGCTAAATGGCATGCCTCGAATTCTAAGGATTTAAAATTAATAAAATGAGGGCCATGAGTTTTGATGTTTTATTGTGGATGGAGTGGTATAAATTGATAAGTACAAAAGGCCTAAAGAAATGGGTTAGTTACATGTATATCACTGTAGCCTTTTGTTATAGCATACTACAATTCAGAAAGGTGGAGTTGGCATTTATGTGAAAATAACAAAAGACAAGTGCCAGCTTTTGGTTCATCTCCATACCATCTTCAAAAGACAGACTTTCGTTTTCAAATTCTAGAAAGAAACTAACAAAATTTTATAGCAAAATAATGAATCTTAAATGACCATATGAGCACAAAAAAAGAAACCATGCTGAGGACTATTCGGATGAACCAGAAGGAACAAAACAAACATGGACATACAAAAATGCATTTTAAACTTGATTATAACAAAGAACACTTAAAGTAATTAATTTATTTAACACCATGCTAAAGACAAAGTTGTAGTATCACCACTATAACTTCTACAGTACCATTTTGAAGCAGAGGAAGTTGAATCTTCACATAGTTAATTTAAGAAAGTATGCAACCAATAACATAAACTGAAGATAAGATCCTTCACTAACGCAATCTATTTTTTTTTACATCTTAATGTTGACAAATTGTTCAACTTCACATACTTCTTTAAATTTCAAAATATGAACATGGTGCTACATGAGCTTGAAATCTAAATGTAAACAAAATAATACCTGCTGGTTACAAGGCATGAACCAAGAAAAATAAAATAAAAAGAAAAAAAAAGAAAAACAATACGAGACAGAGTCATGAACATACTAAAATAACGTTAACATTTGCAAATCTCAATTCACTCAATCAAAGAAATATCATTCATGCGAACAGATTAAATACGAAAGAAACTTTATCAAAAGAACCAAATCAATTTGCTTCTACTTCAATAAAGATGCTCCGACATTTTTTAACTCAAGAGCTTGAATTACATACCGACAAGAGAGTGAATTCAAATGAATAAAATCTGAAAGTTGTAGAGTCAATACAGCAGCAACAACAAAATCTCTATCAACTCTTCTTCAAACCCAAGATTCAAGGCCCGAAATATTGAAAGAAAAATTTAATGAAAATTTTCAACCTAAATTTCTCTCCTCCCCCTCTCTTCTTTTTCTTCTTCTTTCTTCTCAAATTTTCTCTTCTATTTATAGCAAAATTTTCGAGATTTTTCAGATTTTTTTAAAAAAATATTTTATTATTTTATTATTTTTTAATTAAAAGAAATCTCACTTACAAATTGCTTTTATTTTTTTTATAAAAATAAATACCACCTTTCTTTACTTTTATTTTTTAAATTCCAACTTTAATTACTTTTATCTTATTTAAAATTCCACTTTTTTTACTTTTTAAAAGAGAATTCCACTTATTTAACTTTTCTTAAAAAAACAATCTACTTTCTTTTGCTTTTCTTTTAAAAATGCTACTGTCTTTTACTTTAAATTTTTTTAATTTTCAGATACCTTTATGTTTGTTTTTTTAATTCCAACTTTCTTTTACTTTTTATTTTTTTAAAATTTCCACAAAACTTTACTTTTATTTTTTTAATTTTCTACTTTCTTTTACTTTTTAAAAGAGAATTCCACCTACTTTTACTTTTATTTTTTTTATTCAATACTTCCCTTTTTCTTATTTTTTAAATCACTCTTGAAAATTAAAAAAAATTAATATTTTTTCGGAATTTTTTTATTATTTTAAAATTAAAATAATATTAATAGTAATAATTCACCTTTTAAATTTTGTATTTTTACCCTATAATAAAAAGTGTAACAAAGCTAAAAATTGTAGGTTAAAACCCCTAAAATATTTACATAGAAGAAGTGATAAAAAATTAAATATTATCAAAAATTAGGTGCTCACAGCTGTCCCTCTTTGTTTGGAAACATGAAGAGTTTTCAAGCAAAGATAAGGTGAGCCATGTGACTAATTTTTGAACATATTTTTATTCAAAAGGGAAGAAATAAGGATAAGAGAAAAGAGAAAGGGTGCAACCGATTCTTGGTTTTGGACAACCTACATATCCCGGGTTATAGGGGAATCAGGTTGCGTGTAGTTCAAGAAGTTTTGGTAGCTGGTACTACCGAAGAGCTGTGATTTTGCTGCTATTGCTGCTGTTTCTACTTACTGAACTCCTTATTACACCGTGACAAAATAAAAGAAGCCAGACTAAACTATGATATACGAATTACAAGAATCCTATCTATATCTTGAACTTGCAGTTTCTGCTGCTCTGCTGACTTGTACTCTCTGAGTGAGATTCCTTTGTTGCTGACTTGAATTGCATTCTGAGATGCTTTCCCTTTGTTCTTCAAGTGGGCTCCTGATTGTTGTCTTCCTTTGAACCTTGCTACTTCCCTTCGTTCTCCAGGTGGGCTCCCAATTACCAACACTTGCGCTGCTTTTCCTCGAAACTTGAACTGCTTTCCTTCGTTTTTCAGGTGGTTTCCTAATTGTTGAACTCCTTTGAACCTTGCTGCTTCCCTTCGTTCTCCAGGTGGGATCCTGATTGCCAATACTTGCACTGTTTTTCCTCGAAACTTGAACTGCTTCCCTTCGTTCTTCAGGTGGGCTCCTGATTACCAACACTTGACTTGCTGCTTCCCTTCGTTCTTTAGGTGGGATCCTGATTACCAATACTTGAACTGTATTCTCTTGCTCTCCAGGTGGGCGCCTGATTGTCAAAACTTGAATTGTATTCCCTTGCTTTCTAGGTGGGCGCCTGATTACCAATACTTGAACTGTATTCCCTTGCTCTCCAGGTGGGTGCCTGATTGTCAAAACTTGAATTGTATTCCCTTTCTCTCCAGGTGGGCTCCTGACTGCTAAAACTCGAATGTATTCCCTTGTTCTCCAGGTGGGCTCCTGACTGCTGAAACTCGAACTGTTGTTCCTAGTTCTCCAGGTGGATGCCTGATTGCTGATACTTCAACTGTTGTTCCTTGTTCTCCAGGTGGATGCCTGATTGCTAGTACTTGGTCACGCTCTTATCTTTGATATCCGTGTTGTTCTCCCTATTCTTCAGATGGGCACCTGACTTCAACAAAAATAGACAAAACAAAAGAAAATTTTCTGCCCCAGTTTGGTAGCTGGGCACATCTATGATTTTAAACTGAATCACATCAACAAATATTATTAAGAATTTGAAATCTAGGTCCCATTATCCAGGGGGGTCCTGACAACTCTTACCTAAACGACGATTTTAAATCTAAGCTATATCTTGTTATCTAAGGAGATCTTAAACTACTCCCCATTATCCAGGAGGGTCCTGACAATTCTTAATTAAATGACAATTTTAGAGCTAAATTATATCTACTGAAGGGTATGTCTTATGCTAAATCTTGTTATCCAAACCAGTTTTAAATTACGTCCCATTATCCAGGCGGGTACTGACAACTCTTAAATCAAGTCTTATCTTAAGAGTGACAATTCTACGGCTAAATTATATTACCCTACAACAAGAACTTATGCTAAACCTTGTTATCTAATGGAGATCTCAAAACTAGGTCCCATTATCCAGGAGGGTCCTGAAAACTCCTAATTGAATCATATCTTAAACATGCGAACTTTAAAACCATCTTATTCCTTGGGATACATTTATGCTAGATTTCACTACTCATGACTGTTTTAAATTTTAAACTAGGTCCTATTTTCCAGGAGGGTCCTGACAACTCCTAACTAAGTTCTATCTCCAGAATGAAAATTTTGAAACCAACTTATATTCTTTTGAGGTACATTTATGCCAGATCTTTCTACTCAGTCGTGTATTTTGAATTTTAAACTAAGTCCCATTTTCTAGGAGGGTCCTGAGAATTCTGCGATCAAACCTGCATGGTACTTGTCTTCCTTACAGGGTGTTTCTTGAAACAAATGCCATCTTTGCCCCTGTTTCAAATCAAAGAAAATCTTGTCAGTTTAAACGTGGCGGTTAGTTGTGGCATTCTTGCTGGGGGTGGTTTTCTCTTTGCTAGGCTCTGCTTCATTTCGACTGCCTTGAACATGTTCGAAGGATTGTTTTGACCTTCTGACCGATCCTTAACTGCGGGATCCCCAACTGTTGTTCTCCATTTCTGACCTTTCTGTCTGAACTCGTATATCTCCCACGATATTACTGAACCATTCCACCGATTTAACTTTTGCTTACACCATATGTCCCACTTTTCATCATATCATCTTTGGCATGTTCTAGCCGCATAATTTCGAAACTAGTAGTAAGCTTTGAAATTCCTTCTTATTTGTTGAAACAAGGCTAAACTTGGAAAAATTAATAGCAATGAAATGCAATGATTTTGGGAATTAAGAATAAAGAAGAAAATCCGAATTTGGATGACTGTTGGAGATAGGAAAAAGGAACTTATCTGAGTGGAGTCACTGGCACCAATGATCATGGTATGCATTTTGGATTAATCGGCCCAGTCTATTTAACCAATCTCTTTTCCAATTATTTTACTTTGTGCTCCAAGATGTTCCACAACCCAATTTACTTTCCGCCAACTTTACGGATCTTGTTCGACTGCAGTGCCCTGAAGGGTTTTCACCGACAAACCTCTCTCATTTGTTTATTCCTCAATTCTATGTCGCCTGATGGTGCCCGTGAAGGTTTTCACCAATAAGACTCTCTCATTTTTATTTTCTCTCAGCTTTCGTCGCTTCATGGTGCCCGTGAGGGTTTTCACCAATAAGACTCTTTCATTTTCATTACTTTCCCTACTTGGACCAGAGTGTTACCCTGATATGAATCACCTCTATTTGCTCGACTTGGAATCTCTCAAAAACTGATCGGAAGGTCTTTCTTTGGACCATAATATGGGCTTTTGTATGGGGTTAGAAAGAAAGGGTATCAAAGGCTCAAAACAATTTGACATGGGTTTAAAATTACAACTTTTGAAATCACAGTTCTTATTACAAATACAACCTCTGCCCCAGTTTCTTGCTTGGGGATCTTTTGACTTTTATTTTACTATGATCGAATCGTAAAGCTGCCTACGTATCCTTAACAGGAATCAGGTCAAACGTAGTTCACACCTGAATTTCCTTGTTGTTATACTTTTCACTTCTTTTCTTTTCCCTTTTTCTTTGCTTTCTTTTTCTTTCTTTTTCGTGATTGATTCCAAAAGAGGGGTATGAAAGAAATAAATAAGGCTCAGAAAAGGGAAAACAAAGGGTAAAGTGTTTAGATAGTAGAACAAATTGCCTTTGTCATTTCAATCTTCGAAATAATGCCAAATACAAACAATCAACAATTATAACAAAGAAATCATACATAATATCTTTTTACTGCATTAGAATTGATAGTCATGTCTATGCATTTTCCTTCGATATTTGTTAAACATAAAGCATCATTGGACAATACTCTAGTTATAATGAATGGACCTTGCCAATTCGGGGCGAACTTGCCTTTTGCCCCAGCCTGATGTGGAAGGATGCGTTTCAGCACTTGCTGGCCCACTTCAAAATTCCGGGGACGCAACTTTTTATTGTATTCTCTTGCCATTCTCTTTTGATACAACTGGCCATGACACACAGCTGCCAATCGTTTTTCATCAATCAAGCTCAACTGCTCCAAACGGGTTTTGATCCACTCATCATTATCAATCTCAGCCTTAGCAACAATCTGAAGGGACAGGATTTTAACTTCCGCAGGTATCACTGCTTTGGTTCCATATACCAACAAATAAGGGGTTGCACCTACTGAAGTACGGACAGTAGTGCGATAACCTAGCAATGCAAATGGTAATTTTTCATGTCATTGCCTGGAACCTTCTACCATTTTCCGAAGTATCTTCTTTATGTTTTTGTTGGCTGCCTCAACTGCTCCATTCGCCTTGGGACGATATGGGGTGGAATTGCGGTGTGCAATCTTAAACTGTTGACATACTTCTTTCATCAAATTGTTGTTAAGATTAGCACCATTATCCGTGATGATCACCTTTGGGATTCCAAATCGACAGATGATATTTGAATGAACAAAATCGACCACTGCTTTCTTGGTTACAAACTTGAAAGTTTTGGCCTCAACCCACTTGGTGAAATAATCAATGGCTACCAGAATGAATCTATGCCCATTGGATGCTGCTGGCTCAATTGGTCCAATGATATCCATGCCCCAAGCAACGAAGGTCCATAGTGCCGACATCGTGTGCAATTCTGATGGTGGAGAATGAATCAAATCTCCGTGTATCTGGCACTGATGACATTTGCGCACAAAACTAATACAATCTCGCTCCATAGTGAACCAATAATAACCTGCTCGGAGAATTTTCTTTGCCAGCACATATCCGCTCATATGTTGTCCACAGACTCCTGAATGTACTTCGGACATGACAGTCGCAGCTTGTCTAGCATCTATGCATCTTAACAATCCAAGGTCTGGTGTTCTTTTATACAAAACTCCTCCACTTAAGAAGAATCCACTTGCCAACCGTCGAATTGTTCTCTTTTGATCCCTCGTGGCTTGCACTGGATATATTCCCATTCTGATGTACTCCTTGATATCATGGAACCATGGTTCGCCATCAAGTTCTTCTTCAATCATGTTGCAATAAGCATGCTGATCTCGTACTTGAATGTGCAAAGGATCGACATAGGCTTTGTCCGGATGGTGCAACATTGACGCTAGGGTAGCCAAAGCATCGGCGACCTCATTATGGACCCTTGGAATATGCCTAAACTCCACTGATCAAAACCGTTGACAAAGATCATGCAAACATTGTCGGTATGGTATGAGCTTCAAATCGTGTGTTTCCCATTCTCCTTGAATTTGATGTACCAGAAGATCCGAGTCTCCTAAGACCAAGACTTCCTGGACATCCATGTCTGCAGCTAGCCTTAAATCTAAAATGCATGCTTCGTATTCAGCCATATTGTTGGTACAATGAAAATGAAGCTGAGCTGTAACAGGATAGTGATGCCCTGTTTCAGAAATAAGCACGACTCCTATTCCCACTCCTTTCATGTTAGCCGCCCCATCAAAGAAAAGTTTCCAACCTAGTTTTTCGGCCTATTCTAGCTCATCAATATGCATCACCTCTTCATCGGGAAAATAAGTCCTCAGTGGCTCATACTCTTCATCGACCGGGTTCTCGGCCAAATGATCGGCCAATGCTTGGGCTTTCATCGCAGTCTGAGTCACATAGATGATGTCAAATTCTGTGAGCAAAATCTGCCACTTTGCAAGTCTTCCTGTCGGCATGGGCTTTTGAAAGATATAGTTCAATGGATCCAAGCGTGAAATGAGGTAAGTAGTGTAGAATGACAAATAATGTTTCAGTTTCTGTGCTACCCAAGTTAGGGAGCAACATGTCCTTTCTAGGTGAATGTACTTAACCTCATAAGCCGTGAACTTCTTGCTAAGATAGTAGATGGCCTTTTCTTTCCTGCCTGTGACGTCATGCTGCCCCAGTACACAGCCAAATGAATTTTCCAGGACAGTCAAGTAAAGAATCAAAGGTCTCCCTAGTTCTGGTGGTACCACCATAGGCGAGTTAGACAATTACCCCTTTATCTCGTCGAATGCTTCTTGACACTCATCAGTCTACTTGATCGCAGCGTCCTTCTTCAGCAACTTGAAAATAGGCTCACAAGTTGTCGTGAGTTGAGCAATAAACCTGCTGATGTAGTTCAACCTTCCTAACAGACTCATCACTTCAGTCTCGTTCCTCGAAGGTGGCAATTCTTGTATGGCTTTGATCTTTGATGGGTCCAATTCGATGCCTCGCCGGCTGACTATGAATCCCAACAACTTTCCGGATAGAACACTAAATGCACACTTGGCAGGGTTAAGCTTGAGGTTGTACCTGCGAAGCCTCTGGAAGAATTTCCTCAAATCCCTAACGTGGTCGGCCTGACGCTTTGATTTTATGATCACATCATCTACATATACCTCAATCTCCTTGTGTATCATATCATGAAACACGGTAGTCATGTCCCTCATGTAAGTTTCCCCAGCGTTCTTCAAACCAAATGGCATTACCCTGTAGCAATAAGTCCCCCATGGCGTGATGAAAGCCGTCTTTTCTGCATCTTCTTCATCCATTAGAATCTGATGATACCCGGCATAGCAATCCACAAAAGATCCTATCTCACGCTTGGCACAATTATCGATCAAAATGTGGATATTGGGTAGTGGGAAGTTATCCTTCGGACTTGCTTTGTTGAGATTGCGGTAATCGACGCATACTCTGATCTTGTCATCCTTTTTCGGTACAGGCACGACATTAGCCAACCAAACAGGATATCGAGTGACCCGAATAACCTTTGCATCCAACTGCTTGGTAATTTCTTCTTTAATCTTCACACTCATATCAATTTTGAATTTCCTCAACTTTTGCTTGATGGGAGGGAATGCTGGATCAGTAGACAATTTGTGGACCACTAAATCATTGCTCAAACCCGGCATGTCGTCATATGATCATGCAAAAACATCTTTGTACTTGATGATTGCTTTGATTAACTCTTCCCGGATCTCTGGCTCGAGGTGGACACTTATTTTAGTCTCTCGGACATTGTCTGTGTCCCCTAAATTGACGACTTCTGTATCATTCAGGTTGGGTTTGGGTTTTTCTTCGAAGTGAATTAACTCCTTACTAATCTCTTCGAAGGCTTCATCCTCATCATCGTATTCTTATTCATAATCACAATCTACTTCTTGAACTAATATTTCGGAATCAAATTGATTTTTAAGACTGGGCTGAGGAATCCTTATGCATGCCATGTCATTAGAACCAGCGTAAAAAGAAATGTATAGAAAAGAAAATAAAACAAAAAGGAAAACCATCAGGAATGATGAAGAAAGGGAAATTGTATTTCATTGAATGATAAAAGATAACAAGGTTTGCACACTCAAACAGACTGGAAAAAAAATGAAATCTGGATTACAACCCTGGAATAATCCGTACAAACTTAAAGGAAAATCAAAGCAAACTACCAAGACTCCTTCCGAGTAGGGAGAGGAGTAGCCTTCCAATTATTAAGCTTTGTTTTTGGCCCGACAAATTGCACTTCCGCGTTGCTAGAACCTTCTCCAATTTCCACCATGTTCACATTGTCGAACAACTTCTCAAATCTTTCAATTAACTCCTTGTCAGGATCAATCACAGAATTGGGAATTGATGTTACTGGGCGACTCCTCGTACCAGACTTGACAAATGATCTAGAAAGACGTGGGACCGGCTTTGGAAGGACCAATGCCCTCTGTTTCAATTTCTTGGCTCTTTTTATGTCTGCGGCTGTGGGCTTGAATCCCAGACCAAATATTCCCAAGTTTTCAGGAAGAGACACGGGCTGTATGATGCCTTGCAAAGCTGATCCCAAACCCTTTCCTGGTACAAAACCATTCTTCAGCATTTGATACGCTACCATGACTGATGCGGCGGTTATCTTTGGATTTGGGATACACTTCCCTTCTGGAACTTTCTCGACTGACATTGCGTTAGAAACTTGGTAGACCCATGGTCCCTTGTCATCTTCCATTTCAATGAATGGCACAATGGTGTTGCTGTGAGCGCAAAAATTATCTTCGCCGTGCACAACTATTTCCTGTCTGTCCCATTAAAACTTGACCATCTGATGGAGTGTTGATGGTACTGCTTTAGCGGCGTGAATCCACAGTCGCCCTAATAGCAAATTGTAGGAAACAGCTATATCCAGCACTTGGAATTCCATTGTGAATTCTACTGGACCTATAGTCAGCTCCAACATTATGTCCCCGACGGAGTCTTTGCCCCCGCCGTCAAATCCACCCACACAGATATTGTTCATATGGATCCTCTCATCTTCTACTTTCAGCTTGCTTAGAGTGGAGAGAGGACATATGGTCGCACTTGAACCATTTTCAATCAATACCCGGGTAACCACGGAATCCTCACATTTCACTATAAGGTAAAGGGCTTTGTTATGCTCAGTACCCTCTACGGGCAATTCATCATCGGTAAAAGTGACTCTGTTTACTTTAAAAATCTTGTTGGCTATCTTTTCCAGATGGTTTACCGAGATCTTGTCGGAGACATGGGCCTCATTCAAGATTTTCATCAGCGATTGACGGTGCTCATCTGAATGGATTAGCAATGAGAGCAATGAGATCTGAGCGGGCATTTTCCTCAACTGCTCTACAACAGAATAGTCATGCACTTTCATTTTCCTCAAAAATTCCTCTGCCTCTTCTTTAGTTACAGCTTTCTTTACCGGCGTTGGATTATCTTTAGCTCTTCTTAACTCCTCGGGAGTGAAACACCTTCCTGAGCGAGTCAAACCTTGTGCTTCACAAACTTCTTCTTTGATTTCTTTCCCTTTGTAAATCACTGTCACCCGTTCATAATTCCAAGGAACAACCTTGTTGTTGATCACTGGAAGCTGAGTTACTGGTTTTATAATAACAGGCTCTGTGCGAGCACCCTTCACGACCACAACAGGTTTACTTGCAACCCCTGGTACTACCACTTTAGCTTTCTCTGGTTTCACTGCAATAGTGCTTGACGACCCTTTCTCGGCTACCACAGCTGGCTTATTGTCTACCCCTTTCAACTGGACCACTGATTTCCCACTAGTTACCTTCTCCTTTGAACTGGTTTCACTGGAACGGATCATCATTACCGTCTGCGAGGGTTTCTTAGGCTCCTCTCCTTTGTGTACCAACTCAATCATATGGGTCTCATGGTGAGATGGCAGTGGATTATGATTGATATTTGGTGCTTCTAGGCCTGGACCTCGATCCGATGAGTATTTAAGCTCTTGCACAACTGTTTTTAGTTTCCAACACTTCTCTGTATCATGCCCAGAGGCCCCTGAACAGTACTCACAACTCACCGAGTGATCAAGATTACTAGGAGGGGGATTTGGCATTTTAGGCTCAATTGGATTCAGCATGCCCAACTGCCTCAACCTGTGGAAAAGACTGGTATACGATTCCCCTAGTGGAGTGAAAGTCTTTTGCTTCTGTAACCTCTCATTCTTGAAGGCTTGTCTTGGTCGGAAACCCGTTCCGGGGGGAATTATGTAGGCTCTTGGTGGTGGATATGTGTTTTGTGGAGCTGGGTATGGATTTTGTGGAGCCGGCGCACGCCATTGTGCATGTGCCGGGGTTTGGGTATAGGTTTGTGCCTGATGGACAGAAAAATGGGGATCTGGCAGTGGGTAGTATTGTTGTGGAGGGCTATATGGAGTGTGGGGGTAATTTTGGTAGTAGGGTCGGGGTTGGTTATTGTAGGGTGATGGGCCTCTAGATCCGAACCAGGCTCCGGACTCAATTGTCGCAATATTTTCTTTCTTTTTTTTCCCAAGTACACCCCTAGTGCCGTTTTGGATGGCCTGGGTGGTTTCCTTGATTGCTGAATAACTCATGATCTTGTTAGACTTAAGTCCCTCCTCGACCATGCCTCCCATTTTTACAACCTTATTAAAAGACTTGCCGATTGCGGACACCAAATGACCAAAGTAGGTCAGCTCTAAAGCCTACAAAAAGTAATCAACCACTCGCTCTCTTTCATTGGGGGATCTACCCTTGCTGCCTGCTCCCTCCATCGGAAACCATATTCTCTGAAGCTTTCACTATGCTTCTTCTCCAGTTTAATCAAGGACAGTCGGTCTGGAATGATCTCAAGATTATACTGGAAGTGACAAGCGAACGCTTGTGCCAGATCATCCCATGTGTACCATCTTCCGTGATCTTGGCGGGTGTACCATTCCAATGCTGATCCACTCAAACTCTGACTGAAGTAAGCCATTAACAATTCATCTTTTCCTCTGGCTCCCCTCATCTTACTGCAAAAACCTCTTAAGTGTGCTACTGGATCACGGTGCCCATTGTATAGATCAAACTTGGGCATCTTGAAACCTGGCGACAATTGCACATTTGGAAACAGACAATGTCCTTGTAGGCCACACTTACTTGACCTCCTAATCCTCGCATGTCTCGTAATGACTGTTCTAGGATCTTAACTTTCCTGAACATCTCCTTATGTTCGGGATTTTGGGCTGGTCTTTCAGCTTCTCTCGGGAGATCAGAACGTGGATTATAGGGGTAGGTTTCGGGAGCTTTGAAGGTGGGCTCCGGGAAGTAGTACTGGTTGTCCTGAGCTTGGAACATAGGCTCACTCAAGGATCTATAGAATGCAGCTGGTGGAGATGCCACAAAGACAGGGGTGACTGGCGGAGGGGGTATGGAATTGATTTTGGTAGTGGAGCTTGTGGCATATGAGAAGTAGTGCCATGGTAATGTTGGTAAATGGGAAAGCTTGGATCGATGGCAGGATGATCCTGAGCCTTAGCCGGTGGTGGGGTGGAAGCAGGATTAGCAGAGTAAGTTGGGGGTGATTGTCCTTTAGACAGGCCTGATACATCTCGGCCATCTGTTGCTTAAGTTTGAGCATCTCCTCTTTCATTTTACCGACGTCCAACTCCTTTACCTCAACACTTGTGTCGACATCCGGAATAGACATGATTTCTGGTATTGGTCCTTTTGATCTGGTTTGGTAATGATAATGTGTCAGTATCCTCTAGAGAAACTAACTGCTTGAATTCTCTACAAAACAACAAACTTTTTAGTTTTTAGAGTTTAACACATATGCAATTACACGTTGGGATGCAATGCACCTAGGCAATTAACCATTTTTTATCATGCATTTGCTTCGGTTGCGTGCGTTATTCCGGCCTCTCATAATTGTTCCCCTTCTTTTAAGCTTCCTTTATTCTATCCTCCTTTATTTATTTTTCATTTCCCCCTATTCTTTTAGTGGTGGTCGAATCCTATAGATATTGCCTACGTATCATGTCCCCGCATGAATCAGACCGTGCGCAGTTCTGGCAGATAAGTGCATAAGTAAACAGCTCTAAAAAAACAAATGCTTCCATTACAAAACTCAAAACTAACAAATTCCAAAAGACTAATAGATTCTGATGCAAAGACGAAATACAGACTCCGAAAATAAGCTATCATACTCCAACAAAAGGAAATACAGAACAGAAAGAAAATACAAACTCAACATGACTGACAGACTTTAACCGAAATGGAAATACAGACTTCATGAGAAATCATGAATACATCAATACTCCCAGTGCCCGCGGGACATCATTCGGTCTCGCCGCGGGCCTATATGCAAGATCCCTTTGAAGTCGGTACAAGTCACTCATTATCTGTTTAACAAATGTCATCACTGCTGCGAAGAAGGTAGTACGAGTCATATCCTCACAGATCTGGCACTTCATAACGACGTAGTCAGCGATGTTTCTAATTCTCTCTCTTATGACGCCTTTTTCTTGTAACAAATGCCCAATCTGCTGGGCCCTGGCTTCCAAAGTTTAGTCGGCCACATGATTCTGCTCCTGAAGTTGTTGCAAGTCTATTTCTAATTGCGCCAAGGCTGTATAACAATGTTCCCTTTCAACCCTGAAGTCTTTTGCATGTTTGATAATTTTGTTTTTTATGGCGATGACCCTTTTCTTTAGCCCTGCAACCTTATTGTCATACTTTTCTTTCAGCTGCTTAACCAGACGTGCTCGTTCTGCCGAGTTTTTGGCCAATTGTTTTCGAGCCCTGGTTAATTCACTTTCTTCTTTGTTCAGATCAAAATTATATTTACCCACTTTCTACCTCAGGTTATCTATAAGTTTTTCATCTTTGGCACTTCAGGCGGGGTTTTTTGCAGCTATTTTCATCTTTTGAATTTGGGCTCGAAGGGCCTCATTTTCTTTAGCTAGTTTCTTTTTCTCCCCCTCATTTGTGGCGGCCTGCAGATCTTTCTCAAACTGCAACTCCATGACTTGCTTCTCCAATCTGCCTATTGTGGCCCTGTACTCATGTTCTTTAGCCAACCAATCCCACTGTTCTTGCGATGCCCCGACGAACTCCTGGAGATGGGGTCTCTTGGCCGGCCTCCCAAACTCGATTTCTCTCATATACAAAGCAAGGTATCCCGGCGAAACTTCACCTTTGGACCGATCACGTACACATGTATTTGCCGTTAAGTATTGACACTCGCTCCAAATTTGGCGGACTGCTGCTTCGTGAAATTGTCCGTTAGGCCCGATCTCGACCACTTGGCCACTAAGATCGTCATCTTTCGGAACTATTTGGCATCTCCCCAACTGCCTCAAAACTCGATACGGGGCATAGGGCTGGATACTCCTAAGTCCCATCAAAAGGAAATGGGGTACAGTGGCTAGTATATATATGATTTCATCCACAGGCAGTCATCCAAATGTCCACTCTATTTGGCTTGCAGTGATGGAACGGAGGCGCGTTATCCACTCTGTGACCCCTTCTAACAAGCTGATTCCATCAACCCTCGTAGAAAATTCCTCTATGCATGTTTTCTCTGTCGACCCATAACTCATAAATTGAGGACGACGGTATAGGTGTTCGATCATCCACATCTGCAGCAACACGTTGCACCCCTCAAAAAAGTCTCCCTCGGCTTTGCAGGCTATGAGAGCGCGAAAGATTTCAGCTACTATCATGGGTGCGAGGGTGTTGTTGGCCTGAGTAAACAAAGGGCTGACAACCCCGACTGCTCGTATGTCAATATTCTCATCTTTTCTAGGAAATACCAAAAGTCCCAAAAAGACCACCATAAATGCAAAACATTTGTGTTCTTCCCACTTAAAGCGGTTTCCCTTGCTGAAGATTTTGTTTTCCAGCTTGTTGAACCCCCCTATATGACCATATCTGTTGTATATAAATTGCAAAGTACAAAAACCAGCTGCGAAGTCTGGGTTGTGGACCTCCCTACTTATTTTCAAAGAGTCTAGGAACCTGTGCATGGCTATGGCCCTCTGAGCAATTAGGTACTGGTGTCTCAGAGGAACTTTGGGACCCCCAATATATCCGGCTATTTCTTCCAATGTTGGGGTAAGTTCAAAATCTGAGAAATGAAATACGTTGTGAGCCGGGTCCCAAAATGTGACCAATGCCTTTATGATATCCCTTCTGGGATTAATTTTTAGCAACCCAGTGAGGCCTCCCAAGTATAGATTGACCGTGTCTCGCTTTGATTTGCCCAAGTCATCCCACCACATGTGCAACTCCAAAGGGATCTTGTTCATAATTGTTACTGGTAAATTCTGGCTTGTGCTCATTCTGCACATTTATTAAGGTGATTAATCATGATTTACTCTATTTTGAATCAAAACTGACCCTTTTTCAGATTTTTTTTTTCTAAAACCAAAAGCCCAACTTTGCAAATACGGCCTTTCAGCACTTCCGGAGGGAGATTTTAAGGTTGTGCCTGCTAACTGGCCAAAAATTGAAAAAAGACCAAAGGTGGTTGTTTATGCGAAATCAGCCATCTGGCGTCCCTTTCGGGAACATTCGGCTATTTTTGATAAAAACGGCATCACCTTACCTATTTACAGTAAAATAATTTATTTATTTATTTCGTTTCGGGCTATTTTTGGCAAAAAGAATTTGGACCCGATGAGGGTTGGCTACGTATCCCACACCCTGTGAGAATCAAACTGACGTAGTTCGGCAAATAAAATAAACTATTTTTGAAAACAAAATTCTTTTTCATTTTATTGGCAAAATAAACAAACTATTTTTGAAAACAAATCTTTTTTCTTTTCCTTCTCCTTTTTTTTCTTTTTAAAAAATTTTCTTAAAAATTCGTCAGAGTTTCGACACTATTTGGACATTGATTTTTTTTCAAAACAGGCGATTAACTCTCTTTAACCCTCATACTGCTATTTCTCTTTCCTCAAAATATTCAAAAGTCGGTCAGCATGCAAGTCCGAAGCAAATAAATGCACAAGTAGCAAGTAAGATGCATCAGGATGGTCTTTTTCATTTTTGGTACACCTGTCCTAGACAGACCCAACCCCTATGTTGAGCCTCAAAAGTCAAATGCACATGATGCACACAAACGTTCCTATTAGGGATCTGACATGAAGCTGAGTTATTATAGGTTCAAAGCCTGGGTATTTGTTCTAGACTGTGTACCCGAGCAGACAACTCGAGCCGAGGAGGAGGCTACGTACCGGGAACCAAAAGGCCATCCGGCTTAGTAACTTGTCCGAGCCTCTTTCTTATTTCAAGGTATGACACTAACAAAATAGGGAGTCTCGACCAGCAAGCACATCCCCTAAGGTGAGAAGAGAAGGGTTTCGTAGCAGTTTATATACAGTTCAGATAATATTAAAGCGGTAAAAGCAGCATTTAGCACATTAGGCCCAAACATGTAAAAATCAGATAATAAACAAAGCCAATTATAACAATTATTCCAAGCTCGAATTCTCGAACCCTGAACCAGAAGTTCTGGGTTCCAGTCCCCAGCAGAGTCGCCAGGCTGTCACACCTCCTTTTTCCTACACCCCGGAAAGGGGTATAAGGGAGTTTTTTTCCAACTTAAAGTGACAATCGAAACGGGATTCATTTATTATTAAAAATTCAAAGTCGCCACTTGGGATAATTTATGGTGTCCCAAGTCACTGGTTCAAATCCCGAATCGAGGAAAAGATTGACTCTATTTTACAGTCCGCGAACACAGAAATCCGGGTAAGGAATTCTGTTAACCCGGGAGAAGGTGTTAGGCATTCCCGGGTTCCGTGGTTCTAGCACGGTCGCTCAACTATTATAATTGGCCTATTATCTGATTTTAATACATGTTTTAGCATATGGTTCAATTTTAACTTATTAACCGCTCTTATTCATTTTTAGGAAGATTGCAACGTCATTTAAAATATGTCTTGAACCACGTCACATAAATGCACACGCGGTCCACGACACATTTTATTTAATGTTGTTGGGATTTGGATTTGGGTCACATGAAATGCACACCCGAGTTTAGGAAAGTAATTTCAAATTACGCGCCTAAAGCAACTACGCATTTTTCAACTTTGCGAGGGCCATAAAAAATTCGCTAAATGGCATGCCTCGAATTCTAAGGATTTAAAATTAATTAAATGAGGGCCATGAGTTTTGATGTTTTATTGTGGATGGAGTGGTATAAATTGATAAGTATAAAAGGCCTAAAGAAATGGGTTAGCTACATGTATATCACTGGAGCCTTTTGTTATAGCATACTACAATTCAGAAATGTGGAGTTGGCATTTATGTGAAAATAACAAAAGACAGGTGTCAGCTTTGGGTTCATCTCCATATCATCTTCAAAAGACCGACTTTCGTTTTCAAATTCTAGAAAGAAACAAACAAAATTTTACAGCAAAATAATGAATCTTAAATGACCATATGAGCACAAAAAAAAAAGAAACCATGTTGAGAACTATTCGGATGAACCAGAAGGAACAAAACAAACATGGACATACAAAAATGTATTTTAAACTTGATTATAACAAAGAACACTTAAAGTAATTAATTTATTTAACACTATGCTAAAGAGAAAGTTGTAGTATCACCACTATAACTTCTACAGTACCATTTTGAAGCAGAGGAAGTTGAATCTTCACATGGTTAATTTAAGAAAATATGCAGCCAATAACATAAACTGAAGATAAGATCCTTCCACTAACGCAATCTATTTTTTTTACATCTTAATGTTGACAAATTGTTCAACTTCACATACTTCTTTAAATTTCAAAATATGAACATGGTACTACATGAGCTTGAAATCGAAATGTAAACAAAATAATACATGCTGGTTACAAGTCATGAGCCAAGAAAAATAAAAAAAAAAGGAAAAAAAAGGAAAAAAAACGAGACAGAGTCATGAACATACTAAAATAACGTTAACATTTGCAAATCTCAATTCACTCAATCAAAGAAACATCATTCATGCGAACAGATTAAATACGAAAGAAACTTTATCAAAAGAACCAAATCAATTTGCTTCTGCTTCAATAAAGATGCTCCGACATTTTTTAACTCAAGAGCTTGAATTACATACCTACAAGAGAGTAATTTCAAATGAATAAAATCTGAAAGTTGTAGAGTCAATACAGCAGCAACAACAAAATCTCTATCAACTCTTTTTCAAACCCAAGATTCAAGGCCCGAAATATTGATAGAAATATTTAATGAAAATTTTCAACCTAAATTTCTCTCCTCCCCCTCTCTTCTTTTTTTTCTTCTTTCTTCTCAAATTTTCTCTTCTATTTATAGCAAAATTTTCGAGATTTTTCAGATTTTTTTTTTTAAATATATTTTATTATTTTATTATTTTTTAATTAAAAGAAATCTCACTTACAAATTGCTTTTATTTTTTTTATAAAAAGAAATCCCACATTTCTTTACTTTTATTTTTTAAATTCCAACTTTAATTACTTTTATCTTATTTAAAATCCCACTTTTTTTACTTTTTAAAAGAGAATTCCACTTATTTAACTTTTCTTAAAAAAACAATCCACTTTCTTTTGCTTTTATTTTAAAAATGCTACTTTCTTTTACTTTAAATTTTTTAATTTTCAGATACCTTTATATTTGTTTTTTTAATTCCAACTTTCTTTTACTTTTTATTTTTTTAAAATTTCCACAAAACTTTACTTTTATTTTTTTAATTTTCTACTTTCTTTTACTTTTTAAAAGAGAATTTCACCTACTTTTACTTTTATTTTTTTTATTCAATACTTCCCTTTTTCTTATTTTTTAAATCACTCCTGCAAATTAAAAAATAATAATATTTTTTTCGGATTTGTTTATTATTTAAAATAAAAATAAAAACAAAATAATATTAATAGTAATAATTCACCTTTTAAATTTTGTATTTTTACCCTATAATAAAAAGTGTAACAAAGCTAAAAATTGTAGGTTAAAACCCCTAAAATATTTACATAGAAGCAGTGATAAAAAATTAAATATTATCAAAAATTAGGTGCTCACAATCTATCGATGTAAAAAATTTTGATTTTCGGGGCTGGGCCCGGGGGTCGGGTTTTGGTAATTTTGGTATTGGTGCCCTTTATTGATTGTTTTCGCTTGGGCTTTGTTCCCTTAGCATACTTTGACGTCCTCGTTCTGATTTTGGATAGATTCGACGCGCGTGGAGACCGATTCGAGGGGCAAAGTCATCGTGAACTAGAGATTTAGCCGGTTCGAGGTGAGTAATGATTGTAAATGATGTTCTAGGGGTTTGAAACCCCGGATTGCACATCGTAGTGCTATATTGAGGTGAGCCACATGCTTGATGACGAGCGTGGGGTCGTGCACTATTGGGGACTGTGACTTGGTCCGTCCCGATTGATGATTTTACCGCGTATTTGATTGAAAACTATTTGCTATCATCATTATTTGGGCTGAATGTCATATTTGGGCCTAGTGCCAACTACTTGAACCCTTCAGGGATTTTTATTGATATTTCCTCACTATTTTTGACTTTATACATGAACTCAATCGTGTTATTTTCCACTGTTTTACTACTCAACCATGTTTACTCAGTTTTAATACTTAAATGATATTTTAAATGATGTTTGGGCTAAGAAACACTGTTTTATCATTTCTCAAGGGGCTTGTGAGGATTTTTGACTGAGTAAGGCCGAAGGCCTATGTTGTGAGGAAACACTGATACTGATTTGAGGCCGAGGGCCTGAGATATGTACGTTACGAGGTGGCTTGATTGATATGAGGCCAATGGCCTAGTTTGATTCCACGAGATGGCTTGTGATAGCGCTTGGGCCGTAAGGGGCCCCTCCAGGAGTCTGCATAAGCCTAGTGAGCACGGATACCCATTGTGATGTGAGATTGAGCCCGAGAGGCTGGTATAGTTTTGAGATGTTGCCCGAGGGGTGAATTTGTTGATATTGTGCCCGAGGGGCGAACTTCTATTTGTTTACTTTACCTTAATTACCTGTCAATTACTTGTTTACTTGTTGAAAGAGGATTTTACTTGACTTTTCACTGTCTTATTGCTTTTAAATGGTTTTACTGCTTCATTATAGAATGTCTTGTGCCTTACGTGTTTTCTTACTTTCAGTCATTATTTACCTTTGTTACTCACTGAGTTGGAATACTCACTTTACTCGCTGCACCCCTGTGTGCAGATTCAGGCGTAGCTGGTTCCGCTCCCGAGTGCTGATTCCTCCAGCTTCAGGCGGGCTTTCGGAGATTACGAGGTAGTTGTTGACGTCCGCAGCCCCGTGTCTCTACTCCTTTATCATCTCTATCTCTTTTTAGACATCTGTACTAGCTTATAGACTTAGCAGACTTGTATTATGACTTATAGATGCTCATGACTAGGGACACCCCGGTTAGGGCTGTGCATGGGTGTTCTTCCGCATATTTATGTTATCATTGTTATTTCGGATATATTTTATCATGATTATACCATTTCTTAAATGCTTAACTGTTAATATTTGAAAAATGAGAAGTGTCGGTTGGCCTTATCTTCACGAGATGCGCCATCACAACCGAGTCCGGGTTTGGGTCGTGACAATAACTCATTTAGAATGTGTTTTGTCTCTACTATTTCTTTACTTTTGCTTCAAGTTAGCACTTTTATCAATCTTAGACTTAATACTATATTAGGAATTTTGGCAACTAAAAAATAATTCCATTTATATGATGAATTTAGGAAAATTGAGTCAGTTTATTTGTCTAATAATAAGTTACTTAAAAAATTTACTAATTTGTTATTAAAGGATATAATTTATATTTTATTATTCAAATATTAATATAAACTCGTCCTTAGTTTTAAATATTTAACTGTAATAATAAATTTATGTATTTATGTACTAAGCATTATATTCTACAGCTTCATTTGTATTATTGACTTTTAGCAACCATGTTTTGTTTTGTCTCTTTAATATATTTTTAAATACTTCCTTGTTTACTTATAGTTTTTTCCTTAGTCTTGCTTTTCAACTAAGATAATTAATTATATAGAATTAATTGTTTAAAATTCTATGATAAGGAATAATTCAAATAAAGAGTTGGTCTTCAAAATATTAGTTAATGTTGTTCTAAAAATTTGATTCGTTAAACAAAGAGAGATGTAATCTTCAAAGTTTTAGTTAATGTCAAAGTTGTAAATATTACAAAAAAAAAAAAAACAATTAAGCCAATCAAATTTCAAAAGGGTAACTTTTTTTTAACTTTCAATGAATATGACTATAAATAAAAGAAAAAACCATCCGAGTAGTGTACATGAAGGTAAAATTTTGCATACGTTTTAAAATCCAAGATTTTGTATACAATTTTATATCCACGCCGTCTTTGATAGTTTGACATGCTTTTATCAATTTATGTCAATTCTTTTAAAAACTTTAATTACTGGCCAATTGCATTTAATAGTTCAAATAATAAAAGGTTATATATAAGGCAAATTTCAATTGATTTTAAAGCCCCTAAATATTAGTACTTCCTATATATTAGTTCAAATAAAGAAAGATTTAGTAACCAAAATTTTAGCTGATTTCAAATTCCTAAATATTAGGTAAATAATTTAATTACGATTTTGTCTAATATGAAGTCTATTTTTAAAGGGTAGAAAAGGCGAACGACATTTCGCTAAGGGGCTTCTTGCTTTTAATATATATATATATATATATGGTAGAAGTGTGTGTGTTTCTGGACATGTGCGACACACGCAAAGGCGGAGCCAGAATTTAAACTTTATGCGTTTGGAATTGTAATCATTCTAAGTAACTGGGTTCTAAATTAATAAATTGTACATATTCAATGAATTTTTTAAGACAACTACATGATTTGAACAAAAGTTAATGGTTTGGGCGAACCGCATCTCGCACTCTACCTCCACCCCGGTCACACGTGTCATTCAGTACAGACTTCTTAAGACGGTATATATAATCTAAAATTGCAGTATAATCAATAGCAATAAATTTGAAGGGAAAAACTAATTACAAGCTTAAAGTGAAGAACAAACAGCTTGTTCAACTGACGTGACTACTATATGCTAAATAACTAGATATCGTCTTAGCGTGAAAAAATGAACAACCAAATTCACTTAGGTAGATAAGATGTGTAACGAACTAACTTTTTGCGTTATTAGGAAATATTCATTGAAAGCGCAAGAAAATCAGAAATTTGGCAGCAGTCATTCAGAATATGAATTTATCCCCCTATAATCTTTACTATTTTATGAATAAATTTCAGATACCTATGTAAATCTCAAATTTTTTGAAGAGAGTAGTAATACAACTGTTATGGTTTCGTGTAATTTCTTTTTAAACACTTTAACATTCAAGTTCTCGAAGAAAGGAAAGAAAAACACTGTAAATGTTTCCTGCCTAATAGTATTCTCTTTGTGAAACTTTTGTAACTTTGATTTTCGCATTTCTTCCACCTAATAAAATTGTGAAGAAAAGGATAGAATATAATTGCTATAGGTTAATTTAATGGCCATATAAAGAAAATTCAGTACCCCATAAAAATATGTAAGATGGAGTAACTCTTTTCTAAACCTTACTGGAATTTGGGTGGAGACTTGATGGCTCAGTAATTGGATTCTGCACTCCTGCTTTTGGGAATGCAGAAGCTGGCAGTATCTTTGCTCCGATGCTTATTTTGATCCAAAAATATCAACCACGATAACAAAAAGTATCATTCCAAAATTTGATTAGAGCTTTGAAATGGAGCCTTGGAATAATGGTAAAGATCAGTCACGAGTTCGAGCACTAGAAGCAGCCACTAATACTTGTATTAGAGTAGGTTATCTACATCATACCCCTTAGGATGTGGCCCTTCCCTGAACCCTGCATGAACACAAGATGCCTACCTCTCGGAGAAATCAGAGCCAAAGCTGGTCCTTTTCCTTTTTTTCTTTTGTCTTGGACACGTTAATTACTATCCATTCTCAATGGAAAAGTTAACCGAGGGACCTTTGCGTACTGTTTTAACTTTGAGAGATGTATTTTGTTGAGATGAATATTGTTGAGACGATTCTAAATCTCATGTCAATTCAAAGTGATATTTAAGTTTTTTATTTCGAGGGATCAAATTTATTTCCCAAAAAAATATAAAAGGCAAAGAAAATTGACAGAATGTAATAGTTCATGAAAACATGTCAACTCACTTGTGAATGAGTCATGACGTCCAAGTTGCTTATGTTGTTCAACTTTTACTCTTTTCGAACAATAAGAGAATCTTGTCCTTGTCAATTTTAGACTCTTTAAGGTGTCAACTTTTATTATTCTCTTTATTCCCTTGCATAGTACTTGAAAGTAATAGCCGCAAATTCAGTATTGTTTGTGTTGAAAATTTCTTATAGCGGGCATCGGAACAGATAGAAAAAATACTTGGCCTTAAGTTTTTTTGTAATTTTAAACCAGAAATGGCATAAATGTAGGACCTGGAAAAGGTCAATTTCTGATAGACAATATCGATCAGCTCCTATGTTACATAGCACGTATCTTAAGTGGCAACCATCACATTCACAATGTGCTTGTATCATGTCTTATAGTGTATATTTTCCTCTGTTTCAATAATTTATTTAAAGGCGAATGACACACTTTTATATTTACAAACTCTTTTCTTTTGAACTTTTCGTTCTACCCCCAATAACATTCTCTTTTAACCACGGAAACATTATAACATATTTAAAATCATAAGTTCTAGGTATCTGTTTTTTCTTAAACTTCATATTCAATATATATATATTATGTAAAATGAAAGTGAGGATTATCTATAGAGGAATTTCCTCTATATATGGACCGTAATGAAAGGAACGAATCACAAATAGGATTTAGCTTTTCTGAAACAAAGGAAAAGTCAAAAGGGTTTGTTGTAAATGCTCTAAAATATTCATGTATCCTAAACTATTCCCAAGAATGCAAGTGTGCGACGATAACTCGTGGTTGTAATCATTTTTACACATAGTAGTCATTGCGATTATAGCATTTAATTTGTATTTGGAGGGTACAGATGCCTTCGAAACTATTACTGATAGCTGTATTATTGGAAAACAGCTCTAAACACACTAACAATTACTTCCAATTGCTATATGGACGATGCAGTTTCTATCATGGAAAGGAAGAGTTCGTAATCACCCTTTCATGACTCTCAAAGAAGTTTAGTGATTTTCACTCACTTAACTTTTACAATAACGTGGTCCCCCGCTTATTTTGATTTTATTTATATAATGAATTGCTTGGTGATGGTTTGAATCTGATGCTTGCCTTATTACTTTTGTGAAATGAAAATTTATGTTTGCTGTGAATCTGATGCCTTTCTTGCCCTTTCCTCTTCTTTCATGTGTTTCTGTTCTTGAAATGTCTATTTGAAGCCTTTCGCTTTGCCTTTACTTTTCTTGGACTATAAATAAGTGTAATGCATTTGAGTTATTTCATTGTGGAAGCATTTTTGGAGAGTTCAGCTTTTCACAAGTACTAATAATCTTTTGAGAGTTTTAACCATACTATCCATCAATGGCAAGCCAACAACAACCTCGTCCATTGTTCCGTTTCGCCTCTATGGTTCGTCCTGCTGCAGCTGCACAACCTTCAGCTCCAGCTCCACCACCCGCCCCAGCCCCACAACCATTGTTCCGGACTACGACTACCACCCCATTTAGGCCTCCGGCATCAGCAACTACTACTGCTGCTACAGCAACTGTTGCTACTGCTCAGCCAACTCAACCTCAAGAATCTAGACCACAAACACCAGCTACTGCTTCTGCTCCTCCTTCTGCCGCCCCTGCACCACTACCGCCAGCACCTCCTCAGCCACAACCACAACCAGCAATGTCGGTCCCGCGTAGCCCGATTTCAGCACCACAGCCTCAGCCAGTGCCTGCAGCTTCCCCACGTTCCACTCCAGCAACTCCACCGCCAAGATCACCTGTTGCTCCTCCTCCACCTGTTGTTTCGCCACCAAAGGCTCCTTCACCACGTTCTCCGGTGGCAGCACAGCCACAACGTGCCCCCATCGATGTACCTAAATCTCCTGTCATTAAAGCCACCACGTCAGTGCCACAATCCCCATTCAAGACATTAGCTTCTAATGTGATAACAGAAAGCGCTCCGCTTGGTCGGTTTAGTAGTCCGTATTCTTCACCACTACCATCTCCAAACACAAAAATGGCAGATTCTACCCAAACTCTCATCAATCATTCATCACCATCAAAAGCTCCAACACCATCTCAAAAAGTAATCCAGCCTAATTTAGTGAAAACCCAGACCTACTCTCCTCAAATTAAGCCTGCAATTTCTCACCCTCCATCCCCACTAAAGCTTCCCCCTCCTCAACTTGAACTTGAGTCCAAGATTCCTCCACATGTTGATCAGAAAAGTGTTGTGGTCCAAGAAACCACGAGGGCTAGCATGAATGGTAATCATGTCCCGCAGACTACTAGAAATGGAAAAAATGTAGAAAATGGGAAACGGGAATTGGTTAAAAAAGATAAAGGGGTTCAGCAGAAGAAGGTGTCGAACTATGATACAGGAGATGACTTTGGAATGAGTGTTCTAACACTAGCTGGTGAAAACAAGGGAGCTATAATGGAGTTAAGCCCTTCAAGGAAGACATACAGCCCTCAGAGCCATCAAAAGCAAGGAAGCCCAAAGGCGTGGAGTAGCAGTGAGGATGATGGAGAAAAATCAGGGAGCGAAAGTGGAAGGAAAAGAGAGAATAAAACGCCAAATAAGTCCCTTCCTATGACTGCATTCATGAACAGTAATGTGCAGGGTGTCAACAACTCCATTCTCCACAATGCTTCTTGCACTCACCATGATCCTGGTGTCCACCTTGTTTTTGCAAGAAAGACCAATGGTAGGCATGGGTTCCACATTAAGGGCAGTCCAAAGAGCTAAAATATGTTTAAAAGACAGTCAAACACTCAGAGTCTTTTTCATGGAGGGTCCTTTTTTTCTATTGGTATTTTGAAAGAATAAATTGAGTGGTACGAAAAAGGGCATGGATTCTGATTCTTCATGCATGGCTGCAACCCACTTCTCATGCACGAGAATCATCCTTGCCTTTGGAAGGACAGAGAGAATCTATGCACAATGCCACTACATGCAATAAACCTTTCTTATGTATTGAGCATTATTATTGTTCTATGTAATTTGTAACTCCAATATACAGAGAATTCCCCATCTCTTTATTAATTTGGATATATTTAGTAAATATTGAATACCAGCTTTTAAGATAACAAACAATGGGAACTGGATGAATAATACTAACAGGCTGTATTACCTTGTAAATGAATGTTACAGGGAATAGATGACCATCCCTTTTTTAAATTTCGCATGTGAAGATGGATTTCAGGTAGAATGTGTACACACGCTTATTTTCTGCTCATGCATTTATTTTCACATATTCCTATCGTATTTGGTATACTGAAAAAGCATAGCAACTACTACATATCAAGAGAATCTGTTTTTTGGTTCGTAATTTGGGACCATTAGATATACAATTAAACATGAAGATCATTGAAGTCCGTCACTTTATGGTCAAATGTTCATGTATGATTTTGTAACTTTAGTTTTTAATTAGACTGAAATGAATAATAACACATTCAAACACTTGCATATGAATATCTATTTATTTGCTTTTGAGCTTAGTAAATCCAAAAGGGGATTTCTAAAAAAAGAACTACCAACTAGAAAGCGTTTTGTGTAACTAAAGGCCAGTAATTAGCAGGTCTAAGCAATAGGTATATAATTGTAAACAAAGCAAGAAAATAGGACGCAAATAACCAATTGCTGAAGAAGACGAAGAGTCCAATTATTACCTGCAAAATCATTTGTCTAAGGATAGAGGCGCTGGGTTGAACAAATTGTCAAATCGCAAGTGGAAATTGCTAAGGCGTTCTGAGATACTACATTCATAGATACACGACGTTAATTCTTAGGGTTTAGTAACGATCGATTGTATCCATATAACGCCTCTCCCATCTTCTGGCTGCAAGGAAATTATTCCGGCAAGGACCTGCAGTGTCTGAAACTTCATCTTCGTTCTAAGGAGAAGAGGTTAAATAAGGAGTGAAAAAGGGAAGTTGAAGGGTGGTGTTAATGGCGCACGGCCGAAAAGGGAATGGAGAAAACGGTGACCGGCCGACAATTGATTTTGGGGCTGTTTGGTTTATCGATTTTGGGTTTGGGTTGCTGCAATGAAGGGATCTTTTTCTTATATATAACTATTATTTATCATTTTCTTCATAGTTTTTCAGTTTTTAATAAATACCTTAATTTTTTAAACTATTTATATACAATACCTCCAAAACTCTAACTCCATTATTAATGCCTTTAATTAAAATATTCAGTTATCTCTTTTTCTTTTTTTCTCTCCTCTTCTCTCTCCCTTTTTTTCTATTCAAATTTAACTGCCAATTCACATAGCTTTTTACTTAATGGTACGACGAAAATTATACATAATCTTTGGCACTCATCAACATACATAAGGTAACCGTACTACATTTGATTAATGAGAAACATAAGCAGTTGATTAATTTAATTTAATATGGCTGCTAAACATTAAATTTAAAAGCTTCGAATCTTTGAATTCGATAATCGAATTTTATGATTTTGTGATTTGATTGGATTGGGTGTTCTTACAAGTGATTGAAAATATCCTTTGAAATTTATATCTCAATTTTGAGGGAAATTTATTAAGTATAGAGTTGGTTTTAGGTGAAAAATATCGAGTTGCATAAATTGAATCATAATTGTATCAAATTGTATTGGAATTGTATCTGATACATTAATACCTAAACATAATTGTATCATAAATGTATCATACTTATATCATAATTGTAACTAAATTATATCTGATACATTAATACTTAAAACAATACTTGGTACAATACTAATACAATTACCATACAATTATGACACAAACTGCAATACACTTTCGAAAAATTGTAATACAATAGTGATGTATCAGATACAAGAAACATACAATTTTGATACAATTGTGATACATTTATCATATAATTCCTGCAACTTCGTTTTCTTCGAGTTTCAATATGAAATTTTACCTAAAATCAACTCTAAACTTAATCACACTCTCTCAAAATTAATATATAAACTACAAGTTATATTCTCCATCATTTACAAGAACACCCAATCCAAAACAAATCATAGATTCATATATTTTGAATATTGAATTCAAAGTTTTGAAGCTTTTTAATGGATGTCAATGGAGAACCCTTTGCTGCTGCAATTTTAAAGACAAAATTGTGCCATTTTTGTTTTCATTGTGAGAAAAGTACTGAATTTGGATAATAAGTACGGGGGGAGAGAAAATGATGTGAAATCTTTTAAAAAATAGATGAAATTCAAATTTTAAGGAGGAGATTGGTGAATGAGAGAGAATGAGAAGCTAAATTTAAAGAATCTTCTATTTTTTTTCTTTTTTATGATTTTTGTACATAAATGGTAAATATAGGTGTAGAATGTAAGTAAGTACGAACCTAAATAAAAGTGGTAAATAAGCTTCTATTATAGTATAACTATGTAAATTTCTCTGTTACGAAAAGCCTGAGTACAGAGAATTACGAAATGGGCTAAGGTTTGCTAGGATAAGATGCTTGACACAAAGGAGCTTTTTGAGGGTGGTTTTAGCGGAATGTCCTCAAAATTTATGGTATTTAATAAATAACTTCGGACTCGCATAAGATCTTCAAAGTTTCTCTATCAGATTAAATTATTGATTGAAGTCTACCAGGTTGTCATACTTTTTTCTGGGTTATTTTAACAAAGTATTCTTCACATACAACTTCAATTTTGATCAAACCACCCAAATTTGCTCCAAATGTCTCAAATTTGAAACAAAGCTTCCAAATGCCAACACAAACAATTCTCAATCGCCAATTTAGTCAAATAACATCAAATCAAAAGGACCAATTTTGTCTTATTCAACACTTTCTAAGGTCCAACAATGAGTTTTGAGATTTTTATAGTAAATCACCAAAATCTGAGTCTGAATTAAAAGTCTAAGCACAAATTATAAACAATCAAATGATTTTAACAATAAATCGATCATTAAACTTTATTTTCTACCATCCAACAAGAATTTAAGCTTTAAAAATTAAAGAACTATGGTGTTCAAGTAAAAAAAAAGGATATTTTGCTATGACCATAAAAAATGGAGACATTTCGCCAAGACCATCTCCTTTGGGGGCCACGCCAAGCTAATTTCTGGCTAGGATAAGCACGCTATTGAAAAATAATACAATACAAGGGGAAACTATAGGGATCTTTGCACGAATAGCCGGTCAGATTCGCTCTCTACTTTTTTAAGCTATAAATATAAATTATTTATTAATTATACACAATTATATATATATATATATATATATATATATATATATATATATATATATATATATATATATATATATATATATATATATTATACATAAATTATACATATATTATACCACTACTAGAAAAATGCTAAATTCCACCGAAATTTCTGACTGAATTTTTTTTGTCGGAAATTTCCGACGGAATCCGTCGAAATTTTTAAAAAATATTTCCTTTATATTTTTAAAATTTTTTCGACCATATTTCCAACCAAATCGGTCGCAACTGTTGGCGAAAAATTTATTTTGATTGGTTTGACTTCATTTCCAACCGATTTGTTTGGTAGTTTTTTAATAAAAAATTTAAAATAATAATTCCAACCGAATTGGTTGGAATTCTTTTTTAAAAACCCTACAGCCCCTCCCCAAAAAATATAAGCTTGATTTTCTTCTCTCATCTCTCCCTCTCGCCCGCAAGCTCCCCTCTTCATCTCGTCCTTCTCCCCGTACCCAAGCTTGTATGTTTGCTCTCTCTCATTTCCTCCTCCGTAATCACTCTCCTTCCTCCTCCCTTTTCCCCTTAATTTATTAAATTTTTTTGTAATATGTTTTGCAGCAGTGGTTAGTGGCGACGGTGACAACAACTCCTCAGTCGACTTCTCCGGCATTTTTTCTATCGAGGTAAGTATTTCGTTGACATATATATCTTGTTTTCATTGTTAACTTTATAATAATTTTCTATATATGAACATCCTAGCTAGTTGAAGTAGTTATGGTTGAAATTTTAGGGATTTTAGTTTTTTAATGATATTAATATAAAATAAAAAGAGAGAAGAATATGTTGAATTAGGTATGGTTGAAATTTTGGGTTAAACAAGAATATGTTAAGAAATCCTAAATCTAATTTTGAATTTGTGAAGAATATGTTGAATTTTAAAATATTTAGTGTTAGAGTGCTGCATATGTAAAAATATGAAGGTTAGAAAATTATTTAATCCTACAACTTCACAAGACAAATAATGATTTGTTTAAAGTTAAAAAAATGACTGATGAAGATTAATTTTCCAAAAGTTATAATCAAAGAAACATATGAAATAATATAGTAATATTTTTATATTCACTTTTTAGAATGATATTAAATTTAAAATTTTTCAATTTCAAGATTAAGATTAATTTTAAATTGAGAAATCATTAGTTAATTTGGATTATATGAACATTTAAGAAGCTATCCAAATTTAATTATTATATTTAAAGACTTATATTATTTATAATAGAGATTAATGTGAGATTTCGAGTATTAAAAAAATATTAATTTAAAAAAAAATATATCAATTAAAGTGCTTTGACACAATGATATGTATATATCTAAAACGAACCTTTGAAAAAGTATAACTTTGAAACAGTTTAAATAAATCAATTTTTTTTAAATATCTCATTTCTAGATTTCTATTTATGTAGATGGAATTTATGCATCGTAGATGGATGTATAATAGGAATCATCCTAATCGTGCGGGGTTGAGGGATGAATTTATTAAAGGGGCTGCTGAATTTATTAATAAGGCTCAAACACTTGATGATTTTCTTATTGGAGGAAAGATTAGGTGTCTTTGTGCGAAATAAAAATGTGTTAAGTTATTGAAATCAAACAAAGTTAAAGTTCATCTCTACAAGAAAGGTTTTGCAGAAAATATAACGACCCGACCGGTTGTTTTGCTTTTTAGAATTTCATTCCCCTAAATAAGACTTATTGTTCTTGGTTTTACTGATTTATGACTTGCGGGGATGGTTGGTTCGGAATTTGGAAGAGTTCGGGTTGAAATCGGAACACTTGGTTCCTTAAGTTGGCCTAAAAGGGATAAGTTTGACTTTGGTCAATATTTTGAGTAAACGACCTCAGAATCAGGATTTGATGGTTCCAATAGGTTCGTATGATGATTTCGGACTTGGGTAAATATTCGAATCGGGTTTTGGATGATCCGGGAGCATTTTGGCGCCAAATAGTGAAAGTTGGTTCTTGAAGGTTTTAGAAGTTCTTTAATTTTGGTTTGGATGACTATCGAGGTCCAAATAGAATTCCGAGACTGGTAATAGTTCTGTAATGTCATTTAAGACTTGCACGCAAAATTTTGTATCATTCCGAATAGTCTAAGTATGGTACGGCGCATTTGGAGCGATTAGGAAACTTGAAGTTCAAAGTTTGATTCAATTTGATTTTGGGGTGTGATTCTTGGTTTCTTTGTTGATTTTTGCGTTTCGAGAGTTCGAGCAGGTCTGTATCATGTTTACAAACTTGTTGGGTCCTTTGGACAGGATCCCGAGTGGCTCGGGTGAGTTTCGGACTCCTCAGAGCAAAGTATAGAAAACTAGAAAATCCCAGTTCTGGTTTCCTTCTTCGCGAATGTGAAGGGACCATCGTGTTCGCGTAGAAGGGATTGGGACTAAGGGGAAATTATGCCATGAGTTTGCGATAGCTAGTCCGCATTCGCGAAGGTTTGGGGCCGGTGACCTTCGTGTTCGCGTGAGGCGACTCACATTCCCGTAGAGGAGCCTGGGCTGGGCCGCTGACTTGTTCTTCGCATTCGGGAAGGATAGGCCAAGCCAGCCTCCGCGTTCGCGAGGCCTTAGTCGTGTTTGCGATGTAGTGTCTCCAGGGGACCTGGGCTGTTTGCCTTCATGAACGCGAGACCCCTTCCGCATTCGCGATGAAGGAGGCAGCTGGGCAGTGAGGTTTTTTAAACGGGACTTAGGCATTTATGGGGTCTTTTATTTCAGTTTTGGGAAATTTGAGAGCTCTTAAGGAGGGAACTTCGACTTAGCTTTGTAAGATAAGTAATTTCTACCTAATGTGAGTGTAATACATAGGTTATGGGTAGATTATGACATGTAAATTAGTGAAAATTATGGGTTTAGATGAAAACCTAGGATTTTGATAAAAATGAGATTTTACCACGAAAATGGTTATGGAACTTAGTGAAAATCATATATTTATGTTTCTAAGGTTATGCGTAACAACTTTTTTCGAAAATTTTCGGAATCCGGGCACGTAGGTCCGGGAATGAATTTTAGGAATCTTGCACTTAGAGTGGGTAATCACTTTAATAGTTGGGTTGTGAACTTTTAAACATATATTGATTAGTTTACAATATTTGAATAGTTTTGGATTGTTCGGCACTGAATTGAGAGTTTGGGGCATAATCTTGGACCGTAAAGTAGGTCTTGAGTCCATGTAAGTCTCCTTTCTAACCTTGTAAGAGGGAATTAACCCCATAGGTGAATTAAATAAATGTGTGTACCTATTTGTGGGGGCTACGTACGTACGAGATGACGAGAGTCTGTATGTAGCTACTATTATGCTATTGTTCGGGTAGTTTAGGATCGTATCATGCTTTACTTGAAATGTTTGCGCCTTTACTTGCTAATGTTATTACTTAAGTCATTGGAATTTGATAAAAGAAGTGTAAAGGGTTAAATTCACTTGCTTGAAGACTTAATGGAATATTTGACTGTATATGTGAAATTTATGTTTTCTTTGAAATTAATTGTCACGACCCAAACCGATGGGCCACGATGGGCACCCGATACCTTACTCAACTGACTACCAACATAACGTATCTTTTCATGTCATACTATCATAGATAACTGAGGCGGAAGTCTGCCGTGAGATAAGTAAAATACAACATGTGATACCAATTTATACATAAGACATACGGGCCTATAAGGCTAAAATAACCACTCGTACATATAATATATGCCGACAAGGTCATACAATCTTTTATTTACATGACATCTGTCTATAAGCCTCTAAGAACACATAATTTTCATAAAGGTTGGGACAGAGTCCCATTATGGCAAACAATACACATCTAAATCATACTAACCAAATAAGCAACTCCGAAGCAAATGGAGCACACCGACATCTTCCGCTGAGCTGATAGGCTACTTGGAAGGCTCTCGACCTGTCTATCAGGACCTGCATGCATGAAACGCAGCATCCCCAGGCAAAAGGTACGTCAGTACAAATAATATACCGAGTATGTAAGAAATGAAAATAAGTAAATAATAGACATGGAGTAAAAGACTCGACGTGTATGTTTGCATAGCTCTGTGAATCATTTCATTTTTATAATGTCATGCATATGCGTATAAATGTCATACCATGCATGTGTATATGTGTTCATAACATCATCAAGCCTCTGAGGGCATCCCATCATATTATCTCGACCACTGTGGGCAAATTATCAACGTATACCAGCTGATCAGGTGGTGGTGCGTGTATAACGCCGTAACCTTTTCCCCATATCCCATATACATATATGTCACGACCCGGATTTTCCGCCCTCGGGAGTTGTGATGGTGCCTACTAGTGAAAGCTAGGCAAGCCAACCAACTGAACTATTTACTTTTTTTCCATTTTAATCCGATAATAGTTAAGAGACAGCAATTAGATAACAACAGAATTGAATAAGTGGAAGGTTGCATTGTGAAGTTTTAATAATACTGCTAATACCAATCCATAACAAATCTACCCAAGACTGGTATCACAACTTCACAGACTGTCTAAGAGTACTACAAATAAAGGTCTGAAAGAAATAAATACAACACTGTCTCTGGAAATACATGAAAGAAACAGGAATATTAGATAGAAGGAGACGCCAAGGCCTGCGGACACTTGTAAGACTACCTCGAGTCGCCTGATGAACAAGAAATATCAATCTCACTGCGGTCCGAAATCTACAGCACTGGGATCTGCACAAAAGAGTGCAGAGTGTAGTATCAGCACAACCGACCCCTTGTGCTGGTAAGTGCCTAGCCTAACCTCGGCAAAGTAGTGACGAGGCTAGGACCAGACTACCAAATAAACCTGTACAATATAGCATACAAAAATAATAGGAAGCAGATAACAATGATGGCAACAATGATCAACCAGTGATATAAATAGCAGACAACCAGAACACTATAAATGTTTCTCAACAAATAATAAATACAAGTGCAATCAATTAATCAAGTCCTTCAAATATAAATCTTTCGCCTATAAATCCTTCAAGTAATAATCTCTAAGATAATATGCTTTTCAATAAATATATTTCGAATATATTTCCTTTAAATAAATATCTTTCACATAAACATCTTTCGAATATAATTCTTTCGAGTAAAGGTCACCTTGTGACACCTCATTTCATAATCATAAATAATATAGGTCTCAGCTCACTTTCATATTTTCACGGCACCTCGTGCACATATTTATGTCACAACCGCACGAACAACTCACGTGCCATTAAATAAAACCATAATATTTTCCCTGGCACCTTGTGCCCACATATTTCTGTCTCACATTGCACAACGTATTCTCATGTTACTCAGCTCATAGGTTCCATAACCCAATACAATTAAGAATGTTCAAGGAGCCCCATTCACTTAACATAAAGTAGAGTACAACTTCCAACCCAATTAGGAAATCAACAAGAAAAGATGAAGTTATTTTTAGAAATTATTTGATAAAGAAAATACCATTTTCAATTAAAGTACAATATCGAAGGAATCATTACCTTTAATACGAGAAATTAATAAATCAAAACATAGTAGAAATTCCTTTTAAGTAAAGTACAACCTCAAACGGTTTAAGGAAACTTTAGTTGAGAAATCAATTGAGTTAAAAATGTAACAATTCTTGAAATTTGAAGTATTGAACATATAAAAAAAATAAGGCGAGGTATTGTAAACACTATGGATCCCAACACAAAGGATCACAACAGTAAAGGGATCTAAACAGTTAATACACTTGAATTGTTAATAACAAGTAAACACATCAAACAGAAAGTGCACGGCATCACCCTTCATGCTTTAACACTCTCTCACCAAAACAATACATGGCATCACCCTTCGTGCTTTAACACTCTCTCACCAAAACAATACACGCATCACCCTTCGTGCTTTACACTCTTCCTCACCCAAGAAACAAACACAAGGCAAATAGGGTAAGGGAATCTACAACATCGAAATAAAATCAAGTAATAACGGAAAATCAGTAAATAAACGTACAGGACAACATAAATCAATTAGAATCAGGAAAAATCAAGTACAAGTGCACGACATCACCCTTCGTGCTTTTACTCTCGTCCTCACCATAAGAATCAATATAAACTGCACGGCACACCCTTCGTGCTTTACACTCTTCCTCACCATAAAATCAATATAATCGGCAAGGAATTGTACATCGTGCGGCATGACATCACCCTTCGTGCTTTACACTCTTCCTCACAAAATCATACACGGCATCAGCCTTCATGCTTTAACACTCTTCCTCACCCAAACAACAATCACAAGAAGTAAGGGCAAGGAAATAAATGAAATCACAATAAAATCTCGGTAAGGGAACAATAGTACAACAATCAAATCCCGGTAAGGAAAATAACATCAAAACAATAACATCCCGGCAAGGGAGACAATATCATGATTCTCTCTCTCCTTTCTTCTTTCACGCTTACTTCCCAATTCTATTCACAACTTAAGCCAATGCTCTACAATGTTCAACAATTCAATTCTCAACTTGAGCCAATGCTCTACAATGTTCAACAATTCAATTCTCAACTTGAGCCAATGCTCTAGAATGTTCAACAATTAAATTCTCAACTTGAGCCAACGCTCTACCATGTTCAATTAACAATAATACTTCCACAAGTCATATTCCTCAATAGAAATTATCATATAGAGCATATACAATACGAAACGGAGTCACATTAATCAAAGTATAAGATTCACGGGCATGCTTGACACCAACGTATAGATACTCGTCACCATGCCTATACGTCGTACTCAACAAATAACACATAACAAATAGGACACAACTCCTAATCCCTCAAGCTAAGGTTAGACCAAACACTTACCTCGCTTTGCAACCACTTCAAAATTCCAACAAGCCTTTACCTCGCGAATTCGTGCCCGAAATTCTCAAATCTAGTCATAAACAATTCGATTCAGTCAATAAAAATTATAGGAATTAATTCCATATGAAATTCTACATTTTCCATTAAAAATCCGAAATTGCACTAAAAATTCGCCCGTGGGGCCCACGTCTCGGAACCCGACAAAACTCACAAAATCCAACAACCCATTCAACCACGAGTTCACCCATATAAATTTTATCAAATTCCGATAACAACTCGACCTCCAAATCTAAAATTTTCATTTTTGGAAGATTTTGCAAAAATCTTGATTTTCTTCCATTTAAATCCGAATTAAACGATGAAAATAACCATGGATTTATGTAATATAAACACTTTCGAGTATAGGACACTTACTTGAGTTGAAATCGTGAAGAACGCCTCAAAATCGCCCAAGAACCGAGCTCCAAAAATCCCAAAACGAAAATGAAGAAAATGAGCATTTTTGGTCCTTTAAGTTTCTGCCCATCCGTCACTAAAAGTCCATTTTCGTCACTAAAAGTCGTCACTGAAAGTCCACCAGAAACAACTTTACCAGCCATATTCAATCATCATAACTTTCTGTACAAATGTCCGAATGACGAATTGTTTAACTTTATGGAAACTAGAATCCAAGGGCTACAACCTTTATGTTTTGCATATTTTTGGATTCCCTATATATTTCGAGATATAAGCTTCTAAAGTAGCCTCCTCGTATCAGAAATTTCTGGGAAATTTCAAAACAGCTTTACCAGCCCTTATTTAATCGATCATAACTTTCTGTATAAGTATCCAAATACTTAATGGTTAAATTTTCTGGAAACTAGAATGCAAGAGCTACAACTTTCATGTTTTGTACATTTTCAGATTCCTTATAGATTGCAAGGTATAAGCTTCCAAATTATGCTCCTGGCATCAAAATTTTCGAACCTTGTTGTCAAAATCCAGCAAGTTAAATTGGCCTAAAAATGGTCCGAAACCACTCCGAAACTCACCCGAGCCCCTCGGGACTCTGACCAAATATGGCAACATGTCCCAGAATACAATACGAACTTAGTCGAGGATTTAAACCACGGTAAACAACACTAAAATTTTGAATCGCGCCATGAATCGAATTATGAGTTTTCAATTCTTCTAACTTCTATATTCGATGCAAAAACCTATCAAATCAAGTCCGATTGACTTCAAATTTTGTACACAAGTCATAAATGACATAAAGAAGCTATAAAAACTCTTAGAACTGGATTCCGACCCCGATATCAAAAAGTCAACTCTCGGTCAAACTTTCCAAAAATCTTCTATTTTCCAACTTTCGCCAAAATGCGCCGAATTGTCCTACGGACTTCCAATCCAAATTCGAACATGCTCCTAAGTCCCACCATACGAAACTATTTGAATCATCAAAATTCCATTCCAGGGTCGCTTGCTCAAAAGTCAAATCTCCGATCAAACTTAAGAAATCTTTAGCCTTAGATTTCTAGATTCCGTTAAATGACGATAATTTGATCTAGGAACCTCTGAATTTGATTTCGGGTATATGACCAAGTCCCAAATCACGATGCGAAACTACCGGAATGGTCAAAACTTGGATCCGGATTCGTTTGCTCAAAATGTTGACCGAAGTCAACTCAGTTGAGTTTTAAAGCTCTAATTCATAATTTAATCTATTTTTCATACAAAAACCTTTCGGAAAATTCTACGGACTGCGCACGCAAGTCGAGGAATTATTGATAGCATTTTTTTTCAAGGTCTTAAAACACCGAGATGATTATTTAATTTAAAGATGACATTTTGGGTCATCACAATAGTAATATTAAATAATAAATAACACAATAACTATAAGAAAAGAATGCATGAGAAGTACTTCAATAAAATCTCTTGGAGTGTCATAAGACCATTATAATAACGACCCCGCCGACCGTTTTAAGAATTTATGCCCTGATCCCCTATTAACTGCTTTTCTCCTATTTTTTTCTGCTATAGTGAGTTGCCGGGATGGTTTATTTGGAGTTTCTGAGAGTTTTGGGACGCTTAGTCCCTAAATGAGAGCTTAATTTTTGGAAATTTCACTATAGTCAGAACAATGTGAAGACGACCTCAGAATGGAATTCTGATGGTTCCGATATCTCAGTTGGGTGATTTCGGGTTTAGAGGTGTGTTCGGATTGTGTTTTGGAGGTTCGTAGCTAATTTAGGCTTGAAATGCCAAAAGTTGAATTTTTGAAGTTCCCGGTTCGATAGTGAGATTTTGATAGAGGGTCGGAATGGAATTTCGGAAGTTAAGGTAGCTCTGTAGTGTTGAATGTGACGTGTGTGCAAAATTTCAGGTCATTCGGACGAGGTTTGATAGACTTTTTGATTGAAAGCGTATTTTGAGAGTTTTGGAATTCTTAGGCTCGAATCCATGGTTAATTCGATGTTTCGTTGTTGTTTTAGGTGTTTTAAGGATTGGTATAAGTTTGAAACGTAGTATTGGGCTTGTTCGTGCTTTTGGTTGAGGTCCCGGGGGCCTTGGGATGATTTCGGGTGGTTAACGGGATGTTGGAAATTTGGACTTGCAGTTGAAGTTCTTTGGGCTACTGTCATAACCGCATCTGTAGTTGAGAGTCCGCAGATGCAACTCCCGCAGATGCGGAATTAAGCAGCAGAAGCGGCCAAGATGAGGAAAGGTAAGGAGCCGCAGGTGCGGATGAGCTCACTCACCTGCGTGACCGCAGATGCGGTGAACAGGTCACAGGTGCGGACTTAGGGAATTAGTGAGTTTTCGCAGGTGCGGTCGTTCTTCCGCAGAAGCGGGACCGCAAGTGCGGTTCTTTGACCGCAGAAGCGGAATTGCTGGGCAGAAAAATAGGAGCTTTGAGGGTTTAGTTTCAAATGTTGGAAAATTGATTTGGAGCTCGGGAGAGGGCGATTTTGGGAGGAATTTGAAGAGAAAATCAGTGGGTAATAATTCCTTAACCCTTTCTAGTCGTATTCCATTAATCTATTGTTAGTTGTCATTTAATTTTGGATTGGAAGTGAAAATTGGGGGAAAATTGAAAGAAAGTTCTTAGACCTAGAATTCGAATTTTGATAGGGAAATTGACCTTGGAATTGGATAATTTTGGTATGACTGAACTCGTGAGAGTGTGAGGATTCTAAAAATATAAATTTTACCCGATTCCGAGACGTGGGTCCGAGGGGCATTTCGGTCATTTTACCTAATTTGCGTATTAGCTTAGAATTTAATTGTAGAATCAGTTACTTGAAGTGTTATTTATATTATGCAATTGAATTGAATAGATTTGGGCCTTTTGGAGTCGAGTACTCGTGGCAAGAACGTGGTTTCGGGTTGATTTTTAGCCGGTTTGAGGTAAGTGGCTTGTTTAACCTTGTGTGGGGGACCTTCCCCTTAGGATTTGGTATTATTGATAATTGAAATACCTTGTACATGAGGTGACGAGTGCGTACTTGTGCTAATTGTTGAAAATCCGGTTTTCATTAGGTAATTACTAGCATGTTTCCTTTCCTGTTTATATTACTTGCAATTTAAGCATGTTGTTAGCTTAGGAAAGCATGTCTAATTGTCTTAATTGCCTTAATTTCTCAAACTGCCATATTTGAATTTCGTGCAGCATGCTAGGTTAGAGATACCTGCTTTACCTTGGTATGGAACTTGAATTGAACTGTGTACTCTTCTTGTTGTTGTTGTGTGTTTACTTTGGGACTACAGGACGGTATCCCGGGAGATCCCCCTGTATGTTTACTTTGGTACTACGGAACGGTATTCCAGGAGATGCCCCTACACATTTACATTGGAACTATGTGACTGCACCCGGTAGATTCCCCCTGTACTGAGTATTTACATTTGGGACTACGGATCGGGATATTCCCTCACATTATAAGTTGGACTACGGGACGGTATCCTAGGAGATCCACTGGATATTTATATTTGGGACTACAGGACGGTATCCCGGGAGATCCCCGTTTACTATCTTTGTGCTGTGCTGTATTTTTTTTTGTGTTTACTTTGCTTCTGTAGTAGTTGTTGCTGTTCTTTATATCCTGTGTTACTTTTACCGTTGTACTTACTCATACTATTTTGTTCTAAACTGTTGAACCTTATATTTTATTTAACTTCAGTAGGGCCCCGACCTTCCTCGTCACTACCCGACCGAGGTTAGGCTTGGCACTTACTGAGTACCGTTGTGGTGTACTCATGCCCTTTCTGCGCATGTTTTCATGTGCAGATCCAGGTACCTCCATTCATACTTATCACTCGTGAAACGAGGCGCTTGTAGAGACTCCGAGGTATATCTACCGCGTCCGCAAACCGAAGAGTCCCTTTCTACTCTCCCTTTTTGTATTAGTCCTTCTGTACTTTCGTTTCCTTGTTAGATATTCTGGAGTTAGATGCTTGTAGACATTCAAAGGCCTGTGATCATGAGATTCCGGGTTTTGGAAAATGTATTTAGATTTTGAGAGTTGTTACTGTGTATGTCGAGCGGCACTTTTAAACACTGTTTTATTTCATTATTTTTTTTTATTATTTCTTCCGCAAATTTAGTTTATTTTCCGCATTGTTAGGCTTACCTAGTCATAGAGACTAGGTGCCATCACGATGGTTCACGGAGGGGCGAATCGGGGTCGTGAAAAGTTGGTATTAGAGCTCTAGGTTCATAGGAGTCATGAATCGCAAGCCGGTTTATTAGAGTCTCACAGATCGGTACGGAGACGTCTGTACTTATCTGCGAGAGGCTATGTAACTGTTAGGAAAATTCCACTTCATTTGATTTCCTTGTCGTGCGAGATATTGACATCACAATTCTAAACTTCTATCTTCTATTCTCTCACAGATGGTGAGGACACGTGCTACTAGAGATGATCAGGCACCCGCGCCCCCTACTGTAGCCGTCTGAGGCCGGGTTGTTGATACCCAATTTTCCCTATATATTTTAAATATGCATAAATACCTTCAAAATAGCATATATATGCATATATAAGCACGCAAAAGGTTTTTATAAATTTTCCTATTAATTTAAGGATTTAAATTGATTTATTTTCTCCCATTTTATCCATAAAATCCCCAATAATTATTTTCTAAATTATTATTATATTAATTTATTCATTTAATTTCTATACTTATGCCAAAATATGGCTAATGTAATTTTTATAATCACATTTAGTTTTTTTAAGCTAAATTGCATATAATTGCGATGTTAGCCCATTTAAGGTATAATTATATTTTATATGCGCGAAATTGGTCCCTACATTTTTTTAAAATTATAATTATATATTTTAAATCATTTTGACACATTAAATTATTTTTCAGGAATTACTTATTATTTATTAAAATTAAAATAGGGAAAACTAGCTATTTAAATAATAGCCAGATTTGGCTTTCAATTGTAGCCCAAATCGGACCCCTCCCTAGCCCAATTTCCTATTAAATAACCCGACCCAGACCCTATAAACCCTTACCCAAACCCGGAACCCACCTACTTGGTTGAATCATGAGCGTTAATCTCCTAGATCAACAGTCCACACACACCCTTTCCTTTTTAATTCCTAAACGACCCCCTAACCCTACTCATTTCCAAACCCCCGCCGCCTTCAAATGATCTCGTCTCTCTTCTCTTTTAACCTAACCCTAATCATTCTTCAACCACCTCCCCATTCTCCGATCATCTTCGGCGACTACCTTTCAACCCCAAGCCTCCAATGGTCACTCCACCACCTTGCTCATCATCTCTAAGGCCTTTAAGGGTCCTGAGCCATGCCGATTTGGACCTAGGGTTTCTGTTTCTGTTATTCATGGCTTCTCCGGTATGATTTTGGGTAAAATCACACCTTATATGTTACGATCGGTGAAGTTTACAACAAGTTCTTTCATTTCTATCTGGGTTTCCTTTGAAACCCTAACTCTCGTCTGAATCTCTCAGATCTGTGCTATTTTGATACTTTAAGTCTGTTTCTTCATATGTTTTGCACTATTCTCGAACTTCTTCTGAAAGATCCTCAACTTTAAAACGTTTTAATTTCTTTAAAAATTAGGGTTTCTCGGAGTTCCTTCTACACTTGTTTTAACCGATTTTCTTTATGATTAAACCTCTTTCCTTGCTTGTTTTGACTGATCTTATGTTCCTGCTGCTTTTTTAACTCGCCTATGTTAAAAAGCCCTAATTTTTTAAGACCTTTTTTGCTTTGGTTCTGTGTGTTAGCCATGACTACTTGATTTTGTTAAGTTTCTATTGGTTACCATGCTTCATATGGGTTTTCTATTGAGTCTTTAGCCTACTCATGTCACTTATGTATGATTGTGTTCATTTTTTTGTTCATCTCTTGCTTCTTTCTGTCGATATGGATGACCTTGCCTGTTTGCTACGGCTGTTCGTTCTTTCCTATTTATATGTTGAAGTACAGAATCATGACTCCCTCTTGATTGATTCTGATTTCCTTAATTTATGGTTTGATTGCAAGATTTTCTTTTAAAACCCTAAAATTCTACTCGCCTATTTAAATTGACAGATTCCATTTCCTTATTTGCTATGGTACTTCATTCTTACTGAATCTTTTCCTTAATTGGTATATTCTATACTTAGACTCAATCATATGCTCTATACTTTTACTACCCCTTATATGGTAAAAATCAGTCTTTCTCAATTGATTTTCTTTCTTTGGTTATCCTTGTTGGTATCCGTTTAAGCTGTGATTCCTTGATTATAGGGGAGTACTTGCATTAATTGGATTCTAATTGTGATTACTTCCATAATTGTGCAAAACCTTTACTTGTTACCTTATTTTCTGTCTATTTTAAAAACTATAAATACCCTAAGTCTTTCATTAATAGAGGGGAACACTTGGTATTTCAAAAACTACTTCTCTTTCTAAAAATCTTTGCTCTCCCCTCTCTCTTGTGCTATTTGTTGCTATTAGCCAGCTGCAAGCCAAGGCTAATCATATGTGCTCTCTTGTTCTTTCATTCTGCTTACTTCTCTCTTCACTGGTATGTCCTAGTTTTAATTTAAAGCCTCAACAACAACATACTTCTCTTATTGTTTCAGTTTCTCTTATTTCTAGCCTGCTTCTACTTGTGGTTCCGTTGTGAAACTTCCCTTATGTGTGTTTCAAATCATGTCTTGTCAATTGTCTTTTACTTACTATGTACTTACCATCTTATGAATCCCCAAATCCCTATCCCCCTCTATGTGTTTGTGTTCTTCCTGACTAGTTTGTGATATGCCAGTGTCAACTATTTTTGAGCATGTCCAAACCAGTCCTAAGACCCTTGCTGGGTTATGTGTTTGCAGTCAAATGTCTATGTGTCCCAAACCCCTTGACCCCTGTGTGACTACTGAATTCATTTGGATTCTGTAGACTAGCTGTTTGTGATCCTATCTTATGGTGTTTGAGCTTTGTTCACTACTCCAACTTCTTTTCAAACAATCTCAGTTGCTTTACTAATTGCTTTCAAAAATAGACTTTCTGATCCAATCCTTAATAAACCTTTTACAACTTGTGTCCTGCACTCCCGCTTTACTCATAGTCAATAAGTTATGCCCCCTCTAGTATGTATACTGCCTTAGGATCCTCTTGAGAGCCCTCTGAACTCTGGGATACTGAGGCTGGCCTTTGCACACTGCACTGGTTCAATTCTTGGTTGCTAAGTCTAGGTGTAAGCATTGCCCGGGGTCCTTGAGACCCTTAGGGAACTTTGATGCACCTAGACTCTGATTTGTCTATGGAATTGAGGCTTATGAGACCATTGGAGGCTTTGGGAAACTTGGGCCTAATTGCAGGCTCCCTATAGAATAGCTTCTTGATTTTCTATTTTACTACTGTAATTCATTCATTGGCTTGTAATAATTTTTTAAAATTGGTCTTAGTAAGTTTTAAACATTTCCTGAAACAAGTTCTTTCAAAATTGCTTTAATCTCATTAGATATCATGCTTATAGGTATTAAAGGAGTTTATCTCGAAAACCTGTTTGCTTCTGCATTAATATAGACACCAGTATTCTGCATATAGGCAAGCCTTAGGGCATTTTCAAAAACTGCATTTCCTTGAAGCTGTCTCTGTCGTTTAACGTTTATGATCCTAACCGGTTTTTAAAAAGAGTCCCTAGGCAACTACTAGGTTATAACTTCTGGGTATAAAAGGGTTTATTTGTTTTTGCATATTCACTTAGATATCCTGCTTTAGGACATTGATCAATGAGACCGTAACTGTGTTTGAGTCGTGCTGCTTGTATGTTTACTTGAGGAGGAAACTTTGAGCCTCTTAATTGCTCCCATTATGTGTAAAAGTCCTAAATGTTTTAACTGTCGCCATAGAGTTTTTGCCTTTTTGAACCTTAAGGGTACGTCTATAACTATCTATAGGTAGAGGTCCTAACTCCCTCCAGCACTATTAAGAAGGGACGAGTAGCAGTATGCAATAGAATCGTTGACCAAACACTCGCTTTGCATGAACAATAATGGGATGGGAAGGGTAGATATGGGATATGATGACTTCGTGTTAATGTCACGTGTAGCCCCTCATTGAGGAGTGTTTACCGGACATTGCGTGAGGTGATCCTATAGGATAACCAACCTAGGACCCTCTTTACCCAAATCCTCTTTTATTTTTTTGTACAACTTACGGCACCTTTGAACTATCCAATGAGCTTTACTTGCAACTTATTTGATTCAACTATTTATATGGACTAACTTGTGAATATAAGTTCGGCCGGGACACAAGTTGTGGACCAAGAGGGGTGCCTAACACATTCCCCTCGAGGTCACCTTGAGCCCTTACCCTAATCTCTAGTAATGCAAACCAACGCAAGAGTTAATCACTCTAGGTGCCCTAACGCACCATAATCCGTTAGGTGGCGACTCTTCAAATACCCAATTCCCAAAAGGAAATGAGTTATCACACCCCATGGAATGTCGAAACCCGGACTTCCCCTTCAAAAGGGAAAAAGGGGGCGCGACAGCATGACGACTCTGTTGGGGATATTTTTAGGCTCTTACCCTAACAAACTTGTCTTTACAAATTAGTCCAAGCATGCTTATCCCGTACCCTGCTCCCTTATCAGAATTTAACTTTCTATTTTTTCAAGCATTTATGATTTCTTTATTACCTTGAAAACTGACTTGTCTCTTTGTTTTCCTTTTTCTATAACTGTCTTCTAAATTATTGAAATGCTGCATTTATTTTTCCTACATGAAAATACTTTCCTACATGTTATTAACTGCTGCATAAATCATGTTCCACATCATATTCCACTCATGCATCTCAAATCCTATAGCAACGCTTTAATGAGTGGTTGCGCTCTTCCTATTTATTACCCTTAAATTCGGAAAGGCTTATTTGCGGTAAAACCAGTAGATCAGCGGTGCAGTCGGCGGTGCCGTGCCTTCCCCCCAAGTTGTCCGCTTGAGGGTACCAGTCTAAAACCCCATAGAATTCTTACTCTATTTAAATTGTGCATGCATCATGGTCAAACCTAGTCGGATCAGTTATGTTGTCCACATAATGATTCTTTAAGATAAGCCTTATCTAAAGTCCATCTAGTTTTCCATAATCCCAATAGACACAACCACGTTCTGTGCATTAATTTGGAGGACTAAATACCGATATGTTGATCATAAATGTATAAATAGTCGAGTCCGGTGGGGGTAAGGCCTAACGCTTTTGTTTTGTAGAAAATGAGGCACGAGCTCCCCAGATTCGGTATGGTTAGCAATATCCTTCCATTGTTGCTAGATTGGTGGGAAGATCTTTCCTCAAGTAACAAGAAGCATGTGAAAAAGTACCTGGGTAACTTGCCTTCCCTGCTAGATATTGAACCAAACAACAAATTAAACGAGGTTGCCACCTTTTTCTGGGATAGTGAAAGAGCTGTGTTCCGTTTTGGTGACATAGAAATGACACTGCTCCTAGAGGAAATAAGAGGACTTGCAGGGTTGACTTGGGACAGTCCTGGGCTTTTGGTGCCGGAAAATCGTACAGGCAGGGGATTTTTGATGATGATGGGGCTAAAAAAGAATGTCGACCTAGTGTGCCTGAAGGACTCCTACATACCTTTCGAATATCTCTACGAGAGGTATGGCCACAACAAGTCTTTCCTCACTTATCATGATGAGATCTCCCTCACTACACTGGGTCACATCCACCGCAGAGTGTTCGTGTTCATTGTGTGCTTCCTATGGCTGATAGTGTTCCCAATGAAAAAGGGAAGAATCCACACTAGGTTGGCCATGGTCGCCAAAACTCTGATGGAGGGGATTAATGGACAGACATATACCATAGTCCCCATGATCATAGCTGATATCTATAGGGCCCTGGAACGCTGTCAAAGAGGGGTCCATCATTTCGAGGGTTGCAACTTATTGCTGCAGTAATGGTTGTTAGAACATCTCCAAAAGGGTCGCTATCGTCAAGAATTTCCGTGAAAGGCTTGGAATGACCACATTACTTTCCATCACCCTAAGCAGATGACCTACATTCCGGACATATTTGCTCAGTCGGAAAGTACCAGCGAATGGGTAGAGTTTTTTGACAATTTGACCGAGGAACAGGTGTAGTGGATGGTTGAATGGTTTCCAACAGACGAATTAATTATTAGGTCTAGGGATGCTCCACATTTCGTGTTGATTGGGTTGAGGGGGATATATCCATATGTCCCTATGCGAGTTATGAGACAAGCAGGCAGAAAATAGGTTATACTAAGGGTCATCAAGATGAGTCATTTCAGGGCGGATTTCCAAGACGATGACATACCTTACAAGTGCCAAGCTCAGCACATGTGGCACTGCAAAGTCATTGTGGAGAAAAGCACTATTGAGCTGGACAAATATCACGCGGGGTGCGAGCCTCTCTACCCTGCATGGTTGGAAGACATTCTAAAAGGAACGGTGACACCGGGAACTGGTCGAGGGAACAATCATAGACGAGGAAGCTTAAGCCCAAGTCAAATACAACAGGCTGCGCAAGAGGGTCTACGACTCTGAGAATGAGCATCGGGAGACACATGAGAGGAACGTGAAGTTGATTGAGGAATGGAAAGAGATGGAAGTCATTTCCAACAGAAAACTGGAATACCTGGAGTGAGGAATAGTGGAGTTGGAAGGCAAAGTCATAAAAAGGATTGAAAACTATCAGAATGCTGAAGGAGCCGAGGGAGGACATCTGGCCCGAGCCTACTTTCTATTGGGACTGTGTGAGCTAGGAGATCTGTTTGATGGAGTCCGGAAAATAGAATCTGGGGAATGTCCTTTTGGGACCAAATAGATTAGATTTACTTGTTTTTCTTAAAATGTAATAAGGCCAAGTGCTAGTAGTGACTTGTTTTATTATTATGTTAGTGTCGTTTTTGGATTCGTCTACTTTTATATTATGAAATGAAGCATTTATCGGCATTTGAAGTTCTCCAAATTTATTTGTCGCTAGGCCTACCTCGAGCACAACGAGGCTCCCAAATTAGGATACGAGTTTATATCTCACAATACGTGTTTAAATACTGCAAACATTTCAGGATCCCTACTAACTTGTTACCTTTTTGTTTTGTTAAATTTTTTTATTATTCCCATCCACATAGGTTGGTTCATCCATATTGGCCTTGTCAGCATATCATACCAGATCTAGAGGCCCTCCACCTCATCCTCCTCCAAGCAACACAAAAAGCTGAGGGAAAGCAAAGATGGACGACTTAACTGGAATGCGAAAAGAAAATGGTGAGAACGCAGAGACCTCCGACGGTTGTAGTACTTCGACCCCTAATGACCTGATTTTGAGACTTGAACAAAAGATACTAGAACTGCAAGGAGAACTTGAGCAGGTCCGCAATTTGGCAAACTTATCACTCACCCTCAATGTCCCTGATATACAGCAACAGAATGCAAAGAACCCAACACCTCCTCAAAACATACAAAACCAACAGCCGCAAAATCCTACCATACCAAATCAATATACAACTCCACCACAACAGCACCAACCAATCTCTTACCCACCAACCACCACTTACCACACTCCCTAAAATACACCATCATTTATTCCTGATCCACAAAACTCCACCAATGACCATCACTATACCCAAATCCCTAGCACCCATCAGAGCAACCCTATATACGTGAAAACTATACCACATTCTACCCAGCCAATCTCCTGTGCACCGGAATCATCCAAAAATGACCTGCTTATTAAGAACATGGCCGAAGAACTCAAGAAATTGACAAGCCAAGTTCAAGGTGTTGAAGGCGATAGAGGAATAGAAGGTTTGATCTACGAAGATCTGTGCATACAACCCAATGTGGAATTGCCAGAAGGGTACAAACCTCCCAAGTTTGAAATGTTCGATGGTACAGGTGATCCCAGGGTCCACCTAAGGACTTACTATGACAAGCTTGTCGGGGTCGGAAAAGATGAAAAAATTCGAATGAAGCTCTTTATGAGGAGCCTTACTGGGGATGCATTGTCTTGGTATATCAGCCAGAATACCAAGAAATGGTCCAATTGGGTAAGCATGGCGTCAGATTTCATGGATCGGTTCAGGTTCAACACAGAAAATACACCTGATATCTTCTACATTCAGAATCTTAAGAAGAAACCTATTGAGACTTTCCGCGAATATGCTACTCATTGGAGGTCGGAAGCCGCCAAAGCCAGGCCCGCTTTGGACGAAGAATAGATGAATAAATTCTTTGTCAGAGCACAGGATCCACAATATTATGAGAGGTTGATAGTCATCGAAAATCACAAATTCTCGGATATCATCAAGCTCGGTGAAAGGATCGAGGAAGGAATCAAGAGCAGGATGGTAATAAATTTCGAGGCACTGCAAGCCACGAATAAGGCACTCCAATCAGGTGGCATATCGAAGAAGAGAGATGTTGGGGCATTAATGGTGGCCTAGGGCCCAAAAACTCCACTCACATATCAAACACCTCTACTCACATACCAAACACCTCCACTCACCTACCAGACACCTCCACCCATCTATCAAACACCTCCACCCACATACCAGATACCTCCACCTACATACCAAACACCTCCACCTACATATCAACCTTCGTCTCCTAGATATTCCCAACCAGCCACTGTCCATCATACCTATAATTCCCAACCATCCCACTTCAGTCACCACCAACTTGCCAAAATTATCCAAGACCAAAACCCAATTTCGACCGCAAGCCACCCAGACAATACACTACCATTGTTGAGCCCATCGACCAATTGAATGAAAAGTTAAAAACCACAGGTTACGTCACTCCTATTCCCGCTGTGGCGCTAGAAAATCCATCCCAATGGGTCAATCCGAACAAAACCTGTGCATACCACTCCAGTATAAAAGGGCACACCACTGATGAGTGCCGAACATTGACGGATAAGATCCAGACACTCATTGACAATAAGGTCATACAGGCGAAGGAAGCCACACCTAATGTCTGCAACAATCATCTCCCTGATCATAGAGGTAACAATGTACATGTTATAAAAACAAATGAGGAATGGGACCCTGAGGGTTAATCGGGCTTATCCGAGAAGGCGATGACTTTAAGGTTGCAGTTACACTTACTCTTATCCGAGACGGTGTCAACCAAAAACCCCATTCAACTCAAAAGCGATACCCTGGGATTATGTCACTGAGGCTTGGCGAAAAGGGAAGACTAAGATAGAGGAATCTGACGCCGCACAAGGGATAACTAGAACTGGAAGAGTCTACACACCTGAACACCTGGGAGGTTCATGTAAGGATGCCACTACTAGGCAACCTGTCATTGAGATTGGGTCGGATGACCTGTGAAGGAAAGTACAGGCAAAAGAGTATTCTGTTGTTGACCATCTGAACAAAGTTCCTAATCAGATATCTATCCTGTCGCTATTACAGAATTCTGAGGCACAAGAGAACGCCTTGATGAAAGTACTGAGCGAGGCTTATATACCCAATAATATCACTGGTGGAGAAATGGACAACATGGTTGGTCCAATGCTGGAGAGCCATAAGATTATCTTCTACGAAGATGAGCTGCCGCCCGAAGGTCTGAATCACAATCGAGCATTGCACATTACGGTACAATTTGAAGACAAGTTCATTGCTAGGGTCCTGGTTGATGGAGGTTCAAGTCTAAACATTTGTCCGTTTGACACCCTGAAAAGGTTGGATAAAGGTTTTCATGAAATACGGACCGGGAGCATGAATGTGAAGGCTTTCGATGGGTCCCAGATGGCCACGATTGGGAAAATCAACCTTTGCTTGCAGATGGGACCAACCTGGTTCGACGTTGAATTCCAAATGCTTGACATACCAGCCTCATATAATCTTTTGTTAGGCCGCCCATAGATCCATGCTGCTGGAGCCGTGCTTTCCACACTACATCAAGCCATAAAATTCGAATGGAATCGTCAGGAGGTAATCATTCATAGAGACGGGAGTAACCCCATTTACACTAGTCAAACCATTCCGGCCATTGGATATAGAAGAAGGCTAGCAGGGGAAACCTATCATCACATTGAACGGGTCAACTCCGTCGAGAGGGATAAGTGGTGGAGTAACAAAATAGAAAGCATACTAGTATGGTCTGGATACAAACCCCGCAAAGGGTTGGGAAAGAACCTCCAGGGTATCACCAAGCCGGTACGGCTAAAAAATCATAGTACCACCTTTGTGCTCGGATACCAGTATACATGGCAAGAGTACAGGGAGTGGTCGCCTCCATGGCATGGACCGTATTACCCTCTTGAGCAACCTGTACCCATTTGGAACAAGCTTTCCATCAGGCAGACACAATATGGGGAACTGCTCAAGAAGAAGCACTAGCTGGGCTGAAGGACCTGTTCTTAGAAGAAGAGGATATGGATTGCAGTGCCATAATTGAGGAGGAGGAGGAAGAAGGCCTCTCCATTCAGACTATGGCAAAGGGAGCTGTTCTCATAAACTGGACCATCACACCATCCCGAGCCTGCCGAGTCCCTAGGTAGCTTGGTAGAATTTATAGCTATTCTAGGCTTAAATTTTTCAGCAATTCTGATTTAAGATTTCTTTGTTTAAAATAAATGCTCGATCCACCGAGCCAAGCTTTGTTTGAATAATTTTCTCAGTTTTAATCAAATGCATTTATCCTTTATCATTATTCATTACTATTTTTATACTTTTCCCTTCTATAGTGTTATTATTACTTTTCCTGATGAACCAGTGACTGTGACATGTAATGAGGCAACGCAACAGGAGAATAGTGACTTAGAGGAAGAAGATGAGATACCCGAGGAAATTGTCAGAGAAGCTGAGAATTTTGAGAACAAGCCTAAATCCAACTTGGACGAGACAGAAGCAGTAAATTTGGGAGACGCCGAGACCGTCAAAGAGACCCGCATCAGCATTCACTTGTCACTAACAGAAAAGGAGGAGTATGTCTGATTCCTAAAGGAATGTGAGGATATCTTCGCATGGTCGTATGACGATATGACCGGTTTGAGCACATCTATAGTAGCTTATAAGTTGCCTACCAATCCCAAGTGTCCGCCAGTCAAGCAGAAACTCAGAAAATTCAAACCAGACATGAGTTTGAAAATCAAGGAGGAAGTTACCAAACAGATCAAAACCAAAGTTTTCAGGGTGGTTGAGTACCCAACATGGTTAGCTAATATTGTGCTAGTTCCTAAGAAAGACGGGAAGGTCAGGGTATGCGTTGATTATCGGGATTTAAACAAAGCAAGACCCAAAGATATCTTCCCACTGCCAAATATACATATCCTGATCGATATGCGCCAAGCATGAACTCCAATACTTTGTAGATTGCTTCGCAGGTTATCACCAGATCTGGATGGATGAAGAAGATGCCGAGAAGACAACTTTTATTACGCCTTGAGGTGTATACTATTACAAGATAATGCCATTCCGTCTGAAGAATGCTGGGGCCACTTACATAAGAGCCATGACAACCATCTTCCATGATATGATACACAAGGAAATAGAGGTGTATGTAGATGACATAATTATCAATTCCAATAGGGCCGCAGATCACATAGAAGACTTGAGGAAATTCTTCGACGGGCTCAAAAGGTACAATTTGAAGTTGAACCCCTCAAAGTATGAATTCGGGGTTCTCGCAGGAAAGTTATTGGGATTCATTGTCCGTCGCCGAGGGATCGAGCTAGATCCAACAAAAGTCAAAGCTATTCAGGAGTTACCGCCACCTAAAAGCAAAAAGGACGTGATGAGCTTCCTGGGACGGCTCAACTACATCAGCTGATTCATAGCAGAATCCACAGTAATATGTGAACCCATCTTCAAGATGCTGAGGAAAGATGCCGAGACAAGTTGGACCGAGGATTGTCAGAAAGCTTTTGACAAGATCAAGGAATACCTGTCCACACTGCCAGTTCTGGTCCCGCCAGAACCAGGACGACCTTTGCTGCTTTATCTATCCGTGTTAGATGGAGCCTTTGGATGTGTTTTGGGACAACATGACAAGACAGGAAGAAAGGAGCCATCCATATAATACCTGAGTAAGAAATTCACACCTTATGAAGCACGATATTCTATACTTGAACGCACTTGCTGTGCTTTGACCTGGACAGCCCAGAAGTTGAGGCATTATTTCTGTGCGTACACTACGTACCTCATATTCAGGATGGATCATCTAAAGTACATATTTCAAAAGCCCATGCCTACAGGGAGGTTGGCTAAATGGAAGATACTACTGAGTGAGTTCGACATCGTCTATATAACTCAAAAGGCGGTCAAGGGACAAGCATTGGCCGATAACCTCACTAAAAATACGGTGGGAAGAGAATACGAACCATTCAAAACGTATTTTCCTAATGAAGAAGTATCGTTCGTGAGAGAAGACATTACAGAAGCATATGACAGTTGGAGGATGTTCTTTGACGGAGCCGCAAATTTTAAGGGAGTAGGCATTGGAGCAGTTCTGGTATCAAAAGCTGGCCAACACTATCCGGTATCTGCCAAACTCAAATTTCCCTGTACCAACAACATGGAAGAATATGAAGCCTGCTTACTAGGGCTCAACATGGCAATCGACATAAACATTCAGGAGTTGTTGGTGATCGGCGATTCAGATTTGCTGGTACACCAGGTGCAAGGAGAATGGGCTACCAAGAATTCCAAGATATTACCATATCTGCACCATGTACAGGAATTGAAAAGAAGGTTCACGAAGATAGAATTCCGACATGTGCTCAGAATTTAGAATGAGTTCGCCGACACAGTAGCCAGTTTGTCATCAATGATACAACATCCAGATAAGAACTATATTATCCCATTCCGGTGAGAATCCATAATCAGCCGGCATATTGTGCTCATGTTGAGGAAGAAGCAGATGGAAAGACTTGGTTCCATGATATCAAGGAGTACTTATCAAAAGGAGAATACCTAAAGCATGCAAATCACACTCAGAAACGCACGCTCCGGAGATTGTCAAATCTTTCTTCCACAGGGAAGGGAACTTGTACAGGAGAACTCCGAATTTGGGCTTACTAAGGTATGTCGACGCAAAGGAAGCTTCTAAGCTACTTAAGGACGTGCATGCTGAGACCTGCGGGCCGTACATGAATAGCTTCGTTCTGGCCAAGAAAATACTCAGGGCAGGTTACTTCTAGATGACTATAGAGACTGATTGTATTCAGTATGTCCGCAAATGCTTTCAATATCAAGTGCATGCCGACATGATAAAAGTTCCACCAAGTGAGCTCAATGCAACAAGCTCACCTTGGCCATTCGCCTCCTAGGGAATGGATGTTATTGGTCCAATTGAGCCCACAGCTTCAAACGGACACCGGTTTATTCTGGTAGCCATTGATTATTTCACAAAATGGGTAGAAGCCGCATCTTACAAAGCTGTAACTAAGTAAGTCATTGTAGATTTTGTCAAGGATCGTATTGTCTACCGATTCGGAGTTCCTGAGTCCATTATCATTGACAATACCGCCAACCTCAACAGTGATTTGATGAAAGCTATATGTGAAACCTTCAAAATAAAGCACAAGAATTCCACCGCCTACAGACCTCAGATGAATGGAGCCGTGGAAGCTGCCAACAAGAACATTAAGAAGATACTAAGGAAAATGGTAGAGAATCACAAGCAGTGGCATGAGAAGTTACCCTTTGCTCTGTTGGGGTATCGCACCACAGTTTGCACATCAGCCGGGGCAACCCCCTACATGTTGGTTTATGGTACTGAGGCTGTCATCCCAGCCGAGATAGAGATTCCTTCTTTAAGAGTCATACAAGAAGCTGAACTCAGCGATGTGGAATAGATAAGAAGTAACTATGAACAGTTGGCCCTTATCGATGGAAAGAGAATGAACGCAGTATGCCACAGCCAACTGTATCAGAATAGAATGTCCAGAGCTTTCAACAAAAGGGTCAAACCAAGACAGTTCCCACCAGGGAAGCAGGTATTGGAGAAGATTTTCCCATACCAAGATGAAGCCAAAGGGAAATTCTCTCCCAACTAGCAAGATCCGTATACGGTTCACAAGGTACTAACAGGAGGAGCACTCACACTTGCAGAGATGGATGGAGAAATCTGGCCAAAACCAATCAATTCAGACGTAGTCAAGAGATACTATGCCTAGATTATTTCACATTTTCTTTTCTGATGTAATTGAACTATGCTTGACCTGATTCCCGCTTAAGAGGGGATACGTAGGCAGCCTTATGGGTTCGGTCATATCATAATAAAATTTTCATTTTCCCCAGAATCAGAAACTAGGGCAGAATTTTGAGGAGGGTCCTCAAAATTCCGGAACAAGTCCAGCCAGCGCCATCAAATGCCAAGAAGTCAGTCATCAGCCAAGAACTGGGGCAGAATTTTGAGAAAGATTCTCAAAATTCCGAAGAAGATTCAGCAAGGTCCGCCATATGAAAACGGTTAAAAATCATCCACTAAACTAGGGCAGAATTTTGAGGAGGACCCTGAAAATTCTGACATAAGAGAGCTACAATGCCTTTGAAATGTGTCATAGTCGCTAGTTCATCAAAAGTTACTTGATATATCAATATACTTCGAAAACAATCCTATTTTATCAAAGAAAGCATGTTTTTTTGAAAATTCTATTTTTTTATAACAATCAGGTGCTACCTAGGGGAACTCGAAGGGGGCTTCCAAGGCGGAGCAAAGCAAGGCTAGCAGACGAAGCAAGAACCAACCTCCCTTTATGAAACTTACGATTTTTCTTTGAATGCATGCACATTTGACGATAGCATTCGTACACAAAGCAAATTCACCATCCATCCAGCCATCCAACCATTAGATGTTGAACATAACCTAGCTAAGATATACTCTACCTTTATCTGCTATTCTCTCTTTGCATGAGTCTAATCCTTGACTCCATATTTGCATGAGTCTAATCTCTGACTCCCCATTTGCATGAGTCTAATCCCAGACTCCGTATCTGCATCAGGCTAAGCATTTCCTTCCATTTGCACGGGACTAAGCCCTGTCCCGAATCTTGCATGAGGTTAAGCTCTACCTTCATATTTTCATACGGCAAAGCACTGCCTTCTCTTTGCATGAGACTAAGGGTGTGTTTGGTATAACGGAAAATGTTTTTCCGTGGAAAATATTTTCCAAAAAAATATTTTCTTGGAAAACAAGTAGTAATCTTATTCATTTTCCGGTGTTTGGTACGCAAATTAAGGAAAATGACTTTTCAAGAGTATTCATAAATAATATAGATTAATAAACATGAAGCCATAAACTTTCAAACAAACAACCTTCCGGACCCACAAATTTCATAAACTTTTGAACCACTAAACTTTCAATACCACAAAATTTCGAACCCGTAAACTTTATAATTTCTAAACCCGTAAACTTCCAAACACATAAACCTCCGAACTCATAATTTTGGAATTTGTAAAATTTTGAGCCTTTAAACCGATAAATAATAAAATTAAAATTGAAAATATATTTAAAATTTTTTTTTTTTTTTTCGGGAGGGGAGGGGAGTAAAACGAAAAAAAAATAGAAATTTAAATTACAAAAAAAGTAATTTTTTTTGTGCGGGGGGGGGGGGTGAGGGGGTGAGGTGAGGGGTGGGGTGGGTGGTGCAGAAAAATGAAAAAACAGAAATTTGAAATTGCAAAAAAAAATTAAGGTAAAAAAAATATCTTTTTGCGCGGGGCGGGGGCAGGGGGGGTTATAGGGTGGGTGGTAACGGAAAAACTGAATTATTTTTTTTTAAAAAAACCTTTTTTTGGAGAGGGGTGGGGTGGGTTGGTGAGGGTGGGGAAGGTTGAGAAGGAGCTTTGGAAAATTTTTTCCCTTCTCTTGATAAGGAAAACATTTTCCTCCAATTGGAGGAAAATGAAATGATAAGGAAAATATTTTCCGAAAAATGTTTTCCTTCATACCAAACACACCCTAAGCTCTGTCTCCAATCTTGCATGAGTCTAATCCCTGATTCCATATTTGCATGAGTCTAGTCCCGGACTCCATATTTGCATAAGGCTAAGAATCGCCTTCTCTCTGCATGAGTCTAAGTCCTGACTCCATATTTGCATGAGGCTGATCCTTGCCTCCATACCTGCACGAGTCTAAGCTCTGACTCCATATTTGCATGAGGCTAATCCTTGCCTCCCTGTTTGCATAAGGCTAATCCCTGCCTCCCCCACTTGCACATGACTAAGCACTGTCCCTCTTTGCACCAATATTGCTCTATTTTCTACTACTATCTACCTGCTTTTCAATCGGGCTAAGATCTGCCCTCTACTTCGCAAGACTAAACCTTGTCTTGTTATATCATGTTATTGCATCTCTTAGGCTAAAACATCGCCAATCTGTCCAAAGGCATCATCCTCATAGCCGGAAGACACCATGCCATGGCCTGAGGATCTCTCGAATTTGCATATCATTATTCAAAGGTATCATGGTTTGGAGGCACCATTTTCATGGACCGAGAACACCATTTCATGGCCTGCGAATCCCTCATTAAACAATTCATGGCCCAGGATGTCATGGTTCAAGGACGTCTTCTTTAACCGTCCGAAAACAACCTTCATGGTCCAAAAGGAATTTGCATCATGTTTAAATTTTTGCAAATACATTAGTAGCATCTTTTATTTGCAGGTAACCAATAAGCAACCACTATCCTAGCAAGAGCGATCTCGCTCTAGTTCCCTCCAACCGCCTTGAGCCTTAACCGTTCATCGTAGCTGCTTCCACATCTCGTGTCCGTTCTTACAATAATTTCATTGGCATACTCCGCAGGTAAATCCAGAACTACACATGGCCTGATTCCTGTAAAACCAGGGATATGTAGGCAACTCGAAAACCGGAGTTTGGCCTCCGACTTTTGAAACATCCCATCCGGTCAAAATTGGCCATCATTTCTTTACCCGAAAACTCTTTCATCCTTCCCGGGTAAAGAGGGGCAGCTGTTGATACCCAGTTTTTTCCTATGTATTTTAAATATGCATAAATACCTTCAAAATAGCATATATATGCATATATAATCATGCAAAAATTTTTTATAAATTTTCCCATAATTTTAAGGATTTAAATTGATTTATTTTCTCCACTTTTATCCATAAAATCCCCAATAATTATTTTCTAAATTATTATTATAATGATTTATTCATTTAATTTCTATACTTATGCCAAAATATGGCTAATGTAATTTTTATAATCACATTTAGTATTTTTAAGCTAAATTGCATATAATTACAATGTTCGCCCATTTAAGGTATAATTATATTTTATATGCGCAAAATTGGTCGCTATATTTTTTTAAATGATAATTATGTATTCTAAATCATTTTGGCATATTAAATTATTTTCCAGGAATTACCTACTATTTATTATAAATTAAAATAGTGGAAAATCGACTATTTAAATAATAGCCAAATTTGGCTTTCAATTTTAGCCAAAGTGGACCCAATCCCCAGCCCAATTTCCTATTAAATAACCCGACCCAAACCCTATAAACCCTTACCCAAACCCGAAATCCAACTACCCGATTGAATCCTGACTGTTGATCTGGGAGATCAACAGTCCACACACACCCTTTCCTTTTTAATTCCTAAACGACCCCCTAAACCTACTCATTTCCAAACCCCCGCCGCCTTCAGATTCTCTGGTCTCTATTCTCTCTCAACCTAACCCTAATCATTCTTCAACCACCTCCTCTTTCTCCAGTCATCTCCGGCGACTACCTTTCAACCCCAAGCCTCTAATGGCCACTCCACCACCTTGCTAATCATCTCTAAGGCCTTCAAGGGTCCTGGGCCATGCCGATTTGGACCTAGGGTTTATGTTTCTGTTATTCATGGCTTCTCCCATGTGATTTTGGGCAAAATCACACCTTATATGTTATGATCGATGAAGTTTACAACAGGTTCTTTCGTTTCTATCTGGGTTTCCTTTGAAACCCTACCTCTCGTCTGAATCTCTCAGATCTATGCTATTTTTATGCTTTAAGTCTGTTTCTTCATATGTTTTGCACTATTCTCGAACTTTTTCTGAAAGATCGTCAACTTTAAACAATTTTACTTTCTTTAAAAATTAGGGTTTCTCGGAGTTCCTTCTACACTTGTTTTAACTGATTTTCTTTATGATTAAACCTCTTTCCTTGCTTGTTTTTGACTGATCTTATGTTGTTGTTGCTTTTTTAACTAGCTTATGTTAAAAAGCCCTAATTTTTTAAGACCTTCTTTGCTTTGGTTCTGTGTGTTAGCCATGACTACTTGATTTTGTTAAGTTTCTGTTAGTTACCATGCTTCGAATGGGTTTTCTACTGAGTCTTTAGCCTACTCATGTCACTTCTGTATGATTGTGTTCATTTTGTTTGTTCATCTCTTGCTTCTTTCTGTTGATATGGCTGACCTTGCCTGTTTGCTATGCCTGTTCGTTCTTCTCTATTTATATGTTGAAGTACAGAATCATGACTCCCTCTTAATTGATTCTGATTTCTTTAATTTATGGTTTGATTGCAAGATTTTCTTTTAAAACCCTAAAATTCTACTCGTCTGTTTAAATTGACTAATTCCATTTCCTTATTTGCAGTGGTACTTCATTCTTACTGAATATTTTCCTTAATTGGTTTATTCTGTACTTAGACTCAATCATATGCTCTATACTTTTACTACCCCTTATATGGTAAAAATTGGTCTTTTTCAATTTATTTTCTTTCCTTGGTTATCCCTGTTGGTATCCGTTTAAGTTGTGATTCCTTGATTAAAGGGTAGTACTTGTATTAATTGGATTCTAATTGTGATTACTTCCATAATTGTGCTAAACCTTTACTTGTTACCTTACTTTTTGCCTATTTTCAAAACTATAAATACCCTAAGTCTTTCATTAACAGAGGGGAACACTTGGTTTTTCAAAAACTACTTCTCCTGCTAAAAATCTCTGCTCTCCCCTCTCTCTTGTGCTATTTGCAACTATTAGCCGGCTGCAAGCCAAGGCTAATCATCTGTTGTCTCTTGTTCTTTCATTATGCTTACTTCTCTCTCCACTGGTATGTCCTAGTTTTAATTTAAAGCCTCAACAACAACATGCTTCTTTTATTGTTTCAGTTTCTCTTATTTCAAGTTTGCTTCTTCTTGTGGTTCCATTGTGAAACTTGTAGTTAAGTCACATTATAAGCATGTTATTATGTCTCCCTTTCCCTTTAGATTAATGTATTCCCTTATGTGTGTTTCAAAGCATGCCTTGGTAATTGTCTTTTACTTACCGTGTACTTACCATCTTATGAATCCCCAAATCCCTATCCCCCTCTATGTGTTTGTGTTCTTCCTGACTAGTTTGTGTTTGTGCCAGTGTCAACTATTTCTGAGCATGTCCAAACCAGTCCTAAGACCCTTGCTGGGTTATGTGTTTGCAGTCAAATGTCTATGTGTCCCAAACCCCTTGACCCCTATGTGACTACTGAATTCATTTGGATTCTGTAGACTAGCTGTGTGTGATCCTATCTTAAGGTGTTTGAGCTTTGTTCACTACTCCAACTTCTTTTCAAACAATCTCAGTTGCTTTACTAATTGCTTTCAAAAACAGACTTTCTGATCCAGTCCTTAATAAACCTTTTTCAACTTGTGTCCTGCACTCCCACTTTACTCCTAGTCAATAAGTTCTGCCCCCTCTAGTATGTGTACTGCCTTGGGATCCTCTTGAGAGCCCTCTAAACTCTGGTATACTGAGGCTGGCCTTTCCACACTGCCCTGGTTCAATTCTTGGTTGCTAAGTCTAGGTGTAAGCATTGCCCGGGGTCCTTGAGGCCCTTAGGGAACATTGATGCACCTAGACTCTAATTTGTCTATGGAATTGAGGCTTATGATTCCATTGGAGGCTTTGGAAAACTTGGGCCTAATTGCAGGCTCCCTATAGAATAGCTTCTTGATTTTATATTTTACTTATATAATTCATTCATTGGCCTATAATAATTTGTAAACAGATAATTGGGGTATTTAGTAAAAGGGTAGATAGATGCATACTTTAAAGGGTAATACAGGTAGAAATCCTTCACTTAGGACCTTATTTTTGAAGTCTGACTTCTTGCATAAGTAAAAAATGTGCTCATAGGTTTGCTCTTTTGAATCTGATTGCTTTGCCTAATAGAATTCATGCATATAGGATTTCACTCTTAATTTCGTTTGCATCAGGTAGAAATCATGTTCATAAGGTTCTGCATTTTGTCATGTTAGAAACCATGTTTATAGTTTCCAAACAATCATATATTAAATAAATTCAAATATAGATGCCATGCCTATAGGATTTAACTTCGATTCTATTTTAACGAGTATTCCTGTATGTTGCTGCAAATCGATTAAAATCAGTAATCCACCTAGATATCATGCCTATAGGGATTCTACTCGTAATACTGTCTGATAATTTAGTTAGGCCTAATAAATCAATTTCATTACGCCTAGTTCATTTTTTAAAACTGGTCTTAGTTAGTGTTAAACATTTCTTGAAACAAGTTCCTTTCAAAATTGCTTTAATCTCATTAGATATCATGCCTATAGGTATTAAAGCAGTCTATTTCGAAAACCTGTTTGCTTCTGCATTAATATAGACACCAGTATTATGCATATAGGCAAGCCTTAGGGCATTTTCAAAAACTGCATTTCCTTGAAGCTGTCTCTGTCGTTTAACCTTTCTTATCCTAACAGGATTTAAACAGTGTCCTTAGGCAACTACTAGGTTATAACTTCTGCGTATAAAAGGCTTTGTCTGTTTCTGCATATTCACTTAGATATCTTGCTTTAGGACATTGATCAATGAGACCTTAACTGTATGTGAGTTGTGCTGCTTATATGTTTACTTGAGGAGGAAACTTTGAGCCTCTTAATTGCTCCTATTATGTGTAAAAGTCCTAAATGCTTTGAGTGTCTCCTTAGAGTTTTTGCCTTTCTGAACCTTAGGGGTACATCTAGAACTATCTATAGGTAGAGGTCCTAACTCCCTCCAAGACCATTAAGAAGGGATGGGTAGCAGCACGCAATAGAAATCGTTGACCAAACAATCGCTTTGCATGACCAATAAGGGGAAGGGAAGGGTAGATATGGGATATGATGACTACGCGTTAATGTCACGTGTAGCCCCTCATTGAGGAGTGTTTACCAGACATTGCGTGGGGTGATCCTATAGGATAAACAACTTAGGACCCTCTTTACCCAAATCCTCTTTTATTTTTTTGTACAACTTATGCCAACCTTTGAATTATCCAATGTGCTTACTTGCAACTTATTTGATTCAACTATTTATATGGACTAATTTGTGAATATAAGTTCGGCTGGGACCCACAGTTGTGGACCAAGAGGGGTGCCTAACACCTTTTCCTCGAGGTCACCTCGAGCCCTTACCCTAATCTCTGGTAATACAAACCAACCCAAGAGTTAATCGCTCTAGGTGCCTAACGCACCATAATCCGTTAGGTGGAGACTCTTCAAATACCCAATCCCCAAAAGGAAATGAGTTATCACACCCCATGGAATGTCAAAACCCGGACATACCCATCAAAAGGGAAAAAGGGGGCGCGATATGGGGCAGGGGGTAGAGGCAGAGGACGCACACGTGGTGCAGCCAAAGCACCTGCGCGAGCTGCCACCGAGGTACCACCAGTAGTTCCAGCCGGAGTCTAGGCACCTGATACGCCTACTACTACTACTACTACTACTACTACTACTACTACTACTACTACTACTACTACTACTACTACTACTACTACTACTACTACTACTACTACTACTACTACTACTCTAGCTCTTTAGGAGACTCTTGTGCAGTTCATGAGCATGTACACCACTTTGGCTCAGGCAGGGTTGCTTCCCCTTGCTGCAGCCACATCTCAGGCAGGGGGAGAAGCATAACTCCCACCACCCGCAATCCTGAGCAGCGAGTGCATGTTGATCGGGTCCCATAGATTATTCTTGTACAACTTGTAGTCCCAGGCCAGCCCGAGGATATGGCAGCGACTTCAGCGGATAAGTAGCGGAGGCTTGAGAGGTTCAAGAAGTATGATCCTCATGTATTCAGTGGGTTAGCCTCTGATGATGCCTTGGATTTCTGGAGGAGTGTCATCGCATCCTCCGTACTATGGGTATATCTGGATCAAGTGGGGTTTCTTTCACTGCCTTCTAGCTTCGAGGGGCCGCCTATGAGTGATGGCGCACCTATGAGTTAGATAGTCCGGATGAGGCAGCTTCACTGGCTTGGACCCAGTTTTCAGATATGTTCCTGAGAGAGTTTGTTCCTCAAAGCTTCAGGGATGCATGAAGCACAGAGTTTGAGCATTTGCACCAGGATACTATGACTGTCTCGGAGTATGCTGTTCATTACACTAGTTTGGCTAGACATGCCCCAACCTTGGTTTCTACTGTTCGCGAGAGGGTTCGCTGGTTTATTGAGGGGCTTATTCCCAGCATCAGGTCTAGCATGGCTCGTGAGTTGGAGATAGATATTTCTTATCAGCAGGTGGTGAGCATTGCTAGGAGGATTGAGGGTATGCATGTAGGGAGAGAGAGGAGAAGGAGGCCAAGAGGTCTTGAGAGTCGGGCTATTATTCTGGTGCCCGTGACCCAGCTGGAGGTCGTCATGGTAGTGGTTATATAAGTCTCCCTGTTCATTCAGCTCTTCCAGCAGCCAGTGGTATTCCAGTTCCTCCTAGGCCTTAGGAGCCTTATTATGCACCTCTAGTATCTAGTGCGCCTCCTGTGCGGGGTGCTTTTAGTGGTCAGTCCAGTAGACCTGGCTCAAGCCAGTCATAGCCACCACGTCCTCCCAGAGCTTGTTTTAAGTGTTGTGACACATGCCATATGGTGATGGATTGCCCCTAGACTAGGGAGGAGTGCGCCTCTACAGACTTCCCAGCCACAGTGCGCCCCATAGAGTTCTCATGCTATGGTTATAGCTCCAGTTGCTACCCCACCTGCTCAGCCAGCTAGAGGTGGAGGTTGGGGAGGTAGAGGTTTCCCTAGGGGGGGAGGCCATGCCCGATACTATGCCTTTCTTGCCCGTACCGAGGCTGTTGCCTCTGATTCTGTCATCACAGGTATTATACTTGTTTTTTACAAAGATGCATCGGTTCTATTCGATCCAGGCTCCACTTACTCTTATGTGTCTTCTTATTTTGCTCCGTATTTAGGTGTACCTCGGGATTCTTTGAGTTCCCCTATTTATGTTTCTACTCCTGTGGGAGATTCTCTTGTTGTGGATCATGTTTATCGGTCATGTTTGGTTGCTTTTAGTGGTTTTTAGACCAGAGCCAATTTATTGTTACTCAGCATGGTAGATTTTGATATTATCTTGGGCATGGACTGGTTGTTTCCCCATTATGTTATTCTTGATTGTCACACCAAAACTGTGACACTAGCTATGCTAGGTGTACCGCGTGTTGAGTGGAGGGTGCTTTAGATCACACTCCTAGCAGAGTTATTTCTTTTCTTAAGGCTCAACCTATGGTTGAGAAGGGGTGTGACGCGTATCTAGCTTATGTGAGAGATGTCAGTATTGATACCCCTTCAGTTGATTCAGTCCCAGTAGTACGGGATTTTCCTTATGTTTTTCCAGCTGATCTTCCAGGAATGCCACCTGATAGAGATATTAATTTTGGCATTGATCTGTTGTTGGTCACTCAGCCCATTTCTATTCCTCTATATTGTATGGCTCCTCCTAAGTTGAAGGAGTTGAATGATCAATTACAGAATTACTTGATAAGGGTTTTTTTTGGCCCAGTGTATCACCTTGGGGTTCTCTTGTCTTGTTTGTGAAGAAAAAGGATGGTTCTATGCGTATGTGCATTGATTATTGCCAGTTGAACAAAGTTACAGTGAAGAACCGATATCCTTTGCCTCGTATTGATGATTTGTTTGACAAGCTTCAAGGTGCATGAGTATTTTCTAAGATTAACTTGCGTTCAAGGTACCATCAGTTGAAGATTCGGGAGCCTGATATCCCGAAGACTACTTTCAGGACTCGGTATGGTCATTACGAGTTCCTTGTTATGTCATTTGGGCTGACCAATGCCCCAGCAGCCTTTATGCATTCCAGACATATCTTGACTCGTTTGTCATTGTCTTTATTAATGATATTCTAGTATATTCCCAAAATCGGGAAGATCATGAGCAGCACTTGAGGACAATGCTCCAGAATTTGAGGGAAAAGAAGTTATATGCAAAGTTCTCAAAATGTGAGTTTTAGTTGGATTCTGTGGCATTCTTAGGCCACGTGGTATCAAGTGAGGGTATTTAGGTGGATCCGAAGAAAGTAGAGGCAGCGCAGAGTTGGCCCAGACCATCCTCAGCTACAAATATCCGCAGTTACCTTGGCTTGGCGGGTTACTACCGCCATTTTGTGGAGGGGTTTTCATCGATTGTAGCCCCTATGACTAGGTTGACCCAGAAGGGTGCTCTGTTCCAGTGGACATAAGAGTGTGAGGCAAGCTTTCAGAAGCTCAATGCAGCTTTGACTACAACCCCAGTTTTGATATTGCCTATAGGTTCGGGTCTTATACGGTCTATTATGATGCCTCAAGGATTGGCCTTGTATCGGTGTTGATGCAGGACGGTAGGGTGATTGCCTACGCATCCAGACAGTTGAAGGTACATGACAAGAATTACCCTGTCCATGATCTAGAGTTAGCTACCATTTTTTACGCCCTGAAGATCTGGCACCATTATTTGTACAGTGTTCCTTGTGAGATTTATACTGATCATCGGATCTTGCAGCACCTGTTCAAGCAAAAGGATCTTAATTTACGCCAGATGAGGTGGTTAGAGTTGCTAAAGGACTATGATATCACTATTTTCTATCACCCAGGCAAGGCCAATATGGTGGCCGACGCCTTGAATTACCGGGCAGAGAGTTTGGGGAGTTTGGCTTATTTACCAGCAGCGGAGAGGCCCATGGCGATGGATGTTCAGGCCTTAGCCAGCCAGTTTGTGAGATTGGATCTTTTGGAGCCTAGTCGGTTCTAGCTTGCGTGTTTTCTCGGTCTTCCTTATTTGATCATATCAGGGAGCGTCAGTACGATGACCCTCATTTGCTTGTCCTCAAGGACACGGTTTAGCATTGTGATTCTAGGGATGTGACTATTGGTAATAATGGCATATTGAGGATGCAAGGTCGGATTTGTGTACCCAATGTTGATGGTCTTCGGGAGTTGATTTTAGAGAAGGCCTATATCTCGCGGTATTCGATTCATCCGGATATCGCAAAGATGTATCAGGATTTGAGATAACACTATTGGTTGAGGCGGATGAAGAAATACATGCTCGGTGCCTCAATTATCAGCAGGTGAAGTATGAGCACCAGAGATCGAGTGGGTTGCTTCAGGAGATAGAGATTCCGGAGTGGAAGTGGGAGCGGATCACCATGGACTTTGTAGATGGGCTCCCATGGACTTTGAGGAAGTTCGATGCCATTTGGGTGATTGTGGATCGGCTGACCAAGTCCGTGCACTTCATTCCTGTGTGTACTACCTATTCTTCTGCGTCTAGCAGAGATTTATATCCGGGAGATTGTTCGTCTGCATGTATTCCAGTTTCCATCATTTCAAATAGAGGTACTCAGTTCATATCATAGTTCTGGAGGGCCGTTCAACATGAGTTGGGTACTCTGGTGGAGTTAAGTACAATATTTCACCAGACAGACAGTCCAAGCGCATTATTTAGATTATTGAGGATATTTTCCATGTGTGTGTGATTGAGTTTGGAGGGTCTTGGGATTGGTTCTTGACAGTGGCGAAGTTTGCTTACAACAACAGCTATCAGTCCAGCATTCAGATGGCACCGTATGAGGCTTTATATGGCAGGCGGTGTTGATCCCTGGTGGGTTGGTTTGAGCCGGGTGAGGCCAGATTATTGGGTATAGAATTGGTTCAGGATGCCTTGGAGAAGGTTAAGGTGATTTAGGATAGACTCCGTACAACCCAATCCATACAGAAGAGTTACATGGACCGGAAGATTCGTGATGTTTCCTATATGGTTGGAGAGCGGGTTCTGCTTTGGGTTTCACCTATGAAGGGCGTTATGAGATTTGGGAAGAAACGAAGGTTGAGTCCGAAGTTTATCGGCCCTTTCGAGATATTGAGGCGTGTTGGGGAGGTTGCTTATGAGCTCACCTTACCTCCCAGCTTGGTAGGAGTTCATCCGGTATTTCATGTTTCGATGCACCGGAGGTATCACGGTGATCCGTCGCACATGTTGGATTTCAGTTCAGTCCAGTTGGACAAGGATCTATCTTATTTTGAGGAGCCAATGGCAATATTGGATAGGTAGGTTCGAAAGCAGAGGTCAAAGAACATTGCATCAGTAAAGGTTCAGTGGCGGGGTCTGCCGGTCGAGGAGGTGACCTAGGAGACCGAGCAGGATATATGCAGCCGTTACCCTCATCTTTTTACTACTTCAGGTATGTCTCTATTCTCATTCAAGGACAGACGAATGTTTAAGTGTGGGCAGATATAATGATCCGGTCGGTCATTTTAAGAATTTACGCCCCGATCCCCTATTAACTGCTTTCCCCGTGTTTGTTTCTGCTATGGTGAGTTGCTGAGAGGGTTTATTTGGAGTTTCGGAGAGTTTTGGGACACTTAGTCCCTAAATGAGAGCTTAAATTTTGGAAATTTGACCATAGTCGTAACAGTGTAAAGACGACCTTGGAATGGAATTCTGATGGTTCCGTTAGCTCCATTGAGTGATTTTGGGTTTAGGGGCGTGTTCAGATTGTGTCTTGGAGGTCCATAGCTAATTTAGGCTTGAAATGCTAAAAGTTGAATTTTTGAAGTTCCTGATTCGATAGTGAGATTTTGATCCGAGGGTCGGAATGGAATTTCGGAAGTTAGGGTAGCCCGTAGTATTGAATGTGACGTGTGTGCAAAATTTCAGGTCATTCGGACGAGGTTTGATAGACTTTTTGATAGAAAGCGTATTTTGAGAGTTTTTGAAATTCTTAGGCTCGAATCCATGGTTAATTCGATGTTACGATGTTGTTTTAGGTATTTTAAGGATTGATATAAGTTTGAATCGTGGTATAGGACTTGTTCATGCTTTTGGTTGAGGTCCAGGGGGCCTCGGGATGATTTCGGGTGGTTAACGGGAAGTTGGAAAATTTGGAGTTGCAGCTAAAGTTCTTTGGGCTGCTGTCATAATTGTATCTACGGTTGAGAGGCCGTAGATGCGACTCCCACAGATGAGGAATTAAGCCTCAGAAGCGGCCAGATGAGGAAAGGCAAGGAGCCGCATGTGCATATGAGCTCACGCACCTACATGACCGCAGATGCGGTGAGCAGGTCGCATGTGCGGACTTGGGGAATTAGTGAGTTTTCGCAGGTGTGGACTTGGCGAATTAGTGAGTTTTCGCAGGTGCGGTCGTTCTTCCGCAGAAGCGGTCCTTTGACCAATTGCTTGGCAGAAAAATAGAAGCTTCGAGTGTTTAGTTTCAAAAGTTGGAAAATTTATTCGGAGCTCGGGAGAGGGCGATTTTGGGAGGAATTTGAATAGAAAATCAGTGGGTAACAATTCCTTAACCCTTTCTAGTCGTATTTCATTAATCTATTATTAGTTTTGTCATTTAATTTCGGATTGGAAGTGAAAATTGGGGAAAAATTGGAAGAAAAATCTTAGACCTAGAATTCGAATTTTGATTGGGAGATTGACCTTGGACTTGGATAATTTTGGCATGACTGAACTCATGAGAGTGTAAGGATTCTGAAAATATAAATTTTACCCGATTCCGAGATGTGGGCCCGAGGGTGTTTTGGTCATTTTACCTAATTTTGCATATTAGCTTACAATTTAATTGTAGAATCAGTTACTTGAAGTGTTATTTACATTATGCAATTGAATTGAATAGAATTGGGCCATTTGGAGTCGAGTACTCCTGGCAAGAACGTAGTTTCGGGTTGATTTTGAGCCGGTTCGAGGTAAGTGGCTTGCCTAACCTTGTGTGGGGGACCTTCCCCTTAGGATTTGGTATTATTGATAATTGAAATGCTTTGTACGTGAGGTAACGAGTGCGTACTTATGCTAATTGTTGAAAATTTGATTTTCATTAGGTAATTACTAGTATGTTTCCTTTCCTGTTTATATTACTTGCAATTTAAGCCTGTTATTAGCTTAAGAAAGCATGTCTAATTGACTTAATTGCCTTACTTGCTCAAGCTGCCTTATTTGGATTTCGTGCAGCATGCTAGGTTAGAGATACCTATGTTACCTTGGTATGGAACTTGAATTGAACTATGTACTCTTCTTGTTGTTGCTGTGTGTTTACTTTGGGACTACGGGACGGTATCCCGGGAGATCCCCCTGTATGTTTACTTTGGGACTATGGAACGGTATTCCGGGAGACCCCCTGCACATTTACATTGGAACTATGGGACTACACCCGGTAGATTCCCCCTGTACTGAGTATTTACATTTGGGACTACGGATCAGTATTCCGGGGGACACCCTCACATTATGAGTTGGACTACGGGATGGTATCCCGGGAGATCCACTGGATATTTATATTTGGGACTACAGGAAGGTATCATAGGAGATCCCCGTTTGCTATCTTTGAGTCGGGCTGTATTTCTTTTTGTGTTTACTTTGTTTCTGTAGTAGTTATTGCTGTCCTTTATATCTTATGTTACTTTTACTGTTGTAATTACTCATACTATTTTGTTCTATACTGTTGAACCTTATATTTTATTTAACCTTAGTAGGGCCCTGACCTTCTTCGTCACTACCCGACCGAGGTTAGGCTTGGCACTTACTGAGTACCACTGTGGTGTACTCATGCCCTTTCTGCTCATGTTTTTCATGTGCAGATCCAGGTACCTTCATTCAGACTTATCACTCGTGAGACGAGGCGCTTGTAGAGACTCCGAGGTATATCTGCCGCGTCCGTAGAACGAAGAGTCCCTTTCTACTCTCGATTTTTGTATTAGCCCTTTTGTACTTTCGTTTCCTTGTTAGATATTCTGGAGTTAGATGCTTGTAGACATTCAAAGGCTTGTGATCATGAGATTCCGGGTTTTGGGAAATGTTATTATATTTCAAGAGTTGGTATTTGTATGCCGAGCGACACTTTAAAATACTATTTTATTTCACTATTTCGGTTTTAAATTATTTCTTCCGCAAATTGGTTTATTTTCCGCATTGTTAGGCTTACCTAGTTGTAGAGACTAGGTTCCATCACGATGGTTCACGGAGGGGCGAACCGAGGTCATGACAATTATGCCTTTGAGTAATATCATGAAGTAAACTTTTTTCTACTTACGTATTTTTCTGAGATCCATGAACAAATGATAGAATAATATGACATATGGGGAATTAAGAACATAAGCATCTCTAGTATTTCTATGAATAGATTCATTGATGGAAGTTGTACATTTGCTTGTTTCTTTTGTATCATATGGATCATGCTAAAAAAAAGAAGGGATAGCCTTAATGTAACGACCTGGCCGGTCGTTTCATGAGTTACCACTCTGTTTCTCCCATTTCTGCTTCTTATTGTCTTGTTCAGCTATATTAAGTGTTATCGGGTTGGTTGGCTCGGGTTCGGAGAGGTTTTGGTAAGGTTTGAGACACTTAGTCTCTTTTGAGTGAGCTTAAGATAGAAAGGTCAACTGGATGTTGACTTATGTGAAATAGGGCTTGGATGTGAATTCAGATGGTTTGAATAGCTTCCGGAGGTGATTTGGGACTTAGGAGCATGATCGGAATGTGTTTTGGAGGTCCAGAGTAGATTTAGGCTTGAATTGACGAAATTGGAATTTTTGGCATTTTCTGGTTGTTAGGTGAGATTTTGATATAAGGGTCAGAATGAAATTCGGGAAGTTGGAGTAGGTCCGTTGTGTCATTTGCGATGTGTGTGCAAAATTTTAGGTCATTCAGACGAGGTTTGATAGACTTTTTGATCAAAAGAGGAATTCAAAAGTTTTTGGAACCTTAGGCTTGAATCCAATGTCTTTTGGTTAACTCGATATTGTTTTAGGTGTTCTAGAGATTGGTATAAGTGTGGATAATGGTATATGACTTGTTCGTGCTTTTGGTTGGGGTCCCGGGGGCCTCGGGGTGATTTCGGATGGTTGACAGAAGAGTTGGAGTTTGAGTGTAGCTGCAGATTTTTCTGCTTCTGTCATTTCCGCACCTGCGGATTGGGGATCGCAGGTGCGACGCAGCAGATACGTAGAAAGGACCACAGATGCGGCCAAGGATGTGAAGGGCACGAGACGCAGATGCGTAGAGCTGAGCGCACCTGCGATGGTCCAGGTGCGGGTATTTGACCGCATATGCGATTTTAGGTGGATAAGTGACTTCCGCAGGTGCGACCCTCTGAACCGCAGGTGCGGTCGTACAAGTACGTGTTTGAGGCCACAGATGCGGAATCCCCGAGCCAGAAGCTGTATAAGCTTGCCTTCCCGAATTTTAGCTATATTCCACCATTTCTAAGTCGGATTGGGAGCTTTTTGGAAGATTTTTAAGAGGGATTCAAGGGATAACATTTGGAGGTAAGATTTCTGAACCTAATAATCGATCCTATGACATTATTTTACTAATTAGGCTTGAAATTAATGGAAATTAAGGGTTAAATATTAAGAATTAGGGCTTGGTATTGGAGACCATGACTTGAGGATTTGAGGGGTTATTTTTGGTCGGATTTTGGTACTTTTGATATGAATGAACTCGTGGGGGGAATAAGGATTCCATTGATGTAAATTTTGTCGGATTCCGAGACGTGTGCCTGGGGGTCGGGTTTGGTCAATTTCGGGATTTTTGATGTAAATTGGTTATTTTCGAGTGAGCTTTGTTCCCTTAGCATATTTTGATAGTATAAAACTATTTTTGGTTAGATTTGGATCTTGGAGGCCAATTCGAGGGGCAAAGGCATCGCGGGCTAGAGTTTGGACCGGATAGAGGTAAGTAATGATTGTAAATGCTGTCCTGAGGGTATGAAACCCCAGATTTCACATCATTGTGCTACTTTGAGGTGACAGACACTCTAGATGACGAGAGTGAGGTCGTGCACCGTTGGGGATTGTGACTTAGTCCATCCCGTATGACTGTTTAACCGGGTATTTGATTGAAAACTGTTTGCTATAATCATGTTTTGGGATGAATGCTATATTTGGGCCTCGTGCCAACTATTTTGGACCCTTAGGGGATCTTTACTACTATTTCTCACTGTTTTGACTTCATATTTTTACTCAGTCATGCTGTATTCTACTGTTTTTATAACTCAGCCATGTTTACTCCGTTTTGACATTTTAAAATAATTTTGTGGGCTGAGTATCATATTTTACTATGCCCGAGTGGCTTTTAGAGATTTTTGACTGAGTGAGGACGAGGGCCTGTATTGTGAGGTTATTAGGGGATCGGGTTGCATGCCGTAACGGTATTGTACTGATTCATGACTATGAGGCCGAGGGCCTGATTTGCTACGCCATGCTGTGGCTTTTTATAAGGCCGAGTGCTTGTTTGATTGTGCCACGAGATGGCTTGATATTGCGCTTGGACTATAAGGAACCTCTGCCGGTGTCTGTACTCCCCTAGTGAGCGCGGGTACCCAGTGTGAGATGTGATATTGCCCGAGTGGCTGTTGTTCTTCATGTTATTGCCCGATGGGCTAGTTCTGTTTGTATTTTTGCTCGAGGGGCTGATTTGTGTTTCTATTCATTTTCTCCCTGTTTTCATCACTCATTTGAACTTCTAAAAGAGGTTTAAAGAGGTTTTTACTAAACTAAGGTGTTTTTACGAGCTTTTATTGTTTTATTGCATTGTTCTGGTTTTATACTGTTTCGTTGTACCATTATGCTGTGTTTTATGTGTTTTCTTATCGCTCATTTGCCTTTACTTTTATTACTTACTGAGTTGGCATACTCACATTACTCCCTGCACCCTGTGTACAGATTAAGGAGTGTCGGGTCACGCTAGCGAGGGCTGATTGCTTTCCAACAATCTGTTCGAAGTTGACAAGGTAGCTGCTCGGCGTTCGCAGCCCAGTGTTTCTCCTTCCTATCCTTATTTTCCTTTGTAATAGCTTTAGATTAGACTATGTAGTTTCTTCATTCTCTTAAATGGATGTTTAAATGCTCATGACTGGTGACACCCCGATGTTGGACTGTGTTGTTTCCGTATTGTCCAATTCTACTTTTTATTTTGGGATTTATAGCTTATTTATGACTTAAAATGAATTATTATAACTATCTTAATTAGTTTGGGGGTTTGTGTCAGCTGGACTTGCTTCACGATAGGCGCCATCACGACCGGGTCCGATTTAGGGTCATGACAAGTTGGTATCTGAGCCTAGGTTACATAGGTCTCACGAGTCATGAGCAGGTTTAGTAGAGTCTCGCGGATTGGTACGGAGACATCTGTATTTATCCTCGGGAGGTTGCAGAACCTTTAGGAAAACTTCATATTCTTAAAATTCTTGTCGTGCGAATCTGTTGATCCGAGTACTAAACTTCTGTTATTCTAATCTCTCACAGATGGTGAGGACACGTGTTACCGGTCAGGATGGACGACCACTAGTACCACCAGCTGGGACCACTAGAGGTCGAGGATGCGATCGAGGCCGTGGTAGGGGCAAAGGTATAGCCCGCACAACAGCTAGGGCAGCATCGACATATCCACCAACCGCCCTAGTTCATGATCAGGTCCTAGTTGTGGACGCTCCAGCAACACCAGCTCAGGCACCAGCTGTGCCCATTGTGATTCCAGGTCTTCAGGAGGCCCTGGATCAGATTCTATCAATATGCACTGGCCTAGCTCAGGCGGTATCAGTTACTACAGGCGCAACTACTTCTCAGGCCGGGGGAGGCACTCAGACTCCTGCCACTCGCACACCTGAGCAGGTCGTGCAGGGAGTTCAGATATCGGGGGCACCTCCAGCCTAGCTAGTTACAGCTGTTCAGAACTATATAGCTCCTGCTATGCTAGAGGATGAGCAACGCAGGTTGGAGAGGCTTGGTAGACTTCAGCCTCCGACTTTCAGTGTTACAGAGGGCGAGGAAGCCCAGGGTTTCTTGGATAAATGTTAGAGGATTCTTCGTACAACGAGTATTTTGGAAACCAGCGGGGTCGCTTTTACTACTTTTCAATTTTCTGGAGCTACCTTCACTTGGTGGGAGGCTTATGAGAGGCGTAGTCCCGTTGGTGCAGCACCCCTTACTTGGCAGCAAGTCTCCATTCTTTTTTTGGAGAAGTATGTGCCACAGTATCACAAAGAGGAGCTGCATAGGCAGTTCGAGCAGTTGCGTCATGGAGATATGACTGTGACGCTGTATGAGATGAGGTTCTTGGAGTTAGCGCATCATGCTGTTTCGTTGGTTCCTACAGAGAGGGATAGGATTAGGAGGTTCGTTGATGGCTTCACATATCAGCTTTGTATTCTCATGACTAGGGAGAGTGTTTCTGGTGCTACTTTTAAGGAGGTTGTTGACATTACTCGCGAGATTGAGTCAGTTCATCGCCAGGAGCGAGATGAGAGGGAGGCCAAGAGGCCTTGGGGATCTGGTAGTTATGGTGGTTCTCCTTCGAGAGGTCAGTTTCAGCACGGCAGAGGCTGTCCATTCAGGCATGCTTAGTCAGATCGCCCAGGTTATCATGGGGCATCATCGGGTCATGGTTCTCACAGTTCTCATCAGGGCCATTCATCACTTAGTGCCCTTCCAGCTCAGAGTTCGTCCTGTGCTCTATCAGTTCAGGGCTCTTCTATGCTAGATGCATCTGCTAGTCATTCCTGTGCTAGGGGTTCCCTTCAGTCCCCGTCCCCAGCACCAGGGAGTTGTTATGAGTGTGGAGAGTTGGATCACATATGGAGGCATTGCCCTTGTCGCTTTGGGGGTTCATCTCAGCAAAGGAGTCAACCATCGGCTTTAGCGCCAATTACTTCCCCACCAACCGCCCAGCCAGCTAGGGGTGGAGGATAGTCAGCTAGGGGCCGCCCTAAAGGGGGAGGTCGATCAGGTGGTGGTCAGGCCCGTTTGTATGCACTCCCAACTAGACCCGATGCTATTACATCAGATGTTGTGATTACATGTATTTTTTCAGTCTGCCACATAGATGCCTCTGTGTTATTTGATCCCGGTTCCACTTTTTCATATGTGTCATCATATTTTGCTAGATATTTGGATACGCCCCATGAGTATCTTGTTTCATCTGTTCGTGTATCTACTCCGGTGGGCGATACTATTGTTGTAGACCGTGTGTATCGGTCGTGTGTGGTGACTATTGGGGGTCTGGAGACCCGAGTGGACCTAATATTGCTTTGTATGGTGGACTTTGATGTGAATATTAGGCATGGATTGGCTATCTCTATGTCGTGCTATTTTGGACTATCATGCTTGTCGACGCCCCCTTTTTCTCTAACCGTGGGGTCAGAAATCGGGTATACGACATTGGAAAGGACGACTCTATTCCCTTTCGAGAATTGGGTTTCGGAATTTGAAAAGTCGTCACCTAATGATTATAGTGCATTAGGACACTTTTTTAGAAGAGTTTGAGTTGGAAAACTAGAGTTCGGGTAAGGGCTAGAAATTATCTCGAGGGGAAGGTATTAGGCACCCCTCAAGATCCACTAGTGTGGTTCCCGACCATGTTACAATTGTGACTTTACAAGTAAACAATCAAGGCTCAGATAAGGATTCGCATATAACATTGTAATCAGGTTGAAAACTTTCGAAGGTAAGTAGAGAGGGCAGAAATTTTAAAAAAAAAGATTTGAATAATTTTACAAGAAAAGATGAAAGCAAATAAAGGGAGGGGGGTCCTAGGTTTATAATTAATATGGATCACATCAATATATCCAACAATCACTCCTCAGAAGAGGGGTCACATATGATATTAGAGCACCGGTCATCATATCCATATTCTACCCTTCCCAACCCGTTAAGGTATTAAAGCACAAAAAGTTTCGTTACTTATTGTATGCTAGTACCCGTCCCACTCCTATCAGTCCCGGAGGCATTTAGGACTACTAATCCTAAAGGAAAAGGGATTTAGGGCCTTTTGAGAGTTTCAAAGGACAAAATACTAAGGCGTCAATCAAAACACATAATACAAGTAAAAGTGGAGGCAGATAAGCAAGTAAGGCTCAAGCAAACCTCCTTAAATCAGATAAGCCATAGAGTTTAGCATGTCTCGCATGTAATGGTTTGGTCTTTTAAAATTAAAGCGATAAGCGGACTGATTCAACGCATACTTTTAGATAGGAAGTCCACATTATGGCTCACTCGAATGCAGTTGTCAAAGACTGAGCCACTTTAATTAGTCAACTTTACCTTAAATGTGGGACAGAACTACTGATTGTAAAGGAGTTTCATAATAAGATAAGTTTCAAAAAAGATTGCAGACTTAATACAAAGAACGTGGTTTAAAACGAGTTTAAGAAAACATACTTGTTTAAGAAAAAGAATTGCCGAGTTTTAACAAAAGAACTGAATTGCAGACTGATTCAAAAGGTTTATCAGATAAGTATAAAGAAGTGAATTCAGATTGATTTGAAAAATGTTTGTCAAATTATCAGGAAAGTAGTAAGTTTCCAGAAAATATGCACTTATTTGAGAATATTTATCAAGAAGGAAAAAGATGCACTGGTTTGGTTGCAAGAAAAGTTTTAAGGGTTCAGAAAACGTGCAAAAAGTCACTTGTTTTAGCAAAAAGGGGCAGTACTGTTTTAGACGAGTGAAACAATTCCGATTTGAAGTTCCTATAGGCATGATCTCTAAAAGTTACGGATTTTAATACCTTTCAAATGTTAACAGCCTTACAAACATTATATCTATATGCTGGCTTATCATTAAACCTAACGGTTTGCCTAATGTCATTATAAATGCAGAAATGCAAATCCCTATATGCATGGTATCTATATGCATAGTTGTAGAAATCAGAAAGTTAGATCCTATAAGCATGGTTTCTACTTGTGAGATTGCATAGATCAAAAAATTAATTCCTATAGGCATGATCTCTACCCTTTGTGCATAAAGTAACCCCCTCCCTTTTCACTAAATCCCCAAGAGTTTATACAAATTAATACAGGCCAATAAAAATAAGATAGAAATTAAAAATACATCAAAAATCATAGCTACATCCAAGCAGCCTAATTCAGACTTAGTGTCTAACAGTATGAAATTGAACCATTTCTGAAATCCAGATTTCCAAAGCCTTCTCTTATCTGGGGTGTTTCAGAGATCCAAAGAGTTTCAGGAACTCCAGGCAGTGCTTACACCCCAAATATATTACAGATTTAGATTATAGTGCAGTGTGAAAAAGCCAGCTCTCAGATGTCCAAGTTAAGAGGGAACTCAAGGTCCCAAAGCAAGGCTCAAGAGAGAGGGGCAGAACTTAAGATTCAAGGAATAGGTGTAAGTGCACAAGGGGGGGAAGGGAATCAAAGAGAGACAGGACAAGCTAGTGGTCATGCCCAGAAATCGGATGTTGGCACACCCCTAACCAGCCTGCTGGTCAAGCATTGAGAGATAGGATCCATTGTGGATCAAGCCAAGTCCTGGACAGTAATTAGGATACTGTCAGGCCAAGAACTTAACTCAGCACATAGAAGGGGATAGGGGTAGAGGATTCATAACAGAAATAGAAGCAAGGAAGGAAAATATTTAACACAAATTACTGAACATAGGCAGTAGAGTAAACAACAGTCTGAAGCACATAAAGGTGAGGAAGAAAATTAAATAAAGGACATACCAGTTTCAAAGAAAATAAGTAAGCAAAAGTAGCCTTGAGAGAACCAAGTTGTAAACAGCAGTTCCAAAAGATCTCAAGCAAAGCCGAATTTAAAACAATATTGCAAGAAAGTGTTTTTGTTCGTGTGTATTTCAGTGTGTGTCTGTGTCAAAAATGTGGAAGGGTAGTCCCTTTTATAGTGCAGAGAAGCAAGTAAGAAAGGTAAGAAAATAGTTTACCATCAATCACATAGAATTTCCCTTCAGTTAAGGTATTTGATCTCAAACGGGTAGAAGATAATTAAGAATTTTTTTTAATTAAAGTCTTTTCAAAGTAGCACAAAAGGGGTAAATACATAAAGGCTATTTAAGGACAGGGTCTTGACAGTACATGGCTGTAACATTTAAGGAAAGAAAATCAATTAATAGCCAAGAAATCAGAATTACAAGCTCAATTCGAATGTACCAAGTCAAGAAAAGGTAAAGGAGGTTTAATCAAAGAAAATTAGTGACAATCAATCAAACCCCATTAGAGGATTTCAGAATCAATCAATGAGTTAGTAAAAACCTTTGAAAGCAGAGTTCTCATATATAAAGCATACAAATATATGAATCAAGAAGAGGCTGTCAAATTGTTTAGAAGAGGGTTTAATTGAAGAGAAGTCCAGAATCATAAGCAACGAGATGCAGGTTCAATTTGAAGACTCATAGCGAGTCTGAGAGTTCAGGGTCCCAAAGTGGAGCCTCAACTCGAACACAAAAAATCAAAATCGTCAAAGGAAACCCCCGAATCCTAGGGTTTCAAAATTGAATCCGACATGAAAGTGAGAAAGCAAGTCATTGAAATAGGGATGATAGCAAGTTTGAAACGCAAAGCAAGAAAACCGATTTAAGAGCATAAAAGAACATTTTTTAGAAAAGTCGGTGCTTAAGCAAGTTCAGAAGAGAAGAGAGGATACGAACTTAAACAAAAGTAGATGAAACATGCTTAGCAAGAACACAAACAGAGTTCAGTAAAGCAAAAATCAAAGAACTCAACGGTAATCATATATAGTAAAAGAGTAAGGAAAACATAACACGGATTAACATGTGAGTACTGGAGTAACTGTATAGTAGAAAAAGAAAGTGGAAGAACAGTACATGCATAGTAAAAGAGGTCATACGAGCCTAACACAAACAAACACATGTAAAGAAAGAACAGAAAGAATCAGAAAGATGCCTTTTTGAAAAACCTTTCAGAAACCCTAAATCAAAGGTAAACGATTTTAAAAAGAAAATCTGGGGAAAACCTTTTAAAATGTCAAATAAAGCATAGATACAGCATAGATCTAAGCAAACAAACAGAGACAGAACCTCGAATAACTTAGGGTTTCGGAGAAACCCTAGAAATGAGAAAGGCTTGGAAACAGGTCCGATCTAAGTCGGATGAGGTCAGAAACAGGCTCAGAAGACCAAGAGCCACCGGAGCAAAGTCGGAGATGGCCGAAATCTTTGAATCGGTGAAGGTATGAGCGAATACCTTCGAGGTCTGGCCTCAAACCTTCGAGCATCAGGCATGCAAGAGCCGGAGGAGGTGAATCTAGGCTGTCCATGGTCTGAGAAGCCATGGATTCTGGTGAAAACACGGTGGAACAAGGTGGGAGGAGGCTAGGGTTCCGAAGAGCCTTGAGAGAGTCTGAGAGCATTTGGGATTCAAAGGCGGCGGGTCAGGTGGAAAATGAAGGAATTAGGGTAGGTCGTTTGGTTTAATTATGGAAGGGTGGGTTATGGCCGTTGATCTTGAATGATCAACGGTCCAGATTTGGAAGGGTAGGTGGGAATCGGGTAGGGTCATTTATATTGGGTTATGGGTTGGGTCAGGTTAAAAAGTGGGCCGGTCTGGTTGGGGTTGGGATTGGGTCAAATGGTGGTTAAAATTGAAATATAAAAGGGGCTGTAATTGAAATAAATGAGGCTAAATGTTAAACCCCCTTTTTATTTTATATAAAATAATTAAAAAGATTTTTAAAATAGATGAAAAGCATTGAACTAATTAATAAGGTATAAGTATTAATTTTAAAATACTGGAAATAATTTAATAATAATGAAATGCTGTTAATTATAAAATAGGTTATAATTGCAATTACATGCAATTTAGCTTTTAAATATCAAATAAATTTGTAAAAATATGCAAAAAATCAACTTAATTATATTTTGGTGAAAATATGAGAAATAAATAAATTATTCACTAAAATGATAATTTCGGGAATAATTATTGAATTTTGCAATGCTAAAATAGACAATAAATTGGTTTTGAAAGTCTTTAGAAATTTGGGAAAAATACCAAAACACTTGGGCATGCTTATGTATGCACATATATGTTATTTTGAAAGTATTTTGAGTGTAAAAAATACTTAGGGAAAAATTGGGTATCAACAACTGCCCCTCTTTACCCGGGAAGGATGAAAGAGTTGTCGGGTAAAGATAAGATGGCTAATTTTGACCGGAAGTGGCGATTTGAAAAGTTTTGACCGAGCTCTGGTTCTTGAGCTGCCTACATATCCATGGTCTTACAGGAATCAGGCCACATGTAGTTCAGGATCCATTGACGGTATATGCCGATGGAGATTTTGAAAAGAACGGACATGATGTTTGGTTGAGAAAAGTGGTTGAAGTCTGATAGGCTGCGGGAACTGGAGCGGGATCACTCCTGCTGAGGCGGCTGTTGATAGCTGGTGTACCTGCAAATGAATAATACCAACATACATTGTGCATAAATTTAAACGTGATGCAAGTTCCCATCGGACCATGGATGTTGTCTTTGGACGGTTAGGATGACGTCCTCAAACCATGACGTCCTGGGCCATGAAGCATATAATAAAGGATTCGCAGGCTATGAAATGATGTTCTCGGGCTATGAGAATGGTGCCTCTGAACCATGATGCCTTTGAATAATGATGTGCAAAAGATAAAATGGGGTCCTCAGGCCATGGCATGGCATTCTCGGGCTATGAAAATGGTGCCTCCGAACAATGACACCCTTGGACAATTTGGCTCTCTTTCAGCCCATGATATGCAGCAGGTGGCAATCTTTCAACCGATGCAAGACGTAAGTAAAAGGTGGCGATATTTCAGCCGTGCAAGAAAAAATAAAGTGGCGATATTTCAGCCTTGCAAGAAAATAAGGTGGCGATATTTCAGCCATGCAAGAAAATAAAGTGGCAATATTTCAGCCATGCAGGATGGAGATAGAGCTTAGTCTCGGAAGGCAAAAAGGTAGCCTTATGCAGATGATGATGGAGGTAGAGCTTAACCCCGAAAGGCAGAAAAGTAGCCTTATGCAACGCAGGAAATGCAGATGGAGGTAGAGCTTAACCTCGGAAGGCAGAAAGGTAGCCTTATGCAAAATGCAGGAAATGCAGATGGAGGTATAGCTTAACCTCGGAAGGCAAAAAGGTAGCCTTATGCAAAATGCAGATGGAGACAGGGCTTAGTCTCGAAAGGCAGAAAGGTAGTCTTATGCAATACAGAGAAATGCAGATGGAGACAATGCTAAGTCTCGGAAGGCAGAAAGGTAGCCTTATGCAAGATGCAGATGGAGACAGAGCTTAGTCTCGAAAGGCAGAAAGGTAGCCTTATGCAAAATGAAGATGTAGACAGGGCTTAGTCTCGAAAGGCAGAAAGGTAGCCTTATGCAACGTAGAGAAATGCCGATGGAGACAATGCTTAGTCTCGGAAGGCAGAAAGGTAGCCTTATGCAAGATGCAGATGGAGACAGAGCTTAACCTCGGAAGGCAGAAAGGTAGCCTTATGCAAAATGCAGATGGAGATAGGGCTTAGTCTCGAAAGGCAGAAAGGTAGCCTTATGCAAAATGCAGATGGAGACAGGGCTTAGTCTCGAAAGGCAGAAAGGTAGCCTTATGCAATACAGAGAAATGCAGATGGAGACAATGCTAAGTCTCGGAAGGCAGAAAGGTAGCCTTATGCAAGATGCAGATGGAGACAGAGCTTAGTCTCGAAAGGCAGAAAGGTAGCATTATGCAAAATGAAGATGTAGACATGGCTTAGTCTCGAAAGGCAGAAAGGTAGCCTTATGCAATGTAGAGAAATGCCGATGGAGACAATGCTTAGTCTCGGAAGGCAGAAAGGTAGCCTTATGCAAGATGCAGATGGAGACAGAGCTTAACCTCGGAAGGCAGAAAGGTAGCCTTATGCAAAATGCAGATGGAGATAGGGCTTAGTCTCGAAAGGCAGAAAGGTAGCCTTATGCAATGCAGAGAAATGCAGATGGAGACAATGCTTAGTCTTGGAAGGCAGAAAGGTAGCCTTATGCAAGATGCAGATGGAGACACAGCTTAGTCTCGAAAGGTAGAAAGGTAGCCTTATGCAAAATGCAGATGGAGACAGGGCTTAGTCTTGAAAGGCAGAAAGGTAGCCTTATGCAATGCAGAGAAATACAAATGGAGACAATGCTTAGTCTCGGAAGGCAGAAAGGTAGCCTTATGCAAGATGCAGATGGAGACAGAGCTTAGTCTCGAAAGGCAAAAAGGTAACCTTATGCAGTAAAGGAAGATTAGTAGTAAGATCTCTTAGCTGATAGCCGATTATGAAAATATGACAGCTGGGGAGATTGTGTATGGATAGCAATTGCGGGCACGTGATGATTTTGAGAAGTTGCATTCTTGGGAAAGTATGCGTACATAAATATACCTAACGATATTGCAAGTCGAGTGCCTGTATTTAAAGAAACTCGTGAGTTCTGTGAGGGGAAAGGTTAGTTCGTCTTCCGCGGGCTCTTGACATTGTGTGCATTGGGGCAGCATCGCTAAACAACAGCAATCCGGATAATAGTTATGCATGATTTAGTAAATATAACGTAAGTATATAATTGAAAATAGTTTTCTTTAGATGAACCAACGACTGCGACGTGGTTCCAGACATTGCAACCTCTTTCGCTCTGAAATTTTGAGGATCCTCCTCAATATTCTACCCTAGTTTGCTGAGCGGACATTTCTGACGGCTGTGCTGAATGACTAAAAAATCATCTTCGGAATTTTGAGGGTCCTCCTCAAAATTCCGTCCCAGTTTACTAGGCTGGCGCTTCTGGCGATGCATGGACTGAAATTAACTTCGGAATTTTGAGGGTCCTCCTTAAAATTCTACCCCAGTTCCAATAGCGGGGAAAATGGAATTTTTATTAAATTATGACCGAACCCATAGGGCTACCTACGTATCCCCTCTTAAACGGGAATCAGGTCAGGCGTAATTCAAATTACATCATTAAGGGAATCATAAGCGGTTACACATAATATCGTTTCACTGCATCTGAATTGATTGGCTTCGGCCAGACTTCTCCATCCATCTCTGCAAGAATAAGGGCTCGTCCAGTTAGAACCCGGTGAACCATGTACGGACCCTACCAGTTGGGAGAGAACTTCCCCTTGGCTTCATCTTGATGTGGGAATATTTTCTTCAACACCAGCTGCCCCGGTGTTAACTTCCTTGTCTTAACCCTTTTGTTGAAGGCTCTGGACATTCTGTTCTGATACAACTGACCATGGCAAACTGCATTCATCCTTTTCCCATCTATAAGGGCTAACTGCTCGTAGCGACCTTTTGCCCATTCTGCATTGTCCAACTCTACTTCTTGTATGATCCTTAAGGAGGGAATTTCTACCTCGGCGGGGATGACCGCCTCTGTACCATAAACCAGCATGTAGGAAGTTGCTCCGGTCGATGTGAAGACTGTGGTACAGTATCCCAATAAGGCGAATGATAATTTCTCATGCCATTATTTGTGCCTTTCGACCATCTTCCTTAGTATCTTCTTGATATTCTTGTTTGCTGCTTCCACAACTCCATTCATCTGAGGCCTGTAGGCTGTAGAGTTCTTGTGTTTGATCTTGAAAGTTTCACACATTGCTTTCATCAAGTCGCTGTTGAGATTGGAACCATTATCGGTGATGATTGATTCCGGAACTCAGAATCGACAAACAATGTGGTCGCAGACGAAACCCGCCACAACCTTCTTAGTGACTGCCTTGTATGATGTTGCTTTGACCCATTTGGTAAAATAATCGATTGCCACTAAGATGAACCTGTGACCACTTGATGCGGTAGGCTCGATAGGTCCGATAATATCCATTCCCCAAGCTGCGAATGGCCATGGTGAGCTTGTTGTAGTAAGCTCGTTTGGAGGCGCCTTTATCATATCTGCATGTATCTGACAGGGATGGCATTTGTGAACATACTGGATACAGTCTGTTTCCATAGTCATCCAAAAATACCCTGCTCGGAGTATCTTTTTTGCTAAGACAAAACCATTCATGTGCGGCCCGCAGGTCCCTGCATGCACTTTGTCCAATAGCCTGGATGCTTCTTTTGCTTCGACACACCTTAGTAAACCCAAATCGGGAGTCCTCCTGTACAAGATTCCTCCACTGTGAAAAAAGTTGCTGGATAGCCTACGAAGTGTACGCTTCTGAGTAGCGTTAGCAAGTCCTGGATACTCCCCTGTTGTCAAGTACTCCTTGATGTCATGGAACCATGGTTTTCCATCCGCTTTTTCCTCAACGTGGGCACAATGAGCTGGCTGATCATGAATCTTTACTGGGATGAGATCAATGAAATTTGTATCTGGATGTTGGATCATGGATGATAAAGTCGCTAATGCATCAGCAAACTCGTTCTGGACTCTAGGGACGTGCTGAAACTCTGTCTTTGTGCTCTGACGACCTATTCTGGTATATCATCCTCTTCTAAGTCCGTATCTGTTTGTTGCGTTGTCTCTTTGCAAGTCACAATCGCTGGTTCATCGTCAAGGCAAGTAATAGTAATGCTGTGTAAAATAAAGTGTGATAGAAAAAATAATAAGAGAGAGATATATAATAAACTGAAATTCTTCGATTAAATTCGTAATTGTTTTGAATATCAGAGCTCTTTTCAAAATTAAAGACAATGCAGAAATAAAATCAGCTAGTAAAAAGTAAAAAATGTGATGCATGGTGCTTTTGTTTAGCCTTGCTACCCCGAAGCTTTCCGGGCCCTGGTGGTTCTGATGGACCAGTTGCTGACTGAGCATTGGATCTCGTACTATATGATGATGGTGCTAGAATGCACGAACTAACCTTTGGGGAGGGGAATAAAAATAAAAGAAAAACAAAAAAGGTAACAAGTTAGTACGGGTTATGAGAAGAAAATGTTGCAATATTTAAACACATTGTGCAAGAATATAAATTGCGTCATAATTTGGGTGCCTCATTGTGCCCGAGGTAGGCCTAGCGACAAATTAACTTGGAGAACTTATAATGCTAAATGCCTCATTTTATTGATAAAAATAAGGCGAATCCAAAACGACGCTAAATAACAGAAAATAAAATGTCACTAGTGGCCATCGGCCTTATTACATCATTAAAAGGAAAATAAAATGTCACTAGTGGCCATCGGCCATCGGCCATATTACATCATATCGCGCAGTCCTAGCAGCAGATAAGCTTGGGCCAAATGTCCGCCTGCATTCCCTTCACCGAAGAACAACACGGACCTGTCACTATCCCAGAACAGTGTCGCAGCCTCTATGATTTTGTTATCAAGCTGGATTTCTAGAAGAGAAGGCAGATTCCCTAAGTATTTGCGGACGAGTGTCTGATCACTGGAGTGGAGATCTTCCCACCAATTTAGCAGCCTTGATGAATGTTGGTTACCATGCCAAATCTGGGGACTTCGTGCCTCATTTTCTGCAAAACAGAGTGTTAGACCCTCAGCCCGCCAGACTCGACTATTTAAACCAATAATTAGCATAAAAAGCATTTAGTTCTCCAAATAAATGCACAGAACATGTAGGTGTCCGTTTGGGTTTCAGGGAAACCCGATGGACTTTGGACAAAGCTATCTTAATGAGTCATTACGTGGACAACATAACTGACTCGGCTAGGTTTTACCATGATGCATGCACAGTTAGACAGAGTAAGGTTTCTATCGGGGTATTAGACAGGTACCCTTGAGCGGACAACTCAAGAGGGAAAGGCATAGAACTATATCGGGGTATTATAGTGCAGTGTGGAAATGCCAGCTCTCAGATGTCCAAGTTCAGAGGGAACTCAAGGTCCCAAAGCAAGGCTCAAGAGAGAGGGGCAGAACTTAAGATTCTAGGAATATGTGTAAGTGCACAAGGGGGGAAGGGAATCAAAGAGAGACAGGGCAAGCTAGTGGTCATGCCCAGCAATCGGGATGCTGGCACACCCCTGACCAGCCTGCTGGTCAAGCATTGAGAGATAGGATCCATTGTGGATCAAGCCAAGGCCTGGACAGTAATTAGGATATTGTCAGGTCAAGAACTTAACTCAGCACATAGAAGGGGATAGGGGTATAGGATTCATAACTGAAATAGAAGCAAGGAAGGAAAATATTTAACACAAATTACTGAACATAGGCAGTAGAGTAAACAACAGTCTGAAGCACATAAGGGTGAGGCAGAAAATTAAATAAAGGACATACCAGTTTAAAAGAAAATAAGTAAGCAAAAGTAGCCTTGAGAGAACCAAGCTGTAAACAGCAGTTCCAAAAGATCTCAAGCAAAGCCGAATTTAAAACAGTATTGCAAGAAATTGTTTTTGTTTGTGTGTATTTCAGTGTGTGTCTGTGTCAAAAATGTGGAAGGGTAGTCCCTTTTATAGTGCAGAGAAACAAGTAAGAAAGGTAAGAAAATAGTTTACCATCAATCACATAGAATTTCCCTTCAGTTAAGGGATTTGATCTCAAACGGGTAGAAGATAATTAAGGAAAGAATTTTAATTAAAGCCTTTTCAAAGTAGCACAAAAGGGGTAAATACATAAAGGCTATTTAAGGACAGGGTCTTGACAGTACCTGTCTGTAACATTTAAGGAAAGAAAATCAATTAGTAGCCAAGAAATCAGAATTACAAGCTCAATTCGAATAAACCAAGTCAAGAAAAGGTAAAGGAGGTTCAATCAAAGAAAATTAGTGACAATCAATCAAACCCCATTAGAGGATTTCAGAATCAATCAATGAGTTAGTAAAAACCTTTGAAAGCAGAGTTCTCATATATAAAGCACACAAATATGTGAATCAAGAAGAGGCTGTCAAATTGTTTAGAAGAGGGTTTAATTGAAGAGAAGTCCAGAATCAAAAGCAACGAGATGCAGGTTCAATTTGCAGACTCATAGCGAGTCTAAGAGTTTAGGGTCCCAAAGTGGATCCTCAACTCGAACACAAAAAATCAAAATCGTCAAAGGAAACCCCCGAATCCTAGGGTTTCAAAATTGAATCCGACATGAAAGTGAGAAAAAAAGTCATTGAAACAGGGATGATAGCAGGTTTGAAACGCAAAGCAAGAAAACTGATTTAAGAGCATAAAAGAACATATGCGATGCCAACCAGACTTTCTCCAAAATAGGCCATGAGGAGTTCTTCCTTTCCATCGGCTCCTCACAGCTGGTTCCAATATCTCTTGAGATGAGCAATAGGATCATCGTGCCCATCATACTTCTCAAATTTTGGGGTTTTGAATCCCAATGGTAGATGCACATGAGGGAACATACATAAGTCAGCATAGGATACACTTTTCTGTCCACTCAAGCCTTGTACGCTTTTGAGACTCTCTTCCATACTCCTCATCTTCGTCGCAATCTCTTCTTGCTCACGAGTTTTGGTGGTCTTTTCTTGCCCCGTAGTGAACTCATATCGGGGTGGTTGAGAGTAAGTATAGGTGGAAAACTGTGCAGGTTTCAGTGGAAAAGATGGTGTTTTTAGAAAATTCGGTGCTTAAGCAAGTTCAGAAGAGAAGAGAGGATACGAACTTAAACAAAAGTAGATGAAACATGCTTAGCAAGAACATAAATAGAGTTCAGTAAAGCAAAAATCAAAGAACTCAACGGTAATCATATATAGTAAAAGAGTAAGGAAAACATAACATGAATTAACATGTGAGTACTAGAGTAACTGTATAGTAGAAAAAGAAAGTGGAAAAATAGTACATGCGTAGTAAAAGAGGGCATACGAGCCTAACACAGACAAACACACGTAAAGAAAAAACAGAAAGAATCAGAAAGATGTTTTTTTGAAAAACCTTTTAGAAACCCTAAATCAAAGGTAAACGATTTTAAAAAGAAAATCTGGGGAAAACCTTTTAAAATGTCAAATAAAGCACAGATACAGCATAGATCTAAGCAAACAAACATAGAAAGAACCTCGAATAACTTAGGGTTTCGGAGAAACCCTAGAAATGAGAAAGGCTTGGAAACAAGTCTGATCTAAGTCGGATGAGGTCAGAAACAGGCTTAGAAGACCAAGAGCCACTGGAGCAAAGTCGGAGATGGCCGAAATCTTCGAATCGGTGAAGGTATGAGCGAAGACCTTCGAGGTCTAGCCTCGAACCTTCGAGCATCAGGCATGCAAGAGCCGGAGGAGGTGAATATAGGCTGTCCATGGCCAGAGAAGCCATGGATTCCGGTGAAAACACGGTGGAACAAGGTGGAAGGAGGCTAGGGTTCCGAAGAGCCTTGAGAGAGTCTGAGAGCGTTTGGGATTCAAAGGCAGCGGGTCAGGTGGAAAATGAAGGAATTAGGGTAGGTCATTGGGTTTAATTCTGGAAGGGTGGGTTACAGCCGTTGATCTTGAATGATCAACGGTCCAGATTTGGAAGGGTAGGTGGGAATCGGGTAGGGTCATTTAGATTGGGTTATGGGTTGGGTCAGGTTAAAAAGTGGGCTGGTACGGTTGGGGTTGGGATTGGGTCAAATGGTGGTTAAAATTAAAATATAAAAGGGGCTGTAATTGAAATAAATGAGGCTAAATGTTAAACGGCCATTTCTTCCCTTTTTATTTTATATAAAATAATTAAAAAAATTTAAAAACAGATTAAAAACATTAAACTAATTAATAAGGTATAAGTATAAATTTAATAATAATGAAATGTTGTTAATTGTAAAATAGGCTATAATTGCAATTACATGCAATTTAGCTTTTAAATATCAAATAAATTGGTAAAAATATGAAAAAATTACATTAATTATATTTTGGTGTAAATATGAGAAATAAATAAATTATTCACCAAAATGATAATTTCAGGAATAATTATTGAATTTTGCACTGCTAAAATAGATAATAAATTGGTTTTGAAAGTCTTTAAAAATTTGGGAAAAATACCAAAACACTTTGGCAAGCTTATGTATGCACATATATGTTATTTTGAAAGTATTTTGAGTGTAAAAAATACTTAGGGAAAAATTGGGTATCAACAATGCTAAGATAGTAACGTTGGCTATGCCGGGTGTGCCACGGATTGAGTGGCGAGGTTCGGATGATTTTGTCCCCAGTAGGGTGATTTCATTCTTAAAGGGCCAGCGGATGGTTGGGGAAAGGGTGTCATTCATACTTAGCCTTTGTGAGGGATGTTAGTGTAGAGACTCCCAGTATTGATTCTGTTCTTGTTGTGAGGGATTTTCCTGATGTGTTTCCTGCAGACATTCCGGGCATGCAATTGGACAGGAACATTGATTTTGGTATTGATCTGGTGCTGGGCACTCGGCCTATTTCTATTCCACCGTATCGTATGGCACCAGCGGAGTTGAACGAGTTAGATGAGCATCTTCAGGAACTCCTTGATAAGGGGTTTATTCAGCCTAGTGTGTCCCCTTGGGGAGCGCCTATTCTATTTGTGAAGAAGAAGGATGGAATGATGATATGTGAATTGATTACAGGCAGTTGAACAAAGTAACAATCAAGAACAAGTATCCTTTGCCTCGTATCGATGATTTATTTGACCAGCTTCAGGGAGCGAGAGTGTTCTCCAAGATTGATCTCCATTCAGGTTATCACCAATTGAAGATCAGGGACACAGATATTCTTAAGATAGCCTTCAGAACCAGATATTGTCATTATGAGTTCCTTGTTATGTCTTTAGGGCTGACCAATGCCCCGGTAGCGTTCATGTATTTGATGAACAATGTGTTTCGACCTTATCTTGACTCATTCGTGATTGTTTTCATTGATGATATTTTGGTATACTCGCGTAGTTAGGAGGAGCACGCGGAGCATTTGAGAGTTGTGTTGCAGAGATTGAGGGAGGAGAAACTTTATGCAAAGTTCGCCAAATATGAGTTTTGGCTTTGTTCAGTGGTTTTCTTAGGGCACGTATTGTCCAGCGAGGGTATTCAGGTTTATCCGAAGAAGATAGAGGCGATTCAGAGTTGTCCCAGACCGTCCTCAGCCATAGAGATTCGAAGCTTTCTTGGTTTGGTGGGTTATTACCGTCGGTTTGTTCAGGGATTTTCATCTATTGCATCATCCTTGACCAAGTTGACTCAAAAGGGTGCTCCATTCAGGTGGTCGGATGAGTGTGATGATAGGTTTTAGAAGCTCAAGTCTGCCTTGACCACAACTCCAATGTAGTTTTGCCATCGGCTTCAGGTTCATATACCATTTGTTGTGATGCTTCGAGAGTTGGTATTGGGTGTGTGTTGATGTAGGAGGGTAGAGTTATTGCTTATGCTTCTCGTCAGTTGAAGCCCCATGAGAAGAACTACCCTGTTAATGATTTGGAGTTGGCTACCATTGTTCAGGCATTGAAGATTTGGAGGCATTATTTGTATGGTGTTTCTTGTGAGGTGTTTACTGATCATCGTATCCTCCAACACTTGTTCAAGCAGAAGGATCTCAATTTGAGGCAGCGGAGATGGTTGGAGCTGCTAAAGGACTATGATATTACTATTTTGTACCATCCGGGGAACGCCAATGTGGTGGCCGATGCCTTGAGTAGGAAGGCGGTGAGTATGGGGAGTTTGGCATATATTCTAGTTGGGTAGAGACCTTTAGCAGTTGATGTTCAGGTTTTGGCCAATCAGTTCATGAGGTTAGATATTTCGGAGCCCAGTCGGGTATTGGCTTGTGTGATTTCTTGGTCTTCCTTATTTGATTGCATCATAGAGCGCCAGTAGGATGGTCCTCATTTGCTTGTCCTTAAGGATAGAGTTCAGCACGATGATGCAAGAGATGTGACTATTGGTGATGACGGGGTGTTGAGGATGCAGAGCCGGATATGTGTTCCCAATATGGATGGGCTTTGGGAGTTGATTCTAGAGGAGGCCCATAGCTCGCTGTATTCCATCCATCCGGGTGCCGCGAAGATGTATCAGGATCTGAGACATCATTATTGGTGGAGGAGAATAAAGAAAGACATTGTGGGATTTGTATCTCGGTGTCTCAATTGTCAGCATGTGAAATATGAGCATTAGAGACCGGGTGGCTTGCTTTAGCAGATGGATATTCTAGAGTGGAAGTGGGAGCGGATCACTATGGACTTTGTTATTGGACTTCCACGGACTTCGAGGAAGTTCAATGCTATTTGGGTGATTGTGGATCGGTTGACCAAGTCCATGCACTTCATTCTTGTATGTAGTACCTATTCTTCAGAGCGGTTGGCAGGGATCTATATCCGGAAGATCGTTCGTTTTCATGGTGTCCCAGTTTCCAGCATTTCAGATAGGGGTAATCAGTTTACATTGCAGTTTTGGAGAGCGGTGTAGAGAGAGTTTGGTACTCAGGTTGAGTTGAGCACAACATTTCACCCTTAGACGGACGGGCAGTCCGAGTGCACTATTCAGATATATGAGGACATGGTGCACACTTGTGTCTTTGATTTTGGAGGGTCATGGGATCTGTTTCAACCACTCGCCGAGTTTGCTTATAACAATAGTTATCAGTACAGTATTTAGATGGCTCCATATGAGGCTTTGTATGGGAGACGGTGTAGGTCTCCGATCGGTTGGTTTGAGCCGAGTGAGGCTAGGCTATTGGGTACAGACTTGGTGCTGGATGCTTTAGATAAGGTGAAGGTGATTTTGGAGAGGCTTCGTACATCGCAGTCGAGACAAAAGAGTTATGCTAACAGGAAGGTTCGGGATGTGTCCTACATGGTTGGTGAGAAGGTTCTCTTGAAGGTTTCACCCATGAAGGGTGTTATGAGATTTGGGAAGAAGGGTAAATTGAGTCCTCGGTTCATTAGGCCTTTTGAGGTGCTTCAGAGGATTGGGGAGGTTGCTTATGAGCTTGCTTTGCCACCCAGATTATCGAGCGTGCATCCGGTATTTCACGTTTCTATGCTCCGGAAGTATATTGGCAATCCGTCTCACATTTTGGACTTTAGCACGGTTCAGTTAGATAATGATTTGACTTATGATGTGGAGCTAGTAGCTATTTTGGAGTGTCAGGTTCGAAAGTTGAGGTCAAGGGATATAACATCAATGAAAGTGCTGTGGAGAGGTTGGCCCGTGAAGGAGGCTACCTGGGAGACCGAGCGGGAGATGCAGATCAGTTATCCTCACCTATTTGAGTATGTTTCTTAACTCGTTCGAGGACGAACGTTTGTTAAAGAGGGGGAGGATGTATTGACCCGGTAGGTCATTTCATGAGATACCACTCTGTTTCCCCTATTTCTGTTTCTTATTATCTTGTTTAGCTGTATTAAGTGTTATCGGGTTGGTTGGCTCGGGTTCGAAGAGGTTTTGGTAAGGTTTGAGACACTTAGTCTCTTTTGAGTGAGCTTAAGTTACAAAAGTCAACCGAATGTTGACTTATGTGAAATAGGGCTCGAATGTGAATTTCGATGGTTCGGATAGCTTTGGGAGGTGAATTTGGACTTAGAAGCGTGATCAAAATGTGTTTTGGAGGTCCGGAGTAGATTTAGGCTTGAATTAGCGAAATTGGAATTTTGGCGTTTTCCGGTTGTTAGGTGAGATTTTGATATAGGGGATGGAATTGAATTCCGGAAGTTGGAGTAGGTCCGTTGTGTCACTTTTGATGTGTGTGCAAAATTTTAGGTCATTCGGACGAGGTTTGATAACCATTTTGATCAAAAGCGGAATTCGGAAGTTTTTGGAACCTTAGGCTTGAATCCGATGTCTTTTGGTTGACTCGATGTTGTTTTAGGTGTTTCGGAGATTGGTATAAGTGTGGATAGTGGTATATGACTTGTTCGTGCTTTTGGTTGGGGTCCCGGGGGCCTTAGGGTGATTTCAGATGGTTGACGAAAGAGTTGGAGTTTGAGTATAGCTGCAGATTTTTCTGCTTCTGTCATTTCCGCACCTTTGGATTGAGGACCGCAGGTGTGACGCCGCAGATGTGTAGAAAGGACCGCAGATGCGGTCAAGGACGTGAAGGGCAGGAGCCACAAATGCGGAGAGCTGAGCGTACCTGCGATGGTGCAGGTGCGGGTATTTGACCGCAGATACGGTTTTTGGCAAATAAGTGACTTCCGTAGGTGCGACCCTATGGACCGCAGGTGCGGTCGCGCAGGTGCGTGTTTGAGGCCGCAGGTGCGAAATCCCTGGGCCAGAATCTATATAAGCTTGCCTTCGCGAATTTCAGCCATGTTCTACCATTTCTAAGTCGGATTGGGAGCTTTTTGGGAGATTTTGAAGAGGGAGTCAAGGGATAACGTTTGGAGGTAAGATTTTTGAACCTAATAATCGATCCTATGGCATTATTTTTCTGATTAGGCTTGAAATTAATGGAAATTAAGGGTTAAAAATTGGGAATTAGGGCTTGGTATTGGAGACCTTAACTTGAGGATTTGGGGGGTTATTTGTGGTTGGATTTTGGTACTTTTAATATGAATAAACTCGTGGAGGAATAAAGATTCCACTGATGTAAATTTTGTCGAATTTCGAGATGTGGGCCCGGGGTCGGGTTTGGTCAATTTCGGGTTTTTTGATGTAAATTAGTTATTTTCGAGTGGGCTTTGTTCCCTTAGCATATTTTGATGGTATAAATCTATTTTTGGTTAGATTTGGAGCATTTGGAGGCCAATTCGAGGGGCAAAGGCATTGCGGGCTAGAGTTTGGACTGGATAGAGGTAAGTAATGATTGTAAATGCTATCCTGAGGGTATTAAAACCAATATTTCACATCATTGTGTTACTTTGAGGTGACACACACGCTAGATGACGAGTGTGGGGTCGTGCACCATTGGGGATTGTGACTTAGTCTGTCCCGTATGACTGTTTAACTGCGTATTTGATTGAAGCTGAATGCCATATTTGGGCCTCGTGCCAACTATTTTGGACCCTTAAGGGATCTTTACTACTATTACTCACTGTTTTGACTTCATATTTGTACCCAGTTATGCTGGATTCTACTATTTTTATAACTCAACCATGTTTACTCTGTTTTGACATTTTTAAATGATTTTGTGGGCTGAGTATCATGTTTTACTATGCCCGAGTGGCTTTTAGAGATTTCTGACTGAGTGAGGCTGAGGGCCTATATTGTGAGGTTATTATGGGATCGGGCCGCGTGGCACAACGGTATTGTACTGATTCATGACTATGAGGCCGAGAGCCTAATTTGTTATGCCACGAGGTGGCTTGTTATAAGGCCGAGTGCATGTTTGATTATGCCACGAGATGGCTTGATATTGCACTTGGGCTGTAAGGAGCCCCTCCTAGAGTCTGTACACCCCCAGTGAGCGCGGGTACCCAGTGTGAGATGTGATATTCCCCAAGGGGTTGTTGTTGTTCATGTTATTGCCCGAGGGGCTAGTTTTGTTGGTATTTTTGCCCGAGGGGCTGATTTGTGTTTCTATCCCTTTTCTCCCTATTTTCATCACTCATTTGAATTGCTAAAAGAGGTTTTATACTATTTCGTTGTAGTATTATGCTGTGTTTTACGTACTTTCTTATTGCTCAGTTGCCTTTACTTTTATTACCCTATACCCTGTGTGCAGATCCAGGAGTTTCGGGTCACGCTAGCGAGGGTTGATTGCTTTCCAACAGGCTGTTTGGAGTTGAATAGGTAGTGTTAATAACCAATTTTTCCCTAAGTATTTTTTTTTTTCACTCAAATACTTTCAAAATAACATATATGTGCATACATAAGCATGCCCAAGTATTTTGGTATTTTTCCCAAATCTCTACAGACTTTCAAAACTAATTTATTGTCTATTTTAGCAGTGCAAAATTCAATAATTATTTCCAAAATTATCATTTTGGTGAATAATTTATTTATTTCTCATATTTACACCAAAATATAATTAAGGTGATTTTTGCATACTTTTACAAATCTATTTGATATTTTTAAACTAAATTGCATAAAATTGCAATTATAGCCTATATTACGAGTAGTAGCGTTTTGCAAGCATAAAATCATTTCTAGTATTTTTAGATTAATTTTTATATATTATTAATTTGCTCAGTGCTTTTAATTTGTTTTAAACAAATCATTTTACTATTTTTATAAATAAAAAGGGAAAATTGGCTATTTAGCATCTAGCCCCATTTCATTTCAATTACAGCCCCCATTTCATTTCAATTTTAGCCTAAAAATTGACCCAATTCTGAATTAAAATTGGACTGGCCCAATTCCGATCTAACCCAACCCCTTTACCCATTTATCTGACACGCCCGATTTCTTTTAATCCAGGTCGTTGATCCTTTTGATCAACGGCCACGATCCCCTACTTCGTTCTGTCAGCCGCCCTTGAATGCTCTCCCTCTCTCAAATGCTCTTGAATGTTCCTGAAACCCTAACCTCTATCACCGCAACTTCAACCTCCGATTCACTGGAATCCATGGCCTCTTAGGCCATGGACGACCTATACTCACCTGCCCTCGCTCTTACACGCCTGGTACCTGATAAATCGAGGCCAGACCTCGAAGGTTTGCACTCAGACCTTCACCTATTCGAAGATTCCAGCCATCTCCGACCTTGCTCCGGTGGCTCTTGGTCTTCTGAGCCTGTTTCTGACCTCATCCGACTTAGATCGGACCTTCTTCCAAGCCTTTCTCATTTCTAGGGTTTCTCCGAAACCCTAAGCTATTCGAGGTTCTTTCTCTGTTTGTTTTCTTAGATCTATGTTGTATCCATGCTTTACTTGACATTTAAAAGGTTTTCCCTAGACTTTCCTTTTAAAATCGTTTACCTTTGATTTAGGGTTTCTGAAAGGTTGTTTAAAAACATTTGTTTGATTCTTCCTTTTCTTTCTTTATGTGTGTTTGTTTATACTATGCTCGTGTGTTTTCTTTTCTACCACGCATGTGCTGTTCTTCTGTTTTCTTTCTACTATACGTGACTTTTCTGTACCTTTGTACTCTACTGTGCCTCTAGATCAGGCTCGCATGTTAATGTTTGTTATGTTTTCCTACATGTTGTCTGCTATACTTTCCAATATTCTTCTACTATATGTGTTTCTTGCTGAGTTCTTCAACTTTGTTTGTTTTACTGGACTTTTGTTGGAATTCTAAGCATGTATTACTACTGTTTCTTAAGTTTACATCACCCTTCTTCTCTCCCGAACTTGCTTAAGTTCCGACTTTTCTTAAACATGTTCTTTATGCTCCTCAAATCAACTTTTACTTTATTGCTTCAAACCTGCTATCATGTATGTTGGTTTCTCATGAGTCTCCGAAAGAGACCTATGAGCCGGTTATCTGTCTTCTCATCTCTGCTTCTGATTAAAGTTGGAAACTCTAGGCTTTGGGTTTTGGCAAGATTTATTTTTGGACTAGGGTTCTACTTTGGAAACCTGGACTCTCAGACTCATTCTGAGTTCATAAACTAAACTGGAACCTTTTGACTCTGAACTCTTCCTATGATAGTCTTTTCTAGTCAACATGACAACTCATTTTGCTTGATATTTGTGTGCTTTATATATGAGAAATTCTTCTTTCAAGAAGGGTTTTTCCAACTATTGATTGATTCTAAAATCCTCTAATGGGGTTTGATTGATTGTTACTGATTTCTCTTTGATTGAACCTCTTTTACCTTTTCCTGACTTGGTTCATTCGAATTGAGCTTGTACTTTTGATTTCCCTGGCTGTTTGATTGATTACATTTCCTTATTTGCACAAACCGTGTACTATTAGACTTTTGCCTTAAATAGTCCCTGTGTATTTACCCTTCTTGTACTGCTTTGAAAAGATTTTGATTAGACTCGTTCCTTACTTATCTTTTACCCGTTTGAAATCAGAATCCCTTAACCAAAAGGAGACTTTATGTGATTGATTGCAAGCTATTTTCTTGCCTTTCTTACTTGCTTCACTGCACTATAAAAGGGACTACCCTTCCGCATCTTTGGACAAGGACAATTCAATACTTTTACAACACATTTCGAATTGCATACTCTTACACACTTACAATACTGCTTCGAGTTCAATACTCTTTCAATTCTCTACTCTCATCTAAGATTTTTTTTGGATTTGCTGTCTGCAATTTGGATTTTCAAGGCTACATTTGCTTACTTATTTTCTTTGAAACTGGTATGTCTTTTATTTAATTTTCTGCCTCACCCTTATGTGTTCACTCTACAACTTCAGACTTTTGTTTACTCTACTGCTCATGTTCAGTAATTTGTGTTAAATATTTTTCTTCCTTACTTCTGTTATGAACCCCTACCCCTATTCCCTTCTATATGCCTGAGTTAAGGTCTTGGCCTGATAGTATCCTAATTACTACCTAGGCCATAACCTGATCCACAATGGATCCTAGCTCTCAATGCTTGACTAGCAGGCTGGTCAGGGGTATGCCAGCATCCCAATTGCTGGGCATGACCACTAGCTTGCCCTGTCCCTCTCTGATTCCCTTCCCCCTTGTGAACTTACACCTATTCCTAGAATCTTAAGTTCTGCCCCTCTCTTTTGAGCCCTGCTTTGGGACTTTTAGTTCCCTCTGAACTTGGACATTTGAGAGCTTGCATTTCCACACTGCACTATAATCTAATTCTGCAATATATTTGGGGTGTAAGCATTTCCTAGAGTTCTTGAAGCTCCTTGGAACTTTGACACATCCCAAATAAGAGAAAGGCTTTGGAATCTGATCTTTGGAAGTTGGTTTATTTCATATTTCAGACCTGGGGTCTGAATTAGGCTTTCCTTGGTTGGAATCTTTAATTTCTGATATATTTTTTCTTATTCATTCTGGTCTGTAATAATCTTGTAATAAGCATTTAAGGTCGGCTAGTGGAAAAGGGTAGGGGACTATGCATGCAAGGGGTAGATACCATGTTCATAGGGATTACTATTTTTCTAAAGTTCTGCATTTTATAAATCACTGAAACTCTGCATTCTCATGTAGATACCATGTTCATAGGGATTACTATTTTTCTAAAGTTCTGCATTTTATAAATCACTGAAACTCTACATTCTCATATAGATACCATGTTCATAGGGAATTACTATACTTCCAAAATTCTGCATCTTCAAATAGACACAATGCCTATAGGACTTTCTACATTCTGCATCTGTCATTAGGCATAACCTATTATAGGATTTAAATACCTAATCAATTGCATGTAGACAAACTGCCTATAGGATTCCTGCATAAGCAATAGCAGTGCTCAAATCAGTAACACCTAGAAAGCATGTCTATAGGAGTTGTTAACTTAACCTGAATCGTCAACTCACTTATAAGCCTAAAATCAGTAGCAATAATGTTTAACGCATGCAGATCTTATGTCCCTGTAATTGACAATTCTTTTTCTGCAATTAGTTTACTTCTTTATTTTTGAAACTAATAGATATCATGTCTATAGGTTCTGTTTAATGCCTAGGCAAGCCTTAGGGTAAAATTTTATAATTGCATCAGTTTTGATAATTACAACCAGCAGGCAGGCCTAATTCAGACTTCTTATTTGAAAATATGTGATAAATTAGCCACCCTTCCTATGTTAAGTTTAATATAGACCAAACCAGTATTTGTAAGTCATGCTAAATAATCTGCTGCTTTGAATGAATAGGCCGACTTGAGCCTTAACTGCTATTTGTTTCCCTTTAAACTGATATCTGTTATTGCTTGTCGCCTAGATTTTTATCCTTTTGAAAACTCGCAAAAGCCCCCAACTCCCTCCCCTTTAGGATTAGTAGTCCCATATGCCTCCAGGACTGATAGAATTGGGACGGGTAATAGCATGCAATAAGTAACGATACTATTCTACGCTTTAACACCTTAACGGGGTGGGAAGGGTAGATATAGATATGATGACCGATGTGCTAATATCATGTGTGACCCCTCTTCTGAGTAGTGATTGCTGGGTATTGTATTGAAGTGATCCATATTAATTATAAACTTAGGACTCCCCTACCTTTATTTGCTTTCATCTCTTCTTGTAAAACTTTTCAAATCGTTTTTTTTTATAAATTTCTGCCCTCTCTACTTACCTTCGAAAGTTTTCAACCTGATTGCAATGTTATACGCGAATCCTTATTTGGGCCTTGATTGTTTACTTGTAAAGTCACAATTGTAACATGGCCAGGAACCACACTAGTGGATCTTGAGGGGTGCCTAACACCTTCCCCTCGAGATAATTTCTAGCCCTTACCCGAACTCTAGTTTTCCAACTCAAACTCTTCTAAAAAAAGTGTCCTAATGCACTATAATCATTTGGTGGCGACTCTTCAAATTTCGAAACCCAATTCTCGAAAGGGAATAGAGTTGTCCTTCCCAATGTCGTATACCCGATTTCTGACCCCACGGTTAGAGGAAAAGGGGGCGTCGACAACATGACAACTCTGCTGAGGATCTTCTTTAGGCTTTTACTATTGCATGTTGCTTGTGACTTTACTATCTCGTTAATTGCTTTATTTACTGTCTTTTATTATTTCACTACGAAACTGACTTGGCTCTTCATGTCTTTTCTTTCCTTTAACTGCTTTCTTTTACTGCTTTATTTCAATACTATTGTAATTACTGCAATTGTTGTAATCATTTATGAACGTGGAAATATATGTCAATTTGTTTCATTCTTGTAAACTGCATATTAAACATCGTATTCCACTCGTGCAAACAAATACCATAGCAATGCTTATAATGAGTGGTTGCACTCTTCCAATATTATCACCCTTTAAATTCAGCAAAGGCGTATTTGCAGTAAAACCAGTCGATCAGTGGTGCTGTCGACGGTTCCGTGCCTTTCCTTCTTGAGTCGTCCGCTCAAGGGTACCTGTCTAATACCCCAATAGAAACTTTACTCTGTTCAATTGTACATGCATCATGGTCAAAACCTAGCCGAGTCAGTTATGTTGTCCGCATAATGACTCATTAAGATAGCCTTGTCCAAAGTCCATCGGGTTTCCCTGAAACCCAAATGGACACCTACATGTTCTGTGCATTTATTTGGAGAACTAAATGCTTGATGTGTTGATTATTGGTATTAAATGGTCGAGTCCGGTGGGGGTGAGGTCCTAACCCTTTTGTTTTTGCAGAAAATGAATGACAAAGTTCATAACTTCGGTATGGTAAACATATCTTCACTCTTGCAGTCTTGGTGGAGAAACCTCCCATCGAGCAACCAAATCAACGAATGGAAAGAGAGAGTCACCAAGGCTAGTGAGAAGCTAGAATACCTGGAGTACAGTTTGCTGGAATTGGAAGGGAAAGTGAGGAAAAGAGTCATCGACTGTCAAAAATGTTGAGGAAGGCAAAGGAGAACGTCTGGCGATAGCATTTTTACTGGAAAATCTGCGCGAGCTGGAGGACTTGATCAACGAGAACATTCAACCTAAAGAAGGTCCTTCTGGGACCACGTAGTTAGGAGTCTTTCTTTTCGCTTTTAATGTAATAAGGCCAATGGCCATTAGTGACATTTTACTTTCCGCTATTTTAGTGTCGTTTTGGGATTCATCTTATTTTTGTCAATAAAATGAGGCATTTAGCATTATAAGTTCTCCAAATTAACTTGTCGCTAGGCCTACCTCGGGCACAACGAGGCACCCAAATTAGGACACGATTTACATTCTTGCACAATGTGTTTAAATACTGCAACATTTTTCCTCATAACCCACACTAACTTGTCACTTTTTTTGTTTTTCTTTTCTTTTATTATTCCCCTCCCAAAGGTTAGTTCGTGCATTCTGGTACCATAATCATACAGTACAAGATCCAAGGGCCCTCTACCTCCTCCTCCTCCGAGTCCTATCCAGAACAAGAACAAAGGTAGAATGGGAGATTCAAGCGCCAGAAAGTGGACTGCTGTGTTATTTTCGAGGAGGAAGGGGAGGAAGGCCCTTCTATACAAGTTGTGAACCAAGGAGAACGCCTCAGCAATTGGTCAATCAGAACCACCAGGACCCGGAAAGCTTCGGGGTAGCAAGGCTAAACAAAAGCACCATGCATCACATTTCACTTTTTTACTAGCTGATTTTATTTCCGCATTGTCTTTAATTCTGAAAAAAGCTTTGATACTCAAAACAATTGCGAATTTAATCGAAGCATTTCAGTTTATTATATATCTCACTCTTATTATTTTTCTATCATTCACTTTATTTTACACAGCATTACTATTACTTGCCTTGATGATGAACCAATGATTGTGACTTGCAATGAGACAACGCAACAAACGTATACGGACTCAGAAGAGGATGACATGCTAGAAGAGGTCGTTAGAGGAGTTGAGAATTTTGAAAATAGGCCTAAGTCTAACTTGGATGAAACTGAGGTCGTTAATCTGGGAGATGTAGAGAATGTCAAAGAAACACGCATCAGTGTTCACCTTCACCATCAGAAAAGAAAGAGTACACGGAGTTCCTAAAGGAATATGAAGACATATTCGCTGGTCATATGATGATATGACTGGTCTCAGCACATCCATTGTAGCTCACAAACTGCCAACAAATCCAATATGCCCGCCGGTAAAGCAGAAGCTCATGAAATTCAAACCCGACATGAGTTTGAAAATCAAAGAAGAGGTTACCAAGCAAGTCAAAGCCAAGGTTCTCAGGGTAGTAGAGTATCCGACATGGTTAGCCAACATCGTGCCAGTACCAAAAAAGGATGGGAAAGTTAGAGTTTGTGTTGACTACCAGGATCTTAATTGGGCCATTCCCAAAGACAACTTCCCTTTGCCCAACATACACATTCTTATCAACAAATGCGCCAAGCACGAGTTGCAGTTTTTTGTGGATTGTTTCGCTAGGTATCATCAGATATGGAGGGATGAGGAAGATGTAGAGAAAATGGCTTTCATCACGCCGTGGGGAATGTACTGTTACAAAATGATGCCATTCGGTTTGAAGAACGCTGGTGCCACCTACATGAGATCCATGACTACCATCTTTCATGACATGATACACAAGGAGAACGAGGTATATGTGGATAACGTCATCATCAAATCCAAGAAAGCCAGGAATCACATGGAAGATCTAAGAAAGTTCTTCAACAGACTGAGGAGGTACAATCTGAAACTGAATCCCGCCAAGTGTGCATTTGGGGTTCCTGCTGGAAAATTATTGGGCTTCATCGTGAGTCGTCGAGGAATAGAATTGGATCCATCAAAGGTCAAAGCTATCCAAGAATTGCCGCCGCCAAAGAACAAGAAGGACGTGATGAGTTTCCTGGAGAGACTCAACTATATCAACAGGTTCATAGCTCAGTCCACTGTCATTTGTGAACCTATCTTCAAAATGTTGAAAAAGGATGTGGCTACCAAGTGGACTGATGATTGTCAGAAATATTTTTGATTGAATTAAGGAATACCTGTCAATGCCGCCGGTCTTGGTTCCGCCTGAGCCAGGAAGGCCCCTATTGCTTTACCTTGCGGTATTGGATGGAGCATTCGGTTGTGTTCTGGGATAACATGATGAAATAGGGAGAAAGGAGCAAGCCATCTACTATCTCAGTAAGAAGTTCACACCGTACGAGGCCCGGTATTCTCTTTTAGAACGCACTTATTGTGCTCTGATTTGGGTCGCGCAGAAGTTGAGGCATTACTTCTCTGCTTACACTACTTATCTCATATCCAGAATGGACCCTCTAAAGTATATCTTCCAGAAACCCATGCCCACTAGCAAGCTCGCCAAGTGGCAAATCCTGCTAAGTGAATTCGACATTATTTACGTGACCCAAAAAGCAGTCAAAGGGCAAGACTTGGCGGACCATCTCGCCGAGAATCCCGTAGACGGAGAATACGAGACCTTAAAAACGTATTTTCCTGATGAAGAGGTATCTTTCATAGGAGAAGATATTGCAGAATCCTATGATGGTTGGAGGCTATTTTTTGACAAAGCTGCAAATTTCAAAGAAGTTGGCATAGGAGCAGTCCTAGTATCAGAAACCGGCCAGCACTACCCGGTATCCGCCAAGTTCAAGTTCCTTTGCACCAATAATATGGTCGAATATGAAGCCTGCATCTTGGGGCTCAAAATGGCCATTGATATGAACGTTTAGGAGTTGCTAGTGATCGGGGATTCAGACTTGCTCATACATCAGGTTTGAGGAGAGTGGGCAACCAAGAACTCTAAGATACTTCCCTACTTGCATCATATAGAGGAGTTGAGGAAAAGGTTCACAAAGACAGAATTTCAGCACGTCCTCACAGTCCAGAACATGTTTGCTGATGCATTAGCTACTTTATCGTCCATGATCCAGCATCCAGATACAAATTTCATTGATCCCGTCCCAGTAAAGATTCATGATCAGCCATCTTATTATGCCCGCGTTGAGGAAGAAGCGGATGGAAAACCATGGTTCCACGACATCAAGGAGTACTTAACAACAAGGGAATATCCAGGATTCGCCAACGCTACTTAGAAGTGCACACTTCGTAGGCTATCCAGCAACTTCTTTCACAGTGGAGGAATCCTGTACAGAAGGACTCCCGATTTGGGTTTACTAAGGTGTGTCAAAGCAAAAGAAGCATCCAAGCTATTGGACGAAGTGCATGTAGGGACCTGCGGGCCGCACATGAATGTTTTTGTTTTAGCGAAAAAGATACTACGAGCAGGATATTTTTGGATGACTATGGAAATAGACTGTATCCAGTATGTTCGCAAATGTCATCGCTGTCAGATATATAAAGATATGATAAAGGCACCTCCAAGCGAGCTTACTGCAACAAGCTCACCGTGGGCATTCGCCGCTTGGGGAATGGATGTTATCGGACCTATCGAGCCTGCCGCATCAAATGGGCACAGGTTCATCTTAGTGGCAATCGATTATTTTACCAAATGGGTCGAAGCAGCATCATACAAGGCGGTCACTAAGAAGGTTGTGGTGGGTTTCATGCGCGACCGCATTGTTTGTCGATTCGGATTTCCGGAATCAATCATCACCGATAATGGTTCCAATCTCAACAACGACTTGATGAAAGCGATGTGTGAAATTTTCAAGATAAAAAACAAGAACTCTACAGCCTACAGGCCTCAGATGAATGGATCTGTGGAAGAAGCCAACAAGAATATCAAGAAGATACTAAGGAAGAAAGGCACAAACAATGGCATGAGAAGTTATCATTCGCCTTATTGGGATACCGCATTACAGTCCGCACATCGACTAGAGCAACTCCCTACATGCTGGTTTATGGTACAGAGGTGGTCATCCCCGCCGAGTTAGAAATTCCTCCTTAAGGATCATACAAGAAGTGGAGTTGGATGATGCAGAATGGGTAAGAGGTCACTACGAGCAGTTAGCCCTTATAGATGGGAAAAGGATGAGTGCGGTTTGCCACGGTCAGTTGTATCAGAACAGAATGTCCAGAGCCTTCAACAAAAGGGTTAAGACAAGAAAGTTTACACCGAGGTAGCTAGTGTTGAAGAAAATATTCCCATATCAAGATGAATCCAAGGGTAAGTTCTCTCCCAATTGGCAGGGTCAGTACATGGTTCACCGGGTTCTAACTGGAGGAGCCCTTATTCTTGCAGAGATGGATGGAGAAGTCTGGCCGAAGCCAATCAATTCAGATGCAGTGAAACGATATTATGTGTAACCGCTTATGATTCCCTTAATGATGTAATTTGAACTACGCATGACCTGATTCCTGTTTAAGAGGGGATACGTAGGCATCCCTATGGGTTCGGTCACAATTTAATAAAAATTTCATTTTTTCCCGCTATTGGAGCTGGGGCAGAATTTTAAGGAGGTCCCTCAAAATTCCGAAGTTGATGTTAGTCCATGCATCACCAGAAGAGCCAGCCCAGTAAACTGGGGCAGAATTTTGAGGAGGACCCGCAAAATTCCGAAGACGTTTTTAGTCATTCAGAACAACCGTCAGAAATGTTCGCTCAGCAAACTGGGGCAAAATTTTGATGAGGATCCTCAAAATTCCGGCAAAAAGTTGCAATGTCTGGAACCATGTCGCAGTCATTGGTTCATCTAAAGAAAACTATTTTGGTGTATACTTACTTTATATTTTAGTAATTATGCATAACCATTATCCGGATTGCTGTTGTTTAGCGACGCTACCCCAATGACACACAACGTCAAGAGCCCGGGGAAGACGAACTAACATTTTCCCCTTACAAAACTTACGATTTTTCTTTGGATGCAGGCACTCAATTCGCAATATCATTAGATATATTTATGTACACATACTTTCCCAAGAATGCAATTTCTCAGAATCATCACTTGCCCGCAATTACTATCCGTACACAATCTCCCCAACAGTCATATTGTTGTAATCGGCTATCAGCTAAGAGATTTTACTACTAATCATCCTTTTACATTCTTGCACTGCATAAGTCTACCTTTCTGCCTTCCGAGGTTAAGCTCTACCTCCATCTGCATTTCCTGTGTTGCATAAGGCTACCTTTCTACCTTCCGAGACTAAGCTCTGTCTCCATCTGTATTTCCTGCACTGCATAAGGCTACTTTTCTGCCTTTCGAGGTTAAGCTCTACCTCCATCATCATCTGCATAAGGCTACTTTTCTGCCTTTCGAGACTAAGCTCTGTCTCCATCTGCATTTTGCATAAGGCTACCTTTCTGCCTTCCGAGGTTAAGCTCTACCTCCATCTGCATTTTGCATAAGGCTACCTTTCTGCCTTCCGAAGTTAAGCTCTACCTCCATCTGCATTTCCTGCGTTGCATAAGGCTACCTTTCTGCCTTCCGAGGTTAAGCTCTACCTCCATCTCCATCATCATCTGCATAAGGCTACTTTTCTGCCTTTCGAGACTAAGCTCTGTCTCCATCTGCATTTTGCATAAGGCTACCTTTCTGCCTTCCGAGGTTAAGCTCTACCTCCATCTGCATTTCCTGCATTGCATAAGGCTACCTTTCTACCTTTCGAGACTAAGCATTGTCTCCATCCTGCATTTTGCATAAGGCTACCTTTCTGCCTTCCGAGGTTAAGCTCTACCTCCATCTGCATTTCCTGTGTTGCATAAGGCTACCTTTCTGCCTTCTGAGACTATGCTCTGTCTCCATCTGCATTTCCTGCACTGCATAAGGCTACTTTTCTGCCTTCCAAGGTTAAGCTCTACCTCCATCATCATCTGCATAAGGCTACTTTTCTACCTTTTGAGACTAAGCTCTGTCTCCATCTACATTTTGCATAAGGCTACCTTTTTGCCTTCCGAGGTTAAGCTCTACCTCCATCTGCACTTCCTGCATTGCACAAGGCTACCTTTCTACCTTCCGAGACTAAGCTCTGTCTCCATCCTGCATGGCTGAAATATCGCTACTTTATTTTCTTGCATCGGCTGAAAGATCGCCACCTTATCTCTCTCGCATGGCTGAAATATCGCCACCTTTTACGCCTCGCATCAGCTGAAATATCACCAAATCCTACATTTCATGGGCTGAAAGATCGTCACCTTCTACATTTCATGGGCTAAAAGATCGCCAAATTGTCCAAAGGCGTCATTGTTCGGAGGTACCATTTGCATAGCCCGAGAACGCCATGTCATGGCCCGAGGACCCCTATTTTACCTTTTACATATCATTATTCAAAGGCATCATGGTTCGGAGGCATCATTCTCATAGCCCGAGAACATCATTTCATAGCCTGCGAATCCTTTATCATACGCTTCATGGCCCAGGACGTCATGATCTAAGGACGTCATCCTAACCGTCCAAAGACAACATTCATGGTCCTATGAGAACTTGCATCATGTTTAAATTTATGCACAATGTATGTTGGTATTATTCATTTGCAGGTACACCGGCTATCAACAACCGCCTCAGCAGGAGCGGTCCCGCTCCAGTTCCCGCAGCCTATCAGACTTCAACCACTTTTCTCAACCAAACATCATGTCCGTTCTTTTCAACTCCACCGGCATATCCCGTAAATAGATCCTGAACTACACATGGCCTAATTCCTGTAAGACCAGGGATATGTAGGCAGCTCAGGAACTAGAGCTCGGACAAAAAAAATACTTTTCAAATCGTTTCTTTTCGGGCAAAATTGGTCATCGTATCTTTACCCGACAACTCTTTCATCATTCCCGGGTAAAGAGGGGCAACTGTTGATACCCAATCTTTCCCTAAGTATTTTTTTACACTCAAAATACTTTCAAAATAACATATATGTGCATACATAAGCATGCCCAAGTATTTTTGTATTTTTCCCAAATTTTTAAAGACTTTCAAAACCAATTTATTGTCTATTTTAGCAGTGCAAAATTCAATAATTATTCCCAAAATTATCATTTTGGTGAATAATTTATTTATTTCTCATATTTACACCAAAATATAATTAAGGTGATTTTTGCATACTTTTACAAATCTATTTGATATTTTTAAACTAAATTGCATAAAATTACAATTATAGCCTATATTACGAGTAATAGCGTTTTCCAAGCATAAAATCATTTCTAGTATTTTTAGATTAATGTTTCTATATTATTAATTAGCTCAGTGCTTTTAATTAGTTTTTAAAAAATTATTTTACTATTTTTTATAAATAAAAAGTGAAAACTGACTATTTAGCATCTAGCCCCATTTCATTTCAATTACAGCCCACATTTCATTTCAATTTTAGCCTAAAAATTGACCCAATTCTGAATTAAAATTGGACTGGCCCAATTTCGATCTAACCCAACCCCTTTACCCATTTATCCGACCCGACCGGTTTCTTTTTATCCAGGTCGTTGATCCTTTTGATCAACGGCCACGATCGCCCATTACTTTTTTAATTCACCTAACCCTACCCTAATCTCCCCACTTCGTTCTATCAGCCGCCCTTGAATGCTCTCCCTCTCTCAAATGCTCTCGAATGTTCCTGAAACCCTAACCTCTATCACCCCATCTTCAACCTCCGACTCACCGGAATCCATGGCCTCTCAGGCCATGGACGACCTATACTCACCTCTCCTCGCTCTTACACGCCTGATACCTGAGAAATCGAGGCTAGACCTTGAAGGTTTGCACTCAGACCTTCACCGATTTGAAGATTCCAGCCATCTCTGACCTTGCTCTGGTGGCTCTTGGTCTTCTAAGCCTGTTTCTGACCTCATCCGACTTAGATCGGACCTTCTTCCAAGCCTTTCTCATTTCTAGGGTTTCTCCTAAACCCTAAGCTATTCGAGGTTCTTTCTCTGTTTGTTTGCTTAGATCTATGTTGTATCCATGCTTTACTTGACATTTAAAAGTTTTTCCCTAGACTTTCCTTTTAAAATCGTTTACCTTCGATTTAGGGTTTCTGAAAGGTTTTTCAAAAACATCTGTTTGATTCTTCCTTTTCTTTATTTATGTGTGTTTGTTTATACTATGCTCGTGTGTTTTCTTTTCTACCACGCATGTGCTGTTCTTCTGTTTTCTTTCTACTATACGTGACTTTTCTGTACCTTTGTACTCTACTGTGCCTCTAGATCAGGCTCGCATGTTAATGTTTGTTATGTTTTCCTACATGTTGTCTGCTATACTTTCCAATATTCTTCTACTATATGTGTTTCTTGCTGAGTTCTTCAACTTTGTTTGTTTTACTGGACTTTTGTTGGAATTCTAAGCATGTATTACTAATGTTTCTTAAGTTTACATCACCCTTCTTCTCTCCCGAACTTGCTTAACTTCCGACTTTTCTTAAACATGTTCTTTATGCTCCTCAAATCAACTTTTTACTTTGTTGCTTCAAACCTGCTATCATGTATGTTGGTTTCTTATGAGTCTCCGAAAGAGACCTCTGAGCCTGTTATCTGTCTTCTCATCTCTACTTCTGATTATAGTTGGAAACCCTAGGCTTTGGGTTTTGGCAAGATTTATTTTTGGACTAGGGTTCTACTTTGGAACCCTGGACTCTCAGACTCATTCTGAGTTTATAAACTGAACTGGAACCTTTTGACTCTGAACTCTTCCTATGATAGTCTTTTCTAATCAACATGACAACTCCTTTTGTTTGATATTTGTGTGCTTTATATATCAGAAATTCTTCTTTCAAAAAGGGTTTTTCCAACTATTGATTGATTCTGAAATCCTCTAATGGGGTTTGATTGATTGTTACTGATTTCTCTTTGATTGAACGTCCTTTACCTTTTCCTGACTTGGTTCATTCGAATAAAGCATGTAATTTTGATTTCCCTGGCTGTTTGATTGATTCCCTTTCCTTATTTGCACAAACCGTGTACTATTAGACTTTTGCCTTAAATAGTCCCTATGTATTTACCCTTCTTGTGTTGCTTTGAAAAGATTTTGATCAGACTTTTTCCTTACTTATCTTTTACCCGTTTGAAATCAGAATCCCTTAACCAAAGGGAGACTTTATGTGATTGATTGTAAAATATTTTCTTGCCTTTCTTACTTGCTTCTCTGCACTATAAAAGGGACTACCCTTCCGCATCTTTGGACAAAGACAATTCAATACTTTTACAACACACTTCGAATTCCATACTCTTACACACTTACAATACTGCTTCAATTTCAATACTCTTTCAATTCTCCACTCTCTTCTGAGATATTTTTTTGGAACTGCTGTCTGCAATTTGGCTTTTCAAGGCTACTTTTGCTTACTTATTTTCTTTGAAACTGGTATGTCTTTTATTTAATTTTCTGCCTCACCCTTATGTGTTCACTCTACAGCTTCAGATTTTTGTTTACTTTACTGCTCATGTTCAGTAATTTGTGTTAAATATTTTTCTTCCTTGCTTCTGTTATGAACCCCTACCCCTATTCCCTTCTATATGCCTGAGTTAAGGTATTGGCTTGACGGTATCCTAATTACTTCCTAGGCCACAACCTGATCCACAATGGATCCTAGCTCTCAATGCTTGACTAGCAGGCTGGTCAGGGGTGTGCCAGCATCCCAATTGCTGGGCATGACCACTAGCTTGCCCTGTCTTTCTCTGATTCCCTTCCCTCTTGTGCACTTACACCTATTCATAGAATCTTAAGTTATGCCCCTCTCTTTTGAGACCTACTTTGGGACCTTGAGTTCCCTCTAAACTTGGACATCTAAGAGCTGGCATTTTCACACTGCACTATAATCTAATTCTGCAATATATTTGGGGTGTAAGCATTGCCTGGAATTCTTGAAGCTCCTTGGAACTTTGACACATCCCAAATAATAGAAAGGCTTTGGAATCTGATCTTTGGAAGTTGGTTTATTTCATATTTCAGACCTGGGGTCTGAATTAGGCTCTCCTTGGTTGGAATCTTTAATTTCTGATATATTTTTTCTTATTCATTCTGGTCTGTAATAATCTTGTAATAAACATTTGGGGTCGGCTAGTGGAAAAGGATAGGGGACTATGCATGCAAGGGGTAGATACCATGCTCATAGGGATTACTATTTTTCTAAAGTTCTGCATTTTATAAATCATTGAAACTCTGCATTCTCATGTAGATACCATGTTCATAGGGATTACTATTTTTCTAATGTTTTGCATTTTATAAATCATTGAAACTCTGCATTCTCATATAGATACCATGTTCATAGGGAATTACTATACTTCTGAAATTTTGCATCTTCATATAGACTCCATGCCTATAGGGCTTTCTGCATTCTGCATCTGTCATTAGGCAAAACCTATTATAGGATTTAAATACATAATCAATTGCATGTAGACAACCTGCCTATAGGGTTCCTGCATAAGCAATAGCAGTGCTCAAATCAGTAACACCTAGAAAGCATGTCTATAGGAGTTGTTAACTAAACCTGAATCGTCAACTCGCTTATAAGCCTAAAATCAGTAGCAATAATGTTTAACGTCTGCAGATCTTATGTCCCTGTAATTGAAAATTCTTTTTCTGCAATCAGTTTACTCCTTTATTTCTGAAACTAATAGATATCATGCCTATAGGTTCTGTTTAACGCCTAGGCAAGCCTTAGGGTAAAATTTTATAATTGCATTAGTTTTGATAATTACAACCAGCAGACAGGCCTAATTCGGATTTCTTATCTAAAAATATGTGATAAATTAGCCACCCTTCCGATGTTAAGTTTAGTACAAACCAAACCAATATTTGTAAGTCATGCTAAATAATCTGCTGCTTTGAATGAGGAGGCCGACTTGAGCCTTAACTGCAATTTGTTTCCCTTTAAACTTCTATCTGTTATTGTTTGTTGCCTAGATTTTTATCCTTTTGAAAACTCCGCAAAAGCCCCAACTCCCTCCCCTTTAGGATTAGTAGTCCCATATGCCTCTGGGACTGATAGGATTGGGACGGGTAATAACATGCAATAAGTAACGACCATTCTACGCTTTAACACCTTAACGGGGTGGGAAAGGTAGATATGGATATGATGACCGATGCGCTAATATCACGTGCGACCCCTCTTCTGAGGAGTGATTGGTGGGTATTGCATTGAAGTGATCCATATTAATTATAAACTTAGGACTCCCCTCCCTTTATTTTCTTTCATTTCTTCTTGTAAAACTTTTCAAATCGTTTTTTTTTTTCATAAATTTCTGCCCTCTCTACTTACCTTCGAAAGTTTTCAACCTGATTGAAATGTTATACGCGAATCCTTATTTGAGCCTTGATTGTATACTTGTAAAGTCACAATTGTAACATGGCCGGGAACCACACTAGTGGATCTTGAGAGGGGTGCCTAACACCTTCCCCTCGAGATAATTTCTAGCTCTTACCCGAACTCTAGTTTTCCAACTCAAACTCTTCTAAAAAAAAGTGTCCTAATGCACTATAATCATTAGGTGGCGACTCTTCAAATTCCGAAACCCAATTCTCGAAAGGGAATAGAGTTGTCCTTCCCAATGTCGTATACCCGATTTCTGACCCCACGGTTAGAGGAAAAGGGGACGTCGACAGGTAGCTGCTCGGCATTCACAACCCAGTGCTTCTCCTTCCTATCCTTATTTTCCTTTGTAATAGCTTTGTATTAGACTATGTAGTTTTTTCATTCTCTTAAACGGATGTTTAGATGCTCATGGCTGGTGAAACCTCGATGTCGGGCTGTGTTGTTTCCGCATTGTCCTATTCTACTCTTTATTTTGGGATTTATAGCTTATTTATGACTTAAAATGAATTATTATAATTGTCTTAATTGGTTTGGGGGTTTGTGTCGGCTGGCCTTGTTTCTTGATAGGCGCTATCACGACTGGGTCCGGTTTTATGGTCATGACACTTAACATACCTGAGCCGGTTCTCTTGAAAATCCCTCTAACACACGTTAATTTTGACAAAACACATGACGGCAAGATCGGAGTTGGGAAAATTCGTATGATATTCTAGAGAAAGATTTATACCGGGCTTTCTTTGAACCAACCTTTCACGTTGGATCTTGTAAGATTTCAGAGAAAATTCACATTGGATCATTGTCATTTTCTCTTTTTATGGTATAGGAATGTTATCTTAACTTTGAAAACTCCTATTCTTTCCAATAAAGAGGCCAAGAAATCGTTACGTGTAAATGAGTTATCACTTTGTCTAGTGACTCATTTGTATAATTTGCCACATAATATAATGTCTTAAAGAGTCATTCTTGGGGTTTAAGGGTGTTGCCACGTGAGTGCCCCTCACTTATCCAATTATCCACCCCTTTTTCTTAATCAATCCATTAATTCTCGCACTAGTTCAATAATTAACTAATTAGTCACATAATTAAGAGTTATCTCAAATTACATAAAATACTACTCATTTTAACACACTTTATACATCATACTATCATGGCCATATGGTACCTTATGTGGCACTAATCCACAAATATCGGGTATTTTAGCTCGGGCCGTATTTTATCCCAACATGTCAAACTTGGACGCAAATTCATTTCCTTTGACTTGCTTCCTATCTCACCTTCACGAATTTACTCATCACTTGTTTGAAATAGCATAATCCTTATAATCTCCAAATAATCTTTTCCTTGGACTGATGTCAATTTCCTTATGACAAATTCAACGTACAATACTATAGGGTGCAATATCGTCGTAATTAAATACTGCGAAGCGTAACATCATCATAATGTAATACTGCAAGGTGTAACATCATCGTAATATAATACTGCAAGATGTAACATCATCTTAATATAATACTGCGGGATGTAATATCGACGTAATATTGCGGGACGTAACATCATCCCCCCCTTTGGAACATTCGTCCTCGAATGTTGACTAATCCAAAGGCCAGGGCATTCCCCCCTTTAGGCCTCTTTCCCATGCCATGACTTGTGATCGAATACCTTCTATTATGCTGCCTCTACGATACTGACCTTGTAAGTGTGCCTATGCGACTCTTCTCTCCTTTTTCCTCTAGCTTTTAGCCAATCTCTAGGCCTTACTTTGTAAACATATACAAGGCTTAATAGGATGCCTCTCTGGGTATCTATAGGTGTACTGAAGTTCTTCGCTCGGTACTTTGTAGAACTTGTGAATATGGCCATATCTTATTTCATAGATCTGGTTATCCATTTATATGACTTTACTACATCTACGTATGCCATACTATACCATAATTCTTACTTCAATTTATCGTTACTGAGGTATACTATCAAACTCCAGGTTACTCTCGTTGCTTATCCTATATGTATGAATCTGAGTCCTTTAATGTTTCTTCATTACTATTCATCTTAAGACTGATGACCTAATCTCATCTCGTACCTTACAACTTTTACCCATCCATTTTTTATTTACCTCAATGTTGATCTACATCCTTCCATTGATGACTTGAAACTTCTTACGTAATATATTATCACTAGGGCTTACGTTGCATCATGGAACATTTGAAGTGATTTTCCTGATCCACTTTAGGGGCTATACGGTACTTAAGTAATCATATTTTATAGCATCCCAATGCGATTCACCTTACGTGGGTATTTTAATTCCGTACAATTCATAAAATCCTCTTCAAATCATTACTCAATCGAAGGCCCAAACGTCATCCTTTATTTATCATAATTACACCCATATTCTACTACTAGGGCAGCATTCCATCTCTTCTAAACGCTATTAGTCTCAGACTCCTTTGAGCTCATTTAGGCTATACTAAACTTTTCATAACATAGAGAAACTAGTAGCTTTCTTGTTTTCATGGGCTTTATCTTGAGGACTTATCCATTTTCGTCACCTTCTCACTTGCCCTTTTCTTATCCTTACTCGTATCTTCCTAAAACTTTATCACTTTACCCAACTTTAGCTTGCGACCTACACATATCTATTTATTATTCTCCACATTCCTTCAACTTGCTTGCATCATAGATTTTCTTGTGTTATTCTGAAATATCAACCGAGACGTCGCATCATCTCTAACACTCCTTTACTCTCTTAGCTAGACCTCTAGATACTTAGAAACCATAGGTTGGAAGATCTACCACTGACGATGCTACTATCATTCCTGGATACTGAATCCCAGCGCTTCTAGCCTTTTGTCCGAAGTATGGACAATTCACAACATTCTGCATTTGATTATCTCATACGTTGTTCACCTTTACCTTACTTACCTTAAAATTTTGCATAACATCTTCTATCTTTTTCATGACCTCCCTTCTACATAGGTATACTTCACATCCACAACTCGAAGCTCTATTATAATACTTGCACCTCTGGTGCATACACAATCTGGTGGGAGCTTTGTACTGACTTCTTATGAGGCTAGTACTATTCTGACTGGCTTTATCGTAGAGCTGTTATAGAATATGGCTGTTGTACTATCCCTCATGTATCTTTGATATTAAGAGTTGTCCTACCATGTTCTCAATCATTATTTCTATAATTTTCTGGGTCCAATAATCAGACTCCTGATTTACTTGGCTAATGTAACTCTTTAGTTTCCTCTTCCCTCTGATAAAACTTTATGTAGGCTTAAGTTATCTTCCGACCTGCGGCCCATGGTGTTAGTTATTACTTTAACCCTTCAAGGATGGTATGGAATATCCATGATTCAATCTTCTAACAATTCGATCCTTTGTCTATGACCTGGCTCAATTCTCTCATTTAAATTAAACAAGAATCTTCTACGGTTGTACGATCGTCAACATATATGCTGCATGGATAATACTCCGAACTCTTAACTAACTATGAATCATTGATCGAATAATTCTTTTCATTCCTTCTCAGCTTTCATTAAATGCAAGCAATTACTTTTCCCAGTCTTCCTGCCCCCTTGTTGTGTGCATACTTATCTTATGTTAGTTCCCACATATATTGGAATTCCATACAACTCATATGATCTTGAATACCACTTCTACTTTTACTCCCCATTCATTAGCCATGGTGGGTGCCACTTTCTTATGGAGTGCATGCAATTTTGTGTTGAGACTTCTTATTATAAGATCATTCCCTCTTTGGGTCATTGAGCTTATGTTAAAGCCTTCTTCCTTATTCTCTCAACTAGTCTTTCATTGTAGTACTTAGGGAGGACCCTCTGACTCTTGTAAAGCTCCGAGCTTATTACATCATATTCCCAATAGAATTTTTGATATTCGTACTCACCTATATTTATCCTTAGTTACTTACCTCCACACTCACGTGCTCGTATGGTTGCTTTTGAATTGAAGTTTTGACTATATTCACAGTGGGATTCTCTTTTATTTCCTCAACACTCATATGGTCTCCTTAACTACTCAAATCCTATCTGAATATTTTTCAAGTATTACAATAACATTACTGCGAAGCTAAATTCACTATATTAGGGTTTACTATGTTTATCTTACACGATCTGCTGATTCGTCTATAACCTCCTGTCTAGACATAATAGGCTCTTCCAAAATTGACTACCACTACCCGTTGGCCCATTCTCATATCAATATTCCACGTAATCTTTCCTGGGTTATTTCATTTGTCTTAACTTATCTTTCGCACTGGCTCCTTATTTATCAATAACATCTCAGGTAGGAACCCTTACTTCCGTTCCTTGACATCGTGTTTGCATAATGTTCTGGAATCGTATCATATTTATAGGATTTGAATTAATGCAACCTTATTCCTTTTCTCATTTTTATCACATTCTTCTAGCATTTCATAGTTACTAAAATCGCTTAATTTTGACTTATTGCCACATCACTCCATATTCCTCCCTTTAGGGGAGTACTAAGAGTTGGAGCCATGACGATCTACCTATATATGTTTTACCTTTTCATCTTTGGCATATTTTCACATCATCGATGACCCTTACTCGCCTTGCGGTAATCCTTCTATACCAAGGATAACAAAATTCCTTACCTGCGATGGTGACACTTGGTGTAATTGACACATACAATCCCTTAAGCTTAACTTTTCTCACATTGCTTGCTTTAGGGTAGCATCTTCCTGAACGACCATTCTCTGAATTTCTCATAAATCTTCCTCTGTTGTCTATTCTATTATTGCCAGAATGCAATCTGAAATTCTCAAGATGCTGACTATTATCAAATCACTCAGTCCCGAATTCATGTTTAGTTTATCTTATTCACCAGCCCATACTGATTTCTATTTCTCTATGGTCTAACTTTTCCTTTTGGTAGTCACGTTGGAGTCACGAACTTATTTCTCGAAATGAGGATATGACTTTATGGCCTATATTCTTTTATTGTCTAAAGTCCTGCCACCTCTCGTTTTTTCCTTCTCTTGCCTATAGACTATGTAATATTGTCATCTTTTTTATCTACCGTTGTCATCCATGTATCATATCTTACTCATAATACTTCATTGTCTCTTCTTATTTCCCGCTATCATTTATGTCTATTACTTCATTTTGAAAACTTCAATAGGATGTTCTTTTGCTTTTAGCCTCCCTTTGCTCCATCCACTAGTTCTTCGGAATGTCTACATTCTCTCTTTACTAGGGACGAGACCCACACTAAGATAATATTTATCCCTTCTAGGATTCCAATGTCTATATTTGTAGTACTCATATCTAGATGTACTATTTTAGAGTGTACCATCTGGATGTCTCACAAGGAGATTTATTAGCACCTTTGTAATATCCTTCGGAAATGTCAACTAACTCAACAATCCATCCATCATGTTGGGTTACTCTAACCCCAGCCGGATCCTGATATTCGTACTTCTCTTATACTACTTCTGTTAGCCCCCATAGGGCATAAATGAGATGGGTGTGGCCAATTGTACATACCTCTATTATTATTGAAGGTAACTCAAAAAGCTTATATTCATCTGCCTAAATTGTAAATACTGACAATCTTCATTAACTGGGCGCCTCGTACCCTTTTTCATCTTGCTTCTTTTACTTGTTCAAATTTGTATCTATCTTTTGAATCTCTCATTGTTTTCACCATATTTACCTTAGGGATCCTTACCAAGAAGATTACACATCTTAGTATACACATGATCTGCAAAATACCTCATATTTATCCATCATAAGTATGATGCAAAAATCGAGTTCCTCTGACTAAACTCTTCCACAGCTATATCTCCTATCAACCGCACTTCTGGATGTAGGCATCATCGTATTATGAATAAAATAGAGTTTAGGAAATTGAGTTCTTACAACTGGGCTCTACCACATGATCTAGAGTAAGAAGAAAGAGTGATAGTCCTAAAATGCCCTGTAGCCTCATGCTTATAAGTGTGGTGCACAACACACCCATAAACAAGACTCTACTAGACACGGCTTCTAGACTCTCTAGGAAAGAACTGCTCTGATACCACTTCTGTCATGACCCAAACCGATGGGCCGCGACGTGCACCCGGTACCTTACTCAACCGAGTACCAACATAACGTATCTTTTCATGTCATACTATCGTAGATAACTGATCTGAAAGGTTACCATGAGATAAGTAGAATACAACATGTGATATCAATTTATACATAAGACATGCGGTCCTATAAGGCCAAAATAACCACCCGTACACTAAATATAGGCCGACAAGGCCATACAATGTTTTACGTACATGAGATCTGTCTACAAGCCTCTAAGAACACATAATTTTCATAATGGTTGGGACATAGTCCCACCATACCAAATAATACACATATAAATCATACTAACCAAACAAGCAACTCCGAAGCAAATGGAGCACACCAACATCTTCCGCTGAGCTGATAGCCTACTTAGAAGGCTCTCGACCTGTCTATCGGGACTTGCGGGCAAGAAATGCAGCATCCCCAGGCAAAAGGGACATCAGTACAAATAATTTACCGAGTATGTAAGGAACGAAAATCAGTAAATAATAGACATGAGAGAAACATGGAGTAAATGACTCGACATGTACGTTTGCATAGCTCTGTGAATCATTTCATTTTTATTATGTCATGCATATGCGTATAAATGTCATACCACACATGGTTATATGTGTTCATAACATTATCAAGCCTCTGAGGACATCCCATCATATCATCTCGACCACTGTGGGCAAATCATCAACGTATACCAGCTAATCAGGTGGTAGTGCGTATATAACACCGTAACCTTTTTCCCATATCCCATATACATACATATATATATACACACATGCACATATACATATATATATATATATGCGTATATAATGCCATATGATCATGGGTCAATGTACATGAATGCAATGCATGAGAAGTACGTCAATAAAATCTCTTGGAGTGTCATAAGACCATTATGCCTTTGAGTAATATCATGAAATAAACTTTTTTCAACTTACATATTTTTCTGAGATCCATGAACAGATGATAGAATAATATGACACATGGGGAATCAAGAACATAAGCATCTCTAATATTTCTATGAATAGAGTCATTTATAGAAGTTGTACATTTGCTCGTTTCGTTCGTATCATATGGATCATGCCAAAAGAAAGAAGGGATAGACTTAAAATACCTGAGATGGTTCTCTTGAAAATTCCAGTAACACACGTTAATTGTGACAAAACACATGACGTCAAGATCAGAGTTAGAAAAAATCCGTATGATATTCTAGAGAAAGATTGTACCGGGCTTTTTTTGAACTAGCCTTTCACATTGGATCTTGTAAGATTTTAGAGAAATTTCACATTGGATCATTGTCATTTTCTCTTTTAATGGTATATGAATGTTATCTTAACTTTGAAAAGTCCTATACTTTTCCAATAAAGAGGCCAAAAAATCTTTACGTGTAAATGAGTTGTCACTTTTTATAATGGCTCATTTGTATAATTTGCTACATAATATAATGGCTTAAAGAGTCGCTCTTGGGGTTTAAGGGGTGCTTCCACGTGAGTGCCCCTCACTTATCCAATTATCCACCCTTTTTCTTAATCAATCCATTAATCCCCCCACTAATCCAATAATTAACCAATTATCCACATAATTAAGAATTATCTCAAATTACATAAAATATTATTCCTTTTTAATATACTTTATACATCATACTATCATAGCCATATGGTACCTTGTGTGGCACTAATCCATAAATACCGGGTATTTTAGCTCGGGCCGTATTTTATCCCAACATGTCAAACTTGGACGAAAATTCATTTCATTTGACTTGCTTCCCATCTCACCTTCACGAATTTACTTATCACTTGTTTGAAATAGCATGATCCTTATAATCTCCAAATAGTCTTTTCCTTGGACTGATGTCAATTACCTTACGACAAATTCAACGTGCAATACTACAAGGTGCAACATCATCGTAATTCGATACTACGAAGCGTAATATCATCGCAATATAATACTGCACGACGTAACGTTATTGTAATATAATACTGCAGGACGTAGTATCGATGTAATATTGCGGGGCGTAACAATAATTGTTATTTGTGGATAGGGCCGAACGCATCTGTAGTAAATCGATACACTATGGTTTGTGCTGTTCGACCCTCGGCAGTGCATAGTTTAAATATTATGTTGGATCGAGTCGTACGACCTCAGCATGATTGCACATGATAAATCTTTGGAACTAATCATATATGATACTGCTTTATTGCCTTGAGATGTAAACTGTTTTTCTTTGAGTTTCAATATTATTCATGTATACCATGCTCAGTATAAAATGTTGATATCTCATTATTAGCCCTAGTAAGTGTCAAAGTCGACCCCTCATCACTACTTCTTCGAGATTAGACTGAATACTTGCTGGCTACATGTTGTTTATGTACTCATGCTACACTTCTGTACTTAATTGTACAGGATCTGAGGCGAGTGCATCTGGTTACCAGTCCGACGTGCATATTTGAGCCCCACTTTGAGACTATACGGTGAGCTGTCCTTCTGATCCGTACTACAACAGCCGAAGTCTTCCTTTTGTTATATTTTTCTATCTATTACATTTCAGACAGTAAACTAGTATTCTTTTTTATATTCTACTAGAATGCCCATACACTTGTGACACCAGGTCTTGGTACATACACTAGTAGACTTCTGTTTTTTGATTGTATATCTACAGTTATGATTTCATTTAGTTATTTCCGCTTGACTGTTTTAAAAATCCATTATTTATTTAAATCCTTTAAATGTGAGAAAAGTTAGTTGTTTGAATAACTTAATAAAAATGGAAATCACTAGATAGTTCACTGTTGGCTTGCCTAGCAACGGTGTTGGACGCCATAATGGCCTAAACTAGAATCGGCTCATGACAACATGGTATCAGAGCACTAGGTTCATGTAGGTCTCACAAGTTATAGGCAAACCTAGTAGAATCTTGCGGATCGGTGCAGAGACACCCGTACTTATCTTTGAGAGGCTATAGGGTGTTAGGAAACTACTATTTATTCATATCCTATTGTGCAGTTAATAGTATACTATGTTCCTTTCTCTCATTCTCTCACAGATGGTAAAGATGCGTACGGTGGACATTCCAGACCCGGGAGGAGCTACTCCCCCCGTTGCTAGAGGCCGAGGCAAAGGTCGAGGAAGGGAACCGGCCCGAGGTAAGGGACGAGGGCATCCCAGAGTTGCCCCAGTAGCACCACTAGTGGATCTAGTGGAGGATACCATCATCGAGGAGTAGGGCGAGGTGCTCGCAATAGAGCCAGCCCATGTATATTTTATGTTAGCACCGGGCTTTTAGGAGGCCATGGGCCGTATGCTGCAGTTCATGAACACTATGACTCAGGCCGGTTTATTTCCAGCACACCCAGCCACATCTCAAGTGGGAGGGGGAGCACAAACCCCTACTTCCCAGGCTCTAAAACATGCAGCTGCCGTATATCAGACCCCGGGTGCACTACCCATGAGCGGAGCCCAGCCAGTTGTAGTAGCTGCACCTGAACCTAGGCCAACTGCGGACGGCGATCCGCATAAGCTATTGGACAGATGGACTAGGTTACGCCCCTTGTCTTCGTAGGTGAGCATTATGAGGATTCCCAAGACTTCATTGATAGGTGCAGTGACATACTACACAACATAAGGATATTAGAGTCTCATGGGGTGGATTTCACTACTTTCCAGTTGGAGCGCAGGCCCCGTAGATGGTGGCAGTCTTATCTCCTCGGTAGGCTAGTGGGTTCTCCTCCCATGATTTGAAGCCAGATTACACAGCTTTTCTTAGATAGTTATATTTCACCCTTAGAGAGGGAGAGTTGCGGTATCAGTTTCAACAGTTCGAGCAGGGTCAGACGTTAGTGACAGATTATGAGGCGAGATTTTCTGAGTTGTTTTGCCATGCACTTATGATACTTCCTATTGATGCAAAAGAGAGTGCAGAGGTTTGTTGCAGGGTTACACTCCGATATTAGGGCCAATATGGCCCGGGAGGTTAAGATAGGGACTTCTTATAAGCTGGTAGTGAAGATTGCTTGGAGGATTGAGGGCTACCGTAAGAGGGGTAGAGAGCAGATGCAGCAGGACAAGAGGACCCATTTTTACGAAGAGTTTAGAGGTGCCCCGGCTAGGGTAGAGGGCAGTTTGGGAAGGGTAAGCCTAGCAGGACCCCATATTCAGCACCACCACCTGCTCGAGGTACTCCAGCGCGACCTAATTTCAGCACCATGCCAGAGAGTTCTTACCGCCCACCAACCATCCAGGGTTCTTCTAGTGGGTACTCAGACCACCAGGTTTCTTCTAGCTCCTATTTTAATGCCATGCTAGAGAGTTCATACTGCCACCCGTTAATTAGTCTTCTTCCAGTGGGTATTCAGGCTATCAGGTTCAGACTTCAGGGCAATAGATCACTGCACCGAGAGGTTGTTTTGAGTGCGGAGATCTCGGTCATGTGCAGAGATTTTTCCCCAGGCTTCAGTTTAAGGTAGTGCAGTAGGGCTAGCAGCCCATGATTCTACTACGAGTTGTCCAGCCTCCCATAAGCGGGGGGCAGGAAGGTAGGTGCAGTCCTAGAGGTGGAGGCTAGGCAGGAGAAATTCAACCAACTAATGTTTAGTCAGGCGGAGGCTAGCCAACCGGTGCTCCAGCAAGGTTCTACGCCTTTCCGGCCAGGCCTGATGCAGTGGCCTCAGATGTCGTGATCACAAGTATTATTTCTGTCAGCGGTAGGGATGCTTCGGTGTTATTTGATCCAGGATCTACTTATTCATATGTATCATCTATGTTTGCTCATTCCTTGTATGTTTCTTGTGCGCCCTTGGGTACTCCTGTCTATGCGTCCACTCCTATAGGCAATTCTGTGGTTGTAGATCAGATCTATTGGTCCTGTATGGTCACATTTTGTGGTTACGAGACTAGAACAGACCTTCTATTACTTGGTATGACCGACTTTGAGGTTATCCTGGGCATGGATTGGTTATCCCCATATCACGCCATCCTTGATTGCCATGCCAAGACTGTTACCTTAGCGATGCCAAAATTGCCAAGATTGGAGTGGAAGGGTTCATCTATTAGTACATCTAGTTGGGTCATCTCTTTTATGAAGGCTCGACATATGGTCGAAAAGGGTTGTTTGTCTTATCTAGATTTTGTTTGGGACACTACCACAGAGTCTCCAACAATTGATTCAGTGCTAGCAGTTCGAGAATTCACTGATGTGTTTCCTTCTGACCTTCCAGGCATGCCACCAGATCGTGATATTGATTTCTGTATTGATTTGGCTCCAGGTACCCAGCCTATATCTATCCCCCCCGTACCGTATGGTTCCGAAAGAGTTGAAAGAGTTGAAGGAGCAGCTTGAGGAGATTTTAGCAAGGGGTTCGTCAGTGTATCACCTTAGGGTGCACCAGTGTTATTTGTGAAGAAGAAAGATGGAACTATGGGGATGTGCATTGATTACCACCAGTTGAACAAAGTTACCATCAAGAACAAGTACCCGTTGTCATGTATTGATGAATTTTTTGACCAGTTGTAGGGTGCCAGGGTGTTCTCTAAGATTAACTTGAGATTAGGGTATCATCAGTTGAAGATTTGGGACTCATATGTTACGAAGACTGCTTTTTGTACTAGATATGGCCATTATGATTTTCTAGTGATGTCCTTCGGCTTGACTAATGCCCCAACGACGTTTATGGATTTGATGAACAGGTTATTCAGGCCTTATATTGATTTGTTTGTCATTGTCTTCGTTGATGACATTTTGATCTACTCACGTAGCCTGGGGGAGCACGAGCAGAATTTGAGAGTGGTGCTTCAGACATTGCGAGAATAGAAGCTATATGCTAAGTTCTCCAAGTGTGAGTTTTGGCTAGAGTTTGTGGCATTCTTAGGGCATGTTGTATTAGGAGAAGGTATTAAGGTGGATCCCAAGAAGATCGAGGCAGTTCTGAATTGGCATCGTCCCATTTCGGTGACTGAGATCAGAAGTTTCTTAGGGTTAGAAGGTTATTATCGTCGGTTTGTGCAGGGCTTTTCATCCATTGCAGCACCTCTAACTAGATTGACCCAGAAGGGTGCTCCATTCCGTTGGTTCGATGATTGTGAGGCGAGCTTTCAGAAGCTCTAGACAGCTTTGACTACAACATTGGTTCTAGTATTGCCTTCCGGTTCGGGGATGTATATGATTTATTGCGATGCTTCACGCATTGGTTTGGGTTGTGTACTGATGCAGTAGGGACGAGTTATTGCATATGCTTCACGTCAACTGAAGATTCATGAGAAGAAGTACCCTGTGCACGATCTAGAGTTAGTCGCGATTGTTCATGCTCTTAAGATCTGGAGGCATTCTCTTTATAGGGTGTCATGTGAGGTTTACACTAATTATCGCAGTGTACAACATTTTTTCAAGCAAATGGATCTTAATTTAAGGCAACATAGATGGCTTGAGTTACTGACAGATTATGACATCACCATTCTTTATCATCTGGGCAAGGCAAATGTAGTCGCGGATGCCTTAAGCAGAAAGGCATAGAGTATAGATAGCTTGGCATTCATTTCAACAGAGGAGAGTTCACTAGCTTTGGACATTTAGTCCTTGGATAACAGACTCGTAAGGCTGGATATTTCAGAGCCTAACCGAGTTCTTACGTGTGTCATTGCCCACTCTTCATTATTGGAACAGATCAAGGCTCGACAGTTTGATGATCCGCACTTTGTAGTTCTTAGAGAGATGGTAGTACAAGGCAGTGCCAAGGAGGTTTCTATCAGCAAGGATAGTGTTCTGCGACTCCAAGCCCGTCTATGTGTTCCTAATGTCGAGGGCTTGAGAGGAAAGATTCTAAGGAGGCACACAGTTCTCGGTATTCCATTCACCGAGGTGCTACAAAGATATATCGTGACCTGAGGCAACATTATTGGTGGCGGCAAATAAAGAAAGACATAGTTGAGTATTTAGCTAGGTGCCTAAATTGGCAGCATGTCAAGTATGAGCACCAGAGGCCAGGTGGCCTACTTCAGCAGATGACTATACCAGAGGGAAAATGGGAGCTCATTACTATGGACTTCGTTGTTGGGTTGTCGCGGACCTTGCAGAAGTTTGATGCAGTTTGGGTTATTGTCGACAGGTTGACCAAGTCGACACACTTCATTCCGGTGTTGACTACATATACTTCAGAGAGGTTGGACCAGATTTATATTCAGGAGATAGTTCGGTTGCATGGTGTGCCTACTTCCATCATATCAGATAGAGGCCCTCAGTTTACTTAACATTTCTGGAGAGCCGTTCAGAGTGAGTTGGGGACCTATGTAGAGCTCAGCACAACATTTCATCCATAGACCGACGGGTCGTCGGAGCAGACAGTTTAGATCCTAGAGGACATGCTCAGAGCATGTGTGATTGACTTTGGAGGGTAGTGGGATCGATTCTTACCTTTGGCCGTGTTTTGCTTACAACAACAATTATCAATCCAACATCGAGATGGCTCTTATTTGAGGCTCTATACGGTTGGCAATATCGTTCTTCCATCGGGTGTTTTGAGCCCGACAAGGCTAAGTTTTATAGCACTGATTTGATAAAAGATGCCTTGGAAAAGGTAAAGTTGATTCAGGAGTGACTTCGCACAGCACAGTCCAGACAGAAGAGTTACGCGGATTAGAAGGCACGTGATATATAATTTATGGTAGGAGAGAAGGTTCTCTTGAAAGTCTTGCCGATGAAAGGTATTATGAGATTCAGGAAGAAGGGCAAGTTGAGACCCAGGTTTATAGGCCCATTTGAGGTGTTGAGGCAAGTTGGGGAGGTTGCTTATGAGCTTGCTTTACCTCCCAGCCTATCAGGAGTTCATCCAATTTTTCACGTGTCTATGCTCCGGAGGTACCACGCCGACTTTTCACATGTTTTAGACTTCAGCACTATGCAGTTAGATGAGATCCTGGGTTATGAGGAGGAGCCAGTTGCCATTGTTGCTAGACAGGATCACTGGTTGAGGTCCAAGAGGATTTTCGCGGTAAAGGTTCAGTGGAGGGGCCAACCAGTCGAGGAGGCGACATGTGAGTCCGAGGAGGACATGCAGAGCAGATATCCACTCTTATTCAGCACTTCAAGTATGAATCTAAACGCATTCGAGGACGAATGTTTATTTAAGAGGTGGAAAATGTAACGACCCGACCGATCGCTTTGCTTTCTAGAACCTTATTCCCTAAATAAAAGACTTCCCATACTTTCTTATACTGATTTATGACTTGTGGGAATGGTTGGTTCGGGATTTGGAAGAGTTCGGGTTTAAATTGGAACACTTGGTTCCTTAAGTTGGCTTAAATTCTCTAAGTTTGACTTTGGCCAAAATTTTGAGTAAACGACCTCAGAATCGGGATTTGATAGTTCCAATAGGTTCGTATGATGATTTCAGACTTGGGCGTATATTCGGATCGAGTTTTTGATGACCCGGGAGCGTTTTGGTGCCAAATAGTGAAAGTTGGTTCTTGAAGATTTTAGAAGTTCTTTAATTTTGGTTTGGAACGGGTTTTGATGATATCGAGGTTCAAATGGAATTACAATACTGCGAATAGTTCTGTAATGTCATTTAAAACTTGCACGTAAAATTTGGTGTCATTCCGAATAGTCTAAGTATGATTCGGCGTTTTCGGAGCGATTAGGAAACTTGAAGCTCAAAGTTTGATTCAATTTGGTTTTGGGGTGTGATTCTTGGGTTCGTTGTTGATTTTCGTGTTTCGAGAGTTTGACCAGGTCCGTATCATGTTTATAGACTTGTTAGTGCCTTTGGATGGGGTCCCGAGTGGCTCGGGTGAGTTTCAGATCCCTCAGAGCAAAGTATAGAAAACCTGAAAATCCCAGTTCTGGTTTCTTTCTTCGCGAACACGAAGGGATCATTGCGTTCGCATAGAATGGATTGGGACTGCGGGGAAATTGTGCTACGCGTTCGTGATAGCTAGTCCACGTTTGCGAAGGTCTGGGGCCGGTGACTTATTCTTTGCGTTTGCGAGGCAGCCCTCACGTTCGCGAAGGGTAGGCCAAGCCAACCTCCGCGTTCACGAGGCCTTGGTCGCGTTTGCGATGTAGTGTCTCCAGGGGACCTGGGCCATTTTCCTTCACAAATGCGAGGCCCCTTCCACGTTCACGATGAAGGATCCAGCTGGGCAGTGAGGTTTTTAAAACGGGACTTAGGCATTTATGGGGTCATTTATTTCACTCTTGGGCGATTTGAGAGCTCTTAAGGAGGGGATTTCGACCTATCTTTGTGAGGTAAGTAATTTTTACCTAATGTGAGTTTAATACATAGTTTATGGGTAGATTATAACATTTAAATTAGTGAAAATCATGGGTTTAGATGAAAACCTAGAGTTTTGATAAAAATGGGATTTTACCACGAAATAGTTATGGAACTTAGTGAAAATCATATATTTATGTTCCTAAGGTTATGGGTAACAACTTTCTTTGAATATTTCTTAAAAACCGGGCATGTGGGCCCGGGGATGAATTTTAGGAATCTTGCACTTAGAGTTGGGTAATCACTTTAATAGTTGGGTTGTGAACTTTTAAACATATATTGATTAGTTTTTACACTATTTGAATAGTTTTGGATTGTTCGGCACCGAATTGAGAGTTTGGGGCATAATCTTGGACCGGAAAGTAGGCCTTGAGTCCAGGTAAGTCTCCTTTTTAACTTTGTAAGAAGGAATTAACCCCATAGATGAATTAATAAATGTGTGTATCTATTTGTGGGGGCTACGTACGTATGAGGTGACGAGAGTCCGTCCGTAGCTATTATTACGCTATTGTCCGGGTAGTTTATGACTCGTATCATGTTTTACTTGAAATGTTTGTGCCCTTACTTGTTAATGTTATTACTTAAGTCATTGGAATTTGATAAAAGAAGTGTAAAAGGTTAAATTCACTTACTTGAAGACTTAAAGGAATACTTGACTGTATATGTGAAATTTGTGTTTTCTTTGAAAATAATTGCTATTTGTGGATCGGGACGAGCACCTCGGTAGTAAATAGATGCATCTATGGTTTGCGTCGTTCGACTCTCCGCAGTGCACAGTTTAAATATTATGTTGAATCGGGCCGTACGACCTCGGCATGATTGTGCATGATAAATCTTTGAAACATATTTTAAATTGATACTGCTTTATTGCCTTGAGATATAAACTATTTTTCTTTGAATTTCAATATTATTTATGTATACCATGCTTAGTATAAAATGTTGATATCTCATTATTAGCCTTAGTAAGTGTCAAAGTCGACCTCTCGACACTGCTTCTTTGAGGTTAGATTGGATACTTGTTGGGTACATGTTGTTTATGTACTCATGCTACATTTTTGTACTTAATTGTATAGGATCTGAGGCGAATGCATCTGGTTACCAGTCCGGCACGCATATTTGAGCCCCGCTTTGAGACTACTCGGTGAACTGTCCTTTCGAGCCGTACTGTAGCAGTTGAAGTCTTCCTTTTGTTATATTTTTCTATCTATTACATTTCAGAAAGTAGACTAGTATTCTTTTGTATATTCTACTAGAATTCTCATACACTTGTGACACCAGATCTTGGCACACACACTAGTAGACTTCTCATTCTGGATTGTATCTCTACAGTTATGATTTCATTTAGTCATTTTTGCTTGACTGCTTTAAAATTCCGTTATTTATTTAAATCCTTTAAATGTGAGAAAAGTTAGTTGTTGGAATAACTTAATAAAAAGGGGAATCACTACATAGTTCATTGTTGGCTTGCCTAGAAAATGGTGTCGGGTGCCATCACGACCTAAACTAGAATCGGGTCGTGACAGAAAATTATTATATATGGACTGTTCATGGGGAGAATCATGCTAGTTTAGATGGTGTTAAATTTCATAATTCTTTTGGTGGTGAGGGTAGCCCCATTGCGGAGCATAATGTTTAAAATTCTCGATACTATGAAATAATGAGGGATACTTTTGTGATGTTTCCTGGGGTTCAATCCGAACCAAATGATGAGGCTAAGCATTTCTATCAACAGTTAGAGGAAACTAGTCGTCCATTTTATGAAGGCTCGGTGCATTCCAAGTTGTCTGTTGCGGTTAGATTGCTAAGTGTTAAATCGGATAGTTCTACTTCCCAAGTGGGCATGGATTCTATTATTGTGCTTATGAATGAACTTAATCCAAGTAACATTGACTTACCAAAAGATTTCTACACTGCTAAGAAATTGGTTTCTAAGTTAGGTCTTTCATCACAGAGAATTGATTGTTGTGAGAAAGGTTGCATATTATTCTATAAGGATAACACATCTCTAGAGAACTATAAATTTTGTAATCAGCCTCGTTTTAAGGAAGTCACAAATGCCAATACAAAAAAAATCAAGTTAAAGCGATGCATTACTTACCTCTTATACCTAGGTTAAGAGGTTGTATGCATAAATGACCTTTGCTCCTCATACGAGTTGGCACTACGAACATAGAAGGCCACCCGGTATTCTCTGCCATCCGTCAAATGGAGAAGCGTGGAAGCATTTTTATAGGGTGTTCCCCGAGTTTGCTAGTGAACCAAGAAACATTAGGTTGGGATTATGCATAGATGGATTTACTCCATTTGCTATCTATGCTGCACCATTTTTGTGTTGTCTAGTGTTTTATACCCCGTATAATCTTCCGCCCGAGTTGTGTATGACAAGTTCATATCTGTTCCTAACTTATATTGTTCCAGGTCCATGCAATCCAAAAAGTTTGATTGATGTATACTTGAACCTTTGATTGATGAGTTACAATTATTATGGCATCAAGGTGCAGAAACATATGATATATTAACTAAACAAAAGTTCATATTGTAAGGAGGACTATAAATGATTTTCTTGCTTATGGAATGTTATCCGGGTGGTCGACTGCTGGAAAGTTAGCTTGCCCTTGTTGTATGAAAAACACAAAAGCATTTGCTTTGAAACATGGAGGTAAAAATACATGGTTCGACTGCCACCGTAGATTCTTGCCAATGAATAATGGATTTAGGCAAAATACAAGTGCATTTATGAAGAACCCAACTGATTTTGAGGAGCCACCGGTCTACTTGTGTTCAAAAGAAATTTGAAATAGAGTAAGGGATCTGCCTAAAGCAACAGAGTCTCCACCATCTAAGATACCAGGTTATGGTGTCACATATAACTGGACTAAACGGGGCATATTTTGGGAATTACCTTATTTTGAAGCACAATATTCTTCGTCATAATCTGGACGTCATGCATATCGAGAAGAATTTTTTTGACAACTTGTTTAACACTGTCATGTATGTTACTAAATAGATCAAAGATAAATTGAAGGCCAGGATAGACTTAAAAGAATATTGTAGGCGAAGTGAGTTGTATCTGACATACTTTAACAATAAGATTCAGAAGTCCAAATCCAGTTACACGTTCACCTTGGATGAGAGAAGAGAGATTTGTATTTGGATTAACAATTTGAGGATGCCTGATGGGTATGCATCAAATTTATCCAGGTGTGTTGACATGAAAGAAGGGAAGTTGGCGTCAATGAAAACCCATGATTGGCGTCAATATGAAGCGTTGATGCCTACTGCGTTCAATGCATTGCCCGATCGAATATGGAAATCGATTACAGAGATAAGTTACTTTTTCAAGGATTTGTGTTCTAGCATATTGAGGGTGGAGAACTTAATGTATATGGAGAGTAACATTATCTTAACTTTAAACAAGATGGCAAAAAATTTCCCTCTTGGTTTTTTGATGTAATGGAACATCTTCCAATTCACCTTGCACAAGGCACGACTTGGAGGGCCAGTTCAATGTAGATGGATGTATCCCTTCGAGAGATAATGACATTTAATCATTTAGCTTTTGTATTTTCTTTAAAGATTGTTTCGTCTAAAAATAACACTATGCATGACTATTGGCAAATTTAAATGGACCATAAAAAATAGATCAAGAATTGAAGGTTCGATATGCGAGGCATATGTGGCTAAAGAAACATCTTATTTTTGTTCATATTATTTTGAAAATGATGTGCAATGTTTGAGAAATAGATCGAATCGGCATGACGATGGAAGCGAAATCGATCCTTTGGAACCACCCTTTTCCATTTTTAATCAATCAGGTAAAGGAGGTCCAAAAAATATTCCAAAGTGAAGGTTGTCCGAGATGGGGCTAAAGTCAGCTGCAACACATGTATTGTTGAATTGCCCTGAGATCCAACCTTATTATAGGTAAATATATATTCGTATATATTACGGACTTTTATATTAGATCTACCACTAATTTAACTCATAAATGTTACAATAACAATTACTTTGTGGTATATACGAGCAAGATGTTGTTTATCCCAAGTTTTTAGAGTGGTTTAAAGAATTTGTAAGTATTACTCATTATTAAACATGATTTTTATTATGTAAATTAATTATATGTATTTTTAAAATTCTAAATTATATTTAATTATATATATGTAGGTTCATGATCCAGCTAATGGCATTAATGACCCATTTTTACGTGATATAGCTTTAGAACCTGACCCTAGAGTCAAAATAATATCTAAATACTTGGTCAATAGTTACAAGTTTCATACAGAAGAATGGTCTAATGGAATGAAAAACAAATAATAGTGGGGCGTGGGTATGTTGTAGCTTTGGAATTGGAGTATGTTGTAGGTTGGCCGAAGAAAAAGTTGGTACTCTTTTGATGTAAATGGTATGATCCAACACCAAATAGATGTACAACGGTGCACGCTCAATATAAAATAGTTGAAATTAAATACATGGGGAAGTATAGACTTTATGATCCCTTTATCATTGCACAAAAGGTGAAACAAGTGTATTATGCTCCTTATCCTTTGAGCAAGAATAAGTCTGCATGGAGGGTAGTTTTGAAAACAAAGCCCGTAGGTAGAGTGGTATTCGGAGATGCATTAGATGTGGCGTATAAAAATGACATTTCAAATGTTGAATCAATAGTGGATAATGAATTAGCAGATGAATGCAGCATAATGAAGGGATATATGAAAATTTTGATTCTTCTGTCCTTGGACCAAATGAGAACGAAGATAGGGGTGTTGAACATGAAACAAGAGATGAGGAAGAATTACTAGATGAAAGTAAAACATGCGATGATGAAGACTTAGATGATTACTATGAAGATAGCGATGAGGATTGACTTGCTATTCTTTTTCAGGTTGTTCTTCCTTCAATCATTTAATATATTTGAAGAATTATTGTATTTTTTTATGACATGTTAAACATTTTATGTTATTCCTTTAATTATCTATTATGTTGAAAAATTATTTATATTTTTATGACTTGTTAGGTTGTTTATTTATGTCTTTAGTCATTTAATTTGTAGAATAATTATTCTATATTTACTGTCACTTGTTGAATTTTAGTTTTGTATTTTATTATGATTATATTATAGATATGTCATCTAAGGGGAAGGAAATGATGAAATCTAAGAAGAAAAACAATTTGTTTCAACTTCCTCAAGTATGCCAAATATGAGTCCTCCCCTTCCTCATCCTCCTCAGTCGATTTCATTGCCATCTACCATGTTTACTATCCCTCATCCATCTAATAATTCAGTTCAATATTATTCTATTCCTGCCAAAGAAAGTCAAAGTAACACTATTTTTAACTTTGTACTCACACCTTCTATACCATCATCTTTACTGGGCTTTCATGGTAGTCAGCATGGTGGCTCACCAATTGCAGCACCCACCCCCGAGCTTTTATAGTAGTCAACATACTGGCTCACCACCTACTGCACCCCCAAGCTTTTATGGTAGTCATCATACTGGCTCACTAGCTGCTGCACCCCCGATCTTTCATAGTAGTCAGCATGGTGGCTCACCAGCTGCTACATTATCACGACCCCAAACACCCTGGTCGTGATGGCGCCTATCACAGTACTAGGCCAGCCGAAACAACACGAGCAATATAAAGGTCTTTTGTAAATTCATTTTCTAATCAGATATAATCTCAGATCTTTTGTTTTAATATATATCAGAAGTACGCAGAAAAACAAATAGGTAAGTACATCAACCCAGCCCGATCCAAGTGTCACTAGTCATGAGCCACTAAATACAACTCAATACTGTCTGCTTAATACAAGATAAGACTGAAATATAAAATACTAAGGATAGGAAGGAGAAAGACAGGGCTGCGAATGTCGTGCAACTATCTTGCAATCTCCGGATAATACTCTGAAGGCAACGATCAGCTCTCACTCGGAGGCTCTGGCACCTGGATCTGCACACAAGGTGCATGGAGTAATGTGAATATGCCCACTCAGTAAGTAACCAAAGTAAATAAAGGCTGAGTGCAATGACAAGCATTTAAAATCATATACATACTCTATCAAAGAATCTCAATAGAAATATCAAGTCAAAATTTGTAGTTCAATAACTAAATATCTCGTAAAAACTCCAGTTTCAATGAAAGTTCTTTAAAGCATTTGTTCAACATTTTACAATAGATGCTCAGTATAAAAGAAGAGTGAAACAGTAATTTCATAAACAAGCCCCATCGGGCAAAGTATCACTCATAAGTATAGCCCCTCGGGCAAGCCTCTCAGTCACTCATGACTCAGCTCTCGTCAATCAGTACTCACACTCAGCACTCCCGCTCAATAGATATCTCATAATAATATCTATTGCAGTATGCAGCACAATCCGTAAATATATATAGTCGGTTGTGCTCACTGAGGGTGTGCAGACTGCAGTGTGCAACCCGATCCATAAATATATATATATATATATATATATATATATATCAATATCATTGTTTACCTGATCCATAAATATATGTATAATCCTCACCATCAGGTCCTAGACCTCTATCAGTCATTAACCTCACAGTCACTCAGACATTTCAGTGAAAATCAAGGAACTCAGCCCAAACAGTTTTATATATTTGAAAGTAGAGTAATGAAACTGAATCAAAATATAAACAGGTAAAAATCATGACTAAGTATATGCTTTCGAGTCAAATAGTGTGATAAAAGTAATAAAATACCCCTGAGGGTCCAAACAGTTCGGCATAAGGCCCCAAACATGGCATTCAACCCAAATTAACAGATTCATTTCTAATACACATACATATCATATAAAGTCTATCAAAGTATGCAACGCTATAGTTGCCACGGGATAGACCAAGTCACAATCCCTGCGGGTGCACACCCATACGCCCATCACCTAGCATGTGTGTCACCTCATTTATCAAATCACTACAAAATTCTGGGGTTTCATACCCTCAAGTCTAGATTTACAATCGTTACTTATTTTGAACAGGATGAAATCTACTATGCAATGCCCTTGCCTCTCGACTCGGCCTCAAATCCTCCTGAATCATAACATCAATAAAGCCAAAGCGACAAAGCCCACGCGAAAATTATCAAAGTCAAACCCGACCCCCGGACGTACGCCTCGGAATCCGATAAAAATCACAACACTAGAACCATTATTCTCTCACGAGTCTATACATACTAAAAACATCAAAACTGGACCCCAAATGGACCCTCAAATCACCAATTTAAACTCTCCAATTTCAAGCCTTAATTTCTCAAATTTTCACCCTCAAATCCCACAAATTTCATGCTTAATCAACTGAAAATCACCATAGAATCGAGTTTTCTGTTCAAGAAACTTACCTCAATGAAAACCCCTTTGATTCCCTCTTCAAAGCCCTCCAAAAAGCTCCAAGTCCGAATAAAATTGGTGGAAAATAACCCAAATTTCGCGAAGTCCACCTTATATACTTTCTGCCAAGGCATCTCGCACCTGTGACCCATTTTCCCGCATCTGTGGACCACTTCTGCGGTCCGGACCACCGCATCTACGACTTCCACTTAATCCACCAGAACCACTTCTGCAGTCACCCTACCGCACCTACGGTCTCGTAGGTGCGCTCTACCTTCCGCACCTGCGGTTCCTGCTCTTCTCAGCCTTGGCCGCACCTGCGGTCTTTCCTTCGCTTCTGTGTTCTTGCACCTGGGGTCCCCACTTCGCAGGTGCGGTTATAACAGAACCAGCAGCTTCAACTGCATTCCAAAATTTCCAAACTCTCCGATAACTATCCGAAATCATCCCGAGGCCCCCAGGACCTCAACCAAAAATACGAACAAGTCACATATCATCATTCAAACTCATACCAACCTCAGAACACTCAAAACAACATCAAAACACCAAGTCACCCTCAGATTTCAATCCTAAGGATTTTAAAACTTCCGAATTCCGCAACCGATCCAAAAACCTATCAAACCTCATCCGAATGACCTGAAATTTTGCACACACATCACAAATGATACAACGGACCTACTCCCATTTCTGGAAATCCATTCCGACCCCGATATTAAGATTTCCACCGCCGACCGAAAAATGCCAAAATTCCAGTTTTGCCAATTCAAGCCTAAATTTACCATGGACCTCGAAATTACATTCCGAACATGCTCCTAAGTCCCAAATCATCTAACGAAGCTATCCGAACCATAAAAACCAAATTTCGAGATCATTTACTCTTAAGTCAACTTCCGATTGACTTTTCCAACTAAAGCTTCCAAATAGGAGATTAAGTGTCTCATTTCACTCCATGACCATTCCGAACACAGAACAACCAATACGATAAGATGAAATACGGCTGAACAACACATAAAGAAGCAAAATGGGGAGAACGGGACTGTAGCTCATGAAATGACCGGCTGAGTCGTTACATGCATCCCCGAGCTTTCATGGTAGTCAGCATGATGGTTAGCCTTTTGTTGCTCCATCATCTTCCAGTCCATCATCATCATCCATTCCCAGCATATCTAGGTTGGATATTGGAGGCTATCTCCCAACTACATCTAGTGCTGCTTCTGCACCATCTAGTAGACAAAGGTAGAATCTTGGAGGGGATGTATAATTTGATAGTTATAATCTATTGATAATCGTCCCGTACGAGGATGGGTAAGAAGGTTCTTATACTATTTGTTGATACCCAATTTTTTCCTATATATTTTAAATATGCATAAAAAACCTTCAAAATATCATATATATGTATATATAAGCATGCACAAGGTTTTTATTATTTTTCCCATAATTCTAAATGTTTAAATTGATTTATTTTCTCCCCTTTTATCCATAAAATCTCCAATAATTATTTCCAAAACTATTGTTTTGACAATTCATTTATTTAATATCTATACTTATGCCAAAATGTGGCTAATGTGATTTTTAGGTATTTTTACAATTACATTTAGTATTTTTTTAAGCTAAATTGCATATAATTGCAATGTTAGCCCATTTTCAGATATAATTATATTTTATATGCATAAAATTGGTTCCCCTATTTTTAAAATGTCAATTATGTATTTTAAATCATTATGGCACCTTATATTATTTTCCAAAAATTACCTATTGTTTTTATAAATTAAAATAGAGGCAAAACTGGCTATTTAAATAATAGTCAAATTTGTCTTTCAATTATAGCCAAATCAGACCCCAATCCCAGCCCAATTTTATAATTAAAAACCCGACCCACACCCTATTAACCCTTACCCAAACTCGGAACCCACCTACCTATTTGAATCCTGACCGTTGATCTCCTAGATCAACAGTCCAAATAATTCCCTTCCATTTTGAACTCTAATCACCGCCCTAACCTTAATCAATTTTTCAATCTGCCGCCTTCAGATGTTGTCATCTCCCTCTTCTCTCGCAACTTAACCCTAATCACTTTCAACCGCTGCCTCCGTCTCCGGTCATCTCCGGTGACCACCCTTTCAACCCAAGCCTCCAATGGTCACTCCACCGCCTTGCTCATTATCTATAAGGCCCTCAAGGGTCATGGGCCATGTCGATTTGGACCTAGTGTTTCTGATTCTGTTGTTCGAGGCTTCTCTGGTGGATTTTGGACAAAATCACACCATGTGTGTTACGATTTATGATGTTACAACAGGTTCTTTCGATTTCTACTTAGGTTTCCTTTTGAAACCCTAACTCTCTTCTGGATCTCTCAGATCTATCTTATTTTCATGCTATAAGCATGTTTCCTTCTATGATTTACTTATTCTCGAGCTTTCTTCTGAAAGATCCTCTATTCTAAACCGTTTAAACCTTCTTTAAAAACTAGGGTTTACTCGGAGTTCTTTCTATACCTGTTTCAAACGATTTCTTTATGATTAAACCTTTTTCCCTTGTTTATTTTGACCGATTCTATGTTCCTACTGCTTTTTAACTTGACTATGTTAAAAGTCCTAATTTTTAAAGATTTTTCTTTACTTGTTTCTATGTGTTAGCATGATTTTCTTTACTTGTTTCTGTGTGTTAGCATGATTTTTTAATTCTGTTTCTGTGTGTTAGCATGATTTTCTTCACTTTGGTTCTGTGTGTTCGTATGATTTTCTTTGCCTTGGTCTTGTTAATCTCTCGTGGTCACCATGCTTCGAATATGCTCTGCTAAATCTTTAGCCTACTTATATCACCTCTATATGACTATGTTTTCTCATCTCTTGTTTCTTTCTGCCTATATAATTGACCCTGTTTGTTTGCTACTTCTGCTCATTCATCTCTATTTATATGTCGAAATATGCAGAATCATGACTCCCTATGATTGATTCTAATTTTCCTTAACTATTGTTAATTGAAAGATTTTCCTTCAAAGCCCTAAAATTCTACTCTTCTGTTTGAATTAATTGATTTCATTACCATATTTACTATGGTAGTTTGGTTTACTTAGTCTTTCCTTAATTGAGTCTTTCTGAATTTTGTCCTAATTGACTACTTTATGCCTACTGAACTCTGGCTCCTTTCCTTATTTAATCATGCACTGATTCTTCTTCCTATCTTATATGGTACTGAATCTTTCTGTTTGATCTTAACTCCCTTAACTTAAGGAAGTACTTCCTTGATTCTCAAAATGATTGATTCTAAGTTCTTAAATTAGTGTACTACTATGATTTTTACCTTATTCCACTGCCTACTTTCAACTATAAATACTCTAAGTCTTTCACAAACAAGACACGGACACTTGGCTTTCAAAAACTCCTCTCTTATTTAAAATCTATGTTCTCCCTTCTTCCTTGTGTTATTTTTGCTACTATTAGCCGGCTGCAAGCCAAGGCTACTCATTTGTGCTCTTGGTCCTTTCATTCTGCTTACTTCTATTTTCACCGGTATGTCCTAGTTTAATTTAAAGCCTCAACAACAACATGTTTCTCTTCTTGTTTCAGTTTATTTATTTCTAGCCTGCTTTTGCTTGTGGTTCTATTGTGATGTTTGTAGTTAGGCAGACTCCCCTCCCTTTAAATTCCTGTATTCTCTTGTGTGATTCAAGCATGCCTGGACAATTGTTTTTAACCTACTTTGTACTTACCATTCTTATGAGTCCCAAATCCCTACACCCCTATGTGTTTATATTCTCCCTCATTAGTTTGTGATTATGCCAGTTTCAATTATTGCCGAGCATGTCCAAACCAGTCCAAATACCCTTTCCAAGGTTATATGTTTGTAGTCAAATGCTTGTGTATCCCCAAGCCCTTTGACCCCTTGTGTGACTATTGAACTCATTTGGATTCTTTGTGTGATCTTATCCTGAGTTCCTGATTTGTTTTATCACTCCAACCTTTTCAAACAATCTCTATTACCATACTGACTGCTTTCAAAATAGACTTTTAAGTCCAGTCTTTAATAAACTTCTTTCAACATGTGTCCTGCACTTTTACTTTACTCTTAGTTAATAAGTTTTGCCCCCCTCTAGCATGTGTACTGCCTTGGGATCCTCTTGAGAACCTCTGAACTCTGGCATACTGAGGCTGGTCTTTCCACAATGCACTGGTTCAATGATTGGCTACTAAGTCTAGGTATAAGCATTGCCCGGGGTCCTTGAGACCCTTAAGGAACTTTGATGCACCTAGACTCCGATTTGTCTATGGAAATGAGGTTTGAAAGACCATTGGAAGCTTTGGGAAACTTGGGCCTGATTGCAGGCTCTCTATAGAATAGCTTCTTCATTTTCTATTTCACTTATGTAATTCATTTATTGGCCTGTAATAATTTGTAAACAGATATTTGTGGTATTTAGTAAAAGGGTGGGTAGATGTATACTTTGTGGGGTAACATGGGTAGAAATCCTGCTCTTAGGATTTATTTTCAAATCTGCCTGCTTCATTTAATAGAAAACATATCCATAGGGTCTTATTCTTGATTGAATCTGATTGCTTTTGCATAAAAGAATCATGCCTATAGGGTTCCACTTTAATTTCATTTGCATCATAATAGAGAATCATGCCTATAGGATTCCACTTCTAATTTCCTCTGCATCAAATAGAAATCATGCCTATAAGGACTTCACTTTTAATGTCGTTTGCATCAGATAGAAACCATGTTCATAAATTCTACATTTATCATATTAGAAACCATGCTTCTAGGTTCCAAGATATCATGTTTTAAATCAATCAAGTATAGATACCATGCTTATAGGACATAACTCTGATTTAGTAAGTCTTTCACATGTTATTGCAAAGTGTCTAAAATCAGTAACACGCCTAGATACCATGCCTATAGGAATTTCTATTCGTAATTATGTCTGAAAATCTAATTGACTTAATAAGTCAATTTCATCTCGCTTAGTTTACTTCTTAAAACTGGTCTTATTGAGCGATGGCATTTCTAAAACTAGACCTTTCAAAATTGCTTTAATCTCATCAAATATACTGCCTATAGGTATTAAAAGGGTCCATTTCGAAAACTTATTTGTTTCTGCATTGACATAGACACAGTACTGCATATAGGCAGGCCCTAGGGCATTTTCAGAACCTGCATTTCTATAAAGCTGTTTTCGTCATTCAACGTCTCTGATTTTAATAAGCTTTTAAAGAAGAGCCCCTAGGAAACTAATAGGTTATGACTTCTATATCTGAAAATGGTTTATTTCTGCACAATCACTTAGAAATCTTGCCTTAGGACTTTGATTAATAAAGACCTTACTTGTGTCTGAGTCGTGTTGCCTGTATGTTTGTTTGGAGGAATTGTGAGTCTTTTAATTGCTCCCATTATGTGGAAGTACTAAATGCTTTTTTTATTGTCGCCTTAGATTTTTGCCTTTAAAACCTTAGGGGTACGTCTAGAACCACCTATAGGTAGAGGTCATATTTCCCTCTAGGACTATTAATAAGGGACGAGTAGTTGCACGCAATAGGAATCAGTGACCAAACATTCGCTTTGCATGACCAATAAATGGATGAGAAGGGTAGACATAGGATATGATGACTACGCCTTAATGTCATGTGTATCCCCTCATTGAAGAGTGTTTACCGGACATTGCGTGGGGTGATCCTATAGGATAAACAACCTAGGACCCCTCCTTACCCCAAATCCTCTCCTTATTTAAAACTTTGTTTTATATAATTTGTTCAAACCTTTACTTCACTACTTGAATTGTCCAGTGAGCTTTACAACTTATTTGATTCAACTATCTGTATGGACTAATTTGTAAATATAAATTCGGTCGGTGTCACACCTCATTTTTCTACCCCGAAAGGGTATAAAAGAAGTTTTTTCCAATTTAAGTGACAATCAAAAAGAGATTATTTATTTAAAATTCAGAGTTACCACTTGGGATAATTTATAGAGTCCCAAGTCACCAGATTAGAATCACGAATCGAGGAAGCTTGACTCTTATTTATGGTCTGCGGACACAGAAATTCGGATAAGGAATTCTGTTAACCCGGAAGAAGGTGTTAGGCACTCCCGAGTTCTGTGGTTCTAGCACGGTCACTTTGATCATACTTGGCTTATTAAAATTGTCTAATTACTCATTTTAGAACCTGTGTGCATTTGCCCCTTTTTTAATTAAGAAATTATCTTAAAACAGGTCACGCGTACGTGTACCCATTTGTTTGGAGCGTCAAAGATCATGTCACGCGAACGTGTCCACAACTAATAACGCTTTGTTATTATTAAGAAAGTTTAGATGAACTTGCGCGAACGCATACTCGAATTTTATTTTTAAGATCATAATTATGTCACGCGAACGTGTACACAACCACGCTAATTTGTTTATTAATATGTTCCTAAAACATACTAGCATAGTTGAATTTTTTCCTAATCTTGGAGATTGTGATACCAAATTTACGAACAAGACATTATTTGGGATCAAATAGGCTAGCTAACTTGATCTATTACTTGGCTAGATTCCTTATGGTCCAAGACTCACCTTATGGCCCATTCTTATTCTTTGCCAAGAAAGAGACAACTCCAATTTTTCACCTACCCAATTAAAAGAATTTATTCAATAACCAAAACTACATGTATCACAATCGAAACAAAAAAACTAATTAAAACAATTTAAATGGAAACTAAGATATGCAACTCAAACAATATAATCACAAATCAACCAACACACGCACCAAGCTATCATAACATAATGAAATGAGAATGAAAATTGAGAAATGGACCTTTTATTGATGAACAAGCCGAAAATTGAAAATCAATCGGGCTAAACAAAGCAACAATCCTTGGACCGAAACACCAAAATTACAAAAGGGAACCTCGATCGGCAACCGACACTCGAACTAGAAATGGACTCCTTTACTACAACAGCAGTAGTTTCGTGCAATCTCCCATCAAAATGGACAAGCTTAGCAACATCCAATGATGATAACAAAATTGATTGGGAAAGATCAATAGGTATCATGGGTGGATATCCAGGGGTGTGAATTGACGGTAATATAGGAGAATTGTGTTGTTTACTCCCAATTCGGCATTGATTATTTTGGTCCAAATTAGTGGATCAGCCGCCAACCAATGATAGTATTGAGGGCTAAAAGGACTGATTTCATAAATTGGTTTTTTGCTGGAAAGGAGTAATGATTTCAATGGCATTTTTTGCTTCAGAAAGGGAGATCGAAAGAGTTGCTTTCAGGGGTTCGTTGTAAAAGTTCTGTGGGTTCTTGGGATTTTTGGTAGTAGGATGTCGTTCTAGCTTTAGTCTAGGTCCTAGGTATTGGAAACTTAGGGTAGGGTTTCTATAATGGGGTATTTTATATGGAGGTAGGAAGGGATGCTGGCCATTAGATTAGAAGAAAAATAGATTGCTAGAATTAAATCTTGCACTTAAGTGGGCTAATGGGTTGGCAATAATGGGCTAAGGGTAATTGGGTTGGACCATGTATTTTGGGTTTGAACTTAGGCTAAAAAGACCAAATAATACAATGTATTTATAAAAATGTAAAAATCACTCTAAATTAAAATAAACTAATATAAAACTAAATACTACGAGTGAAACTAATTTTTTTTGTATTTTCAAATGTCATAATATTATAAATATAAATATACTAATTGATTTTAATCTAAAGATGCAAAAAGTTATTTTATTTTTTTGTAATTTTTATTTTTTGTGATAAAATAAAGTAAAAGAGTCAAAACTATTTAAAATAATGATATTAAACCTAAACTAAATATTTTACGCTAAAAATGTGTAAAATCTTGGGGAGGGCCAAAAATCACATGTCTACAGCTGCCCGTCTTTGACTGGAAACGCGAAGAGTTTTCATACAAAGAACGACGAGACAGATTTTTTGACCCGACCCTTATTTGGAGATACCAAACACTAAAAGAAAGGAGAATGTGACCGAGCCCTGGTATCTGAGCTGCCTACATATCCTTGGCTATAAAGGAATCAGGTCTCGTGTAATTCAGAAGTGAATGAGATGATAGAGTACCGAGGTGGAGAGCCGATTGAGGTGTCGTTCCGTCGAGGTTCTGGTACGCGGTCCTATTATTACATCAAAATCAAAAATGAAAAAGACTAACTAAGCCTATTAGCTATGAGTTACAAGATTCCTATCTATGAGTCTTCTGAAACTTGATCTTGAGTCTTGGTTAGTTCTTCATGCGGACTCTAATTTGAATCTTGATACTTGTTAGCTGCAGGTGTTAGGTCATTCTTCCACGACTTCTTCGGATCAAGACCGGACATGCAGAGCTTGTGACTTCAGTCATGTCTTGAGCAATTCACATTTTTCATCTGCTTCTGCATTTGGATTAACTTCCCTCTTTCTTTTCTTTTAAATTGAGACTACTTTTGTTGGAAACTCGGATTGCGTGATGACCCGGCCGATCGTCTTAAGAATTAACGCCCCGATCCCCTATTAACTGCTTTCCCCAAGTTTATTCTGCTATTTTGATTTGCCGGGATGTTCAGTTTTTAGTTTCGGAGAGTTTTGGGACACTTAGTCCCTAAATGAATGCTTAAGTATTGGAAAAGTGACTGTAGTCGGAACAGTGTGGAGACAGCCTCGGAACAGAATTCTGATGGTTCTGTTAGCTCCACTGGGTGATTTTGGGGTTAGGAGTGTCTTCAGATTATGTTTTGTAGATCCGTAGCTAATTTAGGCTTGAAATGTCGAAAGTTGAATTTTGGAAGTGTCCGGTTCGATAGTGAGATTTTGATCCGAGGGCCGGAATGGAATTTCAAGAGTTGTAGTAGTATCGTTGTGACATTTGGGATGTGTGTGCAAAATTTCAGGTCATTCGGACGTGTTTTGGTTGGGTTTTTGATCGAAAGCGGAATTCGAAAGATTTTAGAAACTTAGGCTTGAATCCGATGTGTTTTGGTTGTTTTGATGTTGTTTGAGGTATTTTGAAGATTTGTACAAGTTTGAATAAGGTTTTAGAATATGTTGATGCCTTTGGTTGAGGTCCCGGGGACCTCAGGATGAATTCGGATGGTTAACGGAGGAAATTTTGGAGTTGAAGTTGCTGCAGCAGCTGGTCTTCTGGTATTTTTGCATTTGAAGTTTGGGGACCGTAGATGCGGCGCCACAGAAGCGGCTTTGTGTCAATTCCTCAGGTACCGCAAATGGACTAAGGGTAATTGGGTTGGACCATGTCTTTTGGGTTTGAACTTAGGCTAAAAAGACCAAATAATACAATGTATCTATAAAAATATAAAAATCACTCTAAATTAAAATAAACTAATATAAAACTAAATACTACGAGTGAAACTAATTTTTTTTTTGTATTTTCAAATGTCATAATACTATAAATATAAATATACTAATTGACTTTAACCTAAAGATGAAAATAGTTATTTTATTTTTTTGTAATTTTTAATTTTTGTGATAAAATAAAGTAAAAGAGTCAAAACTATTTAAAATAATGATATTAAACCTAAACTAAATATTTTACGCTAAAAATGTGTAAAATTTTGGGGAGGGTCAAAAATCACATGTCTACAGCTGCCCCTCTTTGACTGGAAACGCGAAGAGTTTTCAGACAAAGAACGACGAGACAGGTTTTTTGACCCGACCCTTATTTGGAGATACCAAACACTAAAAGAAAGGAGAATGGGACCGAGCCCTGGTATCTGAGCTGCCGACATATCCTTGGCTATAAAGGAATCAGGTCTCGTGTAGTTTAGAAGTGAATAAGATGATAGAGTACCGAGGTGGAGAGCCGATTGAGGTGTCGTTCCGTCGAGGTTCTGGTACGCGGTCCTATTATTACATCAAAATCAAAAATGAAAAAGACCAACTAAGCCTATTAGCTATGAGTTACAAGATTCCTATCTATGAGTCTTCTGAAACTTGATCTTGAGTCTTGGTTAGTTCTTCATGCGGACTCTGATTTGAATCTTGATGCTTGTTAGCTGCAGGTGTTAGGTCATTCTTCCACGACTTCTTCGGATCAAGACTGGACATGCAGAGCTTGTGACTTCAGCCATGTCTTGAGCAATTCACATCTTTCATCTGCTTCTGCATTTGGATTAACTTCCCTCTTCCTTTTTTTTTAAATTGAGACTACTTTTGTTGGAAACTCGGATTGCGTGATGACCCGGCCGATCGTCTTAAGAATTAACGCCTCGATCCCCTATTAACTGCTTTCCCCAAGTTTATTCTGCTATTTTGATTTGCTGGGATGTTCAGTTTTTAGTTTCGGAGAGTTTTGGGACACTTAGTCCCTAAATGAATGCTTAAGTATTGGAAAAGTGACTGTAGTCGGAACAGTGTGGAGACAGCCTCGGAACAGAATTCTGATGGTTCTGTTAGCTCCACTGGGTGATTTTGGGGTTAGGAGTGTGTTCAGATTATGTTTTGTAGATCCGTAGCTAATTTAGGCTTGAAATGTCGAAAGTTGAATTTTGGAAGTGTTCGGTTCGATAGTGAGATTTTGATCCGAGGGCCGGAATGGAATTTCAAGAGTTGTAGTAGTTTCGTTGTGTCATTTGGGATGTGTGTGCAAAATTTCAGGTCATTCGGACGTGTTTTGGTTGGGTTTTTGATCGAAAGCGGAATTCGAAAGATTTTAGAAACTTAGGCTTGAATCCGATGTGTTTTGGTTGTTTTGATGCTGTTTGAGGTATTTTGAAGATTTGTACAAGTTTGAATAAGGTTTTAGAATATGTTGATGCCTTTGGTTGAGGTCCCGGAGACCTCAGGATGAATTCGGATGGTTAACGGAGGAAATTTTGGAGTTGAAGTTGCTGCAGCAGCTGGTCTTCCGGTATTTTTGCATTTGAAGTTTGGGGACCGTAGATGCGGTGCCACAGAAGCGGCTTTGTGTCAATTCCTCAGGAACCGCAAATGCGGTGAAGGGCTCGCAGAAGCGTAACCGCTCCTGCGGGTAGAGGTCCGCAGATGCGGAAGCTAGCATTTTAATGAAAGTCGCAGATGCAACGTTGTGTCCATAGAAGCGGGACCGCAGATGCGGTCCCAGGGCCGCAAATGCGGAAATCACTCGGCAGAACATATAAATAGTTGCCTTCGCGAATTTGAAGGATTCTTTCACCATTTTCATCTGGGTTTGAAGCTTTTGAGAGAGATTTTTGAGGAAAACAAAGGGGAATCACTTGGAGGTAACGTCCTTGACTTCATAACTCGTTTTTATGTGATTAAAGACCTAATTAGTGGTGAGAAATTTGGGAAAAATGGGTAATTAGGGCTTGAGTTTAAGAGGCCTTTAATTGAGGATTTGAGGGTCATTTGGACTCCGATTTCAGTGTTCTTGTTATGTATAGACTCGTGAGAGTACGAGGTTTCTGAAAATGTAAATTTCACCCGATTCCGAGATGTGGGCCTAAGGGGCATTTTGGTAATTTTACATAATTTCGCATATTAGCTTAGAATTTAATTGTAGAATCAGTTACATGAAGTTTTATTTACATTATGCAATTGAATTGAATAGATTTGGGCCATTTGGAGTCGAGTACTCATGTCAAAGACGTGGTGTTGGGTTGATTTTGAGCCGGTTCGAGGTAAGTGACTTTTCTAACCTCTTGTGGAGGACCTTCCCCTTAGGATTGGTATGTTTGGTAATTGAAATTCCTTGTACGTAAGGTGACGAGTGCGTACTTGTGCTAATTATTGGAAATTCGATTTTCTTTAAGTAATTACTAGTATGTTTCCTTTCATGTTTCTATTACTTGCACTATTAAGCATGTTATTAGCTTAGGAAAGAAAGTTTAAGTGACTTAATTGTTTTATTTGATTCAACCTGCCTTACTTGAATTCTGTGTAGCATGCTAGGCTAGAATTACTTAATGCCTTAATATGAAATTTTGCCATTTCTGTATATCTTCTTGTTGCTGCTGTGTATTTATTTTGGGACTATGGATGTGGGATTCCGGTAGCTCCTCCTTGTCTACTTTAGGACAATGGATTAGATTCCCGGTATATCTCACTGCACATTTACTTTGGGACTATGGGTTAGATTCTCAGTAGATCCCTTTGCACAGTTATATAGAACTACGGGAATGCACCCGGTATATTCCCCCAGTACTGGGTATTTACATTTGGGACTACGGAATGAGATTCCGGTAGATCCCCACGCACTATAAGTTGGACTGTGGGACGGGATCCCGGGAGCTCCACTGGATATGTACATATGGGACTACAGGACGGTATCCTGGGAGATCCCTGATTGTTATTATTGGTATTGAGTAGTAATTCCTTTCCATGTTTACCTTGTTTTCTGTATAGTTGTTGTTGTCATGTACATCCTGTGTTACTTGACTGCCGTACTTATTTATAATGTTTTGTTCTATGCTGTTGATCTTTATATTTTACTTGACCTTAGTAGGGCCCTGACCTTCCTCGTCACTACCCAACCGAGGTTAGGCTTGGCACTTACTGAGTACCGTTGTGGTGTACTCATGCCCCTTTTGCGCATGTCTTTCATGTGCAGATATAGGTACCGCTGATCAGGCCTACTATCCTTGAGGGAGGCGACTGCTTTAGAGACTTCGAGGTACATCTGCCACGTCCGCAGACCGAGAAATCCCTTTCTGTTCTTGCTTTTAGTATTTAGCCTTTCTGTACTTTCCTGTTCTTATTAGACATTCCGGAGTTAGAGCTATGTAGTATTGACTTTAGCTTGTGATTCGTCGGTTTCTGGGTCTTGGATTCAAGTACTAGTATTGAGATTTAAACATGGTGTAAGCCGAGCGGCACATTTAAACACTGTTGCTATTTTATCTCTGTTTTAAATTGTTTACTTTTGCAAAATTATATTGGTTTTTCTTCCGCAAATTAGGCTTACCTAGTCATAGAGACTAGGTGTCGTCACGATGGCTCACAGAGGGCGAACCGGGTTCGTGACAAGTTGGTATCAGAGCTTTAGGTTCATAGGAGTCATGGATCACAAGCCAGTTTATTAGAGTCTTGCTGATCAGTACGGAGATGTCTGTACTTATCTACGAGAGGTTGTGTAACTGTTAGGAAAATTCCACTTCATTTGATTTCCTTGTCGTGTGATATTTTGACATCACAATTCTAAACTTTTGTCTTCTATTCTCTCACGGATGGTGAGGACACATGCTACCCGAGATGATCCAGCACTCGCGCCCCCTATAGTAGCCGTCAGAGGCTGGGGCCGGGGTAGAGGCCGAGGACGCGCACATAGTGCAGTCGGAGCACCTGCGCGAGCTACCTCCGAGGTACCACCAGCGGATCCAGCCGGAGTTCAGGCACCTGATACGCCTACTACTACTATCACTCCAGCTCTTTAGGAGACTTTGGCATAGTTCATGAGCATGTACACCACCTTGGCTCAGGCAGGGTTGTTTTTCCTTGCTGCAGCTACGTCTCACGCCGAGGAAGGAGCACAAACTCCCGCCGCCCGCACTCCTGAGCAGCGAGTGCATGTTGAGCAGATCCTTGAGATTATTCCTTTACCACCTGCACTGCCAATTCAGCCCGAGGATAGTGCAGCGGCTTCCGAGGATGAGCAGTTGAAGATTGAGAGGTTCAAGAAGTACAAGCCCCCTGTATTTAGTGGTCTAGCATCGGAGGATGTTCTGGGATTTCTTGATGAGTGTTACCACATTCTCCGTACCATGGGTATCTCAGGATCGAGCGGGGTTTTTTCACTACCTTCCAGCTTCAAGGAGCCGCCTTTGAGTGGTGGCGCACCTATGAGTTAGACAGTCCAGTTAAGGCTGCTTTAATGACTTGGACTCAGTTTTTAGATCTGTTCCTGAGAGAGTATGTTCCTCAGATCCTCAGGGATGCATGGCACGCAGAGTTTGAGCATTTGCGCCAGGGTGCTATGACTGTCTCAGAGTACGCTGTCCGTTACACTAGTTTGGCTAGGCATGCGCCAGCCTTTGTTTCTACTGTCCGCAAGAGGGTTCGCCGGTTTATTGAGGGACTTATTCCCAGCATCAGATCTAGCATGGCTCGTGAGTTGGAGATGGATAGTTCTTATCAGCAGGTGGTGAGCATTGCTAGGAGGATTAAGAGTATGCATGCTAGGGAGAGAGAGGAGAGGGAGGCCAAGAGGTCTCGAGAGTCGGGCCATTATTTTGGTGCCCTATCCCAGCTGCAGGTCGTCATGGTAGGGTTTATATGAGTCGCCCTATTCATTTAGCTCTTCGAGCAGCTAGTAGTGCTCCAACTCCTCCTAGACCTCAGGAGCCTTATTATGAACCACCTGTTTCTAGTGCGCCTCCTGCACGGGGTGCTTTCAAAGGTTAGTCCAGCAGACCTGGCCCTAGCCAGTCACAACCACCATGTCCTCCTAGAGCTTGTTTTGAGTGTGGTGACACACGTCATATGGTGAGGGATTGCCCCAAACTTGGGAGGGGTGCACCTCCATAGACGGCTCAGCCACAATGTGCCCCGCAGAGTTCTTAGGCTATGGTTACAGCTCTAGTTGCTATCCCACCTGCTCAGCCAGCTAGAGGTGGAGGTCGGGGAGGTAGAGGTCGCCCTAAAGGGGGAGGCCAAGCCAGATACTATGCCCTTCCTGCTCGTACTGAGGTTGTTGCCTCCAATTCTGTCATTACATGTATTATATTGGTTTGCCATAGAGATGAATTAGTTCTATTCAATCCAGGCTCTACTTACTCTTATGTGTCTTCTTATTTTGCTCCGCATTTGGGTGTACTTCAGGATTCTTTCAGTTCCCCTATTTATGTTTCTACTCTTGTGGGAGATTTTCTTATTGTGGACAGTGTTTATCGGTCGTGTTTGGTTGCACTTAGCAGTTTTGAGACCAGAGCCGATCTATTATTACTCAGCATGGTTAATTTTGATATTATCTTGGGCATGGACTGATTGTCGCCCCATTATGCTATTCTTGATTGTCACGCCAAAACCGTGATGCTGGCTATGCCAGGTATACCACGTGTTGAGTGGAGGGGTACTTTAGATCACACTCCCGGTAGTGTTATTTCTTTTCTTAAAGCTTAGCATATAGTTGAGAAGGGGTGTGACGCGTATTTAGCTTATGTGAGAGATGTCAGTATTGATACCCCTTTAGTTGATTTAGTTCCAGTAGACGGGTTTTTCCGAATGTGTTTCCAGCTGATCTTCCAGGCATGCCGCCTGATAGAGATATTAATTTTGGCATTGATCTATTATCGGGCACTCAGCCTATTTCTATTCCTCCATATTGTATGGCTCCTCCTAAGTTGAAGGAGTTGAAGGATCAATTACAGGAATTGTTTGATAAGGGTTTTATTAGGCCCAGTGTATCACCTTGGGGTGATCCTGTCTTGTTTGTGAAGAAAAAGGATGGTTCTATGCGTATGTGTATTGATTATCGCCAGTTGAACAAGGTTATAGTGAAGAACCGTTATCCTTTGCCTCGTATTGATGGTTCTATGCGTAGGTGTTTTCTAAGATTGATTTGCGCTCAGGTTACCATCAATTGAAGATTCACGAGCCCGATATCTCGAAGACTGTTTTCAGGACTCGGTATGGTCATTACAAGTTCCTAGTCATTTTATTTGGGCTGACCAATGCCCCAACAGCCTTTATGCATTTGATGCACAGTGTGTTCCAACTGTATCTTGACTCGTTTGTCATTGTCTTTATTGATGATATTATGGTGTATTCCCGGAGTCGGGAAGATCATGAGTAGCACCTAAGGACTGTTCTTTAGACTTTGAGAAAGAAGAAGTTATATGCTAAATTCTCGAAATATGAGTTTTGGTTGGATTTAGTGGAATTCTTAGGCCCCGTAGTATCTAGTGAGGATATTCAGGTGGATCTGAAGAAGATAGAGGTCGTGTAGAGTTGGCCCAGACCATCCTCAGCTACCTAGATCCGCAGTTTCCTTGGTTTAGCTGGCTACTACCGTCGTTTTGTGGAGGAGGTTTCAACGATTGTAGCCCCTATGACCAGGTTGACCCAGAAGGGTGCTCCATTTCAGTGGACGGGGGAGTGTGAGGCGAGCTTTCAGAAGCTCAAGACAGCTTTGACCACAACCCCAATTTTGATACTGCCTATAGGTTCGGGGTCTTATATGGTCTATTGTGATGCCTCGAGGGTTGGCCTCAGAGCGATATTGATGTAGGACGGTAGGATGATTGCCTACGCATCTAGACAGTTGAAGATACATGAGAAGAATTACCATGTTCATGACCTTGAGTTAGCTGCCATTGTTCACGCCCTGAAGATTTGGCGCCATTACGTATACGGTGTTCCCTGTGAGATTTATACTGACCATTGGAGCTTGCAACACTTGTTCAAGCAAAAAAATCTAAATTTGCGCTAGAGGAGGTGGTTAGAGTTGCTAAAGGACTATGATATCACTATTTTGTATCACCCGGGCAAGGACAATTAGTGGTCGATGCTTTGAGTCACCGGGGCAGAGAGTTTGGGGAGTTTGGCTTATTTACCAGCATGAGAGAGGCCTATGGTGATGGATGTTCAGGCCTTAGCCCGCCAGTTTGTGATATTGGATCTTTCGGAGCCCATTCGGGTTCTAGCTTGCTTGGTTTCTCGGTCGTCTTTATGTGATCGTATCAGGGAGCGGCAGTATGATGACCCTTATTTGCTTGTCCTCAAGGACAAGGTTCAGCAAGGTGATGCTAGAGAGGTGACTATTGGTGATGATGGGGTATTGAGGATGCAAGGTCGGATTTGTGTACCCAATGTTAATGGGCTTCGTGAGTTGATTCTGGAGGAGGCCATAGCTCACGGTATTCCATTCATCCGGATGTCGCGAAGATGTATCAGGATTTGAGGCAGCACTACTGGTGGAGGTGGATGAAGAAGGATATAGTTGGATTTGTAGCTCGGTGCCTCAACTGTCAGCAGGTGAAGTATGAGCACCAGAGACCGGGTGGGTTGCTTCAACAGATAGAGATTCTGGAGTGGAAGTGGGAGCGTATCACCATGGACTTTGTAGTTGGGCTCCCACGAACGTTGAGGAAGTTTGATGCTATTTGGGTGATTGTGGATCGACTGAACAAGTCCACTCACTTTATTCCTGTGTGTACTACTTATTCCTTGGAGCGGCTGGCGGAGATCTATATCTGGGAGATTGTTCGTCTGCATGGTATTCCGGTTTCCATCATTTCAGATAGAGCTACTCAGTTCACATCACGGTTTTGGAGAGCCATTCAGCATGAGTTAGGTACTCTGGTAGAGTTGAGTATAGCATTTCACCCTCAGACAGACGGACAGTCCGAGCGCACTGTTCAGATTCTTGAAGATATGCTCTGTGCATGTGTGATTGAGTTTGGAGGGTATTGGGATCAGTTCTTGCCATTGGCGGAGTTTGCTTACAACAACAGTTATCAGTCCAATATTCAGATGTCACCGTATGAGGCTTTATATGGGAGACGGTGTAGATCCCCGGTGGGTTGGTTTGAGCCGAGTGAGGCTAGACTATTGGGCACAGACATGGTTTAGTATGCTTTGAGGAGGTTAAGGTGATTCAAGATAGACTCCGTACACCCCAGTCTAGACAGAAGAGTTATGCGGACCAGAAGGTTCATGATGTTTCCTAATGGTTGGAGAGCAGGTTTCGCTTCAGGTTTTGCCTATGAAAGGCGTTATGATATTAGGGAAGAAAGGGAAGTTGAGTCCGAGGTTTATTGGCCCTTTTGAGATATTGAGGCGTGTTGGGGAGGTTGCTTATGAGCTTGCCTTACCTCCCAGCTTGGCAGGAGTTCATCCGGTGTTTCATGTCTTGATGCTCCGAAGGTATCACAGTGATCCGTCGCACGTGTTAGATTTCAGTTCAGTCCAGTTGGACAAGGATTTATCTTATATTGAGGAGCCAATGGCAATATTGGACAGGTAGGTTAGAAAGCTGAGGTCAAAAAACATTGCATCAGTGAAGGTTCAATGGCGGGGTCAGCCGGTCGAGGAGCCGGCCTAGGAGACCGAGCAGGATATGCACAGCCGTTACCCTCATCTTTTCACTTCTTCAGGTATGTCTCTATGCTCATTCGAGGACGAACGAATGTTTAAGTGTAGGAGGATGTGATGACCCGACCGGTCATCTTAAGATTTAATGCCCTGATCCCCTATTAACTGCTTTCCTCAAGTTTATTCTACTATTTTGATTTGCTGGGATGTTCGGTTTTGAGTTTCGGAGAGTTTTAGGACACTTAGTCCCTAAATGAGAGCTTAAGTGTTGGAAAAGTGACCATAGTCGGAACAGTGTGGAGACAGCCTCAGAACGGAAATCCGATGGCTCTGTTAGCTTCGCTGGGTGATTTTGGGGTTAGGAGCATGTTCAGATTATGTTTTGGAGGTCCGTAGCTAATTTAGGCTTGAAATGACGAAAGTTGAATTTTGGAAGTGTCCGGTTCGATAGTGAGATTTTGATCCGAGGGCCGAAATGGAATTCTGAGAGTTACAGTAGTTATGTTTTGTCATTTGGGATGTGTGTGCAAAATTTCAGGTCATTCGGACGTGTTTTGGTTGGGTTTTTGATCGAAAGCGGAATTCGTAAGATTTTAGAAACTTAGGCTTGAATCCGATTTGTTTTGGTTGTTTTGATGTTGTTTGAGGTGTTTTGAAGATTTGTACAAGTTTGAATAAGGTTTTAGGATATGTTGATGCCTTTAGTTGAGGTCCCGGGAACCTCGGGATGAATTCGGATGGTTAACGGAGGAAATTTTGGAGTTCAAGTTGCTGCAGCAAGTGGTCTTTTAGTATTTTCGCATCTGCAATTTGGGGACAGCAGATGCGGTGCCGAAGAAGCGGCTAAAGGGCCGCAGAACCGGCTAAAGGGCCGCAGAACCGGCTTTGTGTCAATTCCTCAGGAACCGCAATGCGGTGAAGGGATCGCAGAAGCGGAACTGCTCCTGCGGATAGAGGTCTGTAGATGCAGAAGCTAGCATTTTAATGAAAGTCGCAGATGTGATGTTGTCTCCGCAGATGCGGTCCCAGGGCCGCAAATGCGAAAATCGTTGGGCAGAACATATAAATAGTTGCCTTCGCGAATCTGAGAGATTTTTTCACCATTTTCATTCGGGTTTGAATCTTTTGAGAGATTTTTGAGGAAAACAAAGGGGAATCACTTGGAGGTAACGTCATTGACTTCATAACTCATTTTTATGTGATTAAAGACCTAATTAGTGGTGAGAAATTTGGAAAAAATGAGTAATTAGGGCTTGAGTTTAAGATGCCTTTAATGAGGATTTGAGGGGCCATTTGGACTCCGATTTCAGTGTTCTTGTTATGTATAGACTCGTGGGAGTACGGGGTTTCTGAAAATGTAAATTTCACTCGATTCTGAGATGTTGGCCCGAGGGGTATTTTGGTCATTTTACATAATTTTGCGTATTAGCTTAGAATTTAATAGTAGAATCAGTTATTGAAGTATTATTTACATTATGCAATTTAATTTATTAGATTTGGGCCATTTGGAGTCAAGTACTTGTGGCTAAGACGTGGTGTTGGGTTGATTTTGAGACGGTTCGAGGTAAGTGGCTTGTGTAACCTTTTGTGGGGGACATTCCCCTTAGGATTGCTATGTTTGGTAATTGAAATGCCTTGTACATGAGGCGACGAGTGCGTACTTGTTCTAATAGTTGGAAAACCGGATTTCTTTAAATAATTACTAGTATGTTTCCTTTCCTGTTTCTATTACTTGCACTATTAACCTGTGTTTAGCTTAGAAAAACATGTCTAAGTGACTTAACTGTTTTATTTGATTTAACCCGCCTTACTTGAATTCTGTGCAACATGCTAAACTAGAATCACTTATTGCCTTAATATGAAATTTTGTTATTTCTGTATATCTTCCTGCTGCTGCTTTGTATTTATTTTGGGACTACGAATCTGGGATTCCGGTAGCTCCCCCTTGTCTGTTTACTTTGGAACTACGATTTAGATTCCCGATAGATCCCCCTACACATTTACTTTGGGACTACGGGTAAGATTTCCGGTAGATCCCCCTGCACTGTTATATGGAACTATGGGAATGCACCTGGTAGATTCCCTTAGTACTGGGTATTTACATTTGGAACTACGGAATGGGATTCCGATAGATCCTCGCGCACTATGAGTTGGACAACGGGACGGGATCCCGGATGCTTCACTAGATATGTACATATGGGACTACAGGACGGTATCATGGGAGATCCTCGATTGTTATTATTGGTACTGAGCTGTAATTCCTTTCCATGTTTACATTGTTTTTGGTATAGTTGTTGTTGTCTTGTACATCCTATGTTACTTGACTGCCGTACTTATTTATATTGTTCTGTTCTATACTGTTGATCTTTATATTTTACTTGACCTCAGTAAGGCCCTGACCTTCTTCGTCACTACCCAACCGAGGTTAGGCTTGGCACTTACTGAGTACCACTGTGGTGTACTCATGCCCCTTCTGCATATGTCTTTTATGTGAAGATCCAGGTACCGCTGATCAGGCCTACTATCCTTGAGGGAGGAGACTACTCTAGAGACTTCGAGATACATCTGCCGCGTCCGTAAACCGAGAAGTCCCTTTCTATTTGTGCTTTTAGTATTTAGCCCTTCTGTACTTTCCTATTCTTTTTAGACATTCCGGAGTTAGAGCTATGTAGTATTGATCTTAGCTTGTGATTCGTGTATTTCTGGGTCTTGGATTCATGGACTAGTATTGAGAGTTAAACATGGTGTACCATCGTGATGGCACATTTAAGCATTGTTGCTATTTTATTTCTATTTTAAATTGCTTGCTTCCGCAAACTTATATTGGTTTTTCTTCCGCAAATTAGGCTTACCTAGTCATATAGACTAGGTGTCGTCATGATGGTTCATGGAGGGCGAACCGGGGATTGTTGACTCGCATTCTTGCCGCGAGCTTCTGCTACTTCTAACTTGGATTGAATTCTGCAATAACTTCCCTTGTTCTCCAAGTGGGCGCCTGCTACTGACTTGAAACTTAAAATGACTCTGAAATGAATTCACTTGTTCTCTAGGTGGGCGTTTGATACTATAGCAAAACAGACAACAAAAGAAACTTTTCTGCCCCAGTTTGCACTAGGAAGATTTGTGAGTTGTTAGCAAAACTATAAATCACCTACGATGCTAATGAAGGATGCAATGATGAGAGTAAAATTAATGACTCTACTAGGATGTGTGTCATCTAAAAGTGATTGAGCTTGCGGAAAACTATAAACTAAGCTTGACTAAAGTAAAGACTGACCTTATTCTCCAAACGGGGCCCCTGATTTCAAGAACACTAAATATTGATAACTTAAGAAAACTAAAAATTGACCCTTCTTTTTTTTTTCAAATCCAGACTTCCTTTTTTTTCAAATTATCCTAGAAAAAAATTCGTCAGACTAGGTTTTCTATCTTAGGACAAAGATTCATCAGACTAAGACGTTTATCCTAGGAGAAAATTCATCAGATTTTTTTCTCTTTTTTTTTGTTTTTGTTTTTTGGTATCTTAGGAAAAAGATTCATCCAACTAAGACGTTTATGCTAGGAGAAAATTCATCAGACTAGGTTTTCTATCTTAGGAGAAAAATTCATCAGACTAAGATTTTGATCCTAGAAGAAAATTCATCAGACTATGTCCTCTTTTTGTTATCTTAGGAGAAAGATTTATTAGACTAAGATTTCTATCCTTGGAGAAAGTTCATCAGACTAGGTCTTCTATCTTAGGAGAAAAATTCATCAGACTAAGATTTTGATCCTAGGAGAAAGTTCATCAGACTAGGTCTTTTTTTTTGTATCTTAGGAGAAAGATTCACCAGACTAAGATTTCTAGCTTTAATGATCATGACATGCATTTTGGACTTAATAGCTGATCTATCAAACTGACCAAATCTTCCCTTTTACCATTCTTATGACTTTGAAGTCGGGCTTGTTCATGCCAATCCTTTGCATCAACTTCACGACTCACTTTCGACTAGTGGTGCCCCGAGTGATTTTCACCAACAAGTCTCTCTCATTTATTCATCTCTGCTTACCGTTGCCTTACAGTTCCCTTGAGGGTTTTCACTAGTAAGACTCTCTCATTTTTTCTTCTTTATTTTTCTTTTTCTTTTGCTTTCTTGTGTGAGCAGCTGACAGTGTTCTATGTCGCATGACAATTGCTGCTCATTGCATGCATTTATTGGCATTCTTGAAGGTTTATCAAGAGGTATTTATTTGAAGGCTTTTGGATATGGTTAGGAAGAAAAGACGCCATGAAGGCTCAAAATAGACTCAAAGTAAAGGGGTTGTAGATTTACAACTCTTGGAATCAACTCTTTCAAAAGTGAAATAAGATCTTTTCCCCAGTTTCAGCTATTGGGGATTTTTTGGAATTTTTTTTTAATTCTTATTTGGTTGGACCGAACCATAAGGCTGCCTACGTATCCTTTTTTTAAGGAATCAGGTCGAACGTAGTTCAAACATCTAACCTAACTATTTTTCATCTTTCTTTCTGTTTCTTTTTTTTTCTTCTCTTTTTTTTTCAAAACAAGTTGCCCCAGCTTTTATTTTATGGGGGCATGGACCTTTGACTTTTCTTTCTTCTTTTTCTTATCTTTATTTTTCACTTGGACTTTCAAAGAGCTTCCCCAATTTGTACTCTTGGGGCATGAACTTTTATTGTTATTTTTTTTGACTTTTGACTCTCCTGATTCCAAAAGAGGGTGGTCAAAGAAACTACCACAGGCTCAAAAGGGGTAACAAAGGGTATAAAGTATTTGGGTAGCAGAAAAAGGGCCTCCCAGCCTTGAGAATGCCAAACATAGTATCCTTTTGCGATCATAGCATTGATGAACATGCCTATCTTCTTAGTGTGTCATGGTCAAAAGACACTTTCCATCAATTAGTGTCAAACTTTCGACCAAGCTTCAATTGACTAAACATCCTCAAGCTCGATCTTCACAATAATTTGAAGGTGAATTTTATTCGACCTTAATTCCAAAGTATTTCAACTCTTTATTCATCCTCAAAAGTGTCTTGTTCTCACTTATCCAATTCAATCTTAAATCAATTTTCTAAGATCTGGCAAAAAAATTCCGCATGCATGTCACATCACTAAAACTAGCAGAAAAAGAACTAAGCATGGAATGACACAAAAGGACAAACTGTATTTCATTGAGAAAATAACAAGACAAACAACCTAAAAATCGAGTTACACCCTAAAATAAACCGGCTAATGAAAATAGCAACAGAACAAACGGACAAGACTCACACGGACAGAATGAAGGGATAGAAGGGTTTGACTCAATAAAGCAAATATAATCTGGATCACAACCCTGAAACAAACCAGATAGTAGAAAAACATCAAAATAAGCTACCAAGATTTCTTCCTAGTGAGGAGAGAATGACTTTTCAATTGCTAATCTTGACATTTAGCCACAAATTTGCTCATCAGAATCACCATGGCCTTCTCTAATTTCAGTCGGCAAGTTCCCGAGCGGATTCTCATACTCCATGTCACCAGGCATCATCCCCACAAAGTGTGCATCATCATGTGTAGGTAAAGGATTATGTGTGATATTCTATGTGTCACTATCTTGGATCATAATCAATTCTTCCTGGATCATCCTTTCTCTTTCTCTTTTCAAATCTCGATAACTTTCAACATTGTGCCCCTGTGCATTGGAATAATATTCACACCTTTTAGAAGGGTCAAAGCTTCTTACACGTGGATCAACATGATTTGGAGAAATAGGTGCAATCATGTCATAATGCCTTAATTTCTCAAACAAGCTATGCATAGGACTCTCCTATTGGTGTAAAATTATCTCTCAACCTTTGTTCCCCTTTCCTTGGCTTGGATGTGGGTTATAGGGCACTTGAAAATTTTGTGGCGGTTGGTGGAGATGTTGTGATACTCGTGCTCACCTTCTTGGGTGATTTGGTGGCTGGACAACATACTGAGGTGGAGCAGCAGAGTATTGTGAGTTCTGAGGTGGATAGTGGTGCTCAGGGGAATCATCAAAAAACAGACAAGGCTGGTCATACTTTCTAGATGTTCTCCTATGACCTCTTCTCAACCCTGATGCCATCATAATTTCTTCATCCATCTCATTCGTGTCCCAAAAATTACCAGATTCAATTTGGACAGCCTGAGTTGCAGCTTTGAGAGCTGCTTGACTTATAATTCTGCCTGTCTTAAGGCCATTCTCTACCAATTCCCCAATTTTGATTGCTTCTAAGAAGGATTTACCCACCCCCGGACATTATGTTTTGAAAATAATCTGGCTCTTGAGCCTGAAGGAAGACAACGATTAGCTCGTGGTCATCCATGGGTGGCTTAACTCTAGTTGTTTGCTCTCTCCATTTAATGGCATATTCCCTGAAACTTCCAGTTGGTTTCTTCTTCAGGTTTGAAAGGGAATTGCGGTCTAAGGTGATGTCGATGTTGTATTGGAACTGTTTGACAAAGGCATATGCCCAGTCATCCTAGACATGCCAGTGAGATGTGTCTTGATCCATAAACTATTCAGAGGCTACTCCCGTAAGGTTTTCCCCAAAATAAGCTATTAGCAATTCTTCATTTTTTCCTGTACATCTTAGCTGATTGCAATACCTTTTCAGGTGGGCTGTGGGTCTCCATGTCCATCATACTTTTTAAATTTGGGGATCTTGAAACTAAGTGGCAAACGAACATTGGGGAATATACATAGATCCTTGAAGGCAATACTCTTCTGACCTGCCAACCCTTGCATGTTTTTCAACTGATGTTCTAAACTTTTCAGTCTTTGGGTCATTTCTTCCTGTGCCATCTTTCGGGCAGGCTTCTCAATGTTTGCAGGAAGATCAAACAAGTACGAGTGGAACTCAGGAGAGTGGTACTGCTCTTGCTGGGTAGCAAATTGTGACTCATGAGTTTTTTTCTTCACCACCGTCGGTTGTGGGATGGTGAAGACGGGCATAACAGTGGTGGTTGTCTGATTGGTTGTCAATGGCAAACTTTGAGAGCGTGCAACAGAAGTTCCAGCTATAGTCGTGCAGTTGGAATAAGGACTGAACCCAGGTACATAGGATTGATTAGACCATGAGACCGGAATGGCGGTAGTCGAGATGAGTGTGAACTTTGGGAAACCATGAGAAGAAAAGGGTGGTCTTTGGTCATTGGCCCATGCTTGACACATTTCAGTCATTTGTTGCTTCAGTACTCTATTTTCCTCAACCATAGTAGACTCTTGTTGAAGCCTTTGACCCTGAGTCTCTAGGTCACTTGTAACAGCTTCGATGTCAGTTGTCGATGGCATTTTTCCGTTGGATCTTGTGTTGTCAGCATACCACAAACCGACCACCTCAACTTTCTTCACAATTCAAAATAAAAACCTTTTAGAATGGACTCAGTTGGTCCTTATTATTATCATCATTTTTTCATTTTCTTCATTTTTCAATTTTTCATTTTTTAATGGTTGATCGAACCTGATGTGGGTTGTCTACGTATCATGTGGGAACATGAATCAGATCTTGCATAGTTCGAGAAGATTAAGAATAAAGGAAATAAACTAAATCTTTTTTTTGTATTTTGAAATTTGTTTTTCCGAAAGAAATACTTACAAAAAAAAAAGAAAATATTTTTTGATTTCGACTTGTTTGTTTTTTTTAAAGAATTTTTTGAAAAGAAAGTTGTCTAAAGAAAAGAAAAAATATTTTCTTGAATTTAAACTTCTTTTTCTTTTTTCTCTTTTTTTTCTGGAAATTTTGAAAGAAAAATTTCTAAAGAAGAAAGGAAATATTTTGGACTTTTACTTTGAATTTATGAAAGAAATACTACAAAAGAAAATAGAAAATATTTTTTTTTGAATTTTCAAACAAATATTTTTGGATTTTGAGAGAGATTAAAAGAAAATATTTTGTATTTTTTTTTAAAAATTGGGGTCTAAAAGAAAGACTTTCTAAAGAAGGAAGTAAAGGAAAATATATTTGGATTTTTTAAAAATGGTGGGCCGGAACTGATGAGGTTTGCCTACGTACTCTCACATCCGGTGAGAATCAAACCCACGTAGTTCGGTCAGTTTTGACATAATTGGAAAAAACATGATATTGACTCACTTTCATTTTTTGAAATATATTTTCTTTTCCTTTTTTTTCAAAATATTTTGGCAGAGTTTCGAGGTATTTTCAAATACCGAGGTTTTCAGAACCGGGTGAATTCTCTATCCTCCCTCACTCTTGGTTTTTCTGTCGTATTTCTTTCCTTAGCCGAACAACATGCAAGCCGCAACAAATAAATGTAAACATAGCACGTAAGATGTATCAGGATGGTCTGTTATTTTGGGTATACCTGTACTAGACGGACCCAACCCCTGTGTTGAGTCCCCGAGTTCAAATGCACGTGATGCAAACAAACGTTCCTACTAGGAATCCGGCATGATGCTATGTTATTCTAGGTTTAAACCCAGGGTTGGGTTCAAGACCTGGCTTGACCGAGCGGACAGTTCGAGCCGAGGTGGGGGCAACGTACCGGGAGTATGAAAGTCTGCCCGGCCTTGTTCCTGACCCAGCCTCGTTCTATTTGGTGTGACTTCTAACAGAAAAGTGGGTCACGTGTACGTGTGCACTATATTTTAGAAGACTCAGATGGGAGGCGTAAGAAGACAGTTTAATACAATTCAAATAATATCAAAGCGGTAAACAAGCAGCAGTTAGCATATTAGGTCCACAAATACAGTAATATCAACAAACAATAAAGCCAAGCATAGATCATATTAACAAGCTCGAATTCTTGAACCCTGAACCAGAGATTCTGGGTTCTTATCCCCAACGGAGTTGCCAGAGCTGTCACACCTCCTTTTTTTACCCCAAAAGGGGTATAAGGGACTTTTTTCCAATTTAAGTGACAATTGAAACAAAATTATTTATTTAAAATTCAGAGTCGCCATTTGGGATAATTTATGGTGTCCCAAGTCACCGGTTTAGAATCCCGAATCGAGGAAGTTTGACTCTTATTTATGGTCTTCAAATACAGAAATTCGGGTAGGAATTTTGTTAACCTGGGAGAAGGTGTTAGGCACTCCCGAGTTCCGTGGTTCTAGCACGGTCGCTTTGATCATACTTGGCTTATTAAAATTGTCTAATTACTCATTTTTGAACCTGTGTGCATTTGCCCCTTTTTTAATTAAGAAATTATCTTAAAACAGGTGACGCGTACGTGTACCCATTTGTTTGGCGCGTCAAACATCATGTTACGCGAACATGTCCATAATTAATAACACTTTGTTATTATTAAGAAAGTTTAGATGAAGTTGCGCGAATTCATACTCCGATTTTATTTTTAAGATCGTAATTATGTCACGTAAATGTGTACACAACCACGGTAATATATTTATTAATATGTGCCTAAAGCATACTAGCACATTTGAATTTTTTCCTAATCTTGGAGATTGTTGTGATACCAAATTTATGAACAAGACATTATTGGGGAGCAAATAGGCTAGCTAACATGATCTATTACTTGGCTAGATTCCTATGGTCCAAGACTTACCTTATGGCCCATTCTTATTCTTTGCCAAGAAAGAGACAACTCCAATTTTTCACCTACCCAATTAAAAGCATTTATTCAAGAACCAAAACTACATGTATCACAATCGAAATAAAAAAACTAATTAAAACAATTTAAGTGTAAACTAAGACATGCTACTCAAACAATGTAATAAAAAATCAACCAACAGGCGCACCAAGCTATCATAACACAATGAAATGAGAATGAAAATTGAGAAATGGACCTTTTATTAATGAACAAAGCCGAAAATTGCAAATCAATGGGGCTAAACAAAGCAACAATCCTTGGACCGAAACATCGAAATTACCAACCGGAACCTCGATCGGCAACCGACACTCGAACTAGTAATGGACTCCACTGCTACAACAACAGCAATTTCGTGTAATCTCCCATCAAAATTGACAAGCTTAGCACCATCCAATGATGATAACAAATTTGATTGGGAAAGATTAGTAGGTATCATGGGTGGATATCCAGGGGTGTGAATTGGCGGTAATATAGGCGAATTGTGTTGTTTTAGTCCCAATTCGTCATTGATTATTTTGGTCCAAATTAGTGGATCAGCCGCCAACCAATGATAGCATTGAGGGCTAAAAGGACTGATTTCATAAATTGGTTTGTTTGCTGGAAAGGAGTAATGATTTCTATGGCATTTTTCGCTTCAGAAAGGGAGATCGGAAGAGTTGCCTTCAGGGGTTCGTTGTAAAAGTTATGTAGGTTCTTGGGATTTTTGGGAGTAGGCTGGCGTTCTAGCTTTAGTCTAGGTCCTAGGTATTGGAAACTTAGGGTAGGGTTTCTATAATGGGGCATTTTATATGGAGGTGGGAAGGGATGATGGCCATTAGATTAGAAGGAAAATAGATGGCTAGGATTAGATCTTGCACTTAAGTGGGCTAATGGGTTGGGAAGAATGGGTTAAGGGTAATTGGGTTGGACCATGTCTTCTGGGTTTGAACTTAGTCTTAAAGGACAAAATAATACAATGTATCTATAAAATTGTAACAATCACTCTAAATTAAAATAAACTAATATAAAACTAAATACTACGAGTGAAACTAATTTTTTTTTGTATTTTCAAATGTCATAATACTATACTTATAAATATACTAATTGACTTTAACCTAAAAATGAAAATATTTATTTTATTTTATTGTAATATTTATTTTTTCTGATAAAATAAAGTAAAAGAGTCAAAACTATTTAAACTAACGATATTAAACCTAAACTAAATAAAGCTAAAAATGTATAAAATCTTTGGGAGGGTCAAAAATCACATGTCTACAGCCGGGACCCATAGTTGTAGACCAAGAGGGGTGCCTAACACCTTCCCCTCAAGGTTATTTCGAGCCCTTACCCTAATTTCTGGTAATGCGAACCAACCCAAGAGTTAATCACTCTAGGTGCCTTAATGCACCATAATCCGTTAGGTGGCGACTCTTCAAATACCCAATTCCCAAAAGAAAATGTGTCAATACACCCCATGAATGTCGAAACCCGAACTTCCTCCCCGGGGAGGGAAAAAGGGGGGTGCGACAACATGGCGACTCTACTGGGGATATTTTTAGGCTCTTACCATAACGAACTTGTCTTTAAAAATTAGTCCAAGCATGCTTATCCCATACCCTGTTCCCTTATCTGGATTTGACTATCTTTTCTTTTAAGCAATTATGGTTCTTTATCTCTGAAAACTGACTTGTCTCTTTGTTTTCCTTTTCTTGTCACTGTCTTTTCATTTATTTAAATGTTGTATTTATTTTTCCAACATGAAAATACTTGCCTACATGTTATTAAGTGCTGCATAAATCATGTTCCACATCATATTCCACTCGTGCGTATCAAATCCCATAGCAACGCTTTAATGAGTGGTTGCACTCTTCCTATTTATTACCCTTAAATTCAGAAAGGCTTATTTGCGGTAAAACCAGTTGATTAGCGGTGCAGTCGACGGTTTCATGCCTTCCCCCTCAAGTTGTCCGCTTGAGGGTACCAGTCTAAAACCCCATAGAAACCTTACTCTATTTAAATTGTGCATGCATCATGGTCAAACCTAGTTGGATCAGTTATGTTGTCCACATAATGATCCTTTAAGATAAGCCTTATCCAAAGTCCATCGGATTTTCCATAATCCTAATGGATGCAATCACGTTCTATGCATTAATTTGGAGGACCAAATGCCGATATACTAATCATAAATGTATAAATAGTATAGTTCGGTGGGGGTAAGACCTAACCCTTTTGTTTAGTAGAAAATGAGGCACGAAGTCCCCAAATTCGGTATAGTTAGCAATATCCCTCCATTGTTGCTTGATTGGTGGGAAGATTTGTCCGCAAGTGATAAGAAGCATGTGAAAAAGTACCTGGGTAACTTGCCTTCCCTACTAGACATTGAACCAAACATGAAACTGATCGAGGCTGCCACCCTATTCTAGGATAGTGAAAGAGTCGTATTCCGTTTTGGCGACATAAAAATGACACCGCTCCTAGAGGAAATAGGGGGACTTGCAGGGTTAACTTGGGACAGTGTCGGGCTTTTGGTTCCGGAAAAAACGTACAAGCATGGGATTTTTGAAGATGATGGGGCTGAAAAAGAATGTCGACTTAGTGTGCCTGAAGGACTCCTACATACCTTTCGAATATCTCTTCGAGAGGTATGGCCACAGCAAGTCCTTCCGCACTTATCATGATGAGATCGCCCTCACTTCACTGGGTCACATCCACCGCAGAGTGTTTGTGTTCATCGTGTGCTTTCTCGGGATAATAGTGTTCCCAATGAAAATGGGAAGAATCCACACCAGGTTGGCCATGGTTGCCAAAACTCTGATGGAGGGGATTAATGGAAAGACATATACCATAGTCCCCATGATCATTGCTAATATCTATAGGGCCCTGGAGCGCTATAAAAGAAGGGTCCAAAATTTCGAGGGTTGCAACTTGCTGCTACAGTTATGGTTGTTGGATCATCTCCAAAAGGGCCGCTATCACCAAGAATTTCCGCGAAAGGCTTGGAACGACCACATCGCTTTCCATCACCCTAAGCAGATGACCTACATTTCGGACAGATTTGCTCAGCCGGAAAGTGCCAGCAAATAGGTAGAGTTCTTCGATAATCTGACCGAGGAATAGGTGCAGTGGATGGTTGAATCGTTTCCAACTGACGAGTTTATTATCAGGTCCAGGGATGCTCTACATTTAGTGTTGATATGGTTGACAGGGATAAATCCATATGTCCCTATACGAGTTATGAGGCAAGTAGGCAGAAAGCAGGTTGTATCGAGGGCCATCAAGATGAGTCATTTCAGGGCAGATTTCCAAAACGACGACATACCTTACAAGTGCCAAGCTCAGCAAATGTGGCACTGCAAAATTATTGTGGAGAAAAACATTGTTGATCCAGACAAATATCACGCAGGGTTCAAGCCTATCTACCCTGCATGGTTGGAGGACAATCTGAAAGGAACGGTGACACCAGGGACTGGTCGAGGGAACATAATCATAGACGAGGAAGCTGAAGCCCAAGTCAAATACAACAGGCTGCGCAAGAGAGTCCACGACTCTGAGAATGAGCATCGGGAGATATATGAGAGGAACATGAGGTTGAGCGAGGAATGGAAAGAGATGGTAGTCATTTCCAATAGAAACCTAGAATACCTGGAGCGAGGAATAATGGAACTGGACAGCAAAATCATAAAAAGGATTGAAAACTGTCAGAATGTTGAAGGAGCCGAGGGAGGACATCTGGCCCGAGCCTACTTGTTGCTTGAACTGCAGGAGCTAGGAGATCTGTTTGATGGAGTCCGGAAGATCAAATTTGGTGTCACGACCCAATTCCCGAACCCAGTCGTGATGGCACCTCTCGCGGAGACAAGGCCAGCAAGACCAAAACGGAACACCTCTTTTAAATAGTTAATTATCATAAACAGTAGTAACATATAGCATAATATTCATAAATTGCGGAATTTAACGATAATAACAACAGGAACCATCCCGACACAACCCAAACTGGGGTGTCACAAGTCATGAGCTACTACAAAATCTGCTATAGGTCTACAAAGTATGGAATCCGATACAACAGTCTGAAGAAAACATAAATGATAGAGGATAAGAGAGACAAGGGGCTGCGGATGTCAACAGCTACCTCGTAACTCCAAATCACTGCCTAGCCTGGAAGGAATCAGCGCTCAGGTGCAGACTCTGCTATACCTTAATCTACACACACGGTGCAGGGAGTAATGTGAGTACTCCGACTTAGTGAGTAGTAATGACAAATAATGGCTGAAAGTATGAAAACACGTAAAGGCACAAAGCAATTCCATATCAAGTAGTAAAATCTCTTAAAGCAGTAAATCAGTGAAGAAATCAAATGATATTCCTTTTTAAAACAAGTAAACACATGTAATTTAACGGGTAATTAACAAGTAGAAATCCTCCCCTTGGGCACAGTATCAATCGCTCAGCATAGTATCAGCCCCTCGGGCTACCTCACAATCACTCAGCATAATGGTCAGCCATTGTTACCTGACCAACTTGCATCATACAGTGTCATTGTTTACCACTGTTTCAAAACACATGGGTACTCGCGCTCACTATAGGTGTGCAGACTCCGGAGGGTCCCCTTACGGCCCAAGCGCTATATCAATCCACCTCGTGGCATCATCACTCAGCATATGCTCACATCACTCAAGCTACCGCATGTCATAAATAGTATCTCAGGACCTCGGCCTCATATCACTCAGCATATCCTCACATATGGCCCTCGACCTCAATTAGTCCAGAAATCATCATAAGCCCCTTGGGCATTAGTAAAACAGTAGTTCTCAGCCCAAAACATGATGTAGAAATATCATTTAAGTTTCAAATCTGAGTAAAAGTGGTTAAGTTTGTAAAATAGTAGATATCAACAGGACTGAGTTCAAATAATAAGTCAAGCAGTAAGGAAACAGTGATAAAAATCCCTGAAGGGTTCAAATAGTTGGCACGAAGCCCAAATATGGCAATCAGCCCAAATCATGAGATTAACAAATGAATTTCAGTCAAATATTCAATAAAGTCATCAATCGGGATGGACCAAGTCACAATCCCCAGTATTGAAAGACCCCACGCTCATCATCCAGCGCATATCTTGCCTCAATATAGCACTATGATGTGCAAATCCGGGGTTTCAAACCCTCAGGACATAATTTACAACCATTACTCACCTCAAACTGGCTAATTCTCTAGCTCGCGACGCCTTTGCCCCTTGAATTGGCCTCCACGCGCATCGAATCTATCCAAAATCAGAACGAATACGTCACAATATGCTAAGGGAACAAAGCCCAAGTGAAAACATTCAAAAAATATCAAAAGTTCCGAAATTAGAAAAACCCGAGCCCCGGGCCCATGTCTCAAAATCGGGTAAAATTTATATTTTCAGAATCCTCATACCCTCACGAGTCTAACCATACCAAAATTATCCAATTCCGATACCATTTGGTCCTTCAAATCATCATTTTACATTTTTGAAAGGTTTCACAATTTTCTTCCCAAATTCCATCTCAAATCACGAATTAAATGATGAATTCAGTGATAGATTCATGTATTCTAGCCAAATCTGAGTTAAAATCACTTACCCCGATGAATTTCTTGAAAAATCGCCAAAATCCGAGCTCTCTAGGTCAAAATATTAAATAAAACCCAAAACCTCGTATTTATAGGTACCCCTCAGTTTCATCTACCGCGGGCTGCACCAAAACTCATGCGGTCCGCGCAAGCCAGTGCGGTCCGCGCAAAGGCAACGTGCGGCCACATAGGCCTCCCTTTGCAGTGATAGGCTTTAGTAGTTTGGCCATAACTTTTGCTACGGATGTCCAAATTGTGATATCTTTACCTTTCTGGAAACTAAACCCGAAGGGCTAGAATTTTGTGTTTGAATCACCTTAAAATGCCTGGTAAATCAAAAGATATGAGCTTCCGAAGTAGGACTAGCAGATCGTTCCCCACCGCAGCCGCACACCATTTTGTGCGGTCCGCATGACACCTACCGCGGCCGCTTTTGTGCGGTCTGCACAGCACTCAACGCGGGCGCACCTATTTTTGTGCGGACCGCATGGGTGAGTTCTAGGGCCTGCAACCCCTGTAGACCTGCTACAGCTATGATTTTTGCACTAAAACATCCCGGAACCTACCCGGAACTCCCGGAACTTCAAACCAATTGTACCAACACATCTCATGACATCGTTCAAACTTGCTCAAAACTTCGGAACGCTCACAACAACATCAAATCACCAATTTAACATAGGATTCAGGCCTAAGAGCTCCAAGAACTCTTAAATTATGCTTTCTATCAAAAGGTCTATCAAATCTCGTCCGAATGACCTGAAATTTTGCACACACATCCCAAATGACACAATGAAGCTACTGCAACTCTCGGAATTCCATTCCGACCCCTATATCAAAATCTCGCCTATCAACCGAAATTTGCCAAAATATCAATTTCGCCAATTCAAGCCTAAATCTTCTCTACAACTCCAAAACCCATTCCGATCGCGCTCCTAAGTTACAAATCACCTCCCGAAGCTAACCGAACCATCGGAACTCACTTCCGAGCCTTCTAACACATAAGTCAACATCCGGTTGACTTTTCCAACTTAAGCCTTCTTAAAAGAGACTAATTTCTCATTTCTTACCAAATCCTCTCCGAACTCGAACTAATAAACTCGATCATATAAAACACGGACAACGAAGCGTAAAGAAGCTAAAATGGGGGAAATGGAGCGGTAACTCATGAGACGACTGGCCGGGTCGTCACATCTGGGGAAGGTCCTTCCGGGACCAAATAGATTAGATTTTTTTTCTTTTCTTAAATGTAATAAGGCCAAGTGCCAATAGTGACTTGTTTTTTATGTTAAGTGTCATTTTTGGATTCGTTTATTTTTATATTATGAAATGAAGCATTTATTGGAATTTGATGTTCTCCAAATTTATTTGTCACTAGGCCTACCTCAGGCACAACGAGACTCCCAAATTAGGATACGAGTTTATATCTCGCACAATGTGTTTAAATACTGCAAACATTTCAGGATCCCCACTAACTTGTTACATTTTGTTTTGCTTATTTTTATTATTATTCTCATCCCCATAGGTTGGTTCATCCATACTGGCCTCATCAGCATATCATACCAAATCCAGAGGCCCTCCACCTCCTCATCCTCCTCCAAGCAACACAAAAAGCAGAGGCAAAGCAAAGATAGATGACTTAAGTGGAATTCGAAAGGAAAACATTAAGAAGGCAAAGACCTCCGATGGTCGTAGTACTCCGGCCCCAAATGACCTGGTTTTGAGACATGAACAAAATATACTAGAACTGCAAGGAGAACTTGAGCAGGTCACAATTTGGAAAACTTGTCACTCACCCTCAATGTCCCTGATATCCACCAACAGAACGCAAAGAACCTAAAACCTCCTCAAAACACACAAAACCAACAGCCGCAAAATCCTACCATACCAAATCAATATGCAACTCCACCACAAAATATCAATCCATTGCCGATAGCAACTACACCACAACTGCGTCAACCAATCTTGTACCTACCAACCACCACACTCCCCAAAATACACCATCACTCATTCCAGATCCATAAAACTCCACTAATGACCATCACTATACTCAAGTTCCTGGCACCCATCAGAGCAACCCCATATACGTGGAAACTATACCACATTCTACCCAGCAATCTCTTGTGCATCGAAACCCTCCAAAAAGGACCTGCTCATTAAACATGGTCAAAGAACTCAAGAAGTTAACAAGCCGAGTTCAAGATGTTGAAGGCGATAGGGGAATAGAAGGTTTGAACTATGAAGATCTGTGCATACAGCCCGATGTGGAATTGCCAGAGGGGTACAAACCTCCCAAGTTCGAAATGTTCGATGGTATAGGTGATCCTAGGGTTCACTTAAGGACTTACTGTGACAAGCTTGTGGGGGTTGGAAAAGATGAAAAGATTTGAATGAAGCTCTTTATGAGGAGTCTTACTGGGGACGCGTTGTCTTGGTATATTAGCTAGAACCCCAAGAAATGGTCCAGTTGGGTAAGCATGGCATCAGATTTCATGGACCGGTTCAGGTTCAACACAGAAAATGCACCTGATGTTTTCTACATTCAGAATCTTAAGAAGAAACCTACTGAGACCTTCCGCGAATATGCTACTCGTTGGAGGTCGGAAGGTGCCAAGGTCAGGCCCGCTTTAGATGAAGGACAGATGAATAAGTTCTTCGGAAGAGCACAGGATTGCAATATTATGAAAGGTTGATGGTTATCAAAAATTACAAATTCTCAGATATCATCAAGCTCGGGGAAAGGATCGAGGAAGGAATCAAGAGCGGGAAGGTAACAAATTTCGAGGAGTTTCAAGCCACGAACAAGGCACTCCAATTGGGTGGTATATCGAAGATAAGAGAGGTTGGGGCAGTAATGGTGGCCCAAGGCCCAAAAACTCCAGTCACATACCAAACACCCCTACCCATATACCAAATACCTCCACCTACATACCAAGCATCTCCACCCACATACCAAGCATCTCCACCCACATACCAAACTTCTCCACCTACATACCAAACATCACTACCTATATATTAATCCTCATCTCCCAGATATTCTCAACTAGCCACTGTCCATCACACCTACAATTCCCAACCATCCCACTTCCAATCACCACCAAATTGCCAAAATTATCCAAGACCAAGACCCAATTTTGACCGTAAGCCACCCAGACAATACACCACCATTGTTGAGCCCATCGACCAATTGTATGAAAGGTTAAAGGCCGCAGGTTATGTCACTGCTATTCCCGCTGTGGCACTAGAAAATCCATTCCATTGGGTCAATCCAAACAAAACCTGTGCATACCACTCCTGTATGAAAGGGCACACTACTGCTGAGTGCCGAACATTGAAGGATAAGATCCAGACACTGATTGACAACAAGGTCATACAAGCAAAGGAAGCCACATCTAATGTTCGCAACAATCCCATCCCTGATCATAGAGGTGACGATGTACATGTTATAGAAACAAATGAAGAATGGGACCCCGAAGGGTCAATCGGGCTTATCCGAGAAGGCGATGACTTTAAGGTTGTAGTTACACTTACTCCCATTATGGTTCAGACTTAGGCACCTATTAATGTTAAGGTAACTGCATCAGTTCCATTCGAGGTGGAAGTAGCTCCGGCCGCAGCCACCTCCACTCCATTTGAAGTAGAAGCGGTCACACCCTTTGTTGTGGCGGTGTCAACTACACCCCCATCCAACTCAAAGGCAATACCCTGGGATTATATCACCGAGGCTCGGCAAAAAGGGAAGACTAAGATGGAGGAATCTGACGCCGCACAAGGGATGACTAGAACTGGAAGAGTCTACACACCTGAACACCTGGGAGGTTCAAGAAAAGATGTTGCCGCTAGATAGATGACTTATGGAGGAAAGTACAGGCGAAAGAGTATTCTGCTGTTGATTACCTTAATAAAGTCCCTGCTCAGATATCTATCCTGTCACTATTGCAGAATTCAGAGGCACACAAGAACGCCTTGATGAAAGTACTGAGCGAGGCTTATGTACCTAATAATATTACAGGTGGAGAAATGGCCGACATGGTCGGTCAGGTTCTGGAGAGCCATAAGATTATCTTCCACGAAGATGAGTTGCCGCCCGAAGGTCTGAATCACAATCGAGCATTGCACATTATGGTACAATTTGAAGATAAGTTCATTGCCAGAGTCCTGATTGATGGAGGTTCGAGTCTAAACATTTGTCCACTAGATACCCTAAAAACGTTAGACAAAGGTTTCCATGAAATACGGACCAGAAGCATGAATGTAAAGGCTTTCGATAGGTCCCAGAGGGCCACGATTGGGGAAATCAACCTTTGCTTGCAGATGGGACCAACTTGGTTCAATGTTGAATTCCAAATGCTTGACATACCAGCCTCATATAATCTTTTGTTGGGCCGCCCATATATCTATGCTGCTGGAGCCGTACGCTCCACACTATATCAAGTCGTAAAATTCGAATGGAACCATCATGAGGTAATCATTCATGCAGACGGGAGCAATCCCATCTACACTAGTCAAACTATCCCGGCCATTGGACACAGAAGGAGGCTAGGAGGGGAAACTTATCATCACATTGAACAAGTCAATGTCGTCGAGAAAGATAAGTGGTGGAATAACAAAATAGAATGCATACTAGCACGGTCCAGATATGAACCCGGCAAAGGGTTGGGAAAGAACCTCCAAGGTATCACCAAGCCGATACGACTGAAAAATCATGGTACCACTTTTGGGCTCGGATACTAGTATACATGGCAGGAGTACAGGGAATGGTCGCCCCTATGGCGCGGAACATATTACCCTCTTGAGCAACCGATACCCATTTGGAATAGGCTTTCCATCAGGAGGACATAATATGGGGAACTGCTGAAGAAGAAGCACAAGCTAGGCTGAAGGATCTGTTCTTGGAAGATGAGGATATGGACTGTAGTGCCATAATTAAGGAGGAGGAGGATGAAGGCCTTTCCATTCAGACCGTGGCAAAGGGAGTCGTTATCAGAAACTGGATCGTCACACCATCCCGAGACCGTCGAGTCCCTAAGTAGCTTGGTAGAATTTATAGCCGTTCTAGGCGTTTAAAATTTCTAGCAATTTTGTTTTAAGTTTTCTTTATTTCAAAATAAATGCTCGATTCACCGAGCCAAGCTTTGTTTAAACAATTTTCTCAGTTTTAATCAATTGCATTTATCATTTATCATTATTCATTACTATCTTTATACTTTTTCCCTTCTACAGTGTTATTATTACTTTTCCTGATGAACCAGTGATTGTGACATGTAATGAGGCAACGCAACATGAGAATAGTGACTCAGAGGAAGAAGATGAGATGCCCGAGGAAATTGTCAGGGAAATTGAGAATTTTTAGAACAAGCCTAAATCCAATTTGGACGAAACAGAAACAGTAAATTTGGGAGACGCTGAGACCATCAAAGAGACCCCCACCAGCATTCATTTATCACCAATAGAAAAGGAAGAGTACACCTATTTTCTAAAAGAATATGAGTATATCTTCGCATGGTCGTATGACGATATGACTGGTCTGAGCACATTTATAGTAGCTCACAAGTTGCCTACCAATCCCATGTGCCCGCCAGTCAAGTTGAAACTCAGCAAATTCAAACTAGACATGAGTTTGAAGATCAAGGAGAAAGTTACCAAATTGATCAAAGGCAAGGTTCTCAGGGTGATTGAATACCCAACCCGGTTAGCTAACATCGTGCCAGTTCCGAAGAAGGACGGGAAGGTCAGGGTATGTGTTAATTATCGAGATTTAAATAGAGCAAGTCCCAAAGACGACTTCCCACTACCAAATATACACATCCTAATCGATAACTGCGCCAAGCATGAACTCCAATCCTTTGTAGATTGCTTCGCAGGTTATCACCAGATCTGGATGGATGAAGAAGATGCCGAGAAGATAGCTTTTATTACGCCTTAGGGTGTATACTCTTACAAGATGATGCCATTCGGCCTGAAGAATGCTGGGGCCACTTACATGAGAGCCATGACAACCATTTTCCTGATATGATACACAAAGAAATAGAGGTGTATGTGGACAATTTGAGGAAATTTGAGGGCCATAGATCACATAGCAGACTTGAGGAAATTCTTCGACAGGCTCAGGATGTACAATTTGAAGTTGAACCCCGCAAAGTGTGCATTTGGGGTCCCCGCAGGAAAGTTATTGGGATTCATTGTCAGTCGCCGAGGGATCGAGCTAGATCCGACTAAAGTCAAAGCTATCCAGGAACTACCACCACCTAAAAGAAAAACGGATGTGATGAGCTTCCTAGGATGGCTCAACTACATCAGTGGATGTGAGCACGTGATTTTTGTTTCGCACGACAATCGCTCCAAAAAAGAAATAAAAAATAATAATTGGCCTTGCTGTACAATTTTGAATTCCTGTGCGGCACCTTGTTGATTTATTTGTGACTTCGGCCCATTTTTATTTATTTACTTTATTAAAAATAAAATTCAAAAATATATGTGTCCTGCATAATTCAAACCGTAATCCGGTCGTTAAATAGAAAATCATGAATAGGCATCTTCGTCCGTGATTTTATTTTTGTTTAACTTTACTTGTTTGAAATATTTTAGTGTGCAAATAATTGTATTGAGTGTGTATTTGATTTTAATTTGATTTTGGCTTAGTTTTGTTTTAAAGTAAAAAGAAAATAAATATAAAAAAAAAAAGACCCCTTCCCTTCCGGACTTGGGCCAATTTTAACAAAATTGGCCCAAACAAACAGCCCAAGACCCAGGCCTGCCCGGTCCAGGCCACCTGATGCCCAGGACGTCCAAACGACGTCGTTTGAGTCGTGCCTGATCTGGGCCGTTGATCTCAGAGTGATCAACGGCCAAGATCAATTCCCCATAACCCATCAATAAACCCGACCCATCTTACCCGGACCGACCCCAACCCTTTACCCTTGAAACGACACTGTTCCACTTAAGCTATCAGATCCAGACCGTAGATCTAGATTGATCTAACGGTCGAGATCAATCCACCCATTAACTATATAAGGCCATAATCCTACCCTGCCCCCCCTATCTATCCGGACCCCAGCCTTCGTCTTCAACCTCACCCCCTTCAAACCCTAAAGCCGCCCTTGTATCCCCCACCATGAAAACCGGCGGCATGAACGCCGGTGACCTTCCCCTGAACACCATAGAACCCCCATGCCATCCTGAACCTAAATCTACCAACCACACACTTCGAATCCTACCCCACCTGCTCGAATCTTCATTTGAAGATTCGAGTCAGAACCTAATCTACACCAACCAACCCAAGCTTCACAACAGACACTCCCCAGACCCCCTCGTGACCAAACCATACTTGGTTTGGTCCGAATCTGATCAGGGAAGCCTGAATCCCAGATCTAAGTTTGAAAGTTTTGTGTCCTTCGTCACTGGTTCATACCGGTTCAACCGAAGAGATTAAGGTCTAATGGACTTTAATCAAAGTGTTTCTCATCTGAGAAACACTTCGATTAAAGTCCATTCAGCCTTAAGAAAAGTTTGTCCAAATCCGAGTTCAAACTTTTAACTTTGCAAGCTTTAAGGTGAGTTTGTTTTCTTTCCTTTATTTGTTTTAGTCCGTGTGATTTCTTTTAAATATCTGGTCATGTTTTGTTTCAATTTGTGTCTTTAAATTTTACCACCTTCTGATTGACCACTTTGCCTGAACCACTGTGTTTTGTTTGAACCCCTCCTATTCTGATAAGACGTGTGTATTGGTTGTATTCCAAATTTGTACTGACTAACTGATTCCTCAAAGTATAATCCTGCTTAATCAGTATAAGTCGAGTCATGTGTCCCATACTTTTGAATGTCTGATTTGGCTACGTTTGTGTATGTTAATGCTAATATAGTCGAGTCGACATGTGTCGTCAGTTAGTTTCAACTGTCTGAACAAAGTTAAATCGATTTGCTTCTATTGAACATTTGCCTGAATCAATTAAGAGCCAGTTTAGTTCACTTATAGCTGTTGGATTGTTTGTGTTTAGATTCTGAATTGGAAGGCATGTGCACTCGTGCACAGCATGTGCATTGGTGCATCTCATGTGCTTTGTGCACAGCCTGTGGCCTGCATAAAGGTCCTTTGTTTAATTTTAAATGGTTTGACAGCATATGCTGTCAACATATTCTACTGCCCATACCCTGCTTTAAGTTTAAAAAGTATTAAACCCTTTAAAAGTAAGTCTGCCAGGGAATGTTGATGGAAGTTATATACTTAAATAACTAATTGGGATCTAAAAAGGTAAAAGACACATGGGAGGGGTACTGTGACATTTTGAAAAACAGGCTGTTAAAAGAGATGGTGTTGAGGCTTATAAAGGAAGAGGACCTGGGAGACAAGAAGAGGGAGAAGAGACAGAATTAGAGGGGAGAAAGAAAATTACAGAGACTGTGAGGAATTTTTTACAGAGAGCTGAAATACATACAAATATACATACAGTGAGGGGATTGGGAACCTTAAGAGCTGAAAAGGAAAAACAAAAACACAGATAGAGAGAGGTTAAGGGATAGAAGCTATACAACCAACAATCAGAAACTTTTTCCTCCTATTAGTATTGGTTTTCAGCTGCTGAACTTGTTCAAATCAATTCTGATTCTTTGAAATTCCAGTTGTGTCTGTTAGTCGAGTGTTTCCATTGGTTTACCACTGGTTTGGTCTGTCTAGAGTTGTGATTCTACTCCATTGGGTGTTGCTGTTATTTGGCTATTGCTTTCTATTGGCCATAGCTGCATCTCTGCACTCAAGCCTGTTCCTTGCTGTATTGTTCTGCCAGCTGCTATTCTGCCCTGCTGCTACTGATAATGCTGTTGATTGCTGCTGCATATTTTGTTGTCATTGTACTCTGCTAACTGCCTCTTTGCTTCAACTTTCTAATATTTCCAGGTACACGACCTCTGAAACCTTGTATTGTTGAAAGTTTGAAGTTGAAGCAGAAATAAAGAAAACGAACAGCTGTTTATGTTATAACATTGGTGTTAAAAATAGGTCGAATGTTAGTTGGGATTGTATCTTACTGCAAACTGCAAATACTTTGTATAAAACTAGCATACATTCTGTTGAGATGGACTGTTAGATAGCACTGTTCAATAGTAATGACAATATGATATAGACAGCATGTTTGATTTGGTATACGTTCAGTTCAGTATAATGCTGTTTGGTTTAGTTACGACTGTATAACATAGAGTCATGGCAAGCACTTGTATGTATTTTTGCCTAGACCACTGAATTGACAAATCTGGGGTATTAGGTCTGGGATAGATGTATCCCAAACAAACTCTCATGCAGTCATATTAAAAGTCTGGCTATGAATGCCAGTTCGCTTGTCAGTTTATTTGTTCCAATGCAGGTTCGATATCAGTTTTCGGTACAGATTCTTTGTTTCGAAACAATGTGATGATTTTTGAGAGAAACTAATAGTCATTTTGAGTTCAATTAGTAGTAATTCTCCTAATAAACAGCCGATTTCATTTATCAATGTCAAATAGTTTAGAGTGTTAAAGTAGAACTGGGAGGTCGTTAAACATAACTCAATATATGTTGCCAGTTTGTTTGCAATCTCACTTAGCCAATTAATAAGCGTATTCACTCGATGAAGACAAAGCATGAGGTAACCCTCACCTCATAAACAATCAATCAGGTAATCAAACAAGTTTAAGTTCGGCAAACATAATAAGGATTCAGTCTGTATTTGTTCAAACAAGCAAAGTTCGGCATCATCCTTCTCTTTAAAGATAAACGTAGTAGAAATGCAGCCACTGTAGGGTACCCTTTCTAAAATAATGAAACGAGCCTCGCCGAATAAAAATGCAAATTGCAGGGCCCTCAATAATTGATCATGATAAATACTTAGAGTTTGGGACGGACTGTTTAGTGAATTCCACTGTCATCCCCAAAGATAATAACGCGTGTAGATTCTTTAGGCACGACTTTAAGTAAATTATATTCTTAAGATTGGGTGCACATTGATGTGACCCGAATCCAAATCTCAACGGAGTCGAAATATGTTAACAACTACGGGTGCATTGATTGCGACGTGGTTCGAGATGCATTTTCATGACGTTGCAATTCTATAAAAATAAATGATAATAATAAAAGCGGTTTTAAACTTAATAAAAGCACATAAGTCACAACATGTATTTAAATCCGATATTTTGCCATTATAACAATTTAAGCGACTGTGCTAGAACCACGGGATTCGAGGGTGCCTAACACCTTCCCTCGGGTCAACAGAATTCCTTACTTAGAATTTCTGGTTCGCAGACTTCATTTGGAAAAGTCGAAAATTTCCTCGATTTGGGATTCAAAATAAACCGGTGACTTGGGACACCAAAAGCCAAACCTTTCCCAAGTGGCGACTTTGAATTAAATAAATAATCCCATTTCGAATATTGTCACTTAAATTGGAAAAACTCCCCTCGCGCATTTAACCCTTCGGGGACGGGCGCGCAAAAAGGAGGTGTGACAGCTCTGGCGACTCTGCTGGGGATGAATGACCCAGAACCACTGGTTCAGGGTCCAAGAATTCGAGCTTAGAATAATTGTTATATTTGGCTTTATTATCTGATCTTTATTACATGTTTTGCATAAAAGTGCTAAATGTTGTCTTTTACCGCTTTTGATATTATCTGAACTGTATATAAACTGTGCCGAAACCCTTCTTTTCTTACCTCCAGGGAGAAGCTCGCTGGTCGAGACTCCTTATTCTGTTAGTGTCAATACCTGAAATAAGAAAGAGGTCGGACAAGTTACAAAGCCAGACGATCTCGCGGGTCCCCGGTACGTAGCCCCCTCCTCGACTCGAGTTGTCCGCTCGGGTACACAGTCTAGAACAAATACCCAGGTTACGAACCTAGAATAACTTGACTTCATGCCGGATCCCTAGTAGGAACGCTTATTTGCATCATATTGCATTTTACTTAGGGGACTCAACACAGGGGTTGGGTCCGTCTAGGACAGGCAACCTGAAATGGAAAAGACCATCATGCTGCATTCCTATCTGTGTTGTGCATTTATTTGCTTCGGTTTCGCATGTCGACCGGTTCCTAAAAAAGGGGGAAAATAGCAGCGTAGGGGGAGATAATTACTTATTTTTGGAAAATAAAACCAATGTCCAGGTAGTGTCAAAACCTCGCCGGAATTTTTCTAAAAAAAACTGTCTTGTTTATTGAGAGTTATTAAAAAAAATATATATATATAAAAAATTTTCTTTTATCACTTTCAAAATCAAAAAAAAAGAAAAGGTATTTATTTTAAAAGTAAAAAAAAATCGAAAATTCATAATTCAAAAAAATGTGTTGTTTCTTTCGTAGTACCCCTTTTATGAATTCAGACTAATGGTCCAAATTTTCCCTAAAAAAATATAATATAAATAGTTTCTTTAATCTTTATCTCTTTTCAAAAAAAATGTAAAAAAAAAATACGCATTCCTGATTTCTAGGTTTATTCGATTTTTTTTTTCTTCCTATTTTACGATCTCCCAAACTACGCCGGTTTGATTCTCACCGGATGTGAGATACGTAGGCAACCCTCGTCGGGTTCAACCCCATTTTTCTAAATAGCCAAAAATCAGTAAATAAATAAATAAAAGATATGTCAAATTTTTAATAGAGTCGTAAATAAGTCAGGTGACATTGTTTTATCATAAATAGCTGAATGTTCCCGAAAGGGACGCCGGAAGGCTGACTTTGCATAAACAGCCACCTTTAGGTCTTGTTTAGCGTTTTTTTAGACCCGCACAGCCTTAAAATCTTTGTCTCCGAAGTGTTTAAAGGCCGTGGTCAAAGTTTGATCCTCTCTAAAAAAAATATATATATATATATATATTTTTTGAGTCAGTCAATTTTGTTAAAATCACCTTAATAAATGTGCAGGATGAGCACGATGCAAAATGAACATTTTTCAATAATGACCAAAATCCCTATCAAGTTACGGCTATGGTGGAATGATCTAGGTGTTGAAGGACAAAATAAGGTTAAGAAATATTTGAAAGGTCTTGTGGGTCTGTTGGAAATCCAGCCTCGGGGAGATATCATAAGAGCTTTGGTTACTTATTGGGACCCGGCGCACAATGTTTTCCATTTCTCTGATTTTGAGCTAACCCCAACTTTGGAAGAAATGGCCGGATACATCGGGAATACTGAACTTCCGTTGAGGGAAAAATACTTGGTCGCCCCAAGAGTCGTCACGGTACATCGGTTCCTGGATTCATTGAAAATACCTAGAACAGTCCACAACCCGGATCTAGCAGCCGGATTCTGTACTCCATGTTTCATATATGATAGATACGGTCACGAGGGGGATTCAATAATCCAATCAACAAACTATGCAGCAAAGGAGTTCGTCAGAAGTGGGACGAGCACAGACGGGTGGCGTTCATGATAATGTTCCTGGGTCTTCTGGTATTTCCGAGGAAAGATGGAAACATTGATTTGAAGATATCTGGGGTCGTCAGCACTTTACTCACGCAAAGTGGCAGTACTCTCGCGCCAATGGTGGTATCTGACATCTTTCGAGCTCTCACAGCTTGTAAAGCTGGGGGAAATTTCTTCGAAGGTTGTAACTTGCTCCTACAGATATGGATGACCGAGCACCTCTGCCATCATTCCGGGATGTTGAGCCATGGTTCCCCGGAAAAGACCCGCATAGAAGAATCTTACACGAGAACCAGAGAGATCATTTGGCCCAAAGGAGTCCTGGCATGGACCTCGTTCTTGCAAGCTCTTACTGCCAGCCAAATACAATGGACGTTGGGATGGTTGCCTGTTGATGAGGTCTTATATATGTCGGCGGCTAAAACTCATTTCTTACTGATGGGGCTTAAGAGCATTCAACCTTACGCACCCGGACGAGTTTTGAGACAGTTCGGAAGGTGCCAGACAGTACCTCATGAAGAAGATCTCAGCGCTCAAACAGTTGAGATAAGTCCTAATGGACAGTTCCCAGAAGCGAAGATTCGCCAAATCTGGAATGAGGGTCAATATTTGAAATCAAATACTTGCGTGCGGGATCGAGCCAAGGGGGAAACGGCGCCAGGTTACCTTGCATGGTATAGAAGGGAACTCGAGCATGAAAGGCTAGCTAAGAGACCCCACATCCGGGATTTCACCGAGTCATCGCAAAGGCATTGGGATTGGTTAGCAAAGGAAAGAGGTTATTGTGCCGAAATCAGCAGATTAAAACAAGTAGAAGGCATGAAATACGAGCACAGCGTGCAAATTGCTACCGATCTGGGAGAGCGGAACAGGTTAACTCAAGAAAATGAAATGCTCAGAGCCCAGATCAAACAGATAAGGTTGGATGCAGATAGACAACCAAGGCGTCGATCGGACGAGCAGCTGATAAAAGGGCTAAAAGGTGAAATCAGGGAATGGCGAGATGGCTTGGAGAAATCTGAAAACATCATAGCAGAGTTCAAAGCACAGTGGGAAACAAGAGCAGATAAGCATCGCAGATACCTGAATCAATTGGAAGGCGACCACGAGAAGACTGTTGCTAAAATAAAAAGAGAGATGGCAGCACTTGAGATAAAAGCAGCTAGTCAGGCCAAGGATTTCCAAATTGAGAGCAGATACTGGTACAACTCAATAGCCCAGATGAAGTTGGAAGTACGGCGATTGAAGCATCAACACGTACAAGATGTTCAAGTCTTCAAGATATGCAGCGATCAGATAAAGCACCTGCTTGTAGAGAAGAAGCAAACCAGAGATAGGATCAAAGCCATTGCCCACGCCATCACCAGACGATGTCTACGATGTGAGAACATGTCCAGTGTTACCTTCCTCTCGGCAGTAATGGTTTATGTCAAGCAGACTATGCACGAGCTAGAGCAACTTGAGAGGGATCTCACGCCTAGGACCGCGGCGAGGCCGAACGATGCCCCGCGGAAACCAATTTTTAAAACCATAATGCATTCATAGGTCAAATCTGTATCTTAGCATCTTCTGCCTGTTTTTCCATCAGGGTGATTTTCAGTCTATTTTGAGTCTAGGTTTATTTTCAAAGTTTGCTCTTTCTTTTGCAAATGTAGCTTGTAATAGAACGTTTCAACAATAAAGAGTTGTTTCTTTTACGCTCATTCGTGTTTTTTGAACTACGTAATGATCTGATTCACGTAAGCATCGTGATACGTAGGCAATCCTCATCGGATCCGGTCGCATTTTCTTTTACTACAAAAAATAAAAAAATAAATAAAATAAAAGGAAAACAAAAGAGAAAAAGAAAAGAAAAGAAAAAAAAAGGGGAAATAAGAGGAAAAATACCGGAATGATGCATGCTCTCGTAGCAGACATATAGTAATCCACTTAACTGTATAGGTGCATCATGCCCAACGTGAGATTAACTATCTGTTATTTGCTGCAAATTAACCGTGCGCTTGTCATTGAGCATTTTTCCAGGGTTTTTGAAAAGACGGTTGGTTTGGTGAAAGTCTGGCCTCGCACTCATACTTCACGAGGTCAAAGAGAGGTGTTCAACTACCTGTTGTTAGGACCAGAAGCAGTACTCACACTTACTTCACCAGGTCAAAAGGAAGTGTGGAAATGTCTTCGAAAATTCCATTGCAAACAGTCCCCGTCTCTGAGGAGAGCTCAATCTCAGCCGTCCTCACACCTGAATCCGCAACTGCGGAGGAAAATAGAATCCTACGGCTCCGCATGTTGGAAATGCTGGATGACTGGAACAATGGGAAAGAGCCGCCAAGTGTCGTCCCCGGATTCCCTGAATTATTCTCCAGGTCAAGTGGGACCTCTAATGTCCCCATAAATTACCCTGCTACCCCATTTGGGTACCCAACCACCTCCGCCTTCTCCGCAGGATCACCTTCTGAGCCTCATCCCCGAATGTCGGCCACTGATGCAAGCATGAACATCTTTACTGCATCGCCTTGCCCAGCTACGGCACAGCCTGCCACATACAAGCCAAGCTTTGACTAATCCTCTTTTACATTCCAAGCACCATCGTTCTCAATGGAACCAACCAGGTTCCTTACCAACACTAATCCTCTACCGCCTCAGTGCGAGCTTGCACCCGGGCAGGATCAGAACTCCAAATTTGCAGAACAAAATGAAATTGCCAAAAGGATGAGAAGTCTTGAACAAAGTCTGAAGAATATGCAAGGATTGAGCGGGCAAAAGAGCGTCTCTTACGCCGACCTGTGCATGTTTCCTCACGTGCACCTGCCAATGGGTTTCAAGACCCCCAAGTTTGAGAAATACGATGGGCACGGTGACCCCATCGCACATCTTAAGAAATACTGCAACCAATTGCGGGGAGCCGGCGGAAAAGAAGAACTGCTAATGGCATATTTTGGGAAAAGCTTAGTAGGGATAGCTTCGGAATGGTATATGGATCAGGAAATGTCCCGATGGCATATATGGGATGATCTCGCCCGAGATTTTGTAAAGCAATTCCAGTATAACATCGACATTGCGCCAGACCGAAACTCTCTGTCTAATTTGAAGAAGAAGCCTTCGGAAAGCTTTAGAGAGTATGCTATTAAGTGGCGTGAACAGGCGTCGAGAGTGAAGCCTCCCATGGATGAAGTGGAAATGGTCACTACCTTTCTCCAAGCTCAAGAGTCTGACTATTTCCAAAACATGATGTCGGCCATGGGTAAGCCGTTCGCGGAAGCGATCAAGATTGGAGAGATGGTGGAAAATGGTTTGAAGACGGGAAGGATTTTGAGTCAAGCAGCCATAAGGGCAACCTCTCAGGCCGTCCAAAGCGGGTCTGGAGGAACGACAAGGGGGAAGAAGAAAGAAGAAACGACTATGGCAGCCTCTGAAGCAAGGGAGTATCGTCATCCCAGGCCCCATTTTCCGGAAAGAGCCCCGCGCCACTACTACCCCCACTCAAATTTGGCATATGCTCATCAACCTTACATGGTCATGAATGCCCAACCTTATAACCATCCACCACAACAAGCCAATCGAGGCCCGGCTCCACCTCCCAGAAATCAGCCTCCTTACCGCAACCACTATAACCCACAACCCCCGCAGAATAACTACCGCCCCCAGGAGCCACCTCGACGGCGGACTTTCACGCCCATCGGTGAACAATACTCTACATTGTTCCCTAAGCTAGTCCAGTTGGGTTTCTTGCAACCAATTCCCCAAACGAGGCAAAACCCGACATCTCCTTCTTACAAAGCCGGAGTCAGATGCGCCTATCATTCAGGGGCCGAGGGACATGATACAAACAACTGCTGGTCGTTGAAGAGAGTGGTCGAAAATTTGATCGAGCAAGGGAAAATAGTGCTAAAGGACGAGGAAGTCCCGAACGTAACTAACAACCCATTACCTGCTCACAATAATGGGCCGCTGATCGGAATGATTTGTGAAGACAAAGAGTTCGATCCTGCTTTAAAAGCTATAATCGCCATTGTCGACACGGGGAAGAGGCCTGAAATAGACCAAAAACCAGAAAAAGGGGAGGAGGCCAAGGCTACAAAGAGCAAGCCTGAAAAGAAAGTGGAAAAGAAAGTGGTACCAGCCAAGGGTGGAGTTCTTTACGTACCACGAGGTCGAGCTGAGAAGGCGCAGAACTTCGGGATCAAAAAGACAAAACCTATGTACGTACCAAAAGGGGCCTATGTGGTCCGGGGGAAGGTTCAACCACCTCGGCTGAATGAGCCAGTGGTTATCGGACGCGTGCCACAAAAGCCAATGACCAACCCGTCCACAGTGCCGTGGAATTATCAAAAGACTTTGGTAATGTACAAAGGTAAGGAGGTCATGGAAGAACTTCCAGAAAATAGTTTCGTTAGAGGGTACTCAAATACCCAAGAACTGAACAACGCCACGCAAAGGCGCTTCCCTCCAAAGAAGCCTGTGAGTGTTGAAGAAGCGGAAGTGTTCTTCCAACAAATGAAGATGCCGGATTACAAAGTGATAGATCAGCTGCGCAAGCACCCTGAGCAAGTATCCATGCTGTCGTTATTAATGAGGTCAACCGAGCATCAAAAGATCCTGCTGAAAACCCTGAATGAAGCATATGTACCGGTCGAAACCTCGGTGGAGCAACTAGAGCGGATGACAGAAAGATTCTTCGCCGTCAACCAAATCTCTTTCAGCAAGAACGATTTACCCCCGGAAGGAGCAGCACACAACAAGGCCTTGCACTTAACAGTTAAATACGAGGACTACTATGTCAAGCGGGTAATGCTGGATGGGGGATCAGGTGTTGACATTTGCCCGCTCTCCACGCTACAAAGAATGGAAATTGGGGCAGGAAGAATCCGACCCAACAATGTCTGTGTGAGAGCTTTCGACGGCATCAAGAGAGATACCATGGGAGAAATAGACCTGTTGTTGGTCATAGGACCAGTCGAATTTCGAGTAACCTTCCAGGTGATCGACATGGACACATCCTACAATTTCCTCCTTGGCAGACCTTGGATCCATGCGGCAGGAGCCGTGCCTTCCACTCTTCACCAGATGGTGAAATTCGAGTACGAAGACCAAGAAATCGTGGTCCATGGGGAAGACGAACATGCCATTTACCGGGACCCATCCATCCCGTATCTTGAACCAAGAGAAGGGAGCGAACATACGGTCTATCAAGCTTTCGAGGTGGTACTGGCAGAGCAGCACGAAGAGGGAGTACCTTGCCCCCAGCCTTTCTTGTCTAACGCTTCGGTCATGGTGGCCAAAGAGATGATCAGGCACGGATTTAGGCCAGGGAAGGGACTTGGACGAACCCTTCAGGGAATAACAGAACCCGTTACTTTGCCAGTCATCAAGAAACCTTTTGGACTAGGTTTCAAACCTACTCCAGCAGACGAAAAATGGGCAAAGAAAAGGAGAAATGAGGGCTGGAAGTTGCCTCAACCACTGCCGGATTTATATGCGACTTTTGTCAGGCCAAGGTACGTTGAAGAAGAAGATGATGAAGTCTTCACAGCTGAGGAAATCGAGGAAATATGTGGGGCGATGAGAGAAATGCTTTACGAGGTCCACATGGTTCATCCAGGTGAAGGCACAAGCACTGCTGAGATGCTGTACATGGGACCGAACGCCCAACTTCAAAACTGGGAGGCCACGCCATTCCCGACTAGGCGGAAGTCCGGGTAGACCTGTCCTGCCACCTTTCCTGTATCACAAGTTATCTCCGGGGCATAACTTGAACGTTTTCTTCTTTTCAATTGTTATTTTTGAATTCCTAGTTGTAAACATTGTTGTCTTCCAACTTTCCAAAGAAAATATACAAAAAAAAAAATAATACAAAAAAAAATCATCTTTGCTTTCCTATTCTTTCTTTTGTTCTGATTTTTATTAGTTTTCCTTTTATCTTTCTTTTCAGCCTAATAATGCGGCTTTAAATATGACATGCTTGCGGACTTCACGCCCAGACCACAATGAGCTATTTAACTGCGAATTAATGAACCCAGAACCAGAATATGATGCGGAAGAGGCTTTTAGGGAGATAAACCGAGAGTTGGAATATTTTGAGAATAAACCTAAACCAAATCTGAATGACACTGAACCGGTAAATTTGGGAACCCCAGAAGAAATCCGGGAGACCAAGATAAGCATTCACACGGACAAGAAAATACGAGAGGCGATAGTTCAACTTCTTTTTGAATTCAAAGATGTGTTTGCTTGGTCATATGATGACATGCCGGGACTAGGTGTTGATCTGGTGGTTCATAAATTGCCGATTCATCCTGACTGTCCTCCGGTTCAACAAAAGCAACGAAAGTTCAAAACTGAGGTCAGCGACAAGATTAAAGAGGAGATCACCAAACAACTAAAAACGGGAGTGATTCGGGTAGTCCAATATACAACATGGTTGGCGAATGTGGTTCCAGTACCAAAAAAGGACAGGAAAACTCGTGTATGTGTAGATTACCGAGATTTGAACAGAGCAAGTCCTAAGGATAATTTCCCGCTGCCCAATATCTACATCCTTGTTGATAATTGCGCCAAGCACGAAATACAGTCTTTTGTAGATTGTTATGCCGGGTATCATCAGGTGCTGATGGATGAGGAAGACGCCGAGAAAACTGCTTTCACCAAGCCTTGGGGCACCTACTGTTATCGGGTCATGCCATTTGGTCTAAAGAATGCTGGGGCTACGTACATGAGGGCCATGACCGCCATTTTCCATGACATGATGCATCAGGAAATAGAGGTGTACGTGGACGATGTGATAGTCAAGTCTAGGACGCAGGATAACCACATCCAAGACTTGAGGAAATTCTTCGAGAGGCTAAGGAAGTATGACTTGAAGCTAAATCCAGCCAAATGCGCTTTCGGAGTTCCGTCGGGCAAACTTTTGGGTTTCATCGTAAGCAGGAGAGGTATCGAGCTAGATCCAACTAAGATAAAATCCATCAGAGATTTGCCTCCTCCAAGAACAAAGAAAGACGTGATGAGTCTGTTGGGCAGGTTGAACTACATCAGTCAGTTTATTGCCCAGCTGACAAGCACGTGTGAACCCATATTCAAGCTGTTAAGGAAAGATGCGGCGATTAAGTGGACAACAGAGTGTCAAGAAGCCTTTGATAAAGTCAAAGAATACCTTTCGAATCCCCCAGTCTTGGTCCCTCCAGAACCGGGAAGGCCACTTTTCTTGTATCTGACAGTCTTAGAGAACTCTTTCGGCTGTGTCCTCGGGCAACACGACGTAACCGAAAAGAAGGAGCAAGCAATCTACTACCTGAGCAAGAAATTCACCGGCTACGAGGCCAAATACACACTGTTGGAAAGGACATGTTGCGCTCTCACATGGGTTGCTCAAAAGCTGAGGCATTATCTCCAAGCCCACACTACGTTCCTCATAAGCAGGTTGGATCCCTTGAAGTATATATTTCAGAAACCAATGCCTACTGGGAGACTGGCTAAATGGCAAATCTTGCTTACGGAATTCGACATAGTTTATGTCACCCGCACGGCAATGAAAGCCCAGGCATTAGCAGATCATTTGGCCAAAAACCCGGTCGATGAGGAATACCAGCCATTGGATACCTACTTTCCAGATGAAGAGGTAAACACCGTAGAGTTGATCTCGGAGGAAGCTCATGTATGGAAGATGTTCTTCGACGGAGCCGTGAACGCCAAGGGTGTAGGGATTGGGGCGATTTTGATCTCGCCTTCCGGTCAGCATTATCCCGCCACAGCTAGACTTCGTTTCTTCTGCACAAATAATACAGCTGAGTATGAAGCCTGCATTATGGGCATGCATATGGCAATCGATCAGGATGTTGAAGACTTACTGATTATGGGAGATTCTGACCTGATCATCCGGCAAGTCCAAGGTGAATGGGAAACTCGGGATGTCAAACTTATCCCATACCGACAACATGTGGAGGACCTCAGCAAGCACTTTACCTCAATAGAGTTCAGGTATATTCCGAGGTGTCACAATGAACTGGCAGATGCACTTGCTACTCTGGCTTCTATGCTACCCTACCGGGGCAACGCCCACGTCGATCCTTTGGAAATCCAAATCAAGGAAAGACACGGTTACTGCAGTGTAATCGAGGCGGGATCAAATACGCAGCCTTGGTACCATGACATCAAGAGGTTCTTAAAGACGCAAGAATACCCCGAGCACGCTACTGGAGATCAAAAGAGGACCATTAGGCGACATGCAAGTGGTTTCTTCCTGAGCGGTGAATTGTTATATAAGAGAACTCCGGACCTCAATCTCTTAAGATGTGTCGATATCGAGGAAGCGAGAAAGATCATGCATGAAGTACACGCAGGTGTGTGCGGACCTCACATGAACGGGTATGTCTTAGCGAAGAAGATCCTTAGAGCGGGTTATTACTGGATGACCATGGAAAAGGATTGCTTTAGCTTTGTCCGGAAGTGTCATCAGTGTCAAGTGCACGGTAATTTGATTCATGCACCTCCCACGGAACTGCATCTCATGTCCGCACCTTGGCCATTTGTCGCTTGGGGCATGGACGTCATTGGACCAATTGAACCAAAGGCTTCGAATGGACACAGGTTTATACTGGTTGCCATCGATTATTTCACAAAATGGGTAGAAGCTATCACTCTCAAGTCGGTCACCAAGAAAGCTGTGGTGGATTTTGTACACTCAAATCTTATCTGTCGCTTCGGTATTCCTGCGACTATCATTACAGATAACGCAGCGAACTTGAACAGTCACTTGATGGGAGATGTATGCGAGCAATTCAAGATAACGCACAGAAATTCCACTCCTTATCGGCTGAAAGCCAATGGTGCTGTGGAAGCTGCAAATAAAAACATCAAGAAGATTTTGAGGAAAACAATACAAAGTTCCCGACAGTGGCACGAGCAGTTACCTTTTGCATTATTGGGGTACCGCACTACGGTACGCACATCGGTGGGAGCGACTCCTTATCTTTTGGTTTATGGGACCGAAGCTGTAATACCAGCATAGGTGGAGATTCCTTCGCTTCGAATCATTGTCGAGGCAGAAATCGAGGACAGCGAGTGGGTTAAGACTCGTTTAGAGCAATTGACGTTGATTGATGAAAAGCGGATGGCTGCAGTTTGTCATGGACAGTTATACCAACGAAGGATGGCCCGTGCTTACAACAAGAAAGTCCGACCCCGGAATTTCGAAGTAGGTCAGTTGGTACTAACGCGTATTCTGCCGCATCATGAAGAAGCAAAAGGAAAGTTTTCTCCAAATTGGAAAGGCCCATACATCGTAAGGAAGACATTGCCGAGAGGAGCACTGTATTTAGGCGATATCGAAGGAAATGACCCCGACACAGCAGTAAATGCAGATGCAGTTAAGAGGTATTACGTCTAAATCATACTCCAGTGGTCCTGACATGTTGAAAATGGCGAAGGCGTTTGTTCCCCACTACTTCCCAAACACTACCCAATCCTCTCCACCAACTTTTGAGCCACTTACAAAACAAAAAAAAAAGAAAACAAAAACAAAACAAAATTTGATTGAGTCCTAAACTACGTTTGACTTGATTCCGAAAGGATACGTAGGCAGCCTCTCCCTGAGGTTCAGTCACACCAACAATAAAATCCCATTCACCCTGACCGGGGCACGTCGAGCAGTTGAGAAGTTAGTATCACTACCTCTCTTTACCAAGCACAAGCCTTCAAATCAACTACCAAATATGGTGGGGAATCAATAAGCGTTACAAACGAAGACCATCACACTCTGAATTGAGAGAGATGAAATGAGAGAGCCTCGGCGGTGAAAACCTTCGGGCACCATGAGGCGACAGGAGAAGAGAAACCAAAATGAGAGAGCTTGTTTAGTAAAAACTCGCAAAGAGTGCTATCAAGCGATGACAGGAAGAGAAATGAGAGAGGTCAGCCAGCGAAAACCCGCAAAGGGCGCTGTTGGCCAAAAAGAATGACGCCACCCCAAGAAAGTTTCGGCAGAGTGCCACCAGTTTGGAATCACAGATCCGTTCTGGTTCAGGAAAACGCAAGCTCTTAGAAGGTCAGACGTCCAGTCCAAAAAGCATGTCATGTTATTGAAAGCCAGCATTATCTTCCTCAGATAAGTATTTCTCATTCCGAAAAGGTTCCTCCTTTTCTGATTTGTTTTCTCTTTTCTTTGTTTCTTTTCGAATCCCTTTCGCATTTTAACCCCGAGTTCAGGACACACCGGAAAGGACAGGTGGCAGGTTTGTTTGCGCGGAATCCCGTCTCATGAAGGAAAGCACCTCATCTCGTTGATATGATTACCCAAGCATGATGAATCATGACGTTTGATGGTGTTCCGGAGTAAAGGAAAAAGAGAGAAATCTTGAAATCTTCCCCAGCAAGTCCACCTTCGGACAAATCCCCACAGAGTCTCCCCAATAAAAAAAAAAAAAAAAAAAAAAAAGGGAATCTCCCCAGCACATCCCAGCGAGTCCTTTTGTAAATATTCCCCAACAAGCTTACCCCAACAAATCCTAGAAATCCCGCTTTGAAATAAATCCCCAGCATGCCCCATTGTACAAAAATCCACACAAAGAATCCACTTTGTAAATATTCCCCACAGAGCTTCCCTTTTGTACAAATTCCCACAAAATACCTCCAATAAAATCCCCGTTGAGAACCTTCAATCAAAACGGGACAAAAAGAAAAAAAAGAGGCCTTACGAGGCAAATCATCACAGAATCCGGAAATACAAGCCTGAGCAGTCTAAAGGTTTCGCCATTCAATTCGAATCAATGGCGGGACTTCGCAACAGAAGTAAAGACGCAACGAAGCAATTGGGAACGATCAAGGTCACCAAACCGACCGTCATTTTCGAACTAACAATTGTTCTTTGTCTGAGAAGTTGAAACAGGTGTTAATCCAAGACAACCGTGCAAGAAGCAGGTGTCGCCCAAAGAAGAAGGTACACGGGTACAAGAAACATTTTGGCAATAAGGAATTCACTCAAAAGGTAAGTTCCCGCAAAACTCCCTTGTATCTTCTATTAAAACAAGAAAACTCAAAAATTGATCGTGTAGTATTCTCGAGCTTTATCCCCAGCCAATCAGCATTAGGGTTTTAAACCCTAAACTGAATTTCCCTTTTAGTCAGCATTAGGGTTTTAAACCCTAAACAGAACTTTTTCCTTTCAGCCAGCATTAGAGTTTTAAACTCTAAACTGAGCTTTTCCATGCAGTCAGCATTAGGGTTTTAAACCCTAAACTGAATTTTCCTTTTTAGTCAGCATTAGGGTTTTAAACCCTAAACTGAACTTTTTCCTTTCAGCCAGCATTAGAGTTTTAAACTCTAAACTGAGCTTTTCCATACAATCAGCATTAGGGTTTTAAACCCTAAACTGAATTTTCCTTCTAGTCAGCATTAGGGTTTTAAAACCCTAAACTGAACTTTTTCCTTTCAGCCAGCATTAGAGTTTTAAACTCTAAACTGAGCTTTTCCATGCAGTCAGCATTAGGGTTTTAAACCCTAAACTGAATTTTCCTTTTTAGTCAGCATTAGGGTTTTAAACCCTAAACTGAACTTTTTCCTTTCAGCCAGCATTAGAGTTTTAAACTCTAAACTGAGCTTTTCCATGCAATCACCATTAGGGTTTTAAACCCTAAACTGAATTTTCCTTCAAGTCAGCATTAGGGTTTTAAAACCCTAAACTGAACTTTTTCCTTTCAGCCAGCATTAGAGTTTTAAACTCTAAACTGAGCTCTTTCATGCAATCAGCATTAGGGTTTTAAACCCTAAACTGAATTTTCCTTTTAAGTCAGCATTAGTGTTTTAAACCCTAAACTGAACTTTTCCTTTCAGCCAGCATTAGAGTTTTAAACTCTAAACTGAGCTTTTCCATGCAATCAGCATTAGGGTTTTAAACCCTAAACTGAATTTTCCTTTTAGTCAATACTAGGGTTTTAAACCCTAAACTGAACTTTCCCCTTTCAGCCAGCATTAGAGTTTTAAACTCTAAGCTGAGCTTTTCCATGCAATCAACATTAGGGTTTTAAACCCTAAACTGAATTTTCCTTTTAGTCAGCATTAAGGTTTTAAACCCTAAACTGAACTTCTTCCTTTTCAGCCAGCATTAGAGTTTTAAACTCTAAACTGAGCTTTTCCATGCAATCGGCATTAGGGTTTTAAACCCTAAACTGAATTTTCCTTTTAGTCAGCATTAGGGTTTTAAACCCTAAATTGAACTTTTCCCTTTCGGCCAGCATTAGAGTTTTTAAACTCTAAACTGAGCTTTTCCCATGCAATCAGCATTAGGGTTTGAAACCCTAAACTGAATTTTCCTTTTAGTCAGCATTAGGGTTTTAAACCCTAAACTGAACTTCTTCCTTTTCAGCCAGCATTAGAGTTTTAAACTCTAAACTGAGCTTTTCCATGCAATCAGCATTAGGGTTTTAAACCCTAAACTGAATTTTCCTTTTAGTCAGCATTAGGGTTTTAAACCCTAAACTGAACTTCTTCCTTTTCAGCCAGCATTAGAGTTTTAAACTCTAAACTGAGCTTTTCCATGCAATCAGCATTAGGGTTTTAAACCCTAAACTGAATTTTCCTTTTAGTCAGCATTAGGGTTTTAAACCCTAAACTGAACTTTTTTCCTTTCAGCCAGCATTAGAGTTTTAAACTCTAAACTGAGTTTTTCCCATGCAATCAGCATTAGGGTTTTAAACCCTAAACTGAATTTTCCTTTGTTCGGCGTTAGGGTTTTAAAACCCCAAACCGAACCTCTCCCCAGCTAGCCGGTGTTAGGGCTCCAGCCCTGAACTGAGCATGCATATCCTCTTTCATCAATTTTATGAACTTCCTGGTGAATAATTAACGAAATTTTCCTAGTGAAACTGGGGCAGAAAATTTCGTTCGTTTGTTTGTTTTTTCCCGCAGGTCTAACCTCAAGCCACACGGATCGAAATGACCCACGAGATGAGTCTCAACTCAAAATCAAAGAAGAAAAAGAGGTGTCCCAAGATTCGAATTAAATGGAAGGCGGATTGACTCCAGCATTTAATTAAGGTTCTGAACCCTGCCGGTCGCGCCTCACTCAGTATCCCAGAGATTAAACAGGTCACCACAACTCGCAAACATAAAGATTCAGATCGGAGTCTACAAACAGAATCAGCTAAGACCCAAGATCAAGTCGTAAAAGAATCATAGATAGGAATCTTGTAACTAGCAGTTGACATACACATAAGTAGTTAGCTCAGTTTCCAATTTCCATTTGGTTGTAATAAGGCGGTCAGTAACGTAGCAGTGGCAACAGCAGCAGCAGTAGCAGCAAGCATCGGAATCCCATGGTAGTCCCAGCTACCAAAACCTCCCGAACTACATTGACCTGATTCTTGTTTAGCCCAGGACATGTAGGAAATCTTTGAAGCAAGATTCGGTCAGATCTTTCAAAAAAAAATGCTTCATACGGAGTGGTCTATAGGCAAAAATCACTCATACACGCTCACTTTGTCTTTGCACGAAAACCCTTCGTGTTTCCGAACAAAGAGGGGCAGCTGTGAGCACGTGATTTTTGTTTCGCACGACAATCGCTCCAAAAAAGAAATAAAAAATAATAATTGGCCTTGTTGTACAATTTTGAATTCCTGTGCGGCACCTTGTTGATTTATTTGTGACTTCGGCCCATTTTTATTTATTTACTTTATTAAAAATAAAATTCAAAAATATATGTGTCCTGCATAATTCAAACCGTAATCCGGTCGTTAAATAGAAAATCATGAATAGGCATCTTCGTCCGTGATTTTATTTTTGTTTAACTTTACTTGTTTGAAATATTTTACTGTGCAAATAATTGTAATTAAAGTCCATTCAGCCTTAAGAAAAGTTTGTCCAAATCCGAGTTCAAACTTTTAACTTTGCAAGCTTTAAGGTGAGTTTGTTTTCTTTCCTTTATTTGTTTTAGTCCGTGTGATTTGTTTTAAATATCTGGTCATGTTTTGTTTCAATTTGTGTCTTTAAATTTTACCACCTTCTGATTGACCACTTTGCCTGAACCACTGTGTTTTGTTTGAACCCCTCCTATTCGGATAAGACGTGTGTATTGGTTGTATTCCAAATTTGTACTGACTAACTGATTCCTCAAAGTATAATCCTGCTTAATCAGTATAAGTCGAGTCATGTGTCCCATGCTTTTGAATGTCTGATTTGGCTACGTTTGTGTATGTTAATGCTAATATAGTCGAGTCGACATGTGTCGTCAATTAGTTTCAACTGTCTGAACAAAGTTAAATCGATTTGCTTCTATTGAACATTTGCCTGAATCAATTAAGAGCCAGTTTAGTTCACTTATAGCTGTTGGATTGTTTGTGTTTAGATTCTGAATTGGAAGGCATGTGCACTCGTGCACAGCATGTGCATTGGTGCATCTCATGTGCTTTGTGCACAGCCTGTGGCCTGCATAAAGGTCCTTTGTTTAATTTTAAATGGTTTGACAGCATATGCTGTCAACATATTCTACTGCCCATACCCTGCTTTAAGTTTAAAAAGTATTAAACCCTTTAAAAGTAAGTCTGCCAGGGAATGTTGATGGAAGTTATATACTTAAATAACTAATTGGGATCTAAAAAGGTAAAAGACACATGGGAGGGGTACTGTGACATTTTGAAAAACAGGCTGTTAAAAGAGATGGTGTTGAGGCTTATAAAGGAAGAGGACCTGGGAGATAAGAAGAGGGAGAAGAGACAGAATTAGAGGGGAGAAAGAAAATTACAGAGACTGTGAGGAATTTTTTAGAGAGAGCTGAAATACATACAAATATACACACACAGTGAGGGGATTGAGAACCTTAAGAGCTTAAAAGGAAAAACAAAAACACAGATAGAGAGAGGTTAAGGGATAGAAGCTATACAACCAACAATCAGAAACTTTTTCCTCCTATTAGTATTGGTTTTCAGCTGCTGAACTTGTTCAAATCAATTCTGATTCTTTGAAATTCCAGTTGTGTCTGTTAGTCGAGTGTTTCCATTGGTTTACCACTGGTTTGGTCTATCTAGAGTTGTGATTCTACTCCATTGGGTGTTGCTGTTATTTGGCTATTGCTTTCTATTGGCCATAGCTGCATCTCTGCACTCAAGCCTGTTCCTTGCTGTATTGTTTTGCCTGCTGCTATTCTGCCCTGCTGCTACTGATAATGTTGTTGATTGCTGCTGCATATTTTGTTGTCATTGTACTCTGCTGACTGCCTCTTTGCTTCAACTGTCCAATATTTCCAGGTACACGACCTCTGAAACCTTGTATTGTTGAAAGTTTGAAGTTGAAGCAGAAATAAAGAAAACGAACAGCTGTTTATGTTATAACATTGGTGTTAAAAATAGGTCGAATGTTAGTTGGGATTGTATCTTACTGCAAACTGCAAATACTTTGTATAAAACTAGCATACATTCTGTTGAGATGGACTGTTAGATAGCACTGTTCAATAGTAATGACAATATGATATAGACAGCATGTTTGATTTGGTATACGTTCAGTTCAGTATAATGCTGTTTGGTTTAGTTACGACTGTATAACATAGAGTCATGGCAAGCACTTGTATGTATTTTTGCCTAGACCACTGAATTGACAAATCTGGGGTATTAGGTCTGGGATAGATGTATCCCAAACAAACTCTCATGCAGTCATATTAAAAGTCTGGCTATGAATGCCAGTTCGCTTGTCAGTTTATTTGTTCCAATGCAGGTTCGATATCTGTTTTCGGTACAGATTCTTTGTTTCGAAACAATGTGATGATTGTTGAGAGAAACTAATAGTCATTTTGAGTTCAATTAGTAGTAATTCTCCTAATAAACAGCCGATTTCATTTATCAATGTCAAATAGTTTAGAGTGTTAAAGTAGAACTGGGAGGTCGTTAAACATAACTCAATATATGTTGCCAGTTTGTTTGCAATCTCACTTAGCCAATTAATAAGCGTATTCACTCGATGAAGACAAAGCATGAGGTAACCCTCACCTCATAAACAATCAATCAGGTAATCAAACAAGTTTAAGTTCGGCAAACATAATAAGGATTCAGTATGTATTTGTTCAAACAAGCAAAGTTCGGCATCATCCTTCTCTTTAAAGATAAACGTAGTAGAAATGCAGCCACTGTAGGGTACCCTTTCTAAAATAATGAAACAAGCCTCGCCGAATAAAAATGCAAATTGCGGGGCCCTCAATAATTGATCATGATAAATACTTAGAGTTTGGGACGGACTGTTTAGTGAATTCCACTGCCATCCCCAAAGATAATAACGCGTTTAGATTCTTTAGGCACGACTTTAAGTAAATTATATTCTTAAGATTGGGTGCACATTGATGTGACCCGAATCCAAATCTCAACGGAGTCGAAATATGTTAACAACTACGGGTGCATTGATTGCGACGTGGTTCGAGATGCATTTTCATGACGTTGCAATTCTATAAAAATAAATGATAATAATAAAAGCGGTTTTAAACTTAATAAAAGCACATAAGTCACAACATGTATTTAAATCCGATATTTTGCCATTATAACAATTTAAGCGACCGTGCTAGAACCACGGGATTCGAGGGTGCCTAACACCTTCCTCGATTTGGGATTCAAGATAAACCGGTGACTTGGGACACCAAAAGTCAAACCTTTCCCAAGTGGCGACTCTGAATTAAATAACTAATCCCATTTCGAATATTGTCACTTAAATTGGAAAAACTCCCCTCGCGCATTTAACCCTTCGGGGACGGGCGCGCAAAAAGGAGGTGTGACAGTGGATTCATAGCACAGTCCACTGTAATATATGAACCCATCTTCAAAATGCTGAGGAAATATGCCGAGACAAGTTGGACCGAGGATTGTTAGAAAGCTTTTGACAAGATCAAGGAATACATGTCCACACCGCCAGTTCTGGTCCCGCCAAAACCAGGACAACCGTTGCTACTTTATCTATCCGTGTTAGTTGGAGCCTTCGGATGTATTTTGGGACAACATGATGAGACAAGAAGAAAGGAGAAAGCCATATATTACCTGAGTAGGAAATTCACACCTTATGAAGCACAGTATTCTCTGCTTGAACACACTTGTTGTGCTTTGACCTGGACAGCCCAGAAGTTGAGGCATTATTTCTGTGCCTACACTACATACCTCATATCCAGGATGGATCCTCTGAAGTACATATTTCAGAAGCCTATGCCTACTGGGAAGTTGGCTAAATGGCAGATACTACTAAGTGAGTTTGACATCGTCTACGTAACTCAAAAGGCAGTCAAAGGACAAACATTGGCATATCACCTTGCTAAAAATATCGTGGGAGGAGAATATGAACGTTTGAAAACATATTTCCATGATGAAGAAGTATCATTCATAAGAGAGGACATTACGGAAGCATATGATGGCTGGAGGATGTTCTTTGATGGAGCCGCAGATTTCAAAAGAGTAGGCATTGGAGCAGTTTTGGCATCAGAAACGGGTCAGTATTATCCGGTATCTACTAAGCTCAGATTTCTCTACACCAATAACATGGCGGAATATGAAGCTTGCATACTAGGACTCAACATGGCAGTCGATATGAACATCCAAGAGTTGTTGGTGATCGGCGACTCAGATTTGCTTGTGCACCAAGTGCAAGGAGAATGGGCTACCAAGAATTCCAAGATATTGCCATATTTGCACCATGTGCAGGAATTGAAAAGGAGGTTTACAGAGATAAAATTCTGACATGTGCCTAGAATTAAGAATGAGTTCACCGACGCATTAGCCACTTTGTCATCAATGATACAGCATCCAGATAAGAACTATATCGATCCCATTCCGGTGAGGATCCATAATCAGTCGGCATATCGTGCTCATGTAGGGAAGAAGTAGATGGAAAGCCTTGGTTCCATAGCATCAAAGAGTACTTATCAAAAGGAGAATACCCGTAGCATGCAAATCACATTTAGAAACGCACGCTTCAGAGATTATCAAATCACTTCTTCCACAGTGGAGGGAACTTGTACAGGAGAACTCCAGATTCGGGCATACTAAGGTGTGTCGATGCAAAGGAAGCTTCTAAGCTACTTGAGGATGTGCACGCTGGGACCTGCGGTTCGCACATGAATGGTTTTGTTCTGGCCAAGAAGATACTCAGGAAGGGGTTACTTTTGGATGACTATGGAGACGGATTATATTCAATATGTCCGCAAATGATTTCAATGTCAAGTACATGCCAACATGATAAAAGTGCCGCCAAATAAGCTTAATACAACAAGCTCACCTTGGCCATTCACTGCCTGGGGAATGGATGTCATTGGTCCGATTAAGCCCACTACTTCAAACGGACATCGGTTTATTCTGGTAGCCATTGATGACTTCACAAAATGGGTAGAAGCTGCATCTTACAAAGTTGTGACCAAGAAGGTCGCCGCACATTTTGTCAAGGATAGTATTGTCTGCCGATTCGGAGTTCCTGAGTACATTATCACTGACAACGCCGCCAACCTCAACAGTGATCTGATGAAAGCTATATGTGAAACCTTCAAAATTAAGCACAAGAATTCCACCGCCTACAGACCTCAGATGAACGGAGCCGTAGAAGTTGCCAACAAGAACATTAAAAAGATACTAAGGAAAATGGTAGAGAATCACAAGCAGTGGCATGAGAAGTTACCCTAGGCTCTGTTAGGGTACTGTACCACAGTTCGCACGTCAACCGGGGCAACCCCCTACATGTTGGTTTATGGTACCGAGGCTATCATCCCAGCCAAGGTAGAGATTCCTTCTTTAAGAGTCATACAGGAAGCTGAATTTAGCGATGCGGAATGGGTAAGAAGCTACTATGAACAGTTGGCCCTTATCGATGGGAAAAGAATGAACACAGTGTGTTACGGCCAATTATATCATAACAGAATTTTCCAAAGCTTTCAACAAAAGGGTCAAACCAAGACAGTTCGCACCAGGGCAGTTGGTATTGAAAAAGATTTTCCCACACCAAGATGAAGCCAAAGGGAAATTCTCTCCCAACTGGCAAGGTCTGTATATGGTTCACAAAGTACTAACACGAGGAGTACTCATACTTGCAGAGGTGGATGAAGAGATCTGGCCAAAGCTAATCAATTCAAACGCAGTCAAGAGATACTATGCCTATAATCATTTAACATTTCCTTTCTGATAAAATTGAACTACGCCTGATTCCCGTTTAAGAGGGGATACGTAGGCAGCCCTATGGGTTCGGTAATATTATAATAAAAAATTTATTTCCACCAAAATCAGAAACTAGGGCAGAATTTTGAGGAGAATCCTCAAAATTCCGGATCAAGTCCAGCCAATGCCATCACATGTCAGGAAGCCAGTAATCAATCAAGAAGTGGGGCAAAAGTTTGAGAAAGATTCTCAAAATTCCGAAGAAGATTCAGCAGGGTCCGCCATCTGCAAACGGTTAAAAGTCATCTACCAAACTGGGGCAGAATTTTGAGGAGGACCCTCAAAATTCCAACATAAGAAAGTTGCAATGCCTTTGGAATGTGTCACAGTCGCTAGTTCATCAAAAGTTACTTGATATATCAATATTCTTCCAAAACAATCCTATTTATCAATGAATGCATATTTTTCAAAAATTTTATTTTTCATAACAGTTAGGTGCTACCTAGGGGAACTCAAAAGGGGTTTCCTTGGCGGAGCAGAGTGAGGCCGGCAGACGAAGCAAGAACCAACCTCCCCTTATGAAAATTATGATTTTTATTTGAATGCAGGCACCTTTGACGAGAGCATTCGTACACAAAGCACATTGACTATCCATCCAGCCGTTAGATGCTGAACCTATTATAGCTAAGATATACTCTACCCTTATCTGTTATTTTTCTCTTTGCATGGGTCTAATCTCTGACTCCATATTTGCATGAGTCTAAGCCTTGACTCCTTATTTGCATGAGTCTAAGCCTTGACTCCACATTTGCATGACTCTAATCCTTGACTCCATATTTGCATGAGGCTGATTCTTGCCTCCATACCTGCATGAGTCTAATCCCGGACTCTATATTTGCATAAGGCTAAGCACTGCCTTCCATTTGCATGGGACTAAGCCCTGTCCCGAATCTTGCATGAGGCTAAGCCCTGCCTCCATTTTTGCATAAGGCTAAGCATTGGTTTCCATTTGCATGGGACCAAGCCCTGTGCCGCATGTTGCATGAGTCTAATCCTTGACTCCATATTTGCATGAGTCTAATACTTGACTCAATATTTGCATGAGTCTAAGCCCTGACTCCATGAGTCTAAGCCCGGTCTCCCTGAGTCTAAGCCTTGACTCCACATTTGCATGAGTCTAATCCTTGACTCCATATTTGCATGAATCTAATCCTTGACTCCTTATTTGCATGAGTATAAGCCCTGACTCCACATTTGCATGAGTCTAATCCTTGACTCCATATTTGCATGAGGCTGATTCTTGCCTCCATACCTGCCTGAGTCTAATCCTAGACTCCATATTTGTATAAGGCTAGGCATTTCCTTCCATTTGTATGGGACCAAGCCATGTCCCGCATCTTGCATGAGGTTAAGCTCGATCTCCATATTTTCCTTCTCTTTGCATGAGACTAAGCTCTGTCTCCAATCTTGCATGAGTCTAAGCCCTGACTTCAAATTTGCATGAGGCTAATCCTTGCCTCCCCACTTGCACGGGACTAAGTATTGTCCCTCTCTTCACCAATATTGCTCTATTTTCTACTACTATCTACTCGTTTTTCAATCGGGCTAAGCCCTGCCTCTATATTTACAGAAGGCTAAGCATTGTCTTCCATTTGCATGGGACTAAGCCCTGTCCCGAATCTTGTATGAGACTAAGCTCTGCCTCCTATTTTGCATAAGGCCAACATCGCCTTTATTTGTCGAGACTAAGCATTGTCTCTCCGGCAGTATCTATTTGCTCCTCTTTCGGGCTAAGCTCTGACCTCAACCTCACAAGAATAAGCCTTGTCTTGTTGGTTCTAGCATCATATTATTGCATCTTATAGGCTGAAACATCGCCAACTTGTCCAAAGGCGTCATTGTCTAAAGGGATCATCCTCATAGCTGGAAGACACCATGTCATGGCCTGAGGATCTCTCGAACTTGCATATCATTATTCAAAGGCGTCATGGTTCGGAGGAACCATTTTCATGGCCCGATAACATCATTTCATGGCCTACGAATCTCTCATTAAATAATTCATGGCCCAGGACGTCATGGTCCGAGGACGTCATCTTTAACTATCCGAAGACAACCTTCATGGTCCAAAGGAAATTTGCATCATGTTTAAATTTTCGCAAATATGTTTGTAGCATCTTTTATCTGCAGGTAACCAGCAAGTAACCACTATCCTAGCAGGAACGATCTCGCTCCAGTTCTCTCTGACAGTCCCGATCGTAGCCGCTTCCTCATCTCGTGTCCGTTTTTACAATAATTTCATCGGCATATTCCGCAGGTGAATCCAAAACAACACATGTCCTGATTCCTGTAAAACCAGGGATATGTAGGAAACTCATAAACTGGAGCTTGGCCTCTATCTTTCAAAACATCCCATCCGGTCAAAATTGGTCATCATTTCTTTACCCGAAAACTCTTTCATCCTTTCCGGGTAAAGAGAGGCAGCTGTTGATACCCAATTTTTCCTTATATATTTTAAATATGCATAAAAAGCCTTCAAAATAGCATATATATGTATATATAAGCATGCACAAGGTTTTTATTATTTTTCCATGATTTTAAGGGTTTAAATTGATTTATTTTCTCCCCTTTTATCCATAAAATCCCCAATAATTATTTCCAAAATTATTTTTTTGAAAATTCATTTATTAATTTCTATACTTATGCCAAAATATGGCTAATATGATTTTTATGTATTTTTATAATTACATTTAGTATTTTTTAAGCTACATTGCATATAATTGCAATGTTAGCCCATTTTAAGATAAAATTATATTTTATATGAATAAAATTGGGTCCCCTATTTTTAAAATTTTTATTTATTTTAAATCATTTTGGAACCTTAAATTATTTTCCAAAAATTACCTATTGTTTTTATAAATTAAAATAGGGAAAAACTGGCTATTTAAATAATAGCCAAATTTGGCTTTTAATTATAGCCAAATCGGACCCCAATCCCAGCCCAATTTTATAATTAAAAACTCGACCCACACCATATTAACCCTTACCCAAACCCGGAACCCGCCTACCCGTTTGAATCCTAACCGTTGATCTCCCAGATCAACGGTCCAAATAATTTCCTTCCTTTTTTTTATCTCTAATCAACCCCCTAACCCTAATCACTTTTTCAATTTGCAGCCTTCAGATGCTCTCATCTCCCTCTTCTCTCTCGACCTAACCCTAATCACTTTCAACCGCCGCCTCCTTCTCTGGTCATCTCCGGCGACCACCCTTTCAGCCCAAGCCTCCAATGGTCAATTCACCGCCTTACTCATCATCTCTAAGGCCCTCAAGTGTCCTAGGCCATGTTGATTTGGACCTAGGGTTTATGATTCTGTTGTTCGAGGCTTCTCTGCTGGATTTTGGGCAAAATCACACAATGTGTGTTACGATTTATGAAGTTACAATAGGTTATTTCGATTTCTACTTAGGTTTCCTTTTGAAACACTAACTCTCTTCTGGATCTCTCATATCTATGTTATTTTTATGCTTTAAGCCTATTTCCTTCTATGATTTACTTATTCTCGAACTTTCTTCTGAAAGATCCTCTATTCTAAATCGTTTTACCTTCTTTGAAAACTAGGGTTTTCTCGGAGTTCTTTCTATACCTGTTTCAACAATTTCTTTATGATTAAACCTTTTTCCCTTGTTTATTTTGACCGATTCTATGTTCCTACTGCTTTTTAACTCGACTCTGTTAAAAGCCCTAAGTTTTAAAGATTTTTCTTTACTTGTTTCTATATGTTAGCATGATTTTCTTTACTTGTTTCTGTGTGTTAGCATGATTTTCTTTATTCTGTTTCTGTGTGTTAGCATGATTTTCTTCACTTTGGTTCCGTTTGTTACCATGATTTTCTTTGCCTTGGCTCTATGTGTCAGCATGATTTTCTTTGCCTTGGTATTGTAAATCTCTCGTGGTCACCATGCTTCGAATATGTTCTACTGAATCTTTAGCCTACTTATATCACCTCTATATGACTATGTTTACTCATCTCTTGTTTCTTTCTGCCTATATAATTGACCGTGTTTATTTGCTACTTCTTCTCATTCGTCTCTATTTATATGTCAAAATATGCAGAATCATGACTCCCCATGATTGATTTTGATTTTCCTTAACTATTGGTAATTGAAAGATTTTCCTTCAAAGCCCTAGAATTCTACTCGTCTATTTGAATTAACTGATTTCATTACTTTATTTACTATGGTACTTTGTTTTACTTAGTCTTTCCTTAATTGGGTCTTTTTGAATTTGGTCCTAATTGACTACTTTATGCCTACTGAACTCTGGCTCCTTTCCTTGTTTAATCATGCACTGATTCTTCTTCCTGCCTTATATGGTACTAAATCTTTCCGTTTGATCCTAACTCCCTTAACTAAAGGAAGTACTTCCTTGATTCTCTAATTGATTGATTCTGAGTTCTTAAATTAGTGTACTACTACGATTTTTACCTTATTCCACTACCTACTTACAACTATAAATATTCTAAGTCTTTCATAAACAAGACACGGACACTTGGCTTTCAAAAACTCCTCTCTTATTTAAAATCTCTGTTCCCCCTTCTTCCTTGTGTTATTTTTGTACTATTAGCCGGCTGCAAGCCAAGGCTAATCATCTGTGCTCTTGGTCCTTTCATTCTACTTACTTTTATTTTCACTGGTATATCCTAGTTTAATTTAAAGCCTCAACAACAACGTGTTTCTCTTCTTGTTTCAGTTTCTTTTATTTCTAGGCTGCTTTTGCTTGTGGTTCTATTGTGAAGTTTGTAGTTAGGCAGACTCCCCTCCCTTTAAATTCATGTATTCCCTTGTGTGATTCAAGCATGTCTGGACAATTGTTTTAACCTACTGTGTGCTTACCATTCTTATGAGTCCCAAATCCCTACACCCCTATGTGTTTATATTCTCCCTGATTAGTTTGTGATTATGCCAGTTTCAATTATTGCTGAGCATGTCCAAACCAGTCCAAATACCCTTGCCAGGGTTATATGTTTGCAGTCAACTGCCTGTGTATCCCCAAGCCCTTTGACCCCTTATGTGACTATTGAACTCATTCGGATTCTGTGTGTGATCCTATCCTGAGTTCCTGATTTGGTTTATCACTCCAACCTTTTCAAATAATCTTTATTACCTTACTGACTGCTTTCAAAATAGACTTTTAAGTCCAGTCTTTAATAAACTTCTTTCAACATGTGTCATGCAATTTTACTTTACTATTAGTTAATAAGTTCTGCCCCTCTAGTATGTGTACTGCCTTGGGATCCTCTTAAGAAACCTCTGAACTCTGGCACACTGAGGCTGGCCTTTCCACACTGCACTGGTTTAATGCTTGGCTACTAAGTCTAGTTGTAAGCATTGCCCGGGGTCCTTGAGACCCTTAGGGAACTTTGATGCAGCTAGACTACGATTTGTCTATGGAAATGAGGTTTGAAAAACCATTGGAGGATTTGGGAAACTTGGGCTTGATTGCAGGCTCTCTATAGAATAGCTTCTTGATTTTCTATTTAACTTATGTAATTCATTATTGGCATGTAATAATTTATAAACAAATATTTGGGGTATTTAGTAAAAGTGTGGGTAGATGTATACTTTATGGGGTAATATGGATAGAAATCCTGCTCTTAGGATTTATTTTCAAATCTGCCTGCTTCACTCAATAGAAAACATGTCCATAGGGTCTTATTCTTGATTGAATCTGATTGCTTTTGCATAATAGAATCATGCCTATAGGGTTCCACTTTAATTTCATTTGCATCATACTAGAGAATCATGCCTATAGGATTCCACTTCTAATTTCCTCTGCATCAAATAGAAATCATGCCTATAAGGACTTCACTTTTAATATCGTTTGCATCAGATAGAAATCATGTTCATAAATTCTGCATTTATCATGTTAGAAACCATGCTTCTAAGTTCCAAGCCATCATGTTTTAAATTAATTCAAGTATAGATACCATCCTTATAGGACATAATTCTGATTTAGTAAGTCTTTCACATGTTACTGCAAAGTGCCTAAAATCAGTAACACGCCTAGATACCATGCCTATAGGAATTTCTATTCGTAATTATGTCTGAAAATCTAATTGGCTTAATAAGTCAATTTCATCTCGCCTAGTTTACTTTTTAAAACTGGTCTTATTCAGCGATGGCATTTCTAAAACTAGACCTTTCAAAATTGTTTTAGTCTCATCAGATATCTTGCTTATAGGTATTAAAAGGGTCTATTTCGAAAACTTGTTAGTTTCTGCATTGACATAGACACAGTACTGCATATAGGCAAGCCTTAGGGCATTTTCAAAACTTGCATTTCTCTGAAGCTGTTTCTGACATTCAACGTCTCTGATTTTAATAAGCTTTTAAAGAAGAGGCCCTAGGAAACTAATAGGTTATGACTTCTGTATCTGAAAATGGTTTATTTCTGCACAACCACTTAGAAATCTTGCCTTAGGACTTTGATTAATAAAGACATTACTTGTGTTTGAGTCGTGCTGCCTGTATGTTTGTTTGGAGGAATTGTGAGCCTTTAATTCCTCCCATTATGTGTAAGTCCTAAATGCTTTTTTGACTGTCGCCTTAGATTTTTGCCTTTAAAACTTTAGGGGTACGTCTAGAACCACCTATAGGTAAATGTCCTAATTTCTTCTGGGACTATTAACAAGGGACGGGTAGCAGCACGCAATAGGAATCAGTGACCAAACACTCGCTTTGCATGACCAATAAGGGGATGGGAATGGTAGACATGGGATATGATGACTACACGTTAATGTCACGTGTAGACCCTCATTGAGGAGTGTTTACCGGACATTGCGTGGGGTGATCCTATAGGATAAACAACCTAGGACCCCTCCTTACCCCAAATCCTCTCCTTATTTAAAACTTTGTTTTATATAATTTGTTCAAACCTTTACTTCACTACTTGAATTGTCCAGTGAGCTTTACAACTTATTTGATTCAACTATCTGTATGGACTAATTTGTAAATATAAATTCGGTCGGTGTCACACCTCATTTTTCTACCCCGAAAGGGTATAAAAGAAGTTTTTTCCAATTTAAGTGACAATCAAAAAGAGATTATTTATTTAAAATTCAGAGTTACCGTAGGTGGCGACTCTTCAAATATTCAATTCCCAAAAGGAAATGAGTCAATACACCCCATGAATGCCGAAACCCGGATTTCCTCCCCGTGGAGGGAAAAAATGGGTCGGGACACTATTTTTTAAGTTTTGAATGTACTTTTAGATATGTTAACATTAAGGAATATTTATTATAATTAAAACTTTTGAAACATTAAATGTTTATTAATTATATATATGTTAATTTTAATGCAGATTTTCCTGTCAGTCTACACATTTAGTTGTGAATTCTATGAAGCCATTTTATCATGAGCCATGGAATTCTTGGAGACATATACCGTACAGCATGAAAGAGAAAATGTGGAATCAATTTAGGGTAAAAATTGATTATATTTATTTAATAATTATCGTCTTCATCTAATGTTACTTTTTTATATTGAAGACAAAGTGTATATGGCATCCTCAGCATCAAAATGAAATAAATAGTATTTTCGAGAAGAAGGTTGCTAAGGGGATTAAAGATACTCTGTTCGTTGCTTGGAATGCCGGTAAAATGCTGGACTGGTTAAGAAAAGATGTTTGGGATAAACTTCTTGAGAAATGGAATACCGCCGAATGGAAGGAGAAGAGTGAACAAGCAAAGACAAATTGTGCCTCCAGTAAAGGTGGCTCGTTGCACAGAAGAGGTTTAATTAGTTTTGCCGCCCATAAACTAAGATTGGTGTTCACTTATTAAATTTTTCTTAGTTTTATATATACAATTTTACGTTTGTAATGTCTAACTCATACTTTTTGTTATGAAAGAAAAGGAAAGAGGGTGAGATATGAGTCACGCTAAGGTCTTCGAGGAGACGCTTAAGAAAAAGAAGAAGGATGGTACAAGAGAACACTGGGTGGAGACGTGTGCGTCGATCACATATGTAAATTACTAATTTCATAATTATTTATGGGTTTAATAATATTAGTTTGTTTAGATAATATTTATATTTTCATTTCAGGAAGATTATCATAAAAGGGTGGAAGAATGTCAACAAATTCAACCTCCTTCAACAACCAACACCTGATGATATAACTTCATTGTTGATAGGCAGCGTGTGGAGTAAACAAAGGTAAAGTCTACAGACTTGGAGTACATCGACCTACAATTCATCCAAACCCACTCTCAGCCAATTCTTCTTCTTCTCAAAATCAAGAAGAGATGGAAGATATGAGAAAGGAAATTCGTGATTTGAAGCAATAATTGGACTCCCAATTCGGAACATTTGTTAAGATGCAGAAATTTATGAGAAAACATGGGTATAATCTATCTGATGATAAGGATGAACAAACTGAATCTGATGTGTAGCAGTTTAGGTGTTGATTAGTAAACTTGATTGTGAGAGACAACTTTATGTTTTGTTTTTAAACTTAAATGTGGGCTACTATTTGGATGTTTTTATGCTCAAAATTGTTAGGTTTAATGGTTGGTATTGTTTGTTTAGGTTGTGTTAATGGTTGGTATTGTTGGTTTAGATTGTGTTAATGGTTGGTATTGCTGGTTTAGATTGTGTTAATGGTTGATTAGTTGTTGGTGTTATTGTATTGTAATAGTTTGAAAATTTCGACTAATTTCCGATGAAAACAGACGAACAGCTACCTAGATTTTACTAAAATTTCCCAGATTTCCGACCAATTCGGTTGAAAATGTTTTTAAAAAAATAATATTTAACAGTTTTCGACGGATTCCGTTGGAAATTAAATAAAATTTATTTTTAAATTATTAATTATCGAGCAATTCGGACGGAAATTGTATATTTTTATTATTTAATTTAAATAAATAATTATTTTTATTTATATTATTATGACCGATTCGGCCGGTAAAATACGACCACTTTGGTCAAAAATTTGAAAATATTTGGTTGTCTGACCTATTGAACGTTCCGACTACTTTGGTTGGAAATCACCGACGGATTCGGTCGGAAACTGTTTTCCGACCAACTGTTTTTCGACCGGTCAATTTTGGTTAGAAAGTAGTCGGATATTCGTGATTTCCGACTAATTTCCGATCGTTTCGGCAGTTAGAATTCTGCCATTTTCCAATAGTGTGCATTCGTTGACTATTTTAATTTTATGCGTTAAGTGGCGGCTATTTAGGTTTTTTCTTAAAGACAGTATGTATAAGGAGATTAGTAGTCGAATGGATGGGTCCAAGAAAAAGTGAAAGCCAAGAAGGTTACGTATATGAAGTCAGTGGAGAAGGGACAAGGCGAGAAGAGGATGAATCGGGAAAGGTTTCACACCTCTTTTTTACCCGAGGGGTATATAAGGGAGTTTTTTTAATTTAAGTAACATAAATCGAAATGAGATTATTTTATTTATTTAGAGTCGCCACTTGGAATAATTTATAGTGTCCCAAGTCACTGATTTATTTTAAAAATCCCAAATCGAGGAAAATCGACTTTATTTAAAAGTCTGCGAAACCAGAAACACTAGGTAAGGAATTTTGTTAACCCGGAAGAAGGTGTTAGGCATTCCCGGGTTTCGTGGTTCTAGCACGATCGTTTAACTATTAATAATTGGACTAATTATCTGATTTATTACATGTTTTAAACTTATTGTGCATTTTTAACTTTTATAACCATTTTTATTTATTTAATCGCTTTTTAGGATTTATGGAATTATTTCTTGAACAAGTTATGATTGTCATACACTTGCCGTTTTGGAACACATTGCAAACCACGCTACATGAAATGCACTCGCGATTTGCGACATGTTTATTTTATTATTATTTAAAGTTTTTATGATCGAGTCACATGGAATGCACACCCGAATTTGGGAATTATGTATCATAACTATATCACATGAACCGTACCCATAGTCACGATGATTTATTAATCACGCCTAAAGCAAAACTACGATGTTCAAAGTATTTCCTAAACTATTGTGAGATTATTGTAAAGTACATGGGGGAATTTTAACTACTTGGGGTAATCTAGCATTAATTGTTATAGACTTAAAAATATGAGAAATGGGCCCAACTGACTATTTTGTAAAAACTGGCCCAGTCGCAACTCTAAATTGATTGGGCATGTCGTGGTTGTGTTTTCAGAAATGATAAATCGCTAATCATACATTGTCTAAGTCCAAATTTGATTTGCATAAGAGTAATAAAATCTCATCAGAAAATTATTGTATTCAAGTTTAAATTAACTATACTAACAGGATTTCTAATACCCTAAATCAAAATTAGAATTACATTAATTTCAGAAGAAAAAAAACAAGTTCATAATTTGGGCCAAGTTATTGGGCTTAATACTCACGCCCAGCTGCCTGAAATCCAGAATTTCATTCTCTATAAGGGAACGGAAACTGGTCATGTTGGAGTGCCTGGCCCAGTTCATTTTAGTCAGCTAAAACAGTTTAAAAATTTTAAGAAAACAGAATGTCTAGCAAACTCACATCATTATCAAATTAAAACAGCCTTATACTAAATAAAACTAATCAGAACATTAAAAATTCCAGTTTTTTGGGAAAATTTGAAATACGTTAATAAGCTATTCTATCAATTAAAACTATCATTTACAAACTTGAATCAAAATAAGATTCCAAAGTAACTCTTATACTTTTTTCTTTCAGCACTGGCAATGAACAACAATAGAACTACACATTCAAGCTCTTCCATTCATGCGTTTGTGAATGAGACACTTCACAGAGATGGATCTGACTAACTGGTGGTCAGATTCATCCCTTAGCCATTCTTTAACCTTCCTTCAAGTGTGAATCAACATTGATACCAAAAAAAAAAGGAAAACACAGTAAGAATTCAGTCCACTTAAGCTGAACCAGGACATATGTGTTTTTTGTCACAACAAATAAGATAAAAGCTTGAAGTTCATAAAGAAAAATGAAAGCATCACAGATACTCTTAGAACTACTTCAGAAATTTGCAAAGAATAAGCAGGAATTCAAATGCTTAACCACATTTACAAGCATAAACCAATCAAATGTTAATAATGGAAATCTACTAACGAATGAACTGATTCTTCAACATAATAACTGTTATTTTCTCATAAAGTTGTCATACACCTAAAAACTATCAGAGAGCTGATAGTAGATTACCTCAAGATAGCTTAACGAGAAGGATTTATGATCAAATAAAAGCCAGCAACACTCAAAATAGCAGCAGCAAATAGAACAGCAACAAAAATCCCAGAATATTTGACTAAAACCAACTTTAAATAGCAGGGATTATGAACTAGGGAAACAAGGAGCTATTTCTATTTTCAAATCCACTTGGAAACCCAGAAAAAGGAAGAAAAACCAGTGTGAAAATCAATTTCCAGAATTCCTTGTGTATCAAAGTTGCCTTTTAGATTGCCTAATGCTGATGATAGTCTGTGTGTGAACGAGTGAGGGTCTATTCCTTTTATAAGATGCACAAAGATAGCATAAAAAAGGAATATTCTACCCTAAAATTCTGAAATGTCAGATAGTACAACATCTTTTAACAGTCGTCTGTCCTTTTTCTACCCAAATTCAATATTTTCATACTAAAAATGGGGACAACTGTACAATGCTAGAACTTTATGATATTTTTCTCATTTTAAATTCCCAATTTACACTTTTAAGTTCTGCTTATTACAATTTCAACCCAATTTGACCTAAATTCTAATTTCAGAACCCTTTCTGGAACTTCCTAGAACCATCTAGGCCATTCTAGCCTTGAATTCCCTGAATTGTTTTTTCAATTAAACTCCTAAAAATTTTGTTACTATGTTTTCATTCTTTAAACCGTTTAAACCTAAGATCAATCAACTAAAACAAGGCAGCCTAGCCAAAACAATTTTGGTGTCACGATCCGGATTTCCCACCCTCGGGAGTCGTGATGGCACCTACTCGTGAAAGTTAGGCAAACCGAGTATTATATATTCACTAACTCTTTTATTTAGCCCTTTTTAAGCGTTTAAAACAACATGCGATCAACGGTGAAATATTAGCAATAATTAAAGACATGCGGAAGACGTAATCTGATAAATTAGCCAAAAACAAGTACGACAATGCCAAGCACATCTCTATCCGGAACCGGTGTCACAATATCACGGACCATATACGAATACTACAAACAAGTGTCTGGAAAGAAAGATACAATCTGTCTCTAAAGTAAATGAAAACAGAATATAAAGATAGAGGAGAACGTGGGGGCCTACGGACGCCTGCAGGACTACCTCGGAATCTCCGACTGGACTGAAGGCAGCCACCCACAGCTATGGTCCAAAAGCTGTCGCTTTGGGATCTGTACACAGTACAGAGTGTAGTATCAGCACAACCGACCACATGTGCTGGTAAGTGCCTGACCTAACCCCGATGAAATAGTGGCGAGGCTAGGACCAGACTACCAAATAAATCTGTGCAGTTATATTATATACAATGGAAAATAAAATAGAAATAAACAATTAAATATGGGAGGAGGCATGCTAGAGGGGAATATCATTTATCAATAGTAATTCAAGAGAAAAGCATAATGACAATTTAGAATTCACAGCAACCGGATAAGGAAATCGTAACCCACCAATAAACACTTTTATTATCTACTGTTGCGGCGCGCAACCCAATCCAAATCATAAGAACACTGTTGCGACGTACAACCCGATCCATATCATTTATCACTGTTGCGACGTGCAACTCGATCCAATTATATTGTTGCGGTGTGCAACCCGATCCAAACATAAAATTGTTGCGACGTGCAACCCGATCCAAATATAATATTATTGCGGCGTGCAACCAGATCCACATATACAGTTCAACACCAAGCATAAATAGAGTCCCGTCAAGGGAACCATGAAGAAACAACACTATCCCGGCAAGGGAATCGACAATATAAGTAGATACGTTCCGGCAAGGGAAAATCAGCTATAACCAAACTTGTTCCAATATCTAACTTCCTTAACTAGCACCAACACCCAATCATAAGAAATTTCCACGAGAATAATCATAATCATTGCTCAACATAGAGAATCAACAACTTAGGCAGTCGTAGTACTTATTAAGATTACAACAATATCAATTTAAGACTCACGGTCATGCTTGACGCCAACGTATATATACTCGTCACCATGCCTATACGTCGTACTCGATAAGTAACACATAGCAAATAGGACACAACTCCTAATCCCTCAAGCTAAGGTTAGACCAAACACTTACCTCGAACTTCCACGGCCAAATCAAGCCTCGAACACCGCTTTTCCTTTAGAATTGCCTCCAAACAACTCGTATCTAGTCCAAATTGATTTAACAACATCAATAAATGCTAAAGAATTCATACCCAATACTCAAATATAGGTTTTCTATCATTTTTCCCAAAAAGTCAAAAATCGACCTCGGGCCCGATTGGTCAAAGTACGAGGTTCGGACCAAAACCCGATCACCCATTCACCCACGAGCCCAAATATGTAATTAGTTTCGAAATATGACCCCAAAACGAGGTCTAAATCCCAATCAATCAAAATTCCCTAACTCTATCCAAATCCCTAATTTCTACCATAAAAATCCTAGATTTTAGGATGAAAATTGATGAAATAAAATGGGAAATCAAAAGAAAGAGGTTTAGAATCATCTACCAATTGTTTGGGGAAGAAATTGCTCTTAAAATCATCTCAATGCTCCCAAATTTCGAAAATATGAAGTAAATGGGTTCTGCCCGTTTTTGCTTCTGTTTTTAAAATTACTGGGCAGACCTTCATCGTGTTCGTGATGGATCTGTCGCGTTCGCGATGGGTCAGGCCCAATTAACGATCGCGTTCGCGGTCGTGTGGTCGTGTTCGTGTAGAGTAAAATCCCCTTCCCCCTGCCCAGGCCCAAAGGCCTTCGCGTTCGCGATAGCAGGTCAGTGTTCGCGAAGGGAAACACCCCCAAATCTTCTAAGTTTAAAACCTTCCGAAACGTATCCGAAATTCATCCGAGCCCTCGGGGCTCAAACCAAACATGCATACTAACTCAAAAATATCATATGAACTTATCCGTGCGATCAAATGCCAAAATAACATCTTTTACAACGAATTTAGCATAGAAATCTAAGAAAAATCTCAAAACTTTCAAAGTATCAATTTTTACAACTACGGGTCCGAATCACATCAAACGACTTCCGTTTCTTACCAAATTTCACAGGCTCGACTTAAACCACATATAAGACCTTTACCGGACTCCGAAACCAAAATACGAACCTGATACCAACAACTTCCAAACATTTTTCATTTCTAAAAACTCATAAATTTTCCAGAAAATAATTTTCTTCAAAAATTCATTTCTTCGGCTTGGGACCTCAGAATTCGATTTCGGGCATACACCAAGTCCCATATTTTCCTACGGACCCTCCGGGACCGTCAAATCATGAGTCCAGATCCGTTTACCTAAAATATTGATCGAAGTCAACTTAAATTCATTTTAAAGTTAGAATTCATCAATTTTCATAGATTTTCACATAATGGCCTACCGGCTATGTGCCCGAACTGTGCACATAAATCGAGGTGAGGAAAAAGGAGGCTTCTAAGTCCTAGGAATGCAGAACTCATTTCTAAAACAAGTGATGACCTTTTGGGTCATCACATCTGGTTTGAGACCTAAGCTGACCAATGAATCATGGTGTTTATCTAATTAACCCTACAATACCCCAAACAGAATTTGAATTTCCAAAACAACAAACATAACAGAAAAAACAGCAACAAAAAATAAAAAATAGGAACAAATATGTAATGAAACCTAATAGGTAATCCTAGCTAATCTAAACTTAATTAAGTTAATCAAAACATGCAATCAAACTAATTACAAGTAATTAAACTCATTTTCTTTAACCAAACAGTTTAACACGCTCGAAATTTTTTTAAATTAACCTAAACAATGAACTCAAATACTAATTAGTCTATAAACAAACAACCTTAACAAAAAATAAAGCCAAACACATGCAAAATCAAAGGAAAAAGCAAGAACAAGAGAAAGAGACGTGGAAGAAAGATCAGGAAATATACCTAAAAGGCTCTAGCAAATCAGAAAAGCTCTGAAATATATCAAAAATACGTTAATCAATCGTTCTTGTTGACAACGATCAATTAGCGTAGGTTTTAATCCAAATCGAGTCTTGAAACTCGAAGGAAAACAGAAGAAAAATTTGAAAACGGGTAATCTAGGGTTTCTGTTCTTAAATCTGTGATTCAAACAAATCAACGGGGAATTTGGGAAAATTGATAGTAGGATAGTGATGAGGGGAGGCTTGGGATTGTGGAGTGTGATTTTGGTTTTTTTTTTGGTTGGCTTAGGGTTTGGTTGAAAGCTCAGATTTGAGATTGACGGAGATTGGTGAGGATTTTGGTAAAATCGTTGATGGATTTGCATTTAAAAGAGTGTGGGGAGTGTGGGTGTGAGTTTGGGGCGGTTTGGAGGTGTTCCGCCACCGTAGTGTGATTTCCAGGCGGCGGAAGAAGGCGGAGATAGCGAGGGATTCAAGGGCGGCTAGGGTTAGGTGTTTGAGAGATAAGGGAGGAAAAAATGGACGGGATCTCTAGGTCGAAGGGAGAGGGGTTAGGATAGTTAAGTAGTTGGGGTTGGGTGAGTTGCGAGTCATTGGATCAAAATGATCCAACGGCTGGGATTAAAGGGAAGGGGAACGGTGTCTTTCAGTGGGAAAAAATTAGACCGGGCATGGGGAGTTTTGGGCTTAGGCGGAATTGGGTAGAAATGGCATTGGGCATTGAATTTGTTCTTTGGGTGGCCCAGTCCAAATCAAATTATTTTTCCCCATTTTCGTTTTCTTTATTTTTTTTCCTTTCTTTTTTCTTTAATTTTAAACACTTAACTAAATTAATCAAAGTCTTAAATTAAAACCTGAATTAATCTAATCTATAAAATCAGACTAATTATCTATTTATAATATTTACGAAATTAATTAATCCTAATTTGATGAAGAAAAAATTACTAATCTAACACTAAGAGCTAAAAATGTAAAATGAACAATATTTTTTTGTGATTTTCATTTAATAAAGAAATTAACTAACAATTTAATCCTAAAATACGAACACAAAGCCTAATATGCAATGCATGAAATTTTGACATTTTTGTGGTATTTTTCATGATTTTAAAAATATTAAATATGCACAAAAAATGCAAACAATTAATAAAATCCTACAAAAATCCTACGAAACTAAAAAAAAAGAGCAATTTAGAAAACCTATTTTTTAAATTTTTTTGTACGAGTATTTCTAGTAGGGCAAAAATCATATGCTCACAAAAGGTATAAGGCGCAAAGAAGGAGGTAAAATTAGCGATTATGGCGGCAAAGACGACAACATTTTAACGCTTGTATGAAGAACTGGGGACAAAGGGGGGATAAGAAGTTGTACCTATTTGTCAAGGCGAGGAGAGGAGGCTCGAGGTCTAGACCAAGTGAAGTGCATCAAAGAGGAGGAAGATAAAGTATTGGTGGAAGAGGTACATATTAGATAAAAATGGTAAACATACTTCCATAAACTCTTGAATAAAAAAGGAGACAAGAATATTATATATGTTGGGTGAGTTGGATCCCTCCAAGAGTCGTCGAGATTTCTAGATATGATGGGGTTGCACTAGGGATCAACTCTTAGCCCATTTTTATTTGTTTTAATGATAGATGAATTGGCACGACATATTCAAGGGGAGGTATCATGGTACATGTTATTTGCTGATGACATAAGAGGGTGTGAAGGTCAAGAATTAGGACAGAAGGCTAGTAGGTAGTCGAGCGTATTTCTTTTTCATACTAGTAGTATTAGTACTTTTCTCATATTTCCTTATGCTTAGATTTCTATTACTGCATGTTGCTTCTTTTGTTTCGATTATCTTATTATTTTGTTATTGTTCCTATTTCTTTTTCATGGCTCCCCACCATCGTATTTCTTTTGCAACATTATTGTGACTATTCTTTCCTTGAGCCGAGGGTCTATTATAAACAACCTCTCTATCTTCACAAGATAGGGATAAGGTCTACGTACACACTACACTGGGTTTGTTGTAAGTTGTTTGTAAGGAAAAACTATACATGTATAGCCACTCTAATAAAATAATAGTTGAAAAAATAATTTTTTTATATATATAGTACTTCATAAAATACAGATATATTGATATATTTTGCTAGCGAATATAATTATTTTTGACTGACCGGCCAAATGTATAATCTGCCCTTGTATTGATTTAAATGTTCAGAAATCTCATAGACTTGGACATAAGCATGGTATACGTATAAACTTACTGCGACGATGCGAGGTTTGAAGTCGTCCTAACGTTTTTTGTTCGGATAAATCCCCTCCATATTTCTATATATACTTGGGTTGCTCCATACCCTGGCAGCGAAGAGTTATATTTGAGAGTGGAACTAGAAAGAAAGCCCTCCCTTTTATAAGTCTTGCAAGATGATTACATTGACAAAAGAGCATTCAAGAAAAAATCAAAAATCATCATACTATATAGCAAGTCTGTTTTTTTTTTTTTTTTTAACATCACGTAATCTTATGCTATTATGGCGTATAAATCTATGAATCAATTCCTAACATCTACTCCCACTATTGTCTTTACAATCTTTTGCCTAATATTGTCTTTACTATTCTGCAAATTTATCCTAATTACAGCCCAAATATTCAAAAAACACAGCTAAGAAACACTTATTATAGCAAAGGAACATCCATTCCAAATGGTAGATTTACATCAGGTTCATTTCCTTCTCAATAGAAAAACAAAAACCGTTAATAGCTGTAATTTTGCTTCATCTGAAAACTAATTAATCATATTCAAAAAAATTCCCGGAGATGGCTGCAGCGACTGCAGCCGTGAAATTAGGGTTCCTTGTCAAGGAATGTGCCATTTGTGCGACTAAATCTTGTTGTAGTGATGTTGTGTCAATGTCTTCCATGAATTTGTTCAGAAATGTAGGATTTGTTGTAACATTATGGTTAATTAATGGCGCTGTTACTTGAGCTTGGGATGGGAGAGGATGGTTGTGCTCCCCCTCATATGTAGCTACTAAAACTGATGGATTTTCAACACTTCTTTGCACCTACAAATTATCATTCATTTAGAGGAAAAAACAAACTAATACAGTAATATAATATGATTTCTCTAGTCTAAGTGTGAGTATAGGAATAGGGTAATTATATACTAACATACACTCAAGTTAACGCATTTAGTCAAATTAAGAAGATTGGTTGCATGAAGCTGACCTTCTTTTTGACTGGGCAAGATGGTGCAAAAGAACACTTATAGTAGGCTCTAGGTGAAGGGTTATCTCTTGTGACTTTTTGACCATATTTTCTCCAGTGATATCCATCTTTCACCACCTGAAAATCAGACCAAGGAAAAAAATTTAAAAAGGAACTATATTTCGAAAACCAACACCAAAGAAGAAAGTTATTTCGGGAGTTATACTTGAAATTCATTTAAACATATTAAAAACTTTTGAGACCATTTATTAAAAAGTCAATTTATACCATTTTCATACATTGAAATTATGTACCCGGTAATATATATATCAGTGGTGGATTTACTTATAGGTTGTTGATTCTTGATTGTGCCTTAACCTTTAGATCAATCTTAGGCTTATCTCTTTAAGGATTTAAAATTGTTAAGCAAACTGAGAATTAAGAAATCTCTGGAACTTACAGCGCTTTGATCGGAGGGAGTAGTTTTAACACAAACAGTTGAAACATTGGTTCTGATTTCCCTTGGCCTCTTAGGTGATACTTCTTCTGAATTAGCACAACAGTAGTGATCATCTTCAGCCTTTCTTTTTCTTGATAATAATTTGGAATTTTCCTCCTCAGAGTTGTGTTTTTGCAGCAATTCAATTAGGTGAGTTTGCAAGTAATTGTAGTTCTCACACAAAGTTGTTAGCATTGTTGTTAGCTTCTTGTTCTCCTCTTTCATCCTAATCAACTCTTCATCCATCATCTCATGCTGCATATATCAAATTCGTTTATAATAATAATAATAAAAATAATAATTGTTCTGACGAAAGAATAGATCTACCAACCGGAATACTATTGATATTTTGCGGTGGAGGATTTGTGTTAAGGTCAATAGCAAAAGACTTGTCCCTAGAACTTGTATCCATTGAATCCAAGTTTTCTTTCTTCTATATCTTCGTTGATTGTTTTTTTGGATGAAAGGAATGAAAAGATTAATTGGGTAAGATGTGCTTTTTATAAGGGAAGAAAGTGGAAGTAGTTAAATTGAATTCATGTTTTGAAACGGAAGAGAAATGCGAGGAAATTGAGTGTCTATAAAAGATAATAATGGTAATTGCCTATTCAAAGACTTCACTATCGAGTGGCCATATAGAAAGACTTGATGAAAGTGAATAGTACTTTCAAGAAAGTCTGTATTCAAGTCTTAGTCAATTTTCAATTTAATTGCTCAACAATTGTTTGAATAGTACCCCGGGAATTTTTATTTATTAATAATCTCTTTTAATTTTTAATTCAAGATTAATCATCTTTGAGCTAGGGGTCTCCTTTTCAGTTTTTGATTAGACATCATGTTGTCGAGTTATTCAGTTAGTCACCTTTTTTATCACTTAAATCCAAAAAAGTCGAGCTTGTGATTCTTTGGCCACAAATTTCTAACATTATTTTGGTAACTAATAATTTTAACTCCTGAAATATGTCATTAATAACATGTTTTAGACAATTTTTAATCTGCTAGATTCCTGATTTACTACGTCCTAATTAAAGAGAAATTTTGTGTTTCGGAAGATGAATGATATCATTCAAAAAGAATATGTATAAATGTCAAAGTTGGAGGAATACAGTTTAATTTCTGATCGTTACACTAGAAAGATGCAAGCAAATGTATGAATGATAATTATGAAAGGTTTGTGTGGGAATGTAACGAAATTAATTCATAGCCGAAATCTTGAGTTTGAATGAGCCAACTCAAGATTTGTTAGTAACTTCGATAACCTGATTTCTTCCCCAAAGATATTCTACTTTGCGATTGTGCAATTTTCATTTGGAATAAACAATATAGGGAAATTGGCAAATTTGCTTTTAAACTACATGAGATTGTTTAGATTTGTGTATGTGCTCCATTAATTGTTGGGATCAAATCTATCCTTGCAATTATAAAATTGGACTTGATTTGCCTTTATTGACTGATAGAAGAAGCTTACTCACTAGTAAGAATGTTTTGTACAATGTGACGCCAAGTGTCCTACATGCAGGCCTTTTTATAAGGGAAAAGGCTTAAATTAGCTCTTGAACTATGCGAAATGGTCCAAATTTGTTCTTGAATATTGAAGATGTTTATCAAAAAAAAAAACGATAACAATTGAATTTATACTGTGATTTTAAGGACATGTAATTTACTTAACACAAATTGAAAGAAATGCAATATTGATATTGTAATTGACTGAAAATAGGAATAAAGCAAACCAAATGAGATGTTTATCTTTGATTCTCGAGCTAAGTCACCCTCGAATCAAACAAGTACCTTACTGGAAAGTATGAATAGAATAACAAAGCATTGAGAGCTTAAAAAGATGATAAGGTGTCAATAGGATCCTTTTGATCTTTAGGCCTTCGAGAAATTTGGTCACCTTGTTGCTGATAAATTGTTTTTCGTTGTCACATGCAATTTCAGATGGTATTTCAAATCGACATACAATGTGGTCCCAAATGAAGTCGATGACTTCTTCTCCCTGACCTTTTGTTAAGCCTGTGCCTCAACCACTTAGAGAAATATTCAGTCATAAAAAAAACAAATTTGGCTTTACCTGGTGCCGATGGAAGAGGGCCGATGATATCCATTCCCCACTTCATGAACGACCACGGGGATAAAAGTGAATGCAGCAGCTCCTCGGGTTGATAAATCATCGGAGCATGTCTTTGACATTTATCACATTTTTGCACAAACTCCTTCGCATCTTTTTCCAAATCAATCCAGTAATACCCGGCTCTGATTACCTTTCGAACCAGTGATTCGGCACCTAAGTGGTTCCCATATGTGCCTTTGTGGACTTCCCTCAAAATATACTCGGTATCTCCTAGTCCTACACATATTGTCAGCGGACCGTCGAACGTCCTCCTAATTAAGGTTCGATCTTCGAACAGGCTAAATTGGGATGCCTTCGTGCATAGGACCCTCTATTCCTTTGGATCTGAAGGAAGTTTTTCATTCTTCAAATACTCTATGTATTTGTTTCTCTAATCCCAGTTCAAGATTGTGGAGTTTATCTCGGCGTGGCCTTCTTTGACCACTGACCCTATGAGTTGTGCGACATCTCCCGAATTAAGTTTGTTATCTTCAACCGATGACCCAAGGTTTACGAGGGCATCAACTTCACTATTTTGATCTCGAGGCACATGTTGTAAAGTCCATTACTTGAACCGGTGTAGAGTTACTTGTAGCTTATCTAAGTATCTTTGCATTCGTTCTTCTCGAACTTCAAAGGTTCCATTAACCTGATTCACCATGATAAGGGAGTCACATTTGGCTTCGATCACCTTCGCTCCCAAGCTTTTGGCTAGTTCGAGACCTGCAATCATGGACTCATATTCGGCCTCATTGTTAGTCCATTTTACAGTTCTAACAGATTGTCTAACTACGCTACCCGTGGGTGGTTTTAACACGATGCCGAGTCCGGACCCTTTCACGTTCGAAGCACCGTCTGTAAAGAGGGTCCAGATTCCCAAGGACATACCCGAGCTGACTAATAGTTCCCTTTCAACCTCAGATACCAGGGTCAGCGTGAAGTTAGCCACGAAGTCTACAAAAATCAGAGACTTGATGGTTGTTCGAGGTCGATACTCAATATCGTACCCGCTGATTTCTACGGCCCATTTGGCCAACCATCCCGAAAGGTCGGGCTTATGCAAAATATTTCGAAGAGTGTTACGACACATATGGGATGAAATTGAAAGTATGATTTTAGCTTTCTAGAGGCGCTTATTAAGGCGATCGCTAATTTTTCTAGATGGGGGTATCTAGTTTTGGCCTCTCCTAAGGTCCGACTAACATAATAGATAGAAAATTGCGTACCTTGTTCTTCTCGGACCACGACTCCACTTACCGCTATCTTCGATACTACTAGATACAAGTAAAGTTATTCATCTTCCCTCAGCGTGTGAAGCAGCGGCGGGCTCGATAAGTACCGTTTAAGCTCTTCCAAGGTCTATTGGCATTCTGGGGTCCATGTGAAGTTATTCTTCTTCTTTAGCAATGAAAAGAATCAGTGACTTTTATCTTATGATCTCGAGATGAATCGTCCCAGGGCAGCTATGCGCACCATTAACCTTTGCATGACTTTTATGTTATCCACTACTGTGATGTCCTCGATAGCTTTGATTTTATCGGAGTTGATCTCTATTCCTCGATTGGATACCATGAAGCCGAGAAATTTGCCTGAGCCGACCCCGAATGCACATTTTTCTGGGTTGAGCTTCATGTTGTATCTTTTTAGTATATCGAAAGTTTCCTGCAAATGCTTTAAATGGTCATCTGCTCGTAGAGACTTAACTAACATGTCATCAATATACACCTCCATTGATTTTCCTATTTGTTCTTCGAACATGCGGTTTACTAGGCGTTGATAAGTTACACCAGCATTTTTTAGTCCGAATGGCATTACATTATAGCAGTAGGTGCCGTACTTAGTGACAAACGAGGTATTTTCCTAATCTTCTGGGTTCATCTGTATTTAGTTGTACCCGAATTAGGCATCGAGAAAACTAATAATCTTGTAGACAGTCGTGGCATCGATCATGCAATCCATATTAGGCAAAGGAACAGAATCCTTGGGGCATGCTTTATTTAGGTCTTTAAAATGTTACACATTCTAATTTTATTCCCCTTCTTGGGAACTACTATTACGTTCGCTAACCATTCGAGATATTTTACTTCCCGGATGGATCCTATTTTAAGAAGTTTGATTGCCTCGTCTTTGATGAAAGCATGTTAGACCTCGTACTGGGGTCTTTTTTTTTATTTACCGGATGGAACTTCGAATCCAGGCTTAGTTTATGAGTGGTGATTTCCGATGGAGTCCTTGTCATATCGAGATGGGACCAAGCAAAACAATTCATGTTAGTTTTAAGGAATTGAATAAGTTTTCCCCTAAGCTCGGGGCTAGCCCCATGCTCAAGTATACCTTTCGTTCGGGCTGATGTTCGGTCAACGTGATTTGCTCCAGCTCTTCGACCATCGACTTGGTGGCGTCAAGGTCATCGGGGACTATGAAAGATTGAGGGACCCCATAGTCATCATCCTCGTCAATCCCCTGTGTCTCCAATTGGGTTGAGGCCGGTGTCTGTGGTTGCTATTTGACCTCCTACTTTCCCTTCGAACTTGACCCTTTCATTGATGAGAGCGCCGATATCGGTATCACTTAGCCGATGGAAAACATTTCCTTGGTGGCGGGTTGCTCCCCATAGACTGTTTTGACTTACTCTAGCATTTGGAACTTTAGAACCTAGTGAAGGGTCGAAGGCACTGCCCTCATGTTATGGATCCACGGCCTCCCGAATAAGGCATTATACCTCATATCACTCTTGATTACATGGAACTTCATTTCTTGGATGGTCCTAGCCACATTTATTGGCAAGGTTATCTCGCCTTTGGTGGTTTCACATGCCTTATTGAAGCCGTTTAGAACTCGAGCCGCGAGTACGACCTGATCTTGTAGGCCGAGCTGTTCTACGACCCTCGATCGAATTATGTTGGCCGAACTACCTGGATCAATCAAAACACGTTTAACTTGAGTCTTATTCATAAGTACAGATATTACCAATGCGTCGTTGTGGGGTTGCTCAATCCCTTCGGCTTCCTCGTTATTGAAAGACAAGGTCCCTTCTGGTAAGTAATCCCGAGTTCGCTCCTCCCTTGTGATCGATACCTTGGTGCGTTTAAATACTGGTCCTTGAGGAATATCGACTCGTCTAACGATCTTGTGAATCACGTGTTGTGGCTCTTTTTGCTCGTTTTGTCTGTTTGAATCTCTATTTTTGAAGTAATTCTTAGCCTGATCACTTAAAAATTCTTGAAGGTCCCCCTCGTTAAACAATCGGGCTACTTCCTCCCTTAATTAGTTGTCTACAATCTTCTATTTTATGACCATAGGTACCATGATACTTGTATATTTGGTTTGGATTTCTCTGGGCTGGATTGGTCTGCAGAGGCCGAGGCCATCTAATATCTTTGATACATCCGATGGTCGATACTATGGCAGAGGCAACTACGTTGAAGTTATATTCTGACAATCGCGGTGCTTCTTTGGGACCGACATCCCTGTCGAAACCACTTTTTCTCATGAGTCCACATGAACCTTGACCTCTGTCATTTCTCCGCTCATTCTGTGCAGAGTTTTGCCTAGATGCGCTGCCTCTACTGTCTCCATTATACGGTTGGTATCTATCTCTATTCAACCTTGGCTCTCAGTCGATATACCTTTTAATTCTATCTATGAGCCTGCTAGGATAAACTGACCCAGAAGGAGCTCCCAGTTGATCATCCTCGACCCTGATCTTCAGCCAATACGCCATTATGTACATCGGCCCAAGTGACAGCTGGATATTCGATCAAATTCTGCTTCAACTTCTGTAAAGCTATAGAACTCCGAATGTTGATACCTTGAGTAAAAGCTTGAACATCCCAATCATCGGTGACCGGTGGCAAATCCATTCGTTCCATTTGGAATCGAGATACGAATTCCCTGAGCATCTCGCTGTCTTTCTGCCTTACCTTGAAAAGGTCCGACTTTCTTGCAGCGACCTTAATGGCTCCGGCGTGTGCCTTTACAAAAGAATCTGCAAGCATAGCAAACAAGTCTGTAGAATTAGGTGGTAAATTATGATACCATATCATAGCACCCTTCGATAGAGTCTCCCCAAATATTTTCAGCAATACGGATTCAATCACGTCATCTTCCAAGTCATTTCCCTTGATGGCGCACGTGTATGAGGTGACATGTTCGTTTGGATCTATCGTTCCATTATACTTCAGAATCTCAGGCATACGGAACTTCTTGGCGATTGGCTTCGGAGCCGCACTCGAGGGGAAAGATTTTTGTACAAACCTTTTGGAATCTAGTCCTTTCAATATCGGTGGTGCCCCAAGGATTTGGTCAACCCTGGAGTTATAAGTTTCTACCTTCTTATCATTTTCCTCGATCTTCTTTTCCCCCTTCTCGATCCACTTTGTCAACTCCTCAAGCATTTTTTTAATAGCGAAATTGGTCTCCGATTCCTTCTCATTCGATTTCCTCGAAGCCGATTTGACCGTGTGTACAACTTTTTGGGATGGCTCGAGTTTGACCCTGTTTGGCGTGTGGTTCTGATTTTGGAGCTGAGCTATTGCTGCTTGCTGGGTCTGCACCATTTTGATGATTACTCATAAGCTAATCCCGCCATCTTCACCGCCATGTGCATTCTGAGTTGCCGATCGTGTACCCTCACGAATGCTGCTTTCGGGATCGATGGTCACATTTCCATTGATGGTTACATGTGAACTGACGTCGATTGGGTCTACGGCCGGAACTCCACCGAGGCCAGCAGGGGGTACAACGTTCCCTGGTGCAATGTTCTCATTCTCGCCATGGTGGTTGAGATCATTGTCAATGTGTTGAGGTGCTGACTGAGAGTTTGACTTTGTTAATCCTGTAATCAAAGACAATTCAAAGAACAAGCATAAAATAGTGTGTGTTACAAAAATTGTATCAGGCAATTACTATTATTCTTAGCCCCACGGTGGGCACCAAACTGTTTACCCAATAAACGGATAACAATTGAATTTATATTGTGGTTTTAAGTACACGTGATTTACTCACCACAAACTGAAAGAAATGCAATATTGATATTGAAATTGACTGAAAATAAGAATAAAGAAAACCAAATGAGATGTTTATCTTTCATCCTCAAGCTAGGTCACCCTCGAATCAAACAAGTACTTTATTGGAAAGTATGAACAGAATAATAAAGTATTGAGAGCTTAAGAAAATGATGTATTGCTTTATGTAATGTGAATATGATCCCTTTTACAAATGATCAGATCCACTTTATATAGTAGAGGAGTCCTACCTTAATTCTAAATATAGTAAGAGATCCCATGATTATCTAATTAATCGGCCTCTTCTTGACACGTGCCGAGATCCCCGCTGTGATCCTCGCTCGATTGCGGATATTCAATTTTCCATTATTTAGCTTGGTAAGCCTTCCTCGATCTCGCTCGAACTTTATCCCGCTGGATCTCAATCTTGGTCGTTCCTTGAGTCAGGAGCTTGACAATCTAACTCCATGCCACAGTCCAGTGTAACATGGGGTCGAACCTCGGCCTGTCACACCCTGGTCTCGATTAATCATAAAAGGGGCAAGCCTGATTTTGATCGTATACAGAAGAACAAGTTCACTCTTTCGGTGACGATCCACTATCTTATTCAACACTCAGAATCTCCACATGCTAAATCGTTAATGCCCAAGTTCAAAATAACCACCCTACTCAATGCTCTATGAAAATAAACAATTTTACTAAGTATAAAGCTTTATCTTCATTTTTTATCATGCCCAACTATGCCTTATAAAAAGGACTAAGCGGTCGTTGCAAATATAATTCGGTTTACAAGTCTGGAGTCGAATCCCACGGAGAACTAAGGTTTAGCTACAACTGTTCATTATCACCAAGAAGACAAGCTTGAACAATTCCTAACTTATAGCTATTTAGATTTTTGTATTTAACTAATTAACTAATAAATTAAAATAGTAAATTAACAACTAAAGATCCTAAGGGTTGGAGAAAAGATTAAGGAGGTCTAGAATTATGATTTCCCCTATTGTCAAGATCCTTCCCGCTATATTTGCTATTAATTTGCCTAAGTCTTCTCTACCGATCATGAGCACTCCGGCTGTCGTAACTCTCTCCCGAGTAATTATCATAATATACTAGACATATTCTCCAGAATTACGCTAGCTAACTTTAATTGCAGCTCACTTAGATCGCGCTAAGGTTTCGTTATCCCTAATCCCACCTTTAAACCCTTGGTATTGATCCCTCATATACATTAGGAGTGATGATGTTCCACAACTACCTAAATATACACTCTCTCCCAAGTAATGCACACTAAATAGGAATAGCTAATTGAGGGCCCTTCAATCAACAACAATAAGCATATAGTTGAACAAATAGAGATAATACTACGGCAAATCTATATTAACATAACGAGAAAATCATCCTTCAACAGATTCCATCAAAACCCTAGATAACAAATTAGCTATTCATAATAGTATGCATAAATACAATACTAGAATTCATAACCAATAATGGAAAATAGGAAGAAGGAAGTGAAAAAATCGTAGAAGAATTCTCCGCCTTGCTCCTAGTGTGTTCTTGCCTCCTTAGGTCGAATCTCTGGTTTCCACGACGGCTCTGTGCTCTTCCTAGGTCGAAAGCGTGTCTAGCGTCACCAAAATAATGTTTTCCATGTATATATACCGAGTAGGGTCGGGCCTAGACGAAAACACCTTTTCTCGTGCGAAATAGGACAATCACTCTGTAAAATTTGTACAGGCACGCCGCACGCTGCAACGTACTGTGCGGCGCGGTAGTGGGGAAGTTCAGAGAGTTGTTTTCTGAGAGACTGTTGGAAAATTACACAGATGCGGTGCGGCGCGGTAGTTGGAATTCACAAAAATGCAAAACATGAAAGTTGTAGACCTTTGAAATAGCTTTCTAACGATATATTGTGGAGCCCAAACGGAGTTCTGAGCAACAATTTATGTGTATTTTACTAGACAATGCACCTATGCCCGCTCGATTCTTCATTTCGTTCTTAACTATCATCCGTTGATCCCCGAACACGATCCCGGCTTGATTCCTTGGGCTTTTTCTCAGACTTCAAAGCTCCATATTATAATCTTAGGGTACATAAATTTATTCCATAAAAAGAGCGTTAAAACATAAAGTAAAAAGGTTAGTATATTATTAAAAATCAAATTAGTGTCTGAGAAAGCACAATCAAAGTTAAATTCTAAACAAGAACAAGTTTTCAAGACTATATTATAAAGAGTTGACTCTTTTATAACGGAATTATTCTTTGTAGATGCCTTCAGCAGAATCCAAAATAATATATTCATGTCATGCATTACTTGTAAATATCATATCAAGAGACATGACACTATTAGCAATAATAGCAAGTGGTGTACCAACAACGATTTTATTATGAGGCCACCCACTTTAGATTTAATATACCTCTTCAAACAACTTATATAACCATCACAAATATATCAAAGTAGAGCAATGATGCTTAATCTATAAGGAAAGCAAAATTGATAATATGGGATGAAGCACTTATGGCTAAGTGTCAAACAATCGAAATGATTTCCCGGAGTTCTAGAGATATATTGGATATTAATGAACCATTTGGTGTTAATGATTTGTAATGTGATTTATGTCAAGTATTACCAGTAGTTCCAATAGACAAAAGCAGAGACTGTAAAAGCTAGCTTGCCAAAGTTATACTTCTAGCCTCAAATGAAAAGATTCAACTAACAAGCAATATAAAGTAAGAACAGATCCAGTATTCAGTGTCTCCTTGCTTTGTGTCAAAAATAAAGAAGAGTATTCAATAAAAGATGATTTGGTTCATCCTGAACACTTGGTTATCAATCCCAATGGTAATGGCAGTGTATTTAATCATAAAAATATTTCTGTCATTAGATTAAAACTCAATTTGCGCAAATCGCGTGATAGAATTAAAAAGATATCTTAGCTAGCAGAAATGGTTGATCAACTAAATAAAATATTGATTGCAAAATTTTATAGTAAAGACAAAATATTTTTCTATTTTTGACTCCGCTAAAAATGATACAAATAATTATTACCAAAAAGAATATTTAAATACTTTAATACCAAATGGCCTTTTACCATACATGTTTGTTGTCAAGTTTATTATTTTTTACGTACGTTGGTCTCGCCGTTTATAGAATAGACTAAGTTAAACTTGATATTCCATTGTATATAGGTTGATTTTGAAGAAAAATATGTCCGTCATGCTACTGAAAAACTTAGATACGCCGAATAAATTATGTAATAGCACACAAATAATATAAAAAAGTTTTGACAATAACATCATACATGTAAAAATTATGATACTGGTCAATGTACTTCTAAGTATATTCTTATCCCTGAATTTCACTTTCGTCTTTCGAAATTAAGGAATATCGTTTTAAATTTGTGGGAAAATAATTTTTAATATATTTATATTTTGCAAATATAATAAATAAAGCCCAAGGACAAACATCCTAAATATTGGACTATATTTACCACAATATATTTTCTTGCATGAACAACTGTATGTTTCACTTTCAAAAGAGAGATCAAGATCGACAACAAGAATTTTGGTTAAGGCAGAACAACCAAAGTATTGGGAGGAAACATACACAAAAAATATTATCCACAAAGAAGTATTTGTTAAGATGACATCATATTAAATATTTTTAAGCTATAATACATAATTATCCAACTAATATGACAAAATTTATCATTTGTGTAAGTTTTGATGATATCCTTTTAATTCTAAATTCATGTATTATGCTAATGTAATAATATTTTTCGGCATTTAGACGATTGTATTATTATTATACATAAAATTTCTCTTATTAATTAAATTTATTACTCCTTCATATAAATAAATGTTCAAATCATCACGTGCCAATATTAACATGCAACGCACATTCATAGATACTAGTATTATTATAAAAGCATCAATAAAATATCGGTTTATAAAAATAACCTTATAATATTAAGCATAATAAATCACAACAAAAGGACATTACCGGAATTCTAGACATTTGTAATCCTATTAGTTTTAGGACATAATATTACAAGTTTGGAATCCTACATGATTACATTTAGGAATCTGTGATGACCCAAAAGGTCATCACTTGTTTTAAAAAAATGAATTCTGCATTCTGAGGCCTTAAAAACCTCTCTTAGTCTTACCTCGATTTGTGTGCGCAGCCCGGACGCATAGCCGGAAAGCCAATATGTGAAAATCTATGAAAAATGATAAATTTTGACTATAAAATGAATTAAGTTGACTTCGGTCAACATTTTGGGTAAACAGACTCGGACCTGTGATTTGATGGTCCCGAAGGGTCCGTAGGAAAATATGGGACTTGGGTGCATGCCCGGAATCGAATTCCGAGGTCCCAAGCCTGAGAAATAACTTTTTAAAGAAAATTGTTTTCTAAAATTATTTATGAGATTTGAAAATGAAATGTGATTAAAACTTGATGGTATCGGGCCCATATTTTGGTTTCGGCGCCCGATACAGGTCTTATATATGATTTAAGACGAGTGTGTGAAATTTGGTAAGAAACGGACTTGAAACAACGTGAAACGGATTGTTTTTGAGAAAATTGGAAATTTGAAGTTCTTAAGAAAATTTCATGATTTTGATTCTAAATTCATAGTTGTTGATGTTATTTTAGCGATTTGAATGCACGAGCAAGTCCATATGATGTTTTTAGGTAGGTGTGCATGGTTGGTTTGGAGCCTCGAGGGCTCGTATGAATTTTGGATAGGCCATGGAGCGGAATTTTGACTTAGGATGTTACAGATTTTGAACTGATGTATTGCAGGCCTGCAGGCTTCGCATTTGCAAAGCTTGGCTCGCAAATGTGAGATCGCATTTGCGACATAGCAACTAGCCTAGGCCAGCAATATCTCGCAAATGGGAGGTTCCCATCGCAAATGCGATTCCCCCCAGCTACTGCCTTATTCACAAATGTGACTCGTGTATCACAAATGCGATTTCGCATTTGCGAGAGGTCTATCGCAAATGCGACATTTTGTTCGCAAATGCGAACATAGCAGAGGTGGGGGTAGAGGTGTTAGATGTGGAGGTAGAGGTACTAGAGGTGGAGCTCAGACCGCTAGAGGTGGAGGCCATCCAACTGCAGGCCGTCCCAAGGATGTAGTTCAAGGTGGTGGGGCCCAACCTCGATGTTATGCTCTTCCAACTAGGCCCGAGGCTGAGGCTTCAGATGTGGTTATCATAGGTACTGTTCTGGTTTGTTATAGAGATTCTTCAATGTTATTTGATCCAGGGTCAATATACTCGTACGTGTCATCTTATTTTGCACTGTATCTGGTCATGCCTAGTGATTCATTGAGTGTTCCTGTTTATGTGTCCACACTGGTGTGTGATTCTATTGTGGTAAATTGAGTCCATCGCTCTTGTATAGTTATGATTGGGGGTCTTGAGACTCGAGTAGATTTGTTGCTTTTGGACATGGTCGACTTTGATGTTATATTGGGGATGGACTGGTTATCACCTTACCAAGCTATCTTGGACTGTCATGCCAAGACTATGACCTTAACTTTACCGAGTTTGCCTCGTTTAGAGTGGAGAGGGACTCTTGGTCATTCTACCCGTAGTGTTATCTTTTATGTGAAGGCTTGAAGTATGGTCGAGAAGAGGTGTTTGGCCTATTTGGCATATGTTCGTGATTCTAATGCTGAGGTTCCTTCCACTGATTCTGTACTCGTTGTTCGTGAGTTTCCTGAGGTGTTCCCTTCAGACCTCTTGTGTATGCCACCCAACAGGGATATTGACATTTGCATTGATTTGGCTCCGGGCACTCAGCCCATTTCTATCCCGCTATATCGTATGGCCCCTCCTGAGTTGAAAGAATTGAAGGAGCAGTTGCAAGACTTGCTTGATAAGGGTTTCATTATACCTAGTATTTCTCCTTGGGGTGTGTCGGTGTTTTTGTTAAGAAGAAGGATGGGTCGATGAGAATGTGTATTGAATACCGGCAGCGGAACAAGGTTACAATCAAGAATAAGTATCCATTGCCGAAGATTGATGATTTGTTTGATCATCTTCAGGGTGCCAAGGTGTTTTCGAAGATTGACTTGAGATCTGGCTACCATCAGTTGAGGATTAGGGCATCCGATCCCTAAGACAGCTTTCCGCACTCGGTACGGGCATTATGAGTTCTTGGTTATGTCATTCGGGTTGACAAATGCCCCTGCAACTTTTATGGATTTGATGAACCGAGTGTTCAGGCCTTACTTGTATTCGTTCGTGATAGTCTTCATTGATGATATTTTAATATAGTCCCGCAGCCGGAAGGAGCACGAGCAACATCTTAGAGTGGTTCTTCAGACCTTGAGGGATAGTCAGTTATATGCTAAGTTCTCAAAGTGTGAGTTCTGGTTGACTTCACTTGCATTTTTGGGTCATGTTGTATCAGCATAGGGTATTCAGGTTGATCTGAAGAAGATTGAGGCAGTTAAGAATTGACCTAGACCAGCAACAGCTACAGAGATCCGGAGTTTCTTAGGGTTGGCAGGCCACTATCGTCGGTTCGTGGAGGGGTTTTCATCTGTCGCAGCCTGATGACTAGATTGACCTAGAAAGATGCCCAGTTCAAATGGTCGGACGAGTGTGAGGCGAGCTTTCAAAAGCTCAAGATAGCCCTGACTACAGCACCGGTGTTGGTTTTGCCCGCGGGTTTAGGGCCTTATATAGTTTACTTGATGCGTCTCGTATTGGGCTTGGTGCAGTATTGATGTAGGATGGCAAGGTCATTGCCTATGCTTCGCGGCATTTGAAGATTTATGAAAATAACTATCCAGTTCATGATTTGGAGTTGGCAGCCATTGTTCACGCGTTGAAGATTTGGAGGCATTATCTGTATGGCATGGCATGTGAGGTGTTCACGGATCACAAGAGTCTACAGTATTTGTTCAAGCAAAAGGAGTTGAATTTGAGGCAGATGAGGTGGTTGGAGTTGTTGAAAGATTATGATATCACCATCTTATATCATCCGGGAAAGGCCAATGTGGTGGTCGATGCTTTGAGTAGGAAGTCAGCCAGTATGGGTAGTCTTGCTTATATTTCGGTCGGTGAGAGACTGCTTGCTTTGGATGTTCAGGCTTTGGTCAATCAGTTCGTGAGGTTGGATATTTTTGAGCCCAGTCGTGTGTTAGCTTGCACAGTCGCTCGTTCTTCGTTATTGGAGCGTATCCGTGAGCAGCAGTATGATGATCCCCATTTGTGTGTCCTTCGAGACACGATGCAGCACGGAGGTGCCAAGCATGTTGCCTTAGGTGATGATTGAGTTTTGAGATTGCAGGGTCGAGTTTGTGTTCCTAATGTGGATGGTCTTCGAGAGTTGATTTTAGAGGAGGCCCATAGCTCCCGGTACTCTCATCTGGGCGCCGCGAAGATGTATCAGGATTTGCAGTAGCATTATTGATGGCGGAGAATGAAGAAGGATATCATTGCATACGTCTCTCGGTGTTTGAATTATCTGCAGGTCAAGTATGAGCATCAGAGGCTGGGTGGTTTGTTCCAGAAGATTGAGATTCCTGAGTGGAAGTGGGAGCGAATCGCTATGGACTTCGTTGTTGGACTCTCACGGACTCAGAGGAAGTTCTATGCAGTGAGGGTTATTGTCAATAGGCTGACTAAGTCAGCGCATTTCATTCCTGTGGCAGCCTTATATTCTTCTTAGAGGTTAGCTAAGATCTATATTCGGGAGATTGTTCGTCTTCATGGTGTGCCCGAGTCTATCATTTTGGACCGAGGTACGCAGTTTACTTCGTATTTCTGGAGAGCAGTTCAGCGAGAGTTGGGCACACGGGTTGCGTTGAGCACGACATTTCATCCTCAAACGGACGGGTAGTCCGAGCGGACTATTTAGATTTTGGAGGATATGTTCTGAGCTTGTGTTTATGGTCGATGAGCGAGTTTTGCTTTGAGTGTCGCCTATGAAGGGTGTGATGAGATTTGGGAAGAAGGGCAAGCTTAGCCCTAGGTTCATTGGCCCATTTGAGATTCTTGATCGAGTGGGAGAGGTGGCTTATAGACTTGCGTTGCTGCCGAGCTTATCAGCCGTGTATCTAGTGTTTCATGTGTCCATACTTCGGAAGTATCACAACGATCCATCCCACATATTAGATTTCAGCACTGTCTAGTTGGACAAGGACTTGTCTTATGAGGAGGAGCCGGTAGCTATTCTAGACCGGCAGGTTCGCCGGTTGAGATTGAAGAGTTTTCCTTCTGTTCGTGTTCAGTGAAGAGGTCAGCCTCCTGAGGCATCGACCTGGGAGTTTGAGTCCGATATGCGGAGCCTTTATCCCCATCTTTTCCCCGACTTAGGTACTTCCTTCCTCTGTCCGTTCGAGGAAGAACGGTTGTTTTAGAGGTGGAGAATGTGATGATCCAAGAGGTCTTTTAAATGAAATTCTACACTCCGAGGCTTTAAAACCTCTTTTAGCATCACCTCGATTTGTTTGCGCAGTCCGAGCGCGTAGCCGGAAAGATTATATGTGAAAATATGTGAAAAATGATAAGTTTTAACTATAAAATGGATTAATTTGACTTCGATCAACGTTTTGGGTAAACGGACCCGGACCCATAATTTGATGGTCCCGGAAGGTCTGTAGGAAAATATGGGACTTGGTCGTATGCCCGGAATCGAATTTCGAGGTCCCAAGCCCGAGAAATAAATTTTATAAAGAAAATTATTTTCTAAAATTGTTTAAAGGATTTGGAAATGAATTTTGATCAGAACATGTTGGTATCGGGCCCGTATTTTGGTTCAGGCACCCGGTACAGGTCTTATATGTGGTTTAAGATAATTTTGTGAAGTTTGGTAAGAAATGGAGGTCATTTGACGTGATTCGGACCTTAAATGCAAATTTGGTGTTTTAAGAAGTTTTGAAATAATTCTTTGATTTTGAGGTTTAATTCGATGTTAATGATCTTATTTTGGTGATTTGATAGCACGAATAAGTTCATATGATGTTTTTGAGTTAGTACATATGTTTGGTTTGGAGCCCCGAGGGCTCGGGTGAGTTTTGGATATGTTTCGGAAGGTTTTAAACTCTTAAAAAGTTGCAGGTTTTCAGTTGCTGGTATTTTGGTATTTCCTTATTCGTGTTCGCGGGAGGACCTTCACGAACGCGATGAGTTAATTGTGCTAAAAGAAAATTCCTTCTATGCGAACGCGAGACCCAGTTCGCGAAAGCGAAGCTTTGAGGGGTTTTCCCTTTGCGAACGCGAACGTGGTATCGCGAATGTGAAGGCTTATAGCCTGGGCAGGGGGAGGGGTACTGTACCCTACGCGAACGCGACCACCTGGACACGAACGCTAAGGCTTGAGGAGTTTCTTCTCCACGAACGCGAGCCCACTTACACGAATACGAAGGTCTCTCAGGCCTGACTCATCGCGAACACGATGAGCCTATCGCGAATGCGAAGACTATTTTCGCCCAGTTATCTTAAGTTTCAAAAACAGAACACATTACGGAATTTCCACAATTTTTAATAAACTTCATCTTCTCCACACCTCTTGGGCGATTTTTGAAGAACTTCTTCACCATAACCTCTTGGGTAAGTAATCTTTGACTTGTTTTCTTCAATTTTTATCAACACCCACTAGATTTCTAGGCCTAAAACATGTGATTAAGGGTAGAAAATTAGGGATTTGGGTAGAGTTAGGACTTTTTGATTATTTGGGAATTTGACCTCGTTTTGGGGTCGGATTTTAAAACAAATTATATATTCGGGCTCGTAGGTGAATGGGTGATCGGGTTTTGGTCCAAATCTCGTATTTTGACCAAGCGTGTCACGACCCAAACCGATGGGCCACGACGGGCACCAGTACCTTACTCAACCGAGTACCAACGTAACATATCTTTCTTATTACATCATCATATACACGTGACATAGGGGCCTAATAGGCTAACATAATGATTTATCAACTCAAAATATAGGCTGACAAGGCCGGACAATCTTTCACGTATATGACATATGTCTACAAGCCTCTAAGAATACATAAATATCATAAAGGTCGAGACAGAGTCTCGCCATACCAAACAATATACGTCTAACTCATACTAACCAAACAAGCAACCCCGAAGCAAATGGAGCGCACCAACATCTTCACTGAGCTGATAGCCTACATGGAGGACTCTCGACCTGTCTATCGGGACCTGCAGGCATGAAACGTAGTGTCCCCAAGCAAAAGAGACGTCAGTACGAATAATGTATTGAGTATGTAAGGTACATAAATAAGTACATAAGAGACATGGAAGAAATATAGAGTACATGACTCAACCTGTAAGTCTGAATAACTTTGCAAATCATAAATTACTTTTAGCGTCATGCATATGCGTATGACTGTCATGTCGTGCATAGGTACATGTTTCATAACATCATCAGCCTCTGAGGGCATCCCATCATATCATATCGGCCATTGTGGGCAAAATCATCATCGTATACCAGATGATCAGGTGGTGGTGCGTATATAATGCCATAACCTTTCCCATATCCCATATACATATATATACATACATATATATGCGTATATAATGCCATTTGAGTACATACATATATATGCGTATATAATGCCTTTTAAATCATACTTCAGCTACTGTGGGTAACATCATCATCATATACCAGCTGATCAGGTGGTGGTGCGTATATAACGCTGTAACCTTTTCCCATATCCCATAAACATATATTTACATATATACACGTATATAACGCCATCTGATCATGGGTCATTGCACATGTATAAATGAGTGAAATGCATGAAAAGTACATGATAATCTGGATATTCCTTCCGGATAAGCTTTTTCAACTGCGTATTATTCTGAGACCCGTGAACAGAAGATAATAATAATTCTCATGGGGAATCAAGAATATAGACACCCCTACTATTTCTATGAATAGAGTAATTTATAGAAAACTGTGTATTTGCTCGTTTCTTTAGTATAATTTGGATCATGCCAAAAGAAAGAAGGGAGGGCCTTAACATACCTGTTTCTGCGAAATGTGAACGAAATTATACCTAAATCCCTTAACAAATTTGTTCTGCCTTGGATGATTCTGAACCAACGAACAGACTTTAAATTTTTTAAGCTTGCTACAATGTTTTGAAGCTTCTGTTTCCTAGTACTTCGTTTCAACCCAAAATAATTAAATAAAGCTTAAAGGTTTTTAAAAGATGTTGAGGGCAGATTCTTGGAATAGACTTTTCTAAGTCTTTCTAAGATTTTAATCTAAAGCCTTACGTTTCTGATTCTTGCTTTTGGAAAGAATGACATCTTTAAGTCATTTTTTGGCTCACCTTTAGACTTGGCAGATCATTTGGTTAATTAGCCAATTTTTTGTTTAAGCCTAGGTGGCAAATAAGTGACTATTTAGTCACCTCTTAACTTAGTGGCTTCTTGCCACGTAGTTGGGGATAATTATTAGGGTTTTTTTCGCCTATTAGTTAATCGGGTAATGTCCTATTACCCGGTAATTAATCAATTACCCGCATAATTTAAAAATTATCTCAAATTACTTAAAATTCTACTTATTTTTAATATAATTTATATATTATACTACCGTGTTCACATGGTACCTTGTAGGGTACTAGCCCATAAATATCGGGTATTATCGCTCGATCCGTATTTTATTCGAAATTGACCACTTTCAATGAAACTCGTTTTCTTTAATCTGTGTACTCTCTTATTCTTCATATCACTCATTTATTGCTTGCTATAAATAGCGTAAGTACGTTAACATCGAGATGATTTCATCCCCGAGTCTTACATCGGTTAACTAAAAACGAATTTTTAACGTTCAATACTTCAGGGTGCAACATCTAACTTAATACTGCGAAACGTGACATCACCGTAATGTAATACTGCAGGATGTGACATCTCATAAATTTATTTATGGCATATTTTCATGTACAAAAATATAGGGTGTAACATTATTCCCCCCTTTGGAACATTCGTCCTCGAATGTTGACTGATGCACTTATCGTTCTCATATCCCATAGCTCTTGAGAATACTTTAGTAGTCCTCTTGCCATCTAGGCAACTATTCTATGAATAAGTCCAAAGGCTAGGGCATTCCCCCCTTTAGGCTTCTTTCCCACGCCATCACTTGTGATCGAATTCCTTTCAATATCGTAACTCTTGCTACTTTCGATCATGCAGCTTCTACGATACTGACCTTGTAAGTGTGCCTATGAGACTCTCCTCTCCTTTTTCCTCCAGTTTTTAGCCAATCCTGAAGCTCTTCGCTTGGTATTTTGTCGAGCTTACGAATATTGCTATATCTTATTTATAGACGTGGTTATCCATTTGTATGACTTTACTGCATCTACATAGGTCATACTATGCCATAACTCTTACTTTGATTTATCGTTATTGAGGTCTGCTACCAAATCCCAGCTTACTCTCATTGCTTCTTCCATATGTATAAATTTAAGTCCCTTAATGCTTCCTCATTACTGTTCATCTTTAGCATGACGGTCTAATCTTATCTCATGCTTTGTAACTTATGTCCATCCATTGTTGATTCACCTCAATATTTATCTACAATATACCATTGCTAACTTAACTTTTTATGTAATATTGCTGCTAGGATTCACGTTTTATCGGGGAACGTCTGAAATGATTAGATTGATCCATTTGGGGAGATACCCTGCTTTCATAACCGTACCTCACAGCATCCCAATGCGATTCACCTTGCATGGGTACTTTAATCCTGTCCAATTCATAAGATCCATTTCTTTTCTTCGTTGAATCATTTCTCAATCGAAGGCCTAAACATCATCATTTATCTATCACGATTACATTATTATTCTATTAGCAGGGCATCATTTCATCTCTTCTAAATGTTACTAGTCTTAGACTCCTTTGAGTTCATTCAGATTATACTGAGCTTTCTATAACTTATAGGAATCATCAGCTCCCTTGTTTTCACGGGCTTAATCCCGAGGACTTATCCATTTTCGTCATCTTCTCACTTGCCCTTCTCTTATCCTTACTCTTGTCTTTCTAAAACCTTATCGTTACATCATACTTAAGCTTGCGACAGATTTCCTTGTGCCTTTTTGGAACATCGAAACATCACATTGTCTCTAACTCTTCTTTCAATCTCTAATTAGACCTTTTGGTACTTAGAAACCATAGGCTGGAAGGTATGCTACTGACGACGCTGCTATCATTCCTGGATACTGAATCCCTGCACTTCTAGCCCCTTTTCCACAGTATGGACTAGTCATAACCTTCTGTATTTGAGTATATTATATGTTGTTCACCTTTTCTTTACTTACCTTAAAATATTGCCTCACATTCTTCTATCTCTTTCATAACCTCCCTTCCACATAGGCATAATTTATCTCCACAACCTGAAGCTATATTATAATACTTGCACCTTTGGTGCATACACAATCCGGTGGGAGCTTCATACTAACTTCTTATGAGGCTGGTACTCTTCAGCTGGCTTCATCGTAGAGCTGTTATAAAATATGGCTACTGTGTTATCTCTCTTATACCTCTGCTATTTAAGAGTGATCTTGAGGTCTATAATTCTCCTGGTCCCTCCTGTTTTGCTTAGTCGATGTAACTCTTTAGTTTCCTCTTCTTTCTAATCAGCCTTTATGTAGGCTTAAGCTATCTTCTGATCTGCGGCTCCTAGTATTAGTTATTACTTTTGCCTTTCATAGGCACTGAGGGATATTCATGATCAAATCCTTTAACACTTCAATCCTTCGTCTATGACCTGGGCTCAATTCTTTCTTTTAATGTATACCAGAATCTTCTACGACTGTATATGCTGCAGGTATAGAACTCCAAACTCTTAAGTACGTTCATAACGTTACCAACTCGAGATTATTGATCGAGTAATTCCTTTCGTTCCTTCCTAGCTTTCTTCAACATAGGCTATTACTTTTCCTAGACTTTTTTTTCCTTGTTGCATGCATACTTAGCTTATCTTAGTTCCTATGCATGCCAGAGTTTTCGTGCAACTCATATGATCTCGAATATTACTTTTAATTGTACTTCCCGTTCATTAAACATGGTAGGTGCCATTTTCCTTTGGAGTGCTTACAATGTTGTTGTGAGACTGTTGTTACACAACTATTTCCTCTTTAGATCATTGTGCTTAGGTTGAAGCCTGCTTCCTATTTCCTTAGCTAGTCTTTTGTTGTAGTACTTAGGGAGAACCCTTGACTATCGTAAAGTTGTGAGAGTATTACGGACCTTTTGATGTCCTTCCTTGCCCATAATCATTTGTAGCTGCCTACCTCCATGCCCTTGTTCTTGTAGGGTTGCTTCTAAATTGACATTTTGATTGCCTTCCCACTGGCACTTTCTTTTATCCTCGTTACACTCATACAGTATCTTTAGCTACCGCGACTCTTGTTTGAATATATCTCAAATATTATAATGATATTCTTCGAGGCTGAACTCTCCATGTTGGGTTCTACTATATTTATCTCACACAATCTGATGACTCGTCTGTAACCTCCTGTTTAGCCATAACTGGGATCTTCCTGACCAATTACTAACTACTCGTTGCCCCATTCTCATATCAATATTCCTCGTAATCATTCATGGATTATCTTCTTTGTCTTAACTTACATCTCGCATTGGCTTCTTATTTATTAATAACAGCTCGGGCAAGAACCTTTACATCTCCTTCTTGCCGTCGTGCTTGCACAATATTCTTGAATTGTAGCGTATCTATAAGATTTGGATAAGTGCCATCTTATTCCTCTTTCATTTATCGCATTCTTCCTTTACCATTCCATAGTCACTAAAACCATTTAATTCTGACTTAATGTCATATAAAGGGGTGTACTAAAAGCTTAAGCCATAAGGATCTACTTATAGATGTTTTCCCTCTTCATCCTTGGCGTCGTTTCTCAACATCAATTATCCTTACTCGCCTTGCGGCAATTCTCCTGTAAAAAGGATGACAAATTCCCTTACTCGCGAGGGTGAAACATAGCGTAACTAGCACATACAGTCTCTTAAGCTTAACTTTGCTCACACATTGCTTGCTCTTAGGAAGCTTTTCCTTGAATGACTTTTCTCTGAATTCATCGTGAATCTTCTTCTGTGGTCCATTCTATTTCCGTCGGAACGAAATCTGAAATTCCCATGATGTCGATTACTTTCCAATCATTCAGTTCCTAATTCATATTTAGTTTATCTTGTTTACCAGTCCATACTGATTTATATTACTCTGGGGATTAACTCTCCCCTCTGGTAGTCGCGTTGGAGTCACGAACTTATTTCTCCAAATGAGGATATAACCTTATGGCTTATACTCTTTCGTTGTCTTAAGGCCCATCAGCTTTCGTCTCTTCCTTCATTTGACTATAGGTTCTGTAACACTCTACCGTTTTCATCCATGTATCACATCTTATTCATAATTCCTTATCTCTCTTCTTATTACTTTGCTAATATTTCTGTATATCCCTTTTCTTATGAAAACTTCAATACGACATTCTTTCACTTTTAGCTTCCCTTTGCTCCATCCAATGGCTCTTTGGGTTGCCCAACATCCTCGCTCTACTGGGGACGCGAGACACACTAAGGTAATATGTATCTCTTCAAGGCTTCTAGTTCATGTCTTTGTAGTACTCCTATCTGGCTGCACTATTTTAAAGTGTACTATCTGTGTATCTCACAAGGAGATTTACTCGTACACTTGCAATATCCTTCGGAAATGTCAACTGATGTAATCAATTCATCCATCATATCTTCTTACACTACTTTTGTTAACCCCTATAGGGCATATCTGGAAGGGGTGCGACCAATTGTATATACCTCTGTTACTACTGAATATAACTCAAAAATCTTATGTTCCTCTGCCTCAATTATAAACGTTGTTAACCTTCATTAACTGGGTACCTCGTACCCTTTTTCACCTTGCTCCTTTTACTTTCTGACACTTGTACTTATCTTCTTAATCTCTCATTGTCCTTTACCATAAAGATGGATAGGCATTCCTGCCTTAAGGCTTCTTATCAGGAAGCTTACACCTTTCCGTACACCCATAATCTGCTAAATACCTCATATTTACTTATCGTAGGCATCATACAAAAATCCAATTCCTCTGACTCAGCTCGTCCACAACTATCTCTCTTTCCAACCTTCCTTCCGGATATGTCGGTATCGTCTTATTACGAATAAAAAAAATTTCGAAATTTGAATTTTTATAAGTGGGCTCTACCACACGATCTAGAGTAAGAAGAAAGAGTGACAATCCTAAATGCCCCGTAGCCTCCTGCTTATAAGTGTGGTGCACGACACACCCATAAACAAGACTCTACTAGACACGGCTTGTAGACTCCCTAGGAAAGAACTGCTCTGATATCACTTTTGTCACGACCCAAACCGATGGGCCGCGACGGGCACCCGATACCTTACTCAACCGAGTATCAATGTAACATATCTTTCTTATTACATCATCATATACACGTGACATACGGGCCTAATAGGCCAACATAATCATTTATCAACTCATAATATAGGCCGACAAGGTCGTACAATCTTTCATGTATATGAAATATGTCTACAAGCCTCTCAGAATACATAAATATCATAAAGATCGAGACAGAGTCCCGCCATACCAAACAATATACGTCTAACTCATACTAACCAAACAAGCAACTCCGAAGCAAATGGAGCGCACCAACATCTTTCACTGAGCTGATAGCCTACATGGAGGACTCTCGACTTGTCTATTGGGACCTGCGGGCATGAAACGCAGCATCCCCAAGCAAAAGGGATGTCAGTACGAATAATGTACTGAGTATGTAAGGCACATAAATAAATACATAAGAGACATGGAAGAAATATAGAGTACATGACTTAACCTGTAAGTCTGAATAACTTTGCAAATCATAAATTACTTTTAGCGGCATGCATATGCGTATGACTGTCATGTCATGCATAGGTACATGTTTCATAGAATCATCAGCCTCTGAGGGCATCCCATCATATCATATCGGCCACTGTGGGCAAAATCATCATTGTATACCAGCTGATCAGGTGGTGGTGCGTATATAACGCCATAACCTTTCCCATATCCCATATACATATATATACATACATATATACACGTATATAACGTTGTTTGATTACATACATATATATATATATTCGTATATAATGCCATTTGAATCATATTTCAGCCACTTTGGGCAACATCATCATCATATACCAGCTGATCAGGTGGTGGTACGTATATAACGCTGTAACCTTTTCCCATATCCCATATACATATATTTACATATATATGCATATATAACACCATCTGGTCATGGGTCAATGCACATGTATAAATGAGTGAAATGCATGAAAAATACATGATAATCTCGATATTCCTTCCGGATAAGCTTTTTCAACTGCGTATTATTCTGAGACCCATGAACAAAAGATAATAATAATAATTCTCATGGGGAATCAAGAATGTAGACACCCCTACTATTTCTATGAATAGAGTAATTTATAGAAAACTGTGTATTTGCTCATCTCTTCAGTATAATTTGGATCATGCCAAAAGAAAGAAGGGAGGGCCGCCTTAACATACCTGTTTCTGCGAAATGTGAAAGAAATTACACCTAAATCCCTTAACAAATTTGTTCTGCCTTGGATGATTCTGAACCAACGAATGGACTTTAAATTTCTTAAGCTTGCTCCAACGTTTTGAAGCTTCTGTTTCCTAGTACTTCATTTCAACCCAAAATAATTAAATGAAGCTTAAAGGTTTTTAAAAGATGTTGAGGGAAGATTCTTGGAATAGACTTTTCTAAGTCTTTCTAAGATTTTAATCTAAAGCCTTACGTTTCTGATTCTTGCTTTTGGAAAGAATGACATCTTTAAGTCATTTTTTTGGCTCATCTTTAGACTTGGCAGATCATTTGGTTAATTAGCCAATTTTTTGTTTAAGCCTTGGTGGCAAATAAGTGACTACTTAGTCACCTATTAACTTAGAGGCTTCTTGCCACGTGGTTGGGGATAACTATTAGGGTTTTTTTCCCGCTTATTAGTTAATCGGGTAATGTCCTATTACCCGGTAATTAATCAATTACCCACATAATTTAAAAATTATCTCAAATTACTTAAAATTCTACTTATTTTTAATATACTTTATATATTATACTACCGTGATCACATGGTACCTTGTAGGGTACTAGCCCATAAATATCGGGTATTATCGCTCGATCCGTATTTTATTCGAAATTGACCACTTTCAATGAAACTCGTTTTCTTTAATCCGTGTACCCTCTTATTCTTCATAACACTCATTTATTGCTTGCTATAAATAGTGTAAGTACGTTAACTTCGAGATGATCTCATCCCCGAGTCTTTAATCGGTTAACTGAAAACGAAATTTTAACGTACAATACTTCAGGGTGCAACATCTAACTTAATACTGCGTAACGTGACATCACCGTAATTAATACTGCGGGATGTGACATCTCACTTCCGGGTTCTCATTAATTTATTTATGGCATATTTTCATGTACAAAAATATAGGGTGTAACAAAGTGGGTCCGGGGTCAATTTTTAACTTTTGGGAAGAATGATTAGAAAACTATAATTAAGCATTGGAATTGGATTGTTTAGCGTTTATTTATGTTATTAAGTCGATTATGTATAGATACAATTGATTTGCAGACGAATTCAAAAGGAAAGGCGATGTTTGAGGCTTGAGTTGGTCGTGGAAGTTCGAGGTAAGTATTCGGTCTAACCTTAGCTTGAGGGATTAGGAGTTGTGTGATATTTGCTATTTGCTTCTTGTTGAGTACGACATATAGGCATGGTGACGAGTATCTATACGTTGGTGTCGAGCATGACCGTGAGTTTTGAATTGAAATTGTTGTGTTCTTAAATGATATTACGGATGCTTTAATTGATGATTCGCGATATTGAGCAAGTATTGTGTTTCTTTTCGTGGAAGTAACTTATGACTGAGTATTGGTGTTAGCTGAGATGAATAGATGTTGGGTTAGGATTGGTTATAGTTGTTTCTCCCTTTCCGAGACGTAATTACTTTTACTGTTGAATCCCTTACCGGGATGGAGTAGTTCATTGTTGATCCCTTGCTGGGACTCGTGGCATGGTTGTTATTAAAGGTATATAAATATATGGATCGGGTTGCACGCCGCAACAATGTTATATATGTATTTTTAGCTACTTTTAGCCACATAGATTAATTTTAGAAAAATAGTCATAACCATATCTTGCATGAGTCTAGTAGGGAATGTTATTGTCTTACATAGTGTTGGTTTCAGTTTTCTCATATATGTATGGATCTACTTACCGGAGTTTGGGCATGACAGACGCCTTAGGACCATCCAGTTGAGATCGCTCTTTGTATGTCGTCTTTTACCTTCTAGTTTTGTAGAGTAATGTTGAGTCTTTTGGTATTGTATTTCCTATTTTGTATTAAAAAAAGATGTATAATAAATCAAAAATCCAAAAAAAAAGAGATTTTTTTACGTTTTTATATTTCCATTAGAAGTTTTCTTTAGAATACTAATTATAGGAATTAAAAAAAATCATTTTGGGTGGTTTCTCCTTTAGGCAATCAATATCTAGAACTCAGAATAAAAATTACTTTTATATTTCCTTTTAGTACATTAAGATTAAAAAAAGAAGAGAATTTTCTTTTAATACCCATACAGGTTTTCTTTTAAGATATTAATTCCAAAAATCCAAAAAAAAAATATTTTCTTTTGAGGTTCTTCTTTGAAAAATTCACGAAAATGGAAAAACAATTCTTTTTATTTTCACTAGAACTTTAGGATATTGTACATAGGAAAAAAACATGCTTCATCTTGTGTTTATCTTCAGAGTTTCTTCCTTAGGTAATCAAATTGAAATTCAAAAATATTTTTTTATCATTTTCATTTCTTGTGTCGAAATCTTTCTTCGGGATATCAAGTTAAAATTCAAAATACTTTTCTTTGATTCATTTTTTTTAGATTTCCTTCAAAAAAAATCAATCAAAAAAATTTCTGTTCTAGGGGTTCTTCCTTAATAATTTCTCATAGAGTATCTGTTTCAAAAAGAAAAAGAAAAAAACTTATGCTCGTTTAAGATTGAGTTTGGAATAAGTTATAGAACATTAAGTCTAGAAAACTCAAAAAAAAAGGGAGATTTGTTTCTTTTATTTCTCTTATCTCATCACAGTAGTCATTAAGGTAAAAAAAGAAAAAAGAAAATGAGAATGTTAGTTTGGTTACTTTATTCCCGATCTTCCCGAACTACGCAAAGATCTGATTCATGTAGCGTCATGATACATAGGCAACCTACATAGGGTTCGATCGAATCATTTTTTTAATTATTAAAAGAAAAGAAGAAAAAAGAAAAAGAAAAAAAGAGAGGAAAAAAAGGAGATGAATTATGGGATGTGAGAAATGAGAGAAAAAAAGAGAGTGATAATTAAAAGAAAAGGAAGGAAAATGAGCAAGCCAAGAAGTTCTAGAAAAGAGAAGATTGAAATGAACAAAATTGGGATGATGCCAAGTGACCTAGTGACCCTAGAAGTCATTCTAGAGCCGTTAATTGCTGCTAGGTGCATTGCACGCAATATGATATTTTTAGCTGTTAAATGCCCTAATGCTAGCAGGATGTCCCTATTTTGTTTCTTTTGTTATCTTCATTGAGCAGAAGGGCGGTTGGTTTGTGGTTTTTAATTAACTCATCCATACAACACAAGGTCAAAGAGCAAGGTAGTCATGGCTAGCAAAGACTTGGACACAGGGGTTGTTGATCCGTTTAAGGGAATTGTTGAATCAAAATCTGAGGTGAAAGAAGAGGTCTTAAGGTTGAAAAGACAGATGACCGAAATATACCAAGTCTGGATTAGTGGGCGTCCTCCACCATCAGTCCTTGATGCCTAACACTATGCTCCAGAACCAATTTTCAAGGTCTCGGGTCCATACTCTCACGCTCCTCATTTTGAGCCTCCCGGTGAGACTGCAAAGCTTGCTAAGACAGTGGAGCAAGATGAGATATCCAGAAAGCTGAAAGGGTTTAAGATGCCAAAGTTTAATTTGTATGATGGACGGGGAGATCCAGTAGCCCACCTGACGGGTTATTGCAGTGAAATGAGAAGTGTTGGTGGGAAAGATGAGCTGCTAATGGCATATTTCAGTGAGAGCCTAACTGGGGCAGCTTTGGAATGGCATACTCATCAAGATGTCGGTATGTGGCATACCTGGGATGACATGACTCAAGATTTTGTGCAGCACTTTTAGTACAAGATAGACATTGTCCTAGATAGCTCTCCCCTATCTCAGATGGAAAAGAAACCCAAGAAAAGTTTTCGGGAATTTTGGTTCACATGGAATGAACAGGTTGCTCGAGACAGTCCTCCCATTGATAGAAAAGATGTTGCTGAGCCTCGCCAACGACAGGATCCAGTGGGCATTCCTGTTAAATGCTTTTAGCCTCAATACCAACCCCATGAACCTCCCCGAGCTCCACATAATCCACCCCAGTATTATCCTCCGAACAAAGTCCGACCATCTGTCCAACCACTGGGTCATTCCTCATGGCGAGTGCCAGCACCGCATAATGCACTTTTGCCTTCACAGCATTTTCGAGCATCCAACAACCCGAGAAACCTGGAGCATGGAGGGAAACAAAGGCAAAAAGATAATTTCACGGCCATTGGAGAATCCTACACAAACTTGTTTGAAAAGTTAAAATATTCTGGCCTGATTGAGCCGCTCCTCGACTATACGCTAGACCCATATGGAAAAGGATTTGATCCTATTGTACGATGCATGTACCATTCTAATGTCCAAGGGCATAACATTGAAGAATGTCATGCTTTGAAAAGGTAAATAGAAAGAATGATTCAAGAATCGAAGATTGTCGTGCTTTGAAAAGGGAAATCGAAAGAATGATTCAAGAAGGGATAATTGTGATCAATGACAGTGACAGAGGGTATGCGAATCTCCTTGGGAACTTGCTGATTGAAGTTAATGATATTGAAGTTGGTAATGGTCTTGGTGACATTGATGTGGAACTCAATGGCTAAGATGCCGAGCTTGGTAATTGGAAAGACGCTCCTTTCTTGGCTAGCCAGGGAGGATTCTTGGTGGTTCATTTTGTTGTCATTTCTGTTGTCCAGATTATTTCAGGGTTGTAATCTGGATATTATCTTGTGACTCAAACCCTTCTATCCTTTTATTTTGTCTGGTTCGTTTAGTCGTAGTAACTCGTTTAGTGTTGTCTAGGTTTGTTCTAGGGTTCTAACCCCAGTTTAGTTTGCTTGTTTTGATTGTTCGAACTGTTTCACCGTTTGTCTAATGCAATTTCCTGTCTTCTGTTATTTCTAGTCATTTTTTGTTTAGTTCTCTTCTCCTTTTATAGTTCTTTTCATGCTGGCTCTAGTGACATGACACGCACGTATAATTCGAGGTCTGGTCTCAAAAGTTAGTTTAATCATGAAACAATGAAACAAGTTTTGAAGATGAACACTTGAGGGAGATAAGTACAGATTTGGACATTTTGAGATCATTTGAAGCCCGAACTATGTGAAACTGGGGCAGGTAATTTGGGAAGTTAATAGGGTGACAAGAATTCGTAAAGGAGAGTGCATCCCGGACAATTTGAAGCAAGCAACTTTAAGTTCAAGTGCATCTCAGGTTACAAGATAAAATCAAGAAAGTTTTCTCCGAATTGACGGATAATATTCATTTTGAAGACGGAATCATCCAATGAGGGTTCTGTACTTGACAAGGCGCTAAAGAAAAGTGGAAGGCATATCAGTAATATCAATGCCGAAGCCGCAAAAGAAATATTGTGCATGATCTTCAATTTTCATTTCAAGTTGCATGTGTTGTACTTGGCATTTTCAGGGATTGGGAGACCCTCTTTCAGCTACCCAAACACTTATACCATTCGATACACTTTTGAGCCTATGTCTAATTTCTTTGACCTCCCCTCTTTTGGAATCAAGTTAGAGTCATGTGAAAAAAAATAGTTAATGCCCCCGTAGGTTTATTTTAAAAGGTTCCTTCCAAAAGGAAAATTCAAAAAAAAGAAGAGGAAAATAAAGATAAGAAAAGGAAAAGAAAACAAAAGAAGTAAAAGGAAGGGAAAAAAAAGAAAATAAAAGAAAAAAGAAAAATAGCAACAACAAAACATATCTGTGTGAACTACGTTTGACTTGATTCCTTTTAAGGATACATATGCAGCCTCACGGTTCGGTCATACCCAATAAAATATTTCATAATCCCACGAAGTCGAGAGTGGGGCAGTATTTCTTAGAAGTTCCATCTCAAAAAGAAAAAGAAAAAAATGAATTAAATTCCCTTGTTTCAGAATTGGGGCAAAGTTCTTTAGAATGGATTCTAAAAGTGGTAAATAAATTAACCTCGTTGTCTTAGTTATTTTGAGCCTTTATAATATCCTTTCTTTCTAACCCTGTACAAAAGTCACATTACAGTCCAAAAAGACCTCCCAGATAATCTTTGAGAGTGTTGAGTTTAGACATGCCAAGAGTATATGATGTTTTTACCATGGTTAATGCCTTGTCATCTGTAGAATCAGAGGAAATAAGAAGAAAAGAACAAAATGAGAGAGTCTTATCGGTGAAAACCTTCACAAGCACCATAAGGTGACGGTAAGTGGAGAGAAAGAACAAAATGAGAGAGGCTTGATGGTGAAAACCCTTCGGGCACTACTAGTCGAATAAGGATCGTGAATCAGATTGGATAATCGGGGCATTGAAGCGTAGTTTCACGGTTTAGGGTATAGCAAGAGTTGAACATCAGACTTGCTTGACAAAGTAGGCCACACGTGCATGTCATGGTCATTAGAGTTGGTATTCACATCTGATAAGTTTCTACTTTGTAGTTTTCTTGTTAGAAATCATCTCTTTCCATTATCCTTTACTCTGCTCCTTTTGTCTTGTTTACTTCCTCTTTCTGAGTCAGTTTGGTCAGAACAAGTGAGAAATGATTTCAAAATTTGCCACCAGCTTTACAATTGCACAAAATGGGATCTGGCTAGTGCATTAAAGTGGTATAAGTCAAGAAAGAGCAGTATGCACACTGAGTTGGTAACAATCAACATGTTTTGGAATTCATGTGAAATATAAAGGTTCGGTATATATCAATTCATGAACAATGCAACAGATAGAGGGTGTTGGGTTTGAACGGATCAAGGATATTTTCTGTCTTATGGTTGACAGAGAAAGTGGTTAACCAATAATAAGCAAGGTCTTCCAAGTGGGAATCAAAGTTATCATGGCAAGTGAAGGAGTAATATACCTCAAGGCCAAAGCCAACGGCATACGTCAGAAAAGAACATCAAGTGCACTGAGTTGGTAACCATCAATGTGCTTTGGGATTCATGTGAAATACAAAGGTTCGGTACATGTCAAGTCATGAGCGCAATGCAACAAATAAAGGTATTGGGATTGAACGGATCAGAGGTCTTTTTTGTGATAAAGGTGACAGAGAAAGTGGTTAGTCAATAAACAAGCAAGGTCTTTCGAGTTGAAATCAAAGTTATCATGGGAAGGGAAGGAGCTATCGCCCTCAAAGTCAAGGCCGCAAACCAACCACCATGTTTAAACTCACAAGTTTTCTTTGATTGAAACAGGGGCAGGAAATTTTGTTTGTTCCGGAGAAACCCTTAGTGAGGAAAGCAGGTGCCAAACATGCTCGACAGTAAGTTTCAGGACCCTCCTGGATAATGCTATTTAATTTAAAGTTCTCAGGACTCTCCTAGATAATGGGACTTAATTTAAAATTTTCAGGGTCCTCCTGGATAATGGGATTTAATTTTTCTTAAAAAAAAGGGTTCTCAGGACCCTCCTGGATAATGGGACCTAGTTAAATTTTAAGACCTTCATAGATAACAAGATTTAGCGTAAGTTCTACTTCGGGGAAGTACAATCTAGCATTTAAAGTTTTCCACATTTGAGATGAGACTTGGTTTGAAATTTTCAGGATAAGGGAATTTAGCAAAGAATTTATTTTGATAACAAGAATCGGTTAACACTCACAGATGTTCCCAATATCAAACTGGGATAGAAAAATTGCTATTGTTTTGTCTGTTTTGTTATAATCAGGCACCCATCTGAAGAACCAAGGAAGACAACACGAGTTTCAAGAATAGAAGACAGTTAAAGCTCAAGCAATCAAGCATCCACCTGGAGAAACAAGGGAAGACAGTTCAAAAGGAAAGCAGTTTCAAGAAGAGGACAATTCAGATTCAGCAATTAGGCACCCACCTGGAGAGACAAGGGAAGACAGTTCAAAGGAAAACAATCGCAAGAGGAAGTAGTTCAAGTTCAGCAATCAGGAGCCCACCTGGAGAACAAAGGGAAAACAAATCAATTTCCAAGGGAAAGCAATTCTATTATCGGTAATCAGGAGCCCACCTGGAGAACAAAGGGAAAGAAACTCAAGTGTTGGTAATCAGAAGCCCACTTGGAGAACCAAGGGAAAGCAGTTCAAGTGTTGGAAATCAGGAGCCCGCCTGGAGAACAAAGGGAAAGCAATTCAAGTGTTGGAAATCAGGAGCCCACCTAGAGAATAACGGGAAAGCAATTCAAGTATTGAGGAGAAGCAGTTCAAGTGTTGGAAATCAGGAAACCACTAGTAGAACAAAGGGAAAGCAATTCAAGTGTCGGAAATCAGGAGCCCACCGGGAGAACAAAGGGAAAGTAGTTCAAGTGTTGGAAATCAGGAGCCCACATGGAAAACAAAGGGAACAATTCGAGTGTTGGAAATTAGGAGCCCACTTGGATAATAAAGGGAAATCAGTTCAAGTGTTGGAAATCAGGAGCCCACCTGGAGAACAAAGGGAAAGCAGTTCAAGTGTTGAAAATCAGGAGCTCAGCTGGAGAACAAAGGGAAAGCAGTTCAAGTGTTGGAAATCAGGAGCCCACCTGGAGAACAAAGGGAAAGCAATTCAAGTGTTGGAAATCAGGAGCCCACCTGGAGAACAAAGGGAAAGCAATTCAAGTGTTGGAAATCTGGAGTCCATCTAGAGAACAAAGGGAAAACAATGCAAGTTTCAAGAAAAAACAGTGCAAATGTTGGTAATCAGGAGCCCACATGGAGAACAAAGGGAAAGCATCAATGTTCAAAGGAAGACAACACAAGTTTCAAGGGAAAACAGTTTAAGGTAACAAATGGAAGACAATTCAAGTTTTCACAATCAGGCACCGGCTTGGAGAACAAGGGAATACAGTTCAAATGTTGGCAATCAGGCGCTACCTGGAGAATAAGAGAATTCACTTCAGAATGCAATTCAAGCCAGTAACGAAATAAGCTCGCGGCAAGAATACGAGTCAATAGTCCGAGATGATCAACGGAAGTTAGTCACAATCCAGAATAAAAAAAAGGAAAGGCAAGAAGTAAATCCAGATGCATAAGTTGATGAAATTATGAGCTGCTCAAGACATGACTGAAGTCACAAGCAGGGTATGTCCGGTTTTGGTCTGAAAAGCTGAAGAAGAATGAACTAGCACCTGCAACTAGCAAGTGTCAAGGTTCAAATCCAAAGTCTGCATGAAGAACCATTCAAGACTCAAAATCAAGCTTCAGAAGACTTATAGATAGGAATCTTGTAACTCATAGTTGACAGGCTTAGTTAGCTTTTTTCACTTTTTTGATTCTGATGTAATACCAGGACCGCGAACCGGAACCTCGACGGCACCTCAATCGGCTCTCCATGTCAGTATACTCTATCATCTTACTCACTTCTGAACTACACGTGGCCTAATTCCTTTATTTCCAAGAATATGTAGGCAGCTCAGATACCAAGGCTCGGTCATATTCCCCTTTCTCTTAGTTTTGGCCTCCCTAAATAAGGGTCGGGTCAAAAAACCTATATAGTCGTTCTTTGTCTGAAAATACTTCGTATTTCCAGTCTAAGAGGGGCAGTTGTAGACATATAATTTTTGACCTCCCCAAGATTTTTTATATTTTGGCATATAAATATTTAATTTAGGTCTAATATCGCCATTTAAACTAATTTTGACTCTTTTGCTTTATTTTATTGCAAGAAAAAATAAAAATTACAAAAAAAAGTTTCATTAATGTTTTATAGTCATTTTTAATCTTGAAAAATTCCAAAAATAGTTTTGTTTTAACAGTCAGTCATATTTTAATAGTTATTTTACTTAAGTAGGATTAATTAATAAATGAGATCGTATTTTTAGTCTCGTTCGTGGGGAAAGAATAACATTTGGGCTCAGCGATCCATTTTTTAAGCCTAATATTTGGAGTTAGCCCATAATTCCCAAGCCCATAATTCCTAGGACCATACCCCTAACCTAAAAAAACCTACAAAAGCTAACCCCTAGACAAAAAAAGAGGATCAACTGATGGACAAAAGAATAGACCTAAGAGACTAATTAGCGCCGCTGGAACAAAAAAGAGGGGACCCCTCCACTGTACTGCTTCGTCTTCAACCCAAACACCACCCTTTGACTTCATCGACTCCAGCCACAAAGATCAAACGTTCCCCTCCATCTCCAGCATCCAATGACACCCATCCTCTTCACCATCAAACCCGTCGTCGACCACCTTGACCACCACTCCGCTGCTTTACCCCAAGGCCACTTCCTCATTAATGACTTCTCACCAGTCCGCCATCGGACAGCCATAATCAGTCGTCACCCTCATCAAAAAATAATCACATCAGTTCTGCTTCTTCTTCAAACAAAAACGACCACATGATTTCGCTTTTCAGTTTGGTTATGGATTCAATTTAAATTTCAAAGTTTTTCTTCTTCTGGTTTCCATGGAAATCGATTTAGTTCCAATCATGGAGTTTTGTTTAAGTTCTTTTTGTTGTTGCGTGGGTTCGATGGTGACTGTTCGAAGCTGAAGTCACCATTCGAGGTCCGTTCGTTGGTTCGCGGTTCCCGTCTAAGTTCGTCATTCTTGCTCGATCTTGTTCGAAATTTGGACTTGGAATTTGTGTCTACTAATTCTCAAACATTAAAGGAAATTGTAATTCAACAAGTTCCACTCACCTCTTTTCTCCTCTTGCTTTCTTTGCTATGGATTGAATTTTGAAGAATCATTCAAGTGTGATTAGATTTATGTGGCTAAGTTGTTTGGACAATTGATTAATTCCGTGAAATTTGCTTCTCCAAAAAGTAACTGTTCTTGCTTGTTTATCATAGTTTGTATTCAATTTTTTTGGATAATTCCAAGCTCAATCCATGTCTGTCAGTGCTCGGATTCATGAATTGTGGTTGTTGGATTTTCAAATGTGTTTGGTGCCTTGCTTGCATTCATGGTCTAGGGAAGAGGCAGTGATATATATGAATTGTTATTTCTTTTACGTTTTCCATTTATTTTGTATTCAGTTGTCGATCGGTTTCTTTCCTTATCTTATTTGTTATTGTCTAAATTGTTTCTTGCATCAAACTTTGTAAAAGGAACCGAGTCTTTCTTAATTTGTAGTGAGCATGAATTTCAATTGAATTATTGTGTGGTACGTGACATTTTGGGTTGCATATAGTTTGGATCTTGTTTATCGATAGGATTTTAAGATGCTAGGAGTATGTTTAGGCCGCACCCGGGTAGGTGAACCTTTAGGCACGTAATTAAATTATTATAACTACGGGTACGGTTCCCGTGACGTGGTTGTGATACTTAAAATCCAAAATCTATGGCCCTCGTATTAATTATCTTAACTAGTGTAGAAAATGCTTTGAAATCTCATAGTTTGCTTTAGGCGTGTTAATTAAATTGATTGTCGTGGCTATGGGTACGGTTCTCGTGACGTGGTTGTGATGCTTAATCTCTAAAAAATCGGGGTACATTTATATGACTTGGCCACAATTTATATTGTTAATAAAATAAACATGTTGTAGATCGTAGGGACGGCTCCCGTGACATGATTCGCAATATGTAACACTAATTTATTAAAAGCAGTTTAAAAAGATTAAAATGCACATAAGTTTCAAAAATGTTTTAAAATCAAATAAAAAGGCCAATAATAACAGTTGAGCGACCGTGCTAAAACCACTGAATCCGGGAATGCCTAACAGCTTCTCCCAGGTTAACAGAATTCCTTACCCGGATTTCTGTGTTTGCGGACTGTAAAACAGAGTCAATATTTCCTCGATTCGGGATTTGAACCGGTGACTTGGGACGCCATAAATTATCCCCAAGTGGTGACTCTGAATTTTAAATAAAATAATCTCGTTTCAGTTGTCACTTAAATTGGAAAAGCTCCCTTATACCCTTCCGGGGTTAGTAAAAAGGAGTTGTGACATTCCCCATAGTATGTACCCCCTCCCATTTAAACTGTTTATTCCTGTTTGTTTTCCACTGTATATTATATAACTGCACAGGTTTATCTGGAGTCTAGTCCTAGCCTCGTCACTACCTCGCCAAGGTTAGGCCAGGCACTTAGCAGCACATGGGGTCGGTTGTGCTGATGCTACACTCTACACTCTGTGCAGATATCGGAGTAGCATTGGGACAGTAGCACTTGGGGAGCCAACCTTCAGTCCATCTAGAGATCCCGAGGTAGTCCTGCAGGCGTTCGCAGGCTCGGTGTTCTCTTCTATCCATTTATATGTTCTGTTTTCACTTGTTTCTGTGACAGACTGTATTTCCTTTTTCAGACATTTGTATGTAGTATTCATAGACAGTCCATGAATATTGCGACACCAGATTTCCGGTAGAGGAGTATATTGGCACTGTAGTACTAATTTTGATCATTTTTAGTTGTTTAAGTCTTCCGCTTATTCGGTTATCGTTAAATCTTTAAATTGTTGATTACCTGTTGATTCAAGTTGTTAAAAGGATTAAAATGAAAGAGTTAGGATTTCTATATTTCGTGGCTTGCCTAGCTTCTACGAGTAGGCGCCATCACGACTCCCGAGGGTGGGAAATCCAGGTCGTGACAAGTTGGTATCAGATCTCTAGGTTACATAGGTCTTACAATTCACGGACAAGCTTAGTTGAGTCTGAGGGATTGGTATGGAGACGTTTGTATTTATCTTCCAGAGGCTACAGAGTTAAGAAAAACTTCACATTTGTTCTTTCTTGTCGTGCGATTTGGTTTCTCAATGCTAACTGAATTTCTACTCTATTATTTCGCAGATGGCGAGAACACATACTTCCTCATCCACCGATCAGCAGCCCGAGCCCCCAGCAGAAGATCCTACGTGGGGCAGAGTGCAAGGCCGAGGCCATGCTAGAGGCAGGGGCAGGGCTCAGCCTAGGGCAGCAGCACCAGTGGCGGAGCCTCAGGTTGATTTTAATGATGAGGTTCTGGCCCCAGCAGTTCCGTTGGACCCAACTCAGGTCCCAGAGGGGTTTATTGCTATACTATTCTTCAGGATGCTATGGTCCGTCTAGTGGGCCTTATGGAGAGTGTCACCCGGGCAGGTTTGCTTCCTGTAGCACCAACCGTCTCTCAGGCTGGAGGTGGAGCCCAGACTCCTACTACTCGCACTCCGGAGCAGGTAGCTCCCCAGTTCCAGACTCCAGCAGTTCAGCCAGTTGGAGCAGTTCAGCCAGGTGTGTAGCTCAGATCGGTGATGGAGCAGCTATGTCTGCCGATGCTTTGTGGAGGCTGGATAGGTTCACCAAGCTCTTCACTACTACCTTCAGCGGTGCATCTACTGAGTATCCCCAGGATTATCTAGACAGCTGTTATGATGTTCTTAGGAACATTGGGATAGTTGAGACCAATGGGGTCGATTTTGCCACTTTCCGCTTGTCTGGATCTGCCAAGACTTGGTGGAGATATTATTGCTTGGATAGACTAGCCGGATCACCAGCCTTGACTTGGGAGCAGTTTGCACAGCTATTTCTGGAGAAGTTTCTCCCCATCACTCAGAGAGAGGCCTATCGGAGGCAATTTGAGCGTCTCCAGCAGGGTTCCATGACTGTTACCCAGTATGAGACCAGATTCATCGACTTGGCTTGTCATACTCTTGTCATACTTCCTACCGAAAGAGAGTGGGTAAGGAGGTTTATTAATGGTCTTATTCAGCCTATTCGTCTTCAGATGGCTAGGGAGGCTAAGAGTGAGATCAGTTTCCAGGAGGCGGCCAATGTGGCCAGGAGAGTGGAGATGGTTCTGTCGCAGGGAGGTGGTCATGGGTCGGATAAGAGGCCCTGTCATTCAGGCAGATTTAGTGGTGCGTCGTCTGGAGGCAGGGATTCGTATGGTAGAGGCCATCCTCCTTGGCCTTTTTAGTCAACACTTCAGGTTTTTCATGGTGCTTCAGGTGGTCTGGTTCCCACATGCCGTATTCTGATCAATAGCCCTACAGTGCACCACCAGCTCCAAGCAGTGGACCGCCGCTCCAGAGTTTTCGGGGTGATCATTCAGGTCGCCAGGGTCAGTCACAATTTCCTCAACCGCAGCACTCAGGTGGATGCTATGAGTGTGGTGAGTAAGGTCATATCCAGAGGGCTTGTCCGAGGTTGGTGGGTACTCAGTCGCAGCAGCAGGTTTCTCGTGCCATGGCTCAGGCACCAGGTGTTCCACAGACCGCCCAGCCAGCGAGAGGTGGGGGTAGAGGTGTTAGATGTGGAGGTAGAGGTACTAGAGGTGGAGCTCAGACCGCTAGAGGTGGAGGCCATCCAACTGCAGGCCGTCCCAAGGATGTAGTTCAAGGTGGTGGGGCCCAACCCTGATGTTATGCTCTTCCAACTAGGCCCGAGGCTGAGGCTTCAGATGTGGTTATCATAGGTACTGTTCTGGTTTGTTATAGAGATTCTTCAATGTTATTTGATCCAGGGTCAATATACTCGTACGTGTCATCTTATTTTGCACCGTATCTGGTCATGCCTAGTGATTTATTGAGTTTTCTTATTTATGTGTCTACACCGGTGGGTGATTCTATTGTGGTAAATCGAGTCCATCGTTCTTGTATAGTTGCGATTGGGGGTCTTGAGACTCGAGTAGATTTGTTGCTTCTGGACATGGTCGACTTCGTTGTTATATTGGGGATGGACTGGTTATCACCTTCCCACGCTATCTTGGACTGTCATGCCAAGACTATGACCTTAGCTTTACAGGGTTTGCCTCGTTTAGAGTGGAGAGTGACTCCTGGTCATTCTACCTGTAGTGTTATCTGTTATGTGAAGGCTCGACGTATGGTCGAGAATGGGTGTTTGACCTATTTGGCGTATGTTCGTGATTCTAGTGCTGAGGTTCCTTCCATTGATTTTGTGCCCATTGTTCGTGAGTTTCTTGAGGTGTTCCCTTCAGACCTACCAGGTATGCCACCCGATAGGGATATTGATTTGGCTTCGGGCACTCAGCCCATTTCTATCCCACCGTATCGTATGGCCCCTCCTGAGTTGAAAGAGTTGAAGGAGCAGTTGCAAGACTTGCTTGAGAAGGGTTTCATTAGACCCAGTGTTTTGCCTTGGGGTGCACCGGTGTTGTTTATTAAGAAGAAGGATGGGTCGATGAGAATGTGTATTGATTACCGGCAGTTGAACAAGGTTATAATCAAGAATAAGTATCCATTGCCGAGGATTGATGATTTGTTTGATCAGCTTCAGGGTGCCAAGGTATTTTCGAAGATTGACTTGAGATCTGGCTACCATTAGTTGAGGATTAGGGCATCTAATGTCCCTATGACAGCTTTCCACACTCGGTACATGCATTATGAGTTCTTGGTTATGTCATTCGGGTTGACAAATGCCCCAGTAACTTTTATGGATTTGATGAACTGAGTGTACAGGCATTACTTGGATTCGTTCGTGATAGTCTTCATTGATGATATTTTGATGCATTCCCGCAGGTGGGAGGAGCTCGAGCAGCATTTTAGAGTGGTTCTTCAGACCTTGAGGGATAGTCAGTTATATGCTAAGTTCTCGAAGTGTGAGTTCTGGTTGAGTTTAGTTGCATTTCTGGGTCATGTTGTATCAGCAGAGGGTATTCTGGTTGATCTGAAGAAGATTGAGGCAGTTAAGAACTGGCCTAGACCAGCAATAGCTACAGAGATTCAGAGTTTCTTAGGGTTGGCAGGCTACTATCGTCGGTTTGTGGAGGGGTTTTCATCTATCGCAACCCCGATGACCAGGTTGACCCAGAAGGGTGCCCAGTTTAGATGGTCGGACGAGTGTGAGGCGAGCTTTCAGAAGCTCAAGACAGCTCTGACTATAGCACCGGTGTTGGTTTTGCCCACGGGTTCAGGGCCTTATACATTTTACTGTGATGCGTCCTGTATTGGGCTTGGTGCAATATTGATGCAGGATGGCAAGGTCATTACCTATGCTTCACGATAGTTGAAGATTCATAAAAAGAACTATTTGGTTCATGATTTGGAGTTGGCAGCCATTGTTCACACATTGAAGATTTGGAGGCATTATCTGTATGGCATGGCATGTGAGGTGTTCACGGATCACAAGAGTCTTCAGTATTTGTTCAAGCAAAAGGAGTTGAATTTGAGGCAGAGGAGGTGGTTGGAGTTGTTGAAAGACTATGATATCACCATCTTATATCATCCGGGAAAGGCCAATATGGTGGTCGATGCTTTGAGTAGGAAGTCAACCAGCATGGGCAGTCTTGCTTATATTTCGGTCGGTGAGAGACCACTTGATTTGGATGTTTAGGCTTTGTCCAATCAGTTCGTGAGATTGGATGTTTCTGAGCCCAGCCGTGTGTTAGCTTGCATAGTCGCTCGTTCTTTGTTATTGGAGCGTATCCGCGAGTGACATTATGAAGATCCCCATTTGTGTGTCCTTAGAGACACGGTGCAGCACGGAGGTGCCAAGCAGGTTACCTTAGGTGATGATGGAGTTTTGAGATTGCAAGGTCGAGTTTGTGTGCCTAATGTGGATGGTATTCGAGAGTTGATTTTAGAGGAGGCCCATAGCTCCCGGTACTCTATTTATCCGGGCGCCGTGAAGATGTATCAGGATTTGCAGGAGCATTATTGGTGGCAGAGAATGAAGAAGGATATCGTTGCATACGTGGCTCGATGTTTGAATTATCAGCAGGTCAAGTATGAGCATCATAGGCCTGGTGGTTTGTTCCAGAAGATTGAGATTCCAGAGTGGAAGTGGTAGCAGATCACTATGGACTTCGTTGTTGGACTCCCACGGACTCAGAGGAAGTTCGATGCAGTGTGGGTTATTATCGATAGGCTGACTAAGTCAGCGCATTTCATTCATATGGCAGTCTCTTATTCTTCCGAGAGGTTAGCTAAGATCTATATCCGGGAGATTGTTTGTCTTCATGGTGTGCCCGAGTCTATCATTTAGGACCGAGGTACGCAGTTTACCTCACACTTCTGGAGAGCAGTTCAGCGAGAATTAGGCACACAAGTTGAGTTGAGCATGGCATTTCATACTCAGACGGACGGGCAGTCCGAGCAAACTATTCAGATTTTGGAGGATATGCTCCGAGCTTGTGTCATTGACTTTGGAGGCTCGTAGGATCAGTTTTTGCCCTTAGCAGAGTTTGCCTACAACAACAGCTACCAGTCAAGTATCCAGATGGCTCCTTATGAGGCTCTATATGGTAGGCGGTTTCGGTCTCCGATTGAATGGTTTGAGCCAGGAGAGGCTCGGTTGTTGGGTACGGTTCTGGTTTAGGATGCCTTGGACAAGGTCAGAATCATTCAGGATAGGCTTCGTACAACGTAGTCCAGGTTAAAGAGTTATGCCGACCGCAAGGTTTGTGATTTAGCATTTATGGTCAGTGAGCGAGTTTTGCTTCGAGTGTCGCCTATGAAGGGCGTGATGAGATTTGGGAAGAAGGGCAAGCTTACCGCTAGGTTCATTGGCCCGTTTGAGATTCTTGATCGAGTGGGAGAGGTGGCTTATAGACTTGCATTGCCGCCGAGTTTATCAGCCGTGCATCCAGTGTTTCATGTGTTCATGCTTCGGAAGTATCACGGCGATCCATCCCACGTATTAGATTTCAGCACTGTCCAGTTGGAGAAGGACTTTTCTTATGAGGAGGAGCCGGTAGCTATTCTAGACCTGTAGGTTTGCCAGTTGAGAACTAAGTGTTTTCCTTCTGTTCGTGTTCAGTGGAGAGGTCAACCTCCTGAGGCATCGACCTGGAAGTCTGAGTCCGATATGCGGAGCGGTTATCCCCATCTTTTCCCTGACTCAGGTACTTCCTTCTTCTGTCCGTTTGAGGACGAACGGTTGTTTTAGAGGTGGAGAATGTGATGACCCAAGAGGTCATCACTTATTTTTAAATGAAATTCTACATTTCGAGGCTTTAAAAACGTCTTTTAGCATCACCTCGATTTGCATGCGCAGTCCGAGCGCGTAGCCAGAAAGCTTATATGTGAAAATCTTTGAAAAATAATAAGTTTTGACTATAAAGTGGATTAATTTGACTTCGGTAAATGTTTTGGATAAACGGACCCGGACCCGTAATTTGACGGTCCCAGAGGGTCCATTGGAAAATATGGGACTTGGGCGTATGCCCGGAATCGAATTCCGAGGTCCCAAGCCCAAGAAATGAATTTTTTAAAGAAAATTGTGTTTCTGAAATTGTTTAAAGGATTTGGAAATGAATTTTGATCAGAACATGTTGGTATCGGGCTCGTATTTTGGTTCTGGCACCCAGTATAGGTCTTATATGTGGTTTAAGATAATTCTGTGAAGTTTGGTAAGAAATGGAGGTCATTTGACGTGATTCGGATTTTAAATGCAAAATTGGTGTTGAAGAAGTTTTGAAATAATTCTTTGATTTTGATGTTTAATTCGATGTTAATGATGTTATTTTTGCGATTTGATCGCACGAATAAGTTCATATGATGTTTTTGAGTTAGTACATATGTTTGGTTTGGAGACCCGACGGCTCTGGTGAGTTTCGGATGTGTTTCGGAAGGTTTTAAACTCTTAAAAAGTTGCAAGTTTTCAGTTGCTGGTATTCTGGTATTTCCTTCTTCGCGTTCGCGGGAGGACCCTCGCGAACGCGATGAGTTAATTGTACTGAAGGAAAATTCCTTCTAAGCGAACGTGAGACCTAGGTCGCGAACGCGAAGCTTTGGGGGGTTTTCCCTTCGCGAACGTGAGTCGGGTATCGCGAACGCGAAGGCTTATAGCCTGGGCATGGGGAGGGGTACTGTACCCTACGCGAACGCGACCACCTGGATGCGAACACGAAGGCTCGAGGAGTTTCTTCTCCGCGAACGCGAGCCCACTTACGCGAACGCGAAGGTCTCTCAGGCCTGACTCATCGCGAACACGATGAGCCTGTCGCGAACGCGAAGACCATTTTCGCCCAGTTATTTTAAGTTTCAAAAATAGAACACATTACGGGATTTCCACAATTTTTCATAAACTTCATCTTCTCCACACCTCTTGGGCAATTTTTGAAGAACTTCTTCACCATAACCTCTTGGGTAAGTAATCCTTGACTTGTTTTCTTTCATTTTTATCAACACCTACTAGATTTCTAGGCCTAAAACATGTGATTAAGGGTAGAAAATTAGGGATTTGGGTAGAGTTAGGGCTTTTTGATTATTTGGGAATTTGACATCGTTTTGGGGTCGGATTTGAAAATAAATTATATATTCGGGCTCCTAGGTGAACGGGTAATCGGATTTGGGTCCGAACCTTGTGTTTTGACCAAGCAGGCCTAGGGTCAATTTTTGACTTTTGGGAAGAATGATTAGAAAGCTATAATTAAGCATTGGAATTGGATTGTTTACTGTTTATTGATGTTATGAAGTCGATTATGTATAGATACAATTAATTTGGAGCCGAATTTGAAAGGAAAGGCGGTGTTTGAGGCTTGAGTTGGTCGTGGAAGTTCGAGGTAAGTGTTCGGTCTAACCTTAGCTTGAGAGATTAGAAGTTGTGTCCTATTTGCTATTTGCTTCTTGTTGAGTACGACGTATAGGCATGGTGACGAGTATCTATACGTTGGTGTCAAGCATGACCGTGAGTCTTGAATTGAAATTGTTATGTTCTTAAATGATACTACGGATGATTTAATTGATGATTCGCGATATTGAGCAAGGATTGAGTTTCTTTTTGTAGAAGTTACTTATGACTGAGTATTAGTGTTAGCTGAGATGAATAGATGTTGGGTTAGGATTGGTTATAGTTGTTTCTCCCTTGCCGGGACGTAATTACTTTTACTGTTGAATCCCTTGCCAGGATGGAGTAGTTTGTTGTTGATCCCTTGCCGGGACTCGTGGTATGGTTGTTATTAAAGGTATATAAATATATGGATCGGGTTGCACGCCGCAACAATGTTATATATGGATCGGGTTGCACGCTGCAATAATGTTATATATGGATCGGGTTGCACGCCGCAACAATGTTATATATGTGGATCGGGTTGCACGCCGCAACAATATTATATATGGATCGGGTTGCACACCGCAATAGTGTTAAATGATAAGGGATCGGGTTGTGCGCCGCAACAGTGTTATTATTGTTTTGTTGTAGATTTTGAATTGTTCTCCCCTATTTTTTTAAGTTTCTACTGGATTTGATATTTTCCCCGTAGCATGTATCCCCTCCCATTTAAGCTGTCTATTCCTGTTTGTTTTCTACTGTATATTATATAACTACACAGGTTTATCTGAAGTCTGGTCCTAGCCTCGTCACTATCGCGTCGGGATTAGGCCAGGCACTTACCAGCACATGGGATCGATTGTGCTGATGCTACACTCTTCACTCTGTGCAAATATTGGAGCAACATTGGGACAGTAGCACTTGGGGTGCCAACCTTTAGTTCATCCAGAGATCCCGAGGTAGTCCTGCAGGCGTTCGCAGGCCCGACGTCTCTTCTATCCATTTATATGTTCTGTTTTCAGTTGTTTCCGAGATAGACTGTATTTCCTTTTCATACATTTGTATGTAGTACTCATAGACAGTCCGTGAATATTGTGACACCAAATTCCGGGTAGAGGAGTATATTGGTACTATAGTACTGATTTTGATCATTTTTAGCTGTTTAAGTCTTCCGCTTATTCTGTTATCGTTAAATCTTTAAATTGTTGATTACCTATTGATTCAAGTTGTTAAAATGATTAAAATTAAAGAGTTAGGATTTCTATATTTTGTGGCTTGCCTAGCTTCTACGAGTAGGCACCATCATGACCCCCGATGGTGAAAAATCCGGGTCGTGACATCATGACTATATTATAAAGAGCCGACTCTTATAGTGAGATTATCATTTGTAGATGCATCCGGCGAATTTGAAATAATATTTCTATATCAATGCATTACTTGCAAATGTCAAATCAAGAGGCATGAAACCGTTAGCAATAATAACATATAGATTTGATATACCTCTTCAAACAACTAAAATAACCATCATAAATATATCAAAGTAGAGCAACAGTGCTAAATTTATAAGGAAAGCAAAATTGACAATGTGGGATGAAGCGCATATGGCTTTAGAGGTATATTGAATACCAGCGAACCATTTGGTGAAAAACTAATGGCTTGGAAGGTAATTTTTGTCAAGTACTATTAATAGTTACAAAATCGACAAAAATAGAGACTGTAAAAACTAGCTTGCCAAAATTATACTTATGGCATCAAGTGAAATATATTCAACTGACAAGATATATAAAGTAAGAACAGATCCAATATTCAGTAACTTCTTGCTTCGTGTCAGAAACGAAGAAGAGCATCTAATAAAAGATGATTTGGTTATTCCAGAACACTTGGTTATCAATCCCAATTGTAACAGTAGTTCATTTAATAAGGAAAATATTTCTATCAATAGATTAAAATGCAACTTGTGCAAACTGTATGATAGAAATTAAAAATGCTATCTTAGCTAGCATAAAAGAATATGTTGATCAATTAAATAAAAGGTCGATTGCGAAATTTTATGGTAAAAATAAGATATTTTTCAGTTTTTGACTCAGCAGAAAATGATATCAACAATTATTACCAAGAAGAATACTTAAATACTTTAATACCAAATGGACTTCTATCACACAGGTTTGTTGTCAAGTTTATTTTTTCTTATGTATGTCAGTGTCACCGTATATGTAATAGACTAAGCTAAAATTAATCTTCTATTGCACATAGATTGATTCTGAAGAAAACTATGCCCATCATGCTACTGAAAAACTTAGCTCCGCTGAATAGCTTATGTAATAGCACATAGATGATATATAAAAGTTTTGACAATAACGTCATACATGCAAAAATTATGATGCTGGTCAATGTGCTTTTAAGAATATTTCTAACCCCGAATTCAACTTTCGTCTTCCGAAACTAAAGAATATCCTTTTAAATTTATGTGAAAATAATTTTCGGTATGTTTATGCTTTGCAATTATAATAAATAAAGCACAAGGACAAACATCCTAAATATTGGACTATATTTATCGCAATATACTTTCTTGTACGAACAACTATATGTTGCACTTTCAGAAGGAATATCAATATCGACAACAAGAGTTCTGGTTATGGCAGAGCAACCAAAGCATTAGAATGAAACATACACAAAAAAAATCATCTATAGAGAAGTATTCGGTAAGATACAATCAAATTAAATACTTTTTAAACTATAATGCGTAATTATCTAACTAACATGACTAAATTGATCATTTGTGTAAGTTCGGATGATGTCCCTTTTTTTTTTGAATTCACGTATTATGCTAATGTAATAATATTTTTCGGCTTTTAGATGATTTAAATGTTTAAACCATTACGTGCCATTATTAACGTGCAACGCACGTTCGTAGAAACTAGTCTATATTATATTAAAAGTACGAAGGCCCTTAGCGAAATGTTGTTCGCCTTTTTTACTCTTTAAAACATAGAGTTCATATTGGACAATATAGTAATTTAAGTATTTCATTAATATTTAATAAAAATTAAACAATTTTGGAATGTTCACGATATTATTAGGTAAATTTTTTCCAGAATTATTTGTTATTAAATTTTGCTTTACTTATTTGTTATAATTTTTCTTCATGTTTCTTACACAAGGAAAATAAATTTTTTTCCCTAAACTTTCGCTTCCCTTGACTCCACTGTAAATGACTTCTTTTGTTTGCATTAATTATTTGGTCAAAATTCTCTTCACGTTTCTTACACAAGGAAAGTAAATAAAAATAATTTCATACACTTTAGCTAATTGGTTCAATCTCATTAACTGACCGTATGTGTATTTGACTTTGGTTAAATTCCCTACTCTTTGGAGTGGTAAATATTTGGTAATTTTTTTTGTACACTAGAATAGTTAATAACTTTTTTCCTAAACTTTTACTACTTTGTTCAACTCTCAATAATGACTTTATTTGTCATACAAGGAAAGTAAATACACACGTACACTAGGAAATTTTATTGTTAGATTGTTCTCGAGCATATAATTTATTTTATGTATCAAATTGTGTACCAAAATACCTCTATAAAAGAAGCTACAATGTCACAAATTAATCGTCAAACTTCGCCCTATTCCAACACCACAATTCCAGGTTTTGTTTCTTTTACTAATATCAATATTTTTTGCTATTCCGTATTTTACAAGCACGTTTGCATGCACCAATTTTTATTGTTGCATCAACAACTTATCTTTATTGTTGCATTAACAATTTTTTATTATTTACTTTTTGTTTCATATTTTGGACGTGGCTAATTCACACCTCACGTAATTTACAAATTTAATATAAGTTATTGAACAATTGTAATTCATTCATTACAGAAAATCGGTTAGACATTCGATCTAAGTCTTATTACTTAAATTAGTATTGTTTTTTCTTTGTTGTATTATTAAAAATACTTATTGCTATGACAGCTCAAGTTGCTTGTTTTAAATATAATTAAAAATTAGACTATATGCTTTAATTCGGTGTAATATTAATGATTTGCGTTATTTGCAATTGCCATGCTTGAATCACTCAGATTTCAACAATTACATTCGTGCAGGTAAACAATCTTCCTTATATCATAAAAATAACTAATTATTGAATTAGTCACTTTGATAACTTCTAAAACTCTTATGCTTTATTTTAGGTATACCTGCAATGGCCAGTGAAAAGGAATTGTCAGACAAATGTATCCCAATAAATAGTCTAAGAGTATCTGATTCATGTTAGGTAATACGAGTGTTGGTGTTTGGGAGCGGAATAATAAAAGAGTTCAACAATAAAACAAATCAAGGCACCCGAAAAATTGTGACATTAGTTGACAAAGAGGTAATTATTATTTTATATCAATAATAATATTGATTATTTCATGTCTTTTCATATTATAGTTTTAACCATCAGATTAACTTAAAGTGAAACTTTTTACACGGAACAAAAATTCACGTTACACTTTTTAATGGTTATATTGAGATGCAAAAAAATTATTTACAACAAAATAAGATCTGAAAAAACACGAAGGCTCTTAGTGAAATGTCGTTTGCCCTTTTTACCCTTTAAAAATAAATATTACATTGGACAAAATTGTAAAAATTTACTTTCGTAATATTTAGGATCTTGAAAAAAATTAAGATTTTAGTTATTAAATATCTCTCTATTCAACAAGGTAGGAAGTCCTAATATTTAGTATTTTAAGTCAACCAAGATTTTATATATTACAAATCCTTTCCTTGAAAAGTTGGTTGTCCAAATACGAGAAAAAGAAAAATATGATTGAACCTGATTATAATAATTTATTGTAAAATTGAGGTTCGATGTAATTTATATTGCTGATCAAATCTCACTATTGAGTGATTCAATGTAATTCAACAAAAATATTGCATACTAAATTATTTCTTTATTTAAAACTTATAATGAGCTAATATTAACAATTTGAATCAACAAAAGAACCATAATAATAGTATTTTTGGTTGTATGTAAATTATAATTACCGTTGAATATAACAACTGTAATTATTCACAAAATATAACCTTATGTACGAAAGTCTTAATATTTAAAAATTAATACAATATAGATAATTAATATATTATTGTTTTCGATGACGACCACTTTATTTTTTTTGGTAATAAAGATAGATATTATATTTAAACAAGCATATGTGTATAGAGTGCTTTGTGCTCAGATTGCACTACCAAAGGTAAACTATTACTACTGCTAGTTATATTGTTTGTAATTTTATCAAGCAAGCTATTAGAACAACATTCCAAAATCTTATGACTATTGCCATAATTTCTAGTTTCACACACTGCAGGGTGCACTTACATGCCATATCTTACTAACCAAAAGTGGTGGTTCTGCAAAACTCTGCATACCAGAGCCTTCCGTCAAAAAGTTTCCTGCATCCGCCAGTCTATCAGCTAATCGATGATGACCACTTATCAGAAGGTTTTCTTTTCCTTTCCATAAATAGGCTTTCCCAACGACAATAGGGATTCTTACTTGTTTTTGCATGATTTGGAATTGAAGTGACAAATACATAATTTACTTCAAAATCTTACATAATAATTTATTCAAAGTTTACATTATAGCTTTAACCTACAAATTGTAGCTTTATTTAGTTAATCAGATTGTATTGCACAATAGTCTATGAATCTTCACTTAATTTTAACACAAAAATAGTAAATTTTAATTACATGTAATTTATCACATAGCCTTTAATATGAAATAGAAAATAAAACAAAAAAGAAAAATCTTTATAGAATAATGAAGGTGACAATTACACCCAAAGAAAAAAACTACTAACTTTTAATTTATAATCATAGGCTACTTTCTTCCGTTCTTTAATTTTTATTAAATTATAAATACAGTATTCAGTATTATAGTTAAATAATTTTAAAAATTGTATATTCATTAAATTAGGGTTCACACGCAAAGCACGTACCCTAAGACTAGTTATATTAAAAGCACGAATGCCTTTAGCAAAATATCATTTCTTTTTTACTCTTTAAAACTAGAGTTCACACTAGACAAATTGGTCTTTTAATTATTATCCAAATATTTGAAAATATTTATTTAATTATGTTCCTAATATTTAGGAACAGTCATTTAATTATTTTTCTAATATGTATGACTTTAAAATTAATTAAAATTTTATATATTAAATATTTCCTTATTCGAAACTATATACAAACTTCTATATTTAAGAATTTAAAATTAAGAAAGATTTTAGTAAATAAATTCTTTCCTTTTGAAATTTATTACTTCTAATACCAAAGATTTAAGCAATAACTCCAAGATAAATAATAAATCACGATTTGACTTATTTGCTTACTGCTTTCTTACCAAATATTAAAAAAATTGGCCCTTTTGTATAAATGCCGTACAAAAATATAAGGATTAAAATAAATTAGAATTTAATTTATTTAAAGAATTTATTTAATGACAAGTAAAAGAAAGGTGGACAATACTTTACAACGGAAAGGAGCAATTGTTCTTAATATAATTTTTTTTCTATTATTTTTTGATTAAATTAAGAACATAATATCTTATTTATTAAAAGAAAACGGACAATATATTATTCTTAATTTCTTAATGATTATAATTTTTATATATATACTATATTAAAAATACAAAAGTCATTAGCGAAATATCGTCCGCCTTTTTTACTCTTTAAAAATAGATTTTACATTGAATAAAATCGTAATTTAATAATTTTTCTAAATATTTAGGACTTCTAAATCAACTAAAATTTTACTCATTAGATATTTCTTTATTTGAATTATCCTAATATTTAGGACCTTAAATGAATTAAAATATCACCTTGTATAAATCATTCTCTTATTTTAGCAAAGAAACATAATTTTAATTCTAGCAACAACGGTGTTCAAAAGTTATTCATATACTTCTACTAAAACTCACGTAGCCTGTTTGCGATTTATTTTCCGAAATAATAAAAAAGAGTTTGAGATATATTTGATAGAACCTTTTATTTCCATAATTAAATAGAAGATCATTTATGTTCATTGTATTAACATATATCATTTCTCAAAAAGAAATAAAAATATAAGCATATACCATGACTAACCATTAAAAATACCAAAACACTAACAACTTGTTTGGATGGTTGTTACCAGTTGTATCGTATCGTATTGTTATTTTAAATACAATGTTTGTTTTGATTGTTACTTAAATTTTATTGTATTGTATCGTTAAATCCGTCACGTAACAATGAAATGTGTCACTTTATGTAACGACCGATTTGGTGTGGTCGCGTCGTTTCCTTGTGTTTTTCTCTCAATCTCACCCTTCATTATTATTAAATAATTTTATTTTATCATTTACCCTACCTTTTTATATACCATCTCATAATTTTTCTTTATAATATTGCAAGTTTATTCATCATATTACTGATGCATGATACCATGAAACGACGGCAAAATGACACAATTCATCCAAACATTGTATTCATCAAACGATACAGTACAGTACAATACAATACAATACTATACAATACAATACGATACATTATGAAACGATATGTAACAACCATCCAAACAAGCTGTACGAGACCTAAACCATAAAGTTAACTATTAAAAAAAACCTGTTATTCCTAAAGATAATTTGGACAATACCACGATAAACTTATTTTCTAAGAATAATTTAACAAAATAAATTATGTAGGAAATCCTAAAAATTATAGTAAGACTTTAAAATCAAATATTATTTTGGAACTTGTAATTTTTATTAAATACTTTATAATTTAAATACATCTTTAATTTAAATATGATTTATGTTAGTTTTATATTTTTTATTTTCAATAGAAAGGATACACGCACAACGCGCGTACATTACGACTAGTAATAATAAATGGAACGGCAAATCAAATGGAAATAGCCAGTAAACATTTATTCTTTTCTAGTTTAACCCCTAAATCTTTTAGAGTTAACTCCAGTTGAGATTTACCTTTCAAAAAGAATAGAAAACTCTTTGATGCTAATAATTTCCAGAGGTTTCAAGATATTAAGCTCCCGTTTGGCATATATTTTCGCTTCATTTTTTTTAATTTTTTTTTTTTTGAAAATATTATTTGGTTATGAAATATGATCATATTTTGAAAAAAAAAATTCAAAAATTTCCAAATTCCCAAGGACAGTTTTTGGGTGATTTTCTTCCATTCACAAAACTTCAACTTTTCTTCAAATAAAACGCATGTCCAGACACAATTTTAACTTTCTTATTTTTTAACACAACTTCAAAAATAATTTTTTCAAGTTTCATTCAAATCTATATCCAAACGCTAGCTAAAACATTTTGGAATTATGTTCATATCAATCTCAAAAGTAATTAAAAAAAACAAAAAAGAGCAGAACAATCTCAAGAGTAATAAAGAGCACACCAAGTTTAGGTTTATTCTACAGTTGCGAAGACAATTCGACTGTAGTTCAGTTGTCAATTTCTTTTTCTAACTATTTATTAGTCGAAACGCTATATTTCAACGTCGCTTGTTGTACTAATGTCCGATTCTGATTAATCAAAGAATTTTCAAGAAAATCCTTGTCGAGTCAGTGTCAGATATACCATTTAGTCTCAAATTACACCTCAACAAAAGACAAATCGCAGTAGGTGCTCGAGATCTCCTCTTATTTACTCTATTTCGCTAAATTTTTTACTTTCTACATCCCAATTTATGTGTTAATGTTTGGCTAAGCATAAAAAAAAATTTAAAGAAATTGAGACGTATGATATATATATATATATATATATATGTCAATAGATCATCTCATTAATAATTAAATGAGTATTTTAAAGTTAAATTATTAAATATAAAATGTGTTATTCATCATATAAGTTTTCCGCATGAAAAGTTTGAGATTCATTTTTTTTAAAGAATAAAAAAAGAAAGGTATTACTCCATCCGTTTCATTTTATATAAACCTATTTTCTTTATCCGTTTAAAAAAGTAATGACATCTTTCTAAATTTGGAAACAACTTAACTTAAACTTTTAATTCTACCCTCAACGAGAAGCTTTTATAGCCACATAAATATTGTGTCATGTTTAAAATCACAAATTTTAAAAGAATTATAGTCACATAAATAATATAATTTTATACCACAAATTTTAAAAGTCTTTATTTCTTTTTTAAATTTTATGCCGAAACAAATAGATTCACGCAACTTAAAACGAATGGCGTATTTTGGGACGGAAGGACTACTACTCACTTTTTATGTAACAGCAAGCGTGTGCCAGTGACGTAGTAATTTCAAAACGTCATCTCATGCGTAACCATTGAGTTCATGTCCATATTTTTTTTTCAAAAGGTCCTTTGTTTTCTATCGTTTTCTTTTCAACTTCCAGTTTGTTAGTCGTCTTTTTTGGCTTGATAATATAAGTCCATGATATTTCTAGAGTCAATTTGAAAATAATTAGTTTTCATATTTATGTCACGTCTCTATATATTTAAAGAAGGATGACATTGGCATAGTGACGTTTCCTTGTGACAATCATGTAGACGAAAAGATGACATGCCAGTTTTTCTGTTGGCTGTCCACTGCTTCATTTCTTTTTTTGGTTGGAATCGCAGAGATGTACAACTGTAGAACATCATCAAGGATTATATTAGAATGAATTAGATGTCTTCACGCTTAATTGTCCACATGGCACATATCATCATTATATATTATCCACGTGGCACATATCAAACACTCTATTGAACATTAATGAATAAAATCGTACCGGAGGCACCCAACACCAAATAGAAAAATCTAAGCCAATAATATCTCAACAGTAATCTATTATACCTTTGGTCTTAAATCAACGGCTCACTTTCCTCGTTTATCCAAGATGATATTTAATTTTGCTACTTAGAAAACATTTCAAAGAAGTAAATTTCACATGAATGGGATGCACATCTACCATTGTCAATGGAGTACAAAATTCACTATTCCTTTTTTTTTTTTACAAAACTTTATATTTGGAGTTAATACCCTAGAATCCCCTAAACTATCATATTTTTATCAATTTCCTATTTAAGCTATTAGAGTCCCCAAACCCCCCTAACTATGTTGCCCTTCATATATATTAAAAATCCCTCATTGCATTCTTAGGAGTGTGTGTAGTATACGCTCCTAATTATTTAAAAAACGTGTCATGTTGACTACACGTGGCTATTCAACTCAACCTAAAACTCGCCTAAACTATCACTTATTGTCAGTTATCTACTTAAACTATCTAGTGTCCTCAAACCCCCTGAACTATATTCCCCTATATATTAAAACCACATGTTGGACTTTTAAAGGTGCGTCTATCTATCTATATTAACATATGATTTTTAAAGAGTTTTTATATAGTTTACTCATGATGTATTACTCTAGGATGATTGAATAATTTTAGGAGTTTTGGCCAAAATAATATTTAATGTATTGTGTTAATTTTAGGTTTAATTGTGATTGTGTTGTATGCTAAACTCCAATTGAACAAGTCATTTATATTCACTTTGTAGCACAGTAAAAATATAATTAAAGGCATATAGTGTTGCATTTCTTAAAAATTATCTTATATTACATAAAAAAAGATTACACAAAATAAAATTTCGTAAATAAAAAATCAATTAACCAACAAATACAATTACATACTCTAATTTCAATATAAAGAAGGTTCAAGATATTCAACTTTATTTTTTACAAGATGTTGAGTTTAATAAGAAGATTTGAATTGGCATTCTTTCAACAATATGTGTAAGAAATAAAAGAAGACTAAAACAAGAAAGAGAATAAATCATTTCAAAGGAAACAAGGGAGGGAGAAAATTTTTCAGAGTAAACCCATATGGTGAACTGAAGGGAAAAGGTTAAAAAATAAAGAAGAAGGTGAAAAATAAAGAAGAAATAAAAAATCAAATAAAAAAGGAAGAATGGTGAAAAAATGAGGAAGAAAAGTGGATATAACTGAAATAAGGAGAATATTTATTAAAAAAATAAATGTGATAGAGGGTTAGGCTAATTAGCCATTATTTTCTGTCATATAAGCCATTTTGATGGCTTTTTTCAACTGCCACGTGCTCCCAAGCGAGTGTTTACACTCGTTATGTTTGGTCAGCAATGAAGGAGTTTTAATATGAAGGACAATATAGTTCAAGAAATTATTGGGGACACCGAATAGTTTAAGTAGAAAACTGACAAAAATGTTATAGTTCAAGGGGTTTTTAGGGTATTAGCTCTTATATTTGTTTACCCTTAAAATCGGATAACAATTAAACTTATAAGTGATTTTAAGGATATGTGATTCACTTGGCACAAACTGATAAATATAAGAATTAATGATAGAAATTATAGTAAAAATAAAGCAAACCAATGTGATGAACAATTATGGCATTCGAGCAGATTGCCCTCGAACCAACTAAACAAGCTATTGAAAGTGTGAACTGAACAACAGAGCTCGCAAGAGATAAAATTGTGATATATTGCTGTGATATGCGTGAATGTAAGATGATTACAAATGTCTAAGACCCTCTTTATATAGTGGAGGAATCCTATTTACGGTATAATTCTAATTACAGAAGGAAATCTCATGATTAGCTAAAAACCCGCCCTTAATTTGATCTGTTCCGAGATTTCCGCCATTATCCTCGACCAGTCACGAATATCTCGCCTTTTCGTTATATGTTATCTTCGGTCTTGCTCGATGTCTGTCCCATTCGATCTCAATCATTACTGGTCTTGATCTCGATAGGTAGCTCGAACCCCCAACTCGGTAGCTTATCCTCGTATCTTGGTCTGATATGCTATGGGAGTAATCCTCGATCCATCCCCCTGGTCTTGGTTAATCAGTAAAATCGAGTATGGCCCAGTTTTAACTGTATACATATAGTCCCGTCATTTTTAGAATGTAATGGCAAGAAACGAATTAAGTTTTTGAACTGGGCCTTGGTTTACCATGACATAAGCATTGTGACGCAAGCGGCAGAGGTGACCAAAACGTCCCATCGGTTCAATTTCCCAGGCATTTAAGGCACGTCAGTTGCCGGTCGGCCACTAGCAACTTTGAATCGTCGCCGTGAAACCCATAAATAGGCCTCTTTTCCACTCTTTCAATCTTTACTTTTAATTTCTTCTGCTCCAATCTTCAATGATCTTTGCATCCTTCAAGTTCTTCTTCTGCACATCTTCAAGTTTCATCGCTAGCCTCTTCTTAAAACGCCAGATATCCTAATCCATGTCCTTCCTCGTTCTCAAAAATGGCTAAGACCTCTAAAAATGTCCCTCACAAAGAAACTGCCTCTTCATCAAAATCTATCGGCGCCGCCCCCACGACAGAACATCCCCTTGCGGACTTCGTTTCGAAGAAGTGTGCCACTGCTGCTGATTTCAATGTGGAGAACACACCCTCGACACCGGACCAATGTGAACCCATGTCGAGGTACATGTGTACGATTACCGAAAGTCTCCTCAAGAAGGTGAAAGAGGAGTGCAACTGGGTAGGCAAGGATGTAGTAGTGCCTAGCCCCGAGGAATCCATCACAACTCACGTGAAGGGTAACTGAGTGTCTATACCTACCCTTTCACGATAAGTCCCTTGGACCCTTTCATCGTTGCCTTTTGCAAGAGGTACGATGTCACTTTGGGCCAAATCCACCCATCATTTTGGAGGATCGTGATCCTCCTCCGATTCTTTGTAAACAAGATCGAGGGGCATCTTTTCACCCTCGATCACCTCATGCGCCTCTACGACCTACAACTTTATCGAGGAGGCATGATCAAACTTTATTGCTGAGCCACCGGATTCCCATTCTCAAGCATAGATGAGACTCAAGACCGAGGTTGGATGGGCAGGTTTGTCCGAATAAAGACCTAGGATCTAATCCCCGCCGAAGATATGTTATTCCCTAAAAAGTAGAACATGAAACGTAAGTATTTCTTAGCCTTTTGAATATCTATTTTTGCCATTCTGCTTTCTTGTCTTTCCCTCATCTAAGTTTTTTGTGTTGTAGCCAAGGTCGTTGTGCCGGAAGTGATCCCCGACCTGAGCAATGGGTCGAGGTATTGGTGTCACAAAAAACTTATTCCGAGCGTGCTTGGATAGAGTTGTCAAGGGGCCAATGGGAGGCTCGTAACTATGGTAATTTTTTTTCTTAGAAAGGTTTTCATTTGGAATTTGTTATTATACTCCCTCATCTTTTTCATTTTGTCGGCCTCGGGAAGGACATGCCAGTGAGGCCCCCCCTATACTGAAGAAGAGGCATTTCTTTCCTCATCTGCCCCGAAGCATGGCAAAGAAAAGAAAAGAAAGGAGGCTCCGAGTTCTCCAGAGCTGGAGAAAAAAAGGCCGTCCAGGAGGTCCCCTAAGCCTAAGGGAATATGATCAACGTATCTCTGGAGTCCATCCAATAGTAATGGATGAGACCGAAGACGAAGATGATGAAGAAGAAAACTCTGGATTGGTGACTCGTGTGCGAGCTGGCACCGAGGTTCAAAGAACCATTGGGGGGGATTTAAGCTGCTTTTCCCTGACTTGATAAGCCCGAACCAAAAAGAGCCGAAGCTTCCTCACCTCGAGGTGAAGAGGCCACCGAGGAAGAGATCGAGGCCGGTGTAGAAACCATGCCTGATGCTTACCGTAACGAATGCGGAGCCCCAAAAGATTCACTTGCGGAATAGAGATTGAAGATTTCTCCTCATTGCCTTAGTTCTTTGATGCGACAATTAAGGACACTTAGGCGATAGAGGCTCATCCTAGCTAAGAGGTCCATAGAGCAGAAGACCTTTTCGGCGGCTATTTTGCTTAAGTGGAAGATGTCGCTGGTCTGGGTGACTTGGACATACCGAGGAAGAGCGTGAACGAGGGTTCCTTGAGCTTTAAACTAACCAACCAATTCTCGGCCCCACCGTCGACCTCGACTACAAGCAACCTCTTATTATCTCGATCTCGGAAGATACTCAAGTTTTCTCTACCCCGTAGGGGTGGCTAGCTATCTTCGATGCTTGGTCACTGAGGAAGACCAAGCCAAAATGGATGCAGTGGATGTTGCCTACTTGTTCAACGAGGCCCAACATGCTCTGAATCGGGTAAGTTCAAGGACCATTATCTTTTCATGACTTTGACTTGTAGATATCTCTAATATTTCTTCCTTTCTCGTAGGCTTCAATGTTTTATCATGAGGACTTTCTTTGAGTCCGAGAGGAACGCAAGGCCGAGGTCCAGGGTCTCACTGAGAAGTGCAATACTTACAAGGTTCTTAGTGAGAATCTTCAAGTAGACCTGGTGGAGGCTCGAGAAGCGCATGAAGAGATGGCCGAGCAGGTATTCCGAGTTCTTCATGATAGTGAGGACGAGTCAGAGATAACTACTAACGATCCCATTCTGCAGGTTCGACAGAGGCTCGAACAAATCAAGGGCAAATAGACAAAGTGCTAGCCGAAGCCAAACAGTTCAAGGGATGTATGGATATTCTGGCTGCACAAAAGGAAACCGTTCAAGTAAAGCTAGATTCTGCCAAGTCACAACTTCGATATGTTAGAGACAATGCCTCGGTTCAGACGAAGAAGGTCGAGGACCTCGAGTCCAATTTAGCCAATTTGACCAAGGAGCTCGAGGTTTCCAGATCTGAAGCAACCGCGGGAAATACTAAGGCCCAGGCTACTTCGTCTCAATACAAAGTCGATGCCAAAGCCACCCTCGAGCACGCCAAAGACATGGTAGATCATTCGAAGTGGCAAGCTTGAAGGGAGGCTCTCGAGGGGGTCCTTGCTCAAAGTCTCGACATATCTGCTAAACTCAAGATCGCCAAGGCTGAGGAAGCAAAGGCTCAGAAGATAGCATTTCCCGATGAGGATTCCGAGGATGCGAGAAGATCTGGTGGAGAAGACTCCGAGGGTGAAGAAACTGCTCCCGAAGAAGACTAGGCCTTTAGGATCAGTAGTGTGTCTTTTAAGGCTGTTTTGGCCTTTCTAAGGAGTTCAGATCGGGCCATGCCGCCCTTGTAATTGATTTTTGATATACAAAACATCTTTTTCCCTTTCTATCTTGTCTTTACTTCATTTTTATTTTATTTATGTCTTATGAAATTGCATTCATAGGTTCGAGGCTTAGGCAATTTGGACCGAAACTGAACTAGTGTTGAGTGAGTGCTTGCTCAAACTCGAAGTAAGGTAACCCTTAGGTTTTAATTGAGTGAAGATGATCCCTAGAACTCAAAACAAAGGATGGCCCTTAGGCTTTTGTATTAGGCCGATGTGGCCTTAATAAAAAGACTGGCTTTTTCCCCTTTTTGGCTTAAAATTTATTATTAATTATACAAAATTTGTTATGCCTTAGCACGATGTGAGAACGTGATTTTTTCCCTTGGTGAAATACTCCTACAAATTAATGAAATAAATTTTTCCAATTGTTTGAAATTTTATAGGATTTTTTGTTAATTGTTTGCACTGTTCAGCAGTCACATGGAACAACCAAACTAACTTGAACATTCATACAAATCTAACTAATAACAGCCTAAAATATCCAGATTTCAGAACATTTACACAAAACATAATGTCAACCAAATAAATTACAACTAACATTCATATAAGAACTATAACATTAACATTCACTTTTTATTACAAAAAAACAAGTAAAACATGATGTACATCTTCATTTGCTTTTCAACAGTTCATGAGTGTACCTGGATACCAAAGGCAAAACAAAATGTGAGGATCTCAGCAAAATCAGAAGTGTGAGCAAAGCAGCAAATCAACAACAATATTCAGCTTCTTTAAACCATCTTTAAATCCAGAAAACCAGAAATTCCGTGAAAGATTTTCAAGTTCTTACTAAAAGAAAAGTCAGAAAACAACTCGAGCCAATTTTCAATGAAGTAATGCAGAAACTTTAGTTCTTTTTTTAGGGTCCAGAATCTGTTTTCAGAAGTGAAAGAAGGGTTCTATATATAGCCCTTGAGGAGTGCCATGTGCTGAAGAGAATCATGGAATTATTCCTTCAGCCACAAGGCATCTTTTTTAATCAACTTGGACAGCTGGTTGTCCCTCATTGGTTTATGCATTTGTGCTAACCAAATGAGGCCAGTTGCCCCTTATTCTAGAACCTACCAGTAAGTTCTTTTACCCTATTAAGTTTACCCACCCCTCAAGTTTTCTTTTGTTCATTTAACCCCTACCAATTCTTAATGACTCAACAGAATGTGACAAACAGAAACCAACAAACAAATATCAACAAACGGATCAAAAGCAAAATCACACAACCAAAAGTTTGAATATTTGAAAGCTTGAAAATAAACCTAAACCTCAAAAATGAACCAAATTCATAATAAACTCCGTATTAACATGAAATTAAACCAAACTAAAGATTTAAACTAATTAAACGATGCAAGCATACTAAACTATGATTCAAAAAACAGCAAAAGGATAACTGAAACTACTAACTATTTTACGAGCTAAACTAATTAAACATGAACTAAGCCAAATTAATAAATCTAAATGAAACCTGAACAAACAACTGGAAGGTGACTCTGAAACAAAATGAACAAATTAATGAACCCTAAAACAAAATTACTGACTAATTTATTGGCTGACAAAACATCACACAAATAGAGTTAAACCAAACGAAAATAAAAATATCTAAAAGAGACAGTAGTTTAACAAGTTGAGAAATAATAACACTGTGGTTTTTTTTTCAACTTTCTCACACATGAATCAGAATACTAATTGAATAGGCAAGTACAAGGGTGTATCTATTTAAGAAAATAGGGAACGAGCTGAGGCGGATCTCTGCTCGGGCTTTGATATAGCTCAAAATCGACCCCAAATGATTGTTCTTGTCAAGAACAAGCATTTGGGGAAAATTTCAAAATCAATCGAATAACAGAAAAGGCTAGAGACTGATATGCAAAGCCCAGTACTCTTAGGACCTCTCAGATCCAACATTTTAAAGAGTTGTAAGAGGTTTTGACGGAGATGTTTGGTGATTTTTAGTGAAGAGGAGAAAGAGGTTGTAGGATGTGAGTTTGGGGCCATTTGGATGATTTAGGGTTTGAGGTTTGATTTTAGATCTAAAATTGGAGCATTTGGGTGGGGATTTTGGAGAAGAAGATTGTGGATTTGGAAAGGGGAGGGAAAAGTTGTTGCCTGGTAAAAATCTGGGGAATTTTGGAGCATCGGAACCTCCGTGAGGCGATTTTCGGCGGGTGGTTAATGGCAGAGGCGGCGATGGGTTTTTAGGCGGCTAGGGTTTGCTTCGGAGATGGGATAGATGAAATGAGGGATGTATGTAGGGGGGTTGGATTGTGTTAGGACAGTTATAAGGGTTTAGGTTAATCAGTTCTGAACCATTGGATCTCAAAGATCCAATGACTATGATCAAATAAGGGGTAAAACGGGGTCGTTTGGTTTAGTGGGGAGGGATGGACCGTGTAAGAGGTTTGGGTTTGGGTGGATTTCGGTTAGGAAAAGGTTTTTGGGCCACCATTAATCTGGCCCAATCTCAAATCTAAATCAGCCTTCTTCCAATTTTTTTTCTTTTGTTATCTTTTTGTTTCATAAATTAATAAAAATCCTAAATTAAATTCCTAAATTAATCTAAATTGTAAAAATTAAGCTAATTATCCAATTATAAAATTTATAACAATTAATTGACCCAAAAGTAATAGAGAAAAACTACTAATCTAAATATTAAAAGCTAAAACTGAAAAAGTGACCATTTTTTGTGATTTTTATCTTAATAAAACAACTAATTCACTAATTAATACTAAAATATTAAAACAAATTCTCAATGCAATGCATGATATTTTTGGTATTTTTTCATGATTTTAATAAAAGTAAACATGCACAGAAATTTCAGCTTATGTTCATTATTAAAAGCATGTCAATAGATTAGAAGCCTATAATCTGATTATTCCTGCATGTTTGATTTCTCAGAATTTTGTATAGTATTTTATTTATTTGTGAACTGGAAGAAATGTGGGTTTCAGCTATGGCCTTAGTATGTTAGAAGCCTTCATGTTAAAAATTTCTGGGCCTGGTTTTGGCCACATGAGTTGGCCTGTTCGAGATTTGTATAATATGAAATTGGCAGCTTTGATTTTCAGGTTTTGTGTGATAGTTGTTAATTGTATTCATAAGGCCAGCAGACTTTTAGTAACTAACTGGGCTTAATTTCAAAGCCCAAACAGTAATGGCCCCTTTGTGTCTTTAAATGTTTGTGACCAAATAGTTGGTTGGACCTTCTGTAGGCCCAATTCCCATACCTACTTGATTTGCTTCAGCATTTTATCTAAAGAAAAAAAAAGAGAAACTTTTCTGCTTAGTATAATAAATATGGGCTTCAAAACTGAAGGTTTAGTTGTATAAAATTGGGCCTGGTATTGGCCCAATCGATACTGCCCGGGTAAACCAGGTCATCCGCCTCCTCACCACTTCTTTGGGCTCAATTTCGAGCCCAGCTCTCTCAGTCGTGTTTTCTTCCTTTTTAAGTTTCTCTTAAAATGGCGTGAGACTTGTCTGCAGGCCCGAAATCTGCCTAAACAATTAAATGCCTAGTATACTATCCCATGCATACTTGCAATTAGTAGATTTGGATTGAACTTTAATTTAGAATAAACATAAGCATCCTTAATTTACTTTAGTTGAATACAAATCTCTTCTTTAAATAAATTGAGGTGTGCAATCCAATCACATAGTCTATGGCCCTCACATAAATACCTTTACTAATGTAGAAAATGTTTGAACATTCATAGTTTGCTTTAGGCATGTATTTAAAACATCACAATTACGAGTACGATTCCCGTGGCGTAGTTGTGATACCTAATTAGTTTTGAATATCCGTAGTTCTTTTAATTGAATGCATTTCCTTTGAAAGAAATTGAGGTGCGCCATTCACACAATTGAATCACATAGCCTATGGACCTCGTATTAATTTTCTTAACTAATGTAGAAAAACGCCCTGAATTTAAATTAAACTATTTCTAATCTCACCATTCATTGTTCTTAGGTGCTATTGATAATATGGGTTTCACGGATAGCCAATTAGCCATAGTGTAAGGGACCCCGATAACTTGTATGGGCCCAAAACCATTATAAGCATCCAAGGAGCGATAAAGATTTAGGAAATTTTTCTTATATATACTATAATAAGAACTTATTTATCTATTTTTTCTCAGTTTTGTAGTTTTTAAAAAGTATCTAGGCTTTTTTTATAAATTTTATACATTCCCTATTAAAAATCTTCTAACCCATTATTAATGCCTTCAATTAAGGGATTCAATTATATTCTTTTCCTTTTTTCTCTCATCTCCTCTCTCCCGCCTCTTCTACCAGATCTGAATCCAAATTTTTCTTCAAATATTGTTTTACCAAATTCTTCTTCCAATTTTTCAAAAACCTAATACAAGATTTTTGCTATTAGTACAAGAATCCACAAGAGAAAATACAGATGGACGAATGCAGTTTGGAAGCAAATATGAAGCCGTAATCACTATTGAAATGGAAACAAATAAATCCACATCAAAGAAATGCTTATTTTTTATACGGTGATATTTTCTAAAAAAAGTAAACCATATACAATTCATATTCAATTATCATACATTTATTATACAATTTGAAAATAATTCCGATACAATTCTGATATATATGTAATATGATTACGAACTTCTTCCTTTTCAAGTTTCAATATAAAATTGTCACGACCCGGATTTTTCACCCTCGGGAGTCGTTGTGGCGCCTACTAATGGGAGCTAGGCAAGCCAAACCTTAACTACTTGCTTCACTTTCATTTTTTTGCTTCTTTTTAACAAACACAAGTCGATAATATGATAAAAGCAGAATTTTAAATAAATAAGCGGAAGTCAACAATTATATAACTTAAGGCTACGTCTATTACAACTTTTAAAACCTCAAATAACCAAAACCTGGTGTCACAGCGTCACAGACTGTCTAAGAGTTACTATATACAAGGTCTGAAGAAATACAATACACTGTTTCTGAACAAAGAAAAAGAAACAAGAAATAGAGATAAGAGGGAGACGCCAGGGCCTGCGGACGCCTGCAGTCTATCTTGGGTCTCCGGGTGGACTGAAGGAAGAACTTCAACTACTGTCTGAAAGCTGCTCCTAGATCTGCACACAGTGCAGAGTGTAGTATCAGCACAACCGACCCCATGTGCTGGCAAGTATCTAGCCTAACCTTGACGAAGTAGTGACGAGGCTAGGACCAGACTACGAAATAAACTTGTGCAGTTCAAATGTATATACAACGGAAAAGAAATACAGAAAAATAACCAGTCAATGTGGGAGGGGGAAACATGTTGTGGGGAAGATAATAGTTCCGAATACAAAGGCATCAAGTAAAGAAAGAAACAACATAACGAGAATATCAACAAGGAAGCAGAAATCAACAATTTGCACGGCATCACCCTTCGTGCTTTTACTCTCAGCCTCACCAAAGCAGTTATATAATAAAATATGCACGACATCACCCTTCGTGCTTTTACTCTCGTCCTCACCAAAATAATCAATAGAATTGTCACGGAATGGTACGTCGTGTGGCACGACATCACCTTTCGTGCTTTACACTCTTTCCTTACAATAACAAACAATGCACGGCATCTCCCTTCGTGCTTTAACACTCTTCCTCACCAAAACAAAAATCAGAAGCAAAAGGGCAAGGGAATAAACAAAAGAATAATAGAGATCCCGGCAAGGGAACAACAGTTAAACAATTAAATCCCGGCAAGGGAACAACAATTAAACCATTAAATCTAGGCAATGGCACAACAAATAAATCAACAATAGCCTGGCAAAGGTGACAACATAATGATCTCTTCTCTTTCTCAATTTTACTTCACAATTCACTACACAACTCGAGCTAATGCTCTAGAGGTTTGATTACCACTTATACTTTCACAACTCATTTCACAACTCGAGCCAATGCTCTAAAAGTTCAATTGTCACTTATACTTTCACAATTTCGCTATACAACTTGAGCCAACGCTCCTCAATGTTCATAGGTCACAATTCTTTCCACAAACTTTATACAACAATTACAAATCTTCACCAAGGCATGAATAATACAACGAAATCATGAAAATCACAAAGACTCACGGTCATGCTTGACAACAACGTATAGATACTCGTCACCATGCCTATACGTCTTACTCGACAAGAAGCAAATAGCAACTAGGACACAACTCCTAATCCGTCAAGCTAAGGTTAGACCAAACACTTACCTCGATGCCACGAACATAACTCAAGGTTCAATTATAGCTTTACCCCTTGGTTCCACCGCCAATTCGCTCGTATCTAGCCATGATTTACTTAATTATATCAATAAACGCTAAATGAATCAATTCTGAATGCATGAAAATACGTTTTCCAAAGTTTTACCCAAAAAAGTCAAAATCGCCCCCGGGCTCACGTGGTCAAAACCCGAGGTTCGAACCAAAACTCGATTACCCATTCCCCCACGAGTTCAAATATGTAATTTGTTTTGAAATCGGGCCTCAAATCGATGTCCAAATCCCCAATTTTTGAAAAACCTAGGTTCTACCCAAAACACCTAATTTTTCCCATGAAAATAATTGATTTGAAGTTGAAATCATGTTAAAAGATGTTAATGATTGAAGAAAACTAGTTCAAAACGACTTACAATTGATTTGGAGAAGAAAGGTTGTTTGAAAAATTGCCTCTTATATTTTTGGGGTATTGAAAAATGCAAAATAACTGAAAATCTCGTCTACTTATGCCCCTCTCAGACCCATTGTGCGGACCGCACAAAATGGACTACGGTCGCATGCATAGGCCTTCTTGAGGTACTACGGTCCAGTGCCCTGTGCGGACCGCATGAAATGGACTGCGGCCGCACAGGCCTCCACCACGCACCGCACAAAACCGACCGCGGACCACACTGGCCCCCTTCCGCGGTCACACACGATTCAGTGCGGACCGCACTGGCGGGATCAGAGACCTGCAACTTCTGGCTTTAAGTCTAAAACATCCCGAACATACCCAAAACTCACCCGAGCCCTCGGAATTCCAAACCAAGTGTGCATACTAACTCAAAAACATCATATGGATGTACTCGTGTAATCAAATCATCAAAATAATATCATGAACATCAAAGTAAGACTCGAGATCAATGAAATTTTCTCAAAACTTCTTTAAACATAATATTTTTGCAATTTAAGTCCGAATCATGTCATATGACATCCGTTTTTCACCAAATTCCACAGAAATGTCTTAAATCATATATAAGACTTGTATCGGGCGCCGAAACGAAAATACGGGCCCGATACCTGTCACGCCCCAAAAACCGTAGGACGCGCCCAACGCTCAACCGAGTAAACCTGATTGAGCAAGCCTGCTATATTACCTTCTACCCAAACTAGTTCATAAATAAAGAGGGGATATTATCCCATTTAATCAAACGCTAAGAAATCTGCCGTTAGCAACCTTCATTTCATTCCCGCTAATTACTTCATTTAGTTTTCAAAAATATTACAAGTTTAATGAAAAACAAGCTTATCAAGTACCAACATTTCTAGCCCGGACTCCCAACATCAACCACCACCCACAATAGTCTACGGAGCCTCTAAATACAAGATAAGAGTAATAGAGAAATGCCGGCAATAAGGCTCCGGCTATACCTCAAAATATATTGAGAAATTGAACAAAAGATACATAACATGACCCCGGGATGGAGTAGGGCTCACCAAGACTGCTGGGAAGAGGGTACTACTATCACTGGCCTATGTTGCTCGTTGTGGAATTACCTGTATCATAAAACGATACAGCGCCCCCAGCAAAAGGGACGTTAGTGCCGTTGAATAACACTAGTATGTATAACTAATCATCATCTAATTAGAAAGAACTATCAACAAGAATAAAGGAATCATAAAGGTAGTTCAAAAGCTTTAACAATCACCACAACATCAATTCAAAGAATCATACAATTTCCACAAAATAGTAAGTCAAGATCAAAATTATACTAGCAACCAATTTTAAACCTGTAAATCCTTTAGTTTACAAAAAAATAATATGAATATATAGTTTTTGGTTGGGGGATCATTAGCACCGATATGAGTTATACCACCGTCTTTGTTAGCACGGAGTCCGATCACGACCCGATCGGCTAGGTCGTCCCTTTAGAGACATGTACCACAATTGCGATTTCCAGTTTTTTTTGAATTTCCAGATTTTTGAATTCCCAGATTTTAATTCTCAGCACGATACCACCATGTGTGCGGCATGACGTCCGATCACGGCCCGATCGGCTAGGCTGACTTCCCACTCATGCTGTGTGGGTTGGCGTTACCAATTTAGAAATGTTACCAAATTCATACCAATTAAGGGGAATAGCCATGATTCATCCCTACACCGGCACGTGTAGTTCCAGGAGTGAGCCTTATGACCCACCCTTCCTCGATTTTGCACATGAGAGGAATCATGAATCATGGACATATACAATGTTTCAGAAATCATACACCTCAAGTTTATTAACAATGGAACGTTAAACACAACGGATTCTTCCAAATCAATAGAGGGGATACACCAACCCGTAATAAAACACATCAAAGGCATCACCAAGTACATTTATAATTCAAGTTCTCGGCACATTGGCCACACTCTGTTTCCCAAATTCGTTTGACTTATTTCAACATCCCTACACACATAGGATTTCACATAGTTTGACATAATATATGCATCTCCAATTTCAATTTAAGGTTTTAGCACTTCATTACATAATTCATATCTTTTGCCCCTTTCAAGTTATCAATATAGCACGTTAATCATGTTGAGACACATATTTCATGCATATAAGGTAACAACACCAATTCATGGAAAATAATAATCGACGCACCAATTCAACTTTAATCTTACCATATTTACACAACATCGATGAAGCTCGATTTCTAAAAGACGGAGGTTTAGCCATACATACCTTGTTTAAGCTTTCCTTAAGTTACTACGATGTTCCAGAAATTCTAGCAATCTCAATCTACTTTGAAACATAACAAAATTAAACACAAATTAGGAAGGTATTTATGATTTTAGCTCATTTGAGTATTCTATCAAATACTAGTTGAGCATCTTGATTTCAAATCACTTTTATAAGATTTCCTTCATTCCCCAACCCAATCTTTACTTATTTATGATCAACAATCTTCCCACAAACCTAATTTGTACATGCATGTATACATAATACTATTACTCCCAAGAATCATACCCCAATAACCCATCTCACAATCTCTACAACACCAACACAACCTAGGTTAGGCACATATAGCTTCCAATCACCATCCCATGAGTTACCACACTTAATTCATACTCATATTTCCATAATAACTCCATATATGTAAGCCTAAGGGTAAAAGATTACCTCTTGTAGACCAAATCTTGAAAGACAACTTTGGGGTGTTCTTGAGATTTTTGAAGAAATCCTATGAAATCCAATCAAAATCATGTTGTAACTAGTGATTGAGAAGTGAAATCACCATGAAAACACACTTAAAAACTCACTAGGTGTGCAATTGGATGCCTTGGTCGAGTTGGGGGTGTAGAGGAAGCCCTATGCTTGAGAAATGTCTCAAATTCTCTTATTTCCGATCCTTAGGTGTATTTAAAAGCCTTCCACTACCGCGATCACGCACCTGGTTGCGCTAAAGCAGCGCACCAAAGGCAGAAAGCTTCGCAATATGCGCGTCCACTAGCGCGATCGCGCACCTGGGCGCGCTAGTGACACAGGCTTAGTAAAATGGTCATACCTTTCTGTATACACCTCCAAATGACAAACGGTTTATTGCGTTGGAAACTAGACTCAAAGGGATTTAATATGATAGGTTGTTCATCACACAATTCCATATATAACTGGAGATATTATTGTTCAAAGTGAGGTCTTGTGCGCACTCATTTACAACTTTCGTCTAATATGAAATTTATCAACTTGGCTTAGACTTAGGCCTTTACTTAGACCCCAATTCACCTCTAATATGACATATATGCTTATTAACATATCCAATTGATACCCATTATATCATGAATCCTCATTTGCACTTAAAATAAAATAATTAGCTTACCTTGGCACGACGAAATCTCAAGTTACTTGGAAAAACTTTCCGGGGCCTTACATCCTTCCCCCCTTAGGATCATTCGTCCTCGAATGAGGATCAAGGTTCACTCCTTATTCATCCTTATGTAACCTCTACTTTTTTCACATTATGGAGTATATCAACAACCCCGAATTTGGCTAACTCTTTAAATTTTTGAAAATTTCGGCAGAGTTTCCTTTGTAACTAGGACTATCCACCTGTCAGAGGGCCGCAAATACACATCACAACAGCATATAAATGTTCCATAGACATAACATAATTTGTTCAACACCAACCATGGCCGCATGGGCAACATACATAACCAAAATGGAATAGTTTAACATAGATCGGATCTAAAGATAAAAGTTTATAGGAACCAAATGCATGAAAGCTATTATATACCTATTCAAACAAATGTGGGTACTTATTTCTCATTCCTTCCTTGGCTGCCCAAGTGGCTTCCTCAACCTGCGGGTTTCGCCATAACACTTTTACAGAGGCAATTTCCTTATTTCTCAATTTTTGGACTTGCCTATCAAGAATGGCAACTGGGATTTCTTCATAAGATAGCTCTTCATTAACCTCAATAGCTTCAATTGGCATGATAACGGACAGATCTCCCACTACCTTCTTCAATATAGACACATGGAAGACCGGATGTACCATCAACATCTCGGGTGGCAGTTCGATCTTGTATGCCACTTGACAGATCCTCTGAATGATTCTGTACGGTCCGACATGCCTTGGACTTAATTTCCCTTTCTTCCCGAATCGCATGATGCCCTTCATGGGGGAAACCTTCAAAAATACCCAATCCTCTTCTTTGAACTCCAAATCTCTGCGATGAATGTCCGAATAAGACTTTTGGTGACTCCGAGCAGTTTTTAACCTCTCCTTAATAATCTTGACTTTATCCATGGCTTGATACACGAGGTCCGGCCCTATCAATTCTGCTTCTCCAACCTCGAACCACCCAATGGAAGACCTGCATCTCCTACCATATAGTGCCTCGAATGGTGCCATCTGGATACTAGCATGGAAATTGTTGTTGTAAGCAAATTCTATGAGTGGCAAATGGTCATCCCAACTTCCCTTGAAATCAATAGTACAAGCACGCAATATGTCTTCAAGCATCTGAATAGTCCGCTCTGCTTGCCCATCGGTTTGTGGATGAAAAGTTGTGCTAAGGTTTACCTGTGTACCCAAACCTTGCTAAAATTTCTTCCAAAAGTTGGCTGTGAACTGAGCCCCTCGATCTGAAATGATTGAGACTGGAGTGCCATACAACCTGACTATTTCTTTAATATACAACTGAGCATACTGTTCCGCTGTGTCGGTAGATTTAACTGGCAAGAAGTGCGCTGATTTTGTGAGTCGGTCAACGATCACCCAAATTGAGTCGAACCTGCGCGGAGTGCACGACAGACCTACTACAAAATCCATATTGATCATCTCCCATTTCCACATTGGAATTTCTATGCTTTGAGTCAATCCACCGGGCCTTTGATGTTCGGCCTTCACTTGTTGACAATTTGGACATTTTGCTACAAAATCTGCCACATCCCTCTTCATGTTGTTCCACCAATAAATTTCCTTGAGATCATGATACATTTTTGTAGAACCGGGGTGCACGGAATAACTGGATGTGTGAGCTTCTGCCATGATCCTTTCCCGAAGACCGTCGATATCAGGAACACATAGGCGGTCTTGGTACCGTAGAGTACCATCATTCATGCCAAAGGAAGAAGCTGTGGTATTGTGTTTGTGAATCCCCTCTTTCAATTGTGCTAACAATGGATTGTTGAATTGCTTTTCCTTCACCTCCGCTACAAGCGATGATTCGGCCCTATTCTGTATAATTACCCCTCCTTCACTAGAGTCCGCAAGGCGAACTCCCAAACTGGCCAACTGGTAAACCTCCATGGCCAACGACCTTTGACATATCTCCAAGTGAGCTAAACTACCCTTCATACATATTCAATTTAGAAAGCTCTACTGGCCCGAACAATATGCCGGTACCATCTTTTCTTTCTAACTAGAATATTCATTCCCATTCTATTTTGCTCATATTGCATAATTGATAGCATTATTGTGCCACACACTTTTCTACCTCCCGTGAACTTGTAATATCATTGTGCCTGGTTTAGTGAGTTTATCATACCACAACTTCACCACTATTAGTCTCACTTTCCATTGTATAAACATGATCTATCTCTAGCTTCTTTAGTTACCATTCAGTGTCACCCAAGTCAGTAGCATTACGGTTAGTCCTTTATACCTTCTATTAACATTTGTGCTCCAGGTGAGTCCACCATTATGATATGAACTATTTTGCGATAACCATGGACATCTCAATTTATAGGTTTTCTTCCTATTTCCTCTCGCCTTGTTCTTCCTAGATAGTGAATAGCCATACACTCTTCCTTATGTTATGAGGTCTTTTCCCTTAGTTATTTCATTCCGCTCACCTCTTAACTCTCGTTAGGATATCCGTGGGAAAGTGTGTTCATCGTCATATCACTTAACACTTCTTTGCTCGTAATATTCTTTAGAGGCTCTCCATCAAGCCCAAATATCCTCTTGGGTCATTATAGCCTCACATTTTATTTCTCCCACTCGTTCCAATTTTCTTAACGCCTTGGTACTTTGATTAAATCACAGATCTATGATTAACCCATTCTAAAAACTCGCAACCTTTCACCTTTGACCTATAGTACTTACTTAGGTTCCATTGTTCCTGACCCTCTAACAAGTATAAAATCCCTTTACAAACATACTCTTAGTTTCTACGATCATTGACCTTATCATTCACATTGCCCTATATGAAGAATTTACCTTCCTTAACCTTCCACCTTCTTGGGGGTACTAGCGGTCTATCATTAGCATATCCTTTCAGATAATCACGTCATGTCCGTAAATGTCTACTTTCTTTGTTAAAATGAAAAATAAAATAAAAACACATGTTGCATGCATAATTAGGATTTAATTATGCATTTAAGAGTTAATTAAAAATAAAATCACAAAAAAATACGCATTTATTCTATTTTAAATGTTTCACTGTGTGATTAATGTTTTGTCTATGTGTTAATAGTTGTTAAAAGTAATTAATATTTTGTAAGAGTAATTTTGTTTTTATAATTTTAATTAGGATTTTAATAATTAAAGAATAAAATTGGAAATTGAAAAGAGTTGATTAAAATGTAAAGAAAAACGGACTGGGCCATTTATTTGACAAAAAAATTCAGGCCCAAAACAATACATTTTACCCAGCCCAAGTCAGTCAACCCAAAAACCATCAAACAACGTAGTATAAGGAAAATACTATGTCGTTTGATGATGCCCGGTCATTTAATTACAAATGCAAACCATACGGCGTCGTATGGTTGCAATAGATCGGGGTCGTTCATTACTTCTGATCCAAGGGCTCCCAGGATTTTGACCTAAGCCGTGATCCCTACCCGATCCAGTACCCGGGCCGACCCATTCCCCAACTAAACCAAAATGACGTCGTTCATGTAAGCATATAGATCCTGGCCATCCATTCTGCCTGATCTAACGACCAGTATCAATCCACCCCATCCCTATATAAATCCAAATCCCTACCCGGCCCCCAAACTAAACACCCCCCTCTTCACTATTCATCATCCTCTCCGAAAGTACACCCCTAACCCTAGCCGCCCTCATTCCCCATCGCCTGAAACCCGGCGGAAACAACGCCGCCGGTCACCACCTTAACACCCCTGAACCCCCTGACCATCCTCTATCCGAATCTGTTAGCCACTGGGCTTGAATCCTCCTGAAGGTTCTCGAATCTTCATTTGAAGATTCGAGCCAAACTCGACCCTTTCCGATGACTTCCAAATTAACACCGTAGCTTCCCCTAACTACCCTAGCTATGGATCTAGTGTTGGTTTGGCTCGAATCACCTCAGAGTTCTTCGAATCTTCTTTTGAAGGTTCGAGCCAAACATGAACTCACTCAGATTCGTTCCAAACTAACACCAAATGACCCCTAGGCATCCCTCACCCTTGTGTCATCTTTGGTTTCTTTCGAATCTGCCCAGAAGTGTTCGAATTTAAAATCAAAGAATTTGAAACCCTAAAAATTTCCAATCTTGGAATTTTTCCAATTCGAGTGAAGGATTGAGGTCTAAGAGACTTTAATCGAGGTATTCTCAATTGAGGATACTTCGAATAAAGTCTGTTCAGCCTCAAAAGGGTCCGAATCCAAGTTGAGTTCGAGTCCGTATGAAATTGAAGATTCAGAGGTATTTTCCTATTTCTTTTGTTTCCTACATATGTTGTTGCCTATTTTAGTTGTCTGTTAATTTTTCATATTTTTGTTTGATTAATTCTGTTATTCTGTCTCATACCCGCTTACTTGATCAAAGTGTGAATTATTTCTGTTGGTTATGTTTGTTTACAATGTGTGTAATCGACTCGATTAAGTTCGTCGATTAGTTACATTATGAATTCCCGTTTATGATAATACTGATTGAAACAATCTGTTTACCTATTGTTTGTGGACAATTGTTATAGATAATCAGTTTAATTAATACTCGTCAATTAAATCATCCTTGTTTATAATTCAATAAGTTCATCAAAAGGATGCTGTGTATGTGTTGATTTCTGAGCATAAGTTTCAGGGCATTATCAGTATATTGACAATGCTCCTGTATTTGTTTGGATCTTAGTTCAATGCTGAAATTCAGTTTAACTTGTTATGTTGAATTCAGTGTAATGTTGTTGTGATGTTAGGTTTAAATTCAATTTCACAAATGTTGATTAGATACAATTGTGTTAGAAAAGTGCATTCTCAGTTAAGATTCAGTCCAGAACTTAAGAGAATTAGTTATAGCTGTTTTAAATCAGGTTGATAATTAGGTTTGAACAGATTTTTAAATCTGTTTTGTACTAGATTCTGATTTTTGTATTAAGGGCAGTAATAACAGTAGGATTTCAGGGTTGTTTTGGGAAAGAAACAGTAGGGTAATGTAATAATAGTAGTGTGCTGATAGTGGAGTGATAATGGCTATTACTTAATGAGATAATAGGAAACAAAGGGTAATGGGAATGCTGAAAATCAGGAAAAGATCACTTAATGGGATTTAAAGTAGTAAAAGCAAATTTTAATGGGAATTTCTGATTTTTAAAAGAAGAAGGGGGTCCAAGCAGCACTAAAAGGAAAGGGGAAGACCTGTATAAATACAGGGACTCGGATTTTAAAGGGGAGGAGATTTTTAGAGAGAGATTTCAAAAGAAAGAAAACTGATATCTGCTTTTAAGAGGGAGGAACCAGATTTTTTTTACATTGAGATTTTAAAGGAGATCTGATTTTAAGATAGAAAAGAACTGAGGATCAGATTATTAAAGAAGAAAAAAAACCAGATCTGATTTTTAAGAGAGGAAAACACACACAGAAGCAGAAAACAGAAATCTGATTCAAGAAAAGAAAGAAAAAAAAATAAAAAAAAATCAGAAGCAGGAAAAAACAGATTTCTACAATAGAGGCTAGTGTTAAGGTTGAATTTCTGAGATTGAAATTGTTAGTTTGCCTTCTCTTAAGTCTTGAAAAATCAGAAATATTGTGTTTTATCTGTCTGGATTTGTTCAAATCCCATTGTTGAGTTTAAAGTCTGAAATTTCTTAAAGAGTCATTCTACGTTGTGTCTGGGTTCTCGGGTTCTGTATTATTGCTCAAATCTGTGGAAATACTGGTATTCTGCTGATTTTGTTACTGCTGCTACTGCTGAAATCTACTTCTTCTACCTTCATTTCCAGGTACATATCTGTAAATTCATGCCATGAAAAGCTTTCAACATGACAAATAAATGAAGCTCGAATTGTAATTCTGTCTTTTATTCATTTAAGTTCGTTAGTTTAAATTTCAGCTTTGTTTCATGTTGGTTAACTAGTAGTGAGTTCGACACGATGGCTATAAGTTAATTGTCTTATTTTGAAATTCGTATAAAAGTTTTGTAATAATGTTATCCATTTCGAAATCTCATTAGTATAGTTATATTTGAATTGTCAAAATAGGGAATATGGCATAAAAATGGGCCACTAATTACATCCCGTAATATTTTTAGCTAAATGTAAAGTAGAATGGAAGTATCAAGAAATTACATTATTAGTATATCTTGTAAAAGATATGATTTTGTTTAGATTGATATAAGTTATATGTTCATATATGGCATGATGACGGGTATATATATAATCATATGAGTAAGGTGAGTTGATATAGCTCGTTACGATGTTAGAATATTATGAACGGTTCAGGCGTACAACTATGTTGCATGTAATGCAATTTTATTGAATCGATTCGAATAATAATTTTTTTTACCAACTTGATGCCTATCTACCATCGTAAACAAATTAACCAAATGATTACAACTTTGGATTAAAAACAAGTAATATAGAAGGTAATTAGGTTTGTAGATTATAACAATTTTTTAAAAAAAATATAAAAAATAGTATTCACCTCAAATAGAATAATGAAAATTCTTGGAAAATATCATTTCCTTTCTTACATCAATTCTTTCCCAATGTTTATACGTAATTCACATGTTGTTTATTTGAGTAGGCAAATATTGTATTCACTATAAATGGTAGTATTAATCACGTTGTTCATTTTTACTCCTTAAATTCGAATGGCTTGGAGGAATATAATTTATACGCGAAAAAATATAATTTGCAGTCAACACTCAATAATTGTGAATTCTTTTCAAAGAATTTAAGGGCATCTCAAATAGGGATTTCTCATGATTTTTCACATAAAAATAATATGGATGTAATAAATAATTTGTAAACAAATTTATATTACCATCAAGAATATATTTGTGATTAGGGATACGTTCGCGTAACCTGATTATATTTCTAAAAGCAATTCGGATTATGCGTTCGCGCAACTTCGAGCGAATATTTAATAAAAGAAATTTCTCCGAGGATGTTAAAATAATTTCATATAACCCGAGATGTGCAGTTCACTGTTTAAATATAAGGGTAACGATGTTCTTAATTTTATTTTAAATTTCGAACGTATGATATTTTAATAAAAAAAAATATATTGTCAATCTTATTGTGTACACGTATGTGTGACACGATTCTTTACGTTTATAAAAATAGAAAAGGCGAATATACATACGCGTGATTCGTTTCAAGAAAATCTTTAATTTATAAACAATCTAAACGAAAGCGGTAATAAAATCAGGTAACAAGAAAAAGGGTATTTAGTAAATCAAGATAATTAAGCCAAGAATAAGAACAGTTAAGCGACCGTGCTAGAACCACGGAATTCGGAAATGCCTAACACCTTCTTCCGGATTAACAGAATTCCTTACTCAAGATTTCTGGTTCGCAGAATAACAAACAGAGTCATATTCTCCTCGATTCAGGGATTAAAACTGGTGACTTGGGACGCCTTAAATTCCCAGGTGGCGACTCTGAAACAAATAAACAAATCCCGTTTCGACTGTCCTTCAATTGGAGAAAACTCCCTACGCGCCCTCACGGGGCGGCAAAAAGGAGGTGTGACAGCTCTGGCGACTCTGCTGGGGACCAAAGTGAAAACCGTAACCCAGAATCTCTGATTCAGGGTTCAAGAATTCGAGCTTAAAATAACTGTTATAGTTGGCTTTATTTATTATCTGATTTTTTTACATGATATATGCCAAATGTGCTAAATGACACTTTTACCGCTTTAATATTATTTGAATTGTGAATATATACAACTGCTACGAAACCCCCTTCTTTCTGAGTCTTCTAAATTTATGGTGCACACGTGCGCGTGGCCCACCTTTCTGTTAAAGTCATACCAAATAAGACGAAGTTGGGACAAGTAACTAGGCCGGGTAGACTTTCGTGCTCCCGGTACGTTGCCCCCACTTCGGCTCAAACTGTCCGTTTGGGTGAGCCAGGTTTAGAACAATATGCCTCAGGTTTTTCACCTAGAATAACTCAGCCATGTACCGGATCCCTAGTAGGAACGTCTATTTGCATCATGTACATTTGGCCTTGGAGACTCCACACAGGGGTTGGGTCTGTCTAGGACAGGTGAACCCGAAATAAAAAGACCATCCTAATGCATCCTACTTGTTACCTGTGCATTCATTTGCCTCGGATTTGCTTGTTGACCAGCTTAATCAAAATCATTGTGAGGACCGAGGAATAAAATGGGTTGTTTTAAGAAATTCCCAAAAATAGTTTTAAATCTTGAAATAAAAAGTGTTTAATAAATAAAAATTGAATTTTTTTAGTGTATATTTTCAAAATGAGTCTTGACTTTATTAAAATTAAATTTCAGATACAAAATGAGCACCACACAAAACCCCCCATCCACGAATACAGCCGAGTTTCTATTTCAGCTTCAAATGTGGTGGTATGAATTAGGCGAAGATGGTCAAAAATGGGTCGTCAAGCATTTGGGAAATCTCACGGATATTATGAAAGTTAAACCCCGTGATGATCTGATTGCGGCGTTAGTAACTTTTTGGGACCCTGTTCACAATGTCTTTCGTTTCTCTGATTTCGAGCTTACTCCTACATTAGAGGAGATAGCTGGATATGCTGGTTTTGACGGAAGTCTAAGAAATCAAAACCTGATATTTACAAAGGCTCCCTCGGTACATCGATTCTTCGGTCTTCTGAACATCAGTAATCAAATCAGGAAAAGCAATGTCATCAACGGATGTTGTTCTTTCAACTTCTTGTATTCAAGGTTCGGAAAGCCAGATGGATTTGAAATTCACGAGAAAGGCCTTACTAACAAGCAAAACAAAGACACCTGGCAGATTCACCGTCGCTTCGCCTTCATAGTGGCTTTTCTAGGAATCATGGTCTTCCCAAACAAAGAGCGAACAATTGATATTCGCACCGCGAAAGTTGTGCAGGTCCTCACCACCAAGGAAAATCACACCCTTGTCCCAATCATTCTCTCAGACATTTATCGGGCGTTGACTTTATGTAAATCAGGAGCAAAAGTCTTCGAAGGATGCAAAATTTTGTTGCAAATGTGGGTGATTGAACATCTCCAACAACAGCCCAAGATCATACAGTATGGGCCAAGCAATGATAATTGCATCGAGAGTTATGAGGAAAGAATAAAAGATTATAAGTCCCCAGAAGGGATAGAAGCATGGGTATCTCATCTAAGGGCTTTAACGGCAAATCAAATTGAGTGGACTTTGGGATGGCTCCCGATGAGGGAAGTGATACACATGTCAACCTCAAATAGTTATTTGCTACTATTGGGATTGAGAAGCATCCAGCCATATGCGCCACTAAGAGTCCTAAGACAACTAGGAAGATACCAAGTAGTTCCTGATGATGAAGATTTGAGTATGCAAGTAATCGAATTACACCATGAAGCCACTATTCCCGAGGCTCTAATTCAGCAGATGTGGAATGCATATCGATACTTGAAAAGTGATACTCAAGTCCCAGACACTACAAGGGGTGAAATAAATCCTGGGTATGCAAGGTGGTTTGAGAAACGGTCTCGCGTGGATGATGTACCAGAACCCGAGCTAAGTAGGCCAACAAAAAGACCCCATGTTCAAAACTTTAATGATAAAATCCAAGAGCGGTTGATTTGGGGAGAAAAGGAAAAGGGGTACAAAGCAACTATCCATTCCCTAAAGGAAAATCTGAGGAGCCTCAGTCTGGAGAAAGATTTGCAAGCACAAAAAGCCGAAGGCGAGAAGAAGAGTCTAGCTTGTGAGAAGGAAAATCTTCATGCTCGATTTCAAAAAATGAAAAAGGCTTCTGAAACACCAATGAGGAGTTGGAAGGATCAAAAAACCATCGCCAATCTTTTTGAAAGAATGCAAGATTATGATTCCATTCTTGCTAAAAATGAAAGGGAGTTGAGCAAAGCAAAAGAAAGAATCCAACAATTAAACGAAGAAGCCAGATCTAATAAGGAACGCCAAGTAAGGCAATCCGAAGAAGACAAGGCACAATTCAAGAAGGAAAAAGACCATTGGATACGATCAGAAGACCAACTTCGTGCACAACTAGAAGAGGCAAGAAGATACAACAGAGAACATCAACAAGCGGACATCGACAGAGAAAGAGCGCAGGCAAGATTAGAGCAGGCCAGACTCCGAGCTCTATTAGACTAAGCTCTAGATCGTGAAGACCGTGTCAGAGATATAGCCACCACTCGCCAGCAGCAATTGCAGAACCAAGACCAACATCTCCAAGATTTCAGGGCACAAATCCATGACCTGGCGGTCTACACCTCTCAAAGTTATGTAAACTGCTAAGGAATGGATTATGAAAGGTTTATAGAGCATGCACCCATTTTTGCCCGTCATCTAGCAATGGTGTTGGAAAGGATGTATCGTACGCTGGGAGGTCATCCAGGTCAAGCCCCACATTGAGCAGATAATCCAATGATTGACAACAAAAGTGGAAAGTGGGGCATGTTGTGAGATGTTAAGAGTTGTATCTTTTATTTTGATTTGAGTGTGTGTGTTTCAAACCATTTTCTTATAAAGGTTTTCAAATGTAATGTCTGTTCCATCTTTGTATAATGAATAAAAGTGTTTGCCTTATGACCGAACTACGCAAGGTCTGATTCATGCGGGGGCATGATACGTAGGCAATCTCTATAAGATTCGACCACAATAAATAAAATAAATTAAGAGTGAGTAACAATAAAAATTTCAAGAAAACTGGGACGATACAAGCAGACGAGCAAATGCATAGTAGAAAGGGGTTATTTGTCTAGGAGCATTGCATCTCAACGTGTAATTATATATGTGTTAAACTCTCAAAACTAACAAGTTTGTTCATTTCCAGAATTCAAGCATTTAGTTTCTCTAAAGAGTATACTGGCATATTATCATTATCACACGAGATCAAAAGGACCAATACCCGAAAGTATGTCTATCCCAGATGTTGACACAGGTATTGAGCTAGAAGAGATGGATGTCGGGAAAATGAAAGAAGAGATGTTTAAACTCAAGCAGAAAATGGCTGAGATGTACCAGGCCTGGTCTACAGGGCAGTTACCCCCATCTTACCCAACTAACCCTGCTCCATCAATGGCCCAAACTCAAGATAATCTGACCACTGAATTATCCCCAAATTTCCCCATCTACCAACGCTACCGAGGCACTGCCTCTCAGACACCGCAGTCTCCCCCTCCTAAACCAGTTCCATACTTTCCTCCACCTGTAACTCCTATCTTTGTTACACCTCCCACAGCTACACTCCACAAATCTCCTAGTGAGCCTACATTCCAGGCCCAAGACAACCAATATTACCCCCCGGAGCCCACCCTCAAAGCCTCCGAAATCCATTCAACTACTCATCGTTTTGACCTCCCAACCGAAATTGATAAGCCAGCCAAAAATGCTGAATAAGAAGAGATGTTCAGGAAGGTCAAAAGCCTAGAACAATCATTCCGAGACATGCGAGGGCTAGGTGGGCAAGTCAGTGTAGCATACAAGGATTTGTGCTTGTTCCCAAATGTACAATTACCAGTTGCCTTCAAGATGCCTAAATTTGACCTATACAATGGGCACGGCGACCCAGTAGCCCACTTAAGGGGTTTCTGCAGCAAGATGCGAGGAGCTGGGGGAAAGGACGAATTATTGATGGCTTACTTCAGTCAAAGTTTAAGCGGATCAGCTTTGGAGTGGTATACACGCCAGGACCATGGGAGATGGTACACCTGGGATGACCTGGCACAGGCATTTGCATACCATTTCCAATACAATCTGGAAATCATCCCAGATCGACTATCTTTGACAAAATTTGAGAAAAAACACAATGAAAGTTTCAGAGAGTATGGCTTCCGGTGGAGAGAATAGGCAGCAAGAGTGGATCTTCATATGAAGGAGAGTGAAATGGTAGACTACTTCCTTCAAGCCTTGGAACCAACTTACTATGCCCATTTGGTTTCAGCGGTAGGAAAATCATTCAACGAAGTAGTGAAGATGGGAGGTATGGTGGAAGAAGGCCTCAAGACAAATAAAATCATGAGCTATTCGGCTATTAAGGCAACTACTCAAGCTATTCAAGGCGGGGTAGGAGGAATCGGAAGAAAGAAGAGGGAGGAAGCAGCGGTAGTTGATTCAGGAATTTGGTCGGGACCCAGAGGTTCACCGCCTTACTATAATCAACAACGACCTCGCCAATCAACTTACCACCACAATTCATCCCAACACTACTATCACCCTTCGGAGCCTCATTTTTCCATTAACCATGCACAAGCATACAATCAGCCACCTGTTCACGCTAATTGGCGTGCTCCTACCATACCAGGTACTTACCCACGAGCCTATCCCGGACCAGGTTTCAGGCCTAGGCCAGCCTTCAGGGGAGAAAGGGAACAGAAAAAGAAGACCTACACTCCATTGGGAGAGTCTTACACTAGTCTGTTCCACAGGCTGAGACAGTTGGACATACTAGGACCAATACAATCCAAGCTACCCAATCCTCCTCCAAAGAATCTGGACTACACCATTAGCTGTGAGTATTGTTCCGGTACACCAGACCATGATACGGAAAAATGCTGGCATTTAAAAAATGCAATACAAGAGCTGATTGATACTAATAAAATCGAGGTTCAAACCCCCGAAGCTCCCAATATCAACAGAAATCCAATGCCAGCCCATCAGGAGGTTAATATGATAGAAATCGTACAAGCTGATGGGGAGACAAAGAAGCCGTCACAAACTATCATGATGATCAGGTCTCATGAAGCCAAGCCAGATAAGCAGTTAACAGAGGAGAAGCCGGTACCTAAGCAGAACAGAAATGGTGATGAACCATCTGTGGTAGTCTAGAAGGGATCTTCGAGCAAAGTTTCCACAAAGCAAGAAGGGACGAAAGTGATAGTACGAGGGGTTGCCAGCAAACCCATTGTAGTCGTGTAAGGAGCCCGTATAAATCGGGTTATTATCAAACCTGCAACCCAGCTACCAGTGATCAACAACAAGGCCATTCCATGGAACTATGAATGGGTGACTGTAATGTACAAGGGAAAAAAAGCCAAGGAAGAAGTCTGTGAGGTGCAAGGCTTGACTCGTTCGGGAAGATGTTTTACTCCCGAAGAGTTAAGAAAAACTAAAAATAATCCAACCCCAATAAAAAGAGCTGTGACAGAAGAAGAAGCGGAAGAGTTTTTAAGAAAAATGAAGCTCCATGACTATTCTGTTGTGGATCAACTGAAGAAGACGCCCGCTCAAATTTCATTATTGTCCTTACTGATCCATTCAGAGGAGCATCGTTGGCTTTGATGAAAATCCTTAATGAGGCTCATGTTCCTGAAAAAATCTCTGTAAATCATTTGGGAATAATAGCCAATAGAATCTTTGAGGCGAACAGAATTACGTTTTCTGATGATGAATTGCCTGTGGAAGGGACTGAGCACAACAGAGCTCTTTACCTCACCGTGAAATGTGAAAACTCCGTAGTAACCCGGGTATTGGTTGACAACGGGTCAAGTGCAAACATCTACCCTCTCTCCACTTTAAGCAAATTGAAAATCAAAGAGGAAAGGATCCAGAAGAATAGCATTTGCATACGAGGGTTTGACGGTGGAAGCAGAGATTCATTTGGCGACATAGCGCTGGAACTAACAATAGGGCCAGTTGAATTCACGATGGAGTTTCAAGTACTGGACATAACTGTTTCTTATAATCTATTGTTGGGTCGACCATGGATCCATGCTGCCAAAGCAGTCCCGTCAACACTACACCAGGCAGTCAAGTTTGAATAGGATCATCAAGAAATAGTTGTGCATGGGGAAGAAAGTTTAAATTCTCACAGCAGTGCCATTGTACCGGTCGAGGGAATAGAAAATGACCAGGGACCATGGGTATACCAAGTGTCCGATACAGTGTCGGTAGAGAAACTTCCAGAGGGGAAGTACCTTCCGAATCCAAAGATAACCTCTGCATCAGTCATGGTAGCCTATGAAATGTTAAAAAATGGTTTTATACCCGGCAAAGGTCCGGGCTCATCTTTTCAAGGAATTATATAACCAGTATCTCTCCCCGAGAACTGGGGAACATTTGGTTTGGGATTCATACCCACTGTCACAGACGTGAGGAAGGCCAGAAAGCTGAAACAAAAGGCATGGGTTCTTCCAAAACCAGTCCCACATCTATCAAAGTCTTTTGTCAAGACCGGTGCTAAAGATCGCCCGATAACAACAATTCCTAAATCACTGGTCAATCATGAGGAGGAATTAATTGAAAGATTCGAGAAATTGTTTGACGATGTGAATATGGTGGAAAGCGAGGAAGGTTGTAGCAACGCAGAAGTTCAATTCGTTGGGCCAGAAACAAAGCTTAATAATTGGAAAGCCACTCCTCTCCCCATTCGAAAGGAGTCTTGGTAGTTTATTTTTGATTTTCCCTCAGTTTGTTTGGGTTACCTCAGGGTTGTAATCCCAATGCTTATCTTACAGTTTGTTTGAAGTGTGCAAACCTTGTTATCTTTCATCATCCAATAAAATACAGTTTCCTTTTTCATTATCATTCCTGATAATTTTCTTTTCCTTTTCTTCTTTTTTCTGTACAGTTCTCTTTACACTGGCTCTAGTGATATGGCATGCATGAGGAATCCTCAGCCCAGTCTTAAAAATCAATCAGGTTCCGAAATAATAATTCAAGAAATATATTGTGATTATGAATCAGAAAATGATGAAGATGAGGCTTTTGAAGAGATTAGTAAAGAGTTAATTCACTTTGAAGAAAAGACCAAACCTAACCTGAGTGATACCGAGGACATCAATATAGGGGACACGAATAATATCCGGGAAACTAAAATAAGTGTCCATCTCGAACCAAGGATTCGAGAAGAGTTAATTAAAGCACTCATAGAATTCAAAGATGTTTTTGCATGGTCATATGACAACATGCCGGGCTTGAGCACTGATTTAGTGGTTCACAAATTGCCCACCGATCCAATGGTGCCTCCTGTCAAGCAGAGGCTGAGAAAATTCAAGCCTGATATGAGTGTGAGAATTAAGGAAGAAATCACCAAACAGTTGGAAGCAAAGGTCATTCGAGTCACTCGATATCCGGTTTGGTTAGCTAATATCGTTCCTGTACCAAAGAAAGACGGCAAAATTAGAGTATGCGTCGACTACCGCAATCTCAACAAAGCAAGTCCAAAGGATAATTTCCCATTACTCAATATCCATATTTTGATCGATAATTGCGCCAAGCATGAGATAGGATCTTTCGTGGATTGTTATGCCGGGTATCATCAAATTCTAATGGATGAAGAAGATGCAGAAAAGACGGCATTCATCACACCATGGGGAACTTATTGCTATCGGGTAATGCCATTCGGTTTAAAGAACGTCGGGGCAACTTACATGAGAGCAATGACCACAGTGTTTCATGATATGATACCCAAGGAGATTGAGGTATACGTGGACGATGTGATCATAAAATCAAAGCATCAGGACAACCACGTTGGGGATTTAAGGAAATTCTTCTTAAGACTTCGCAGGTACAACCTCAAGCTTAACCCTGCCAAATGCGCATTTGGAGTTCCATCTGGAAAGTTGTTGGGATTCACAGTCAGTCGGCGAGGCATCGAGCTAGACCCGTCAAAAATCAAAGCCATCCAAGAATTGCCACCTCCAAGGAACAAAACTGAAGTAATGAGTTTGTTGGGAAGGTTGAATTACATCAGCAGGTTTATTGCTCAGCTTACGACAACCTGTGAGCCTATTTTCAAATTGTTGAAAAAGGATGCTGCGATCAAATGGACCAATGAGTGTCAAGAGGCGTTTGATAAGATAAAAGGATACCTGTCGAACCCACCCGTGTTGGTCCCGCCAGAGCCAGGAAGACCTCTGATTCTTTACTTGACGGTCTTGGAAAATTCATTTGGTTGTGTATTGGGGCAACATGACCTCACCGGCAGAAAAGAATAGGCCATCTACTACCTTATCAAGAAATTCACAGCTTATGAGGTTAAGTATACTCATATGGAGAAGACATGTTGCGCCCTGACTTGGGTAGCTCAAAAATTGAAACACTATTTGTCGTCCTACACTACTTACCTCATTTCGCGTCTGGATCCGTTGAAATATATTTTTCAAAAGCCTATGCCAACGGGAAGACGTGCAAAATGGCAAATATTGCTCACAGAATTTGACATCATCTATGTGACTCGAACTGCAATGAAAGCCCAAGCACTGGCTGATCATTTAGATGAAAACCCGGTCGACGAGGAGTACGAGCCATTGAAAACCTATTTTCCCGATGAAGAAATAATGCATATCGATGAGATGGAGCAAATTGAAAAACCTGGCTGGAAACTTTTCTTTGATGGGGCCGCTAACATGAAAGGAGTCGGGATAGGAGCTGTAATCATTTCTGAAACAGGGCATCACTATCCTGTTACGGCTCAACTACGATTTTATTGCACCAATAATATGGCTGAATATGAAGCTTGTATTTTGGGGTTAAGGCTAGCCGCAGACATGGGTATCCAAGAAATCTTAGTCATGGGAGATTCGGATCTTCTGGTACATCAAATTCAAGGAGAATGGGAAACCCGAGACTTGAAGCTCATACCATACCGACAATGTCTACATGATCTTTGTCAGCGGTTTCAATCAGTAGAGTTCCGGCATATTCCAAGGATCCATAATGAGGTTGCCGATGCATTGGCTACCTTGGCATCAATGTTGCACCATCCAGACAAAGCTTATGTGGATCCACTACATATTCAAGTCCACGATCAGCATGCTTATTGCAATATGGTTGAAGAAGAATTTGATGGTGAACCATGGTTCCACGACATCAAGGGGTATATCAGAATGGGGATATATCCCGCACAAGCCATAGGAGATCAAAAGAGGACCATTAGGCGATTGGCAAATGGATTCTTCTTAAGCGGAGGAGTTTTGTATAAAAGAACACCAGATCTTGGATTATTAAGATGCATAGATGCCAGACAAGCTACGACTATCATGTCTGAAGTACATTCGGGAGTTTGTGGACCCCACATGAGCGGATATGTGTTGGCAAAGAAAATCCTCCGAGCTGGTTATTATTGCCTTACCATGGAGCGAGATTGTATCAGTTTTGTGCGCAAGTGTCATCAATGCCAGATACACGGAGATTTGATTCATTCTCCACCATCTGAGTTGCACACAATGTCGGCACCATGGCCCTTCGTTGCTTGGGGCATTGATGTGATTGGACCAATTGAGCCGGCAGCATCCAATGGGCACAGGTTCATTCTGGTAGCCATTGATTATTTTACCAAATGGGTTGAGGCCAAAACATTCAAATCAGTGACCAAGAAAGCTGTGGTCGATTTTGTCCACTCAAATATCATATGTCGATTCGGAATCCCAAAGGTTATCATCACAGATAACGGTGCTAATCTTAACAGTAACTTAATGAAGGAAGTATGTCAACAGTTTAAAATTACACATCGCAACTCTACCCCATATCGGCCCAAGGCGAATGGAGCAGTCGAGGTAGCTAACAAAAACATAAAGAAGATACTTCGAAAAATGGTAGAAGGTTCAAGACAATGGCATGAAAAACTACCATTTGCGTTATTGGGATATCGCACTACTGTTCGCACTTCAGTAGGAGCAACTCTTTATTTGTTGGTATATGGCACTGAAGCAGTGATTCCTGCAGAAGTTGAAATTCCTTCCCTTCGGATCATCGCCGAAGCAAACATTGATGATGATGAATGGGTCAAAACCCGTCTGGAACAGTTAAACTTGATTGATGAAAAACGATTGGCCGCAGTATGTCATGGCCAATTGTATCAAAGAAGAATAGCAAGAGCATACAACAAAAAGGTGTGTCCACGGAAGTTTGAAGTGGGTCAACATGTGCTGAAACGTATTCTTCCACATCAGGTTGAGGCAAAAGGCAAATTTGCCCCGACTTGGCAAGGACCATTCATCGTGACCAGAGTATTATCCAATGGTGCACTATGCTTAACAAATATTGAAGGCAAATGCATAGACATGGCTATTAATTCTGACGCGGTAAAGAGATATTATGCATAACTTTTTGAATGTTTGTACTTGGCATTATTTCGAAGATTGGAATGACAAAGGCAATTTATTCTGCTATCCAAACACTATACCCTTTGCTTCCCCTTTGAGCCACATTTGTTTCTTTCCTACCCTCTCTTGGAATCAATGAAAATCAAATATGAAATAATAAAAAATAAAAAATAAAAAAAATAAATAAAATTGACCTGATTCCTCAAAGAAGGATACGTAGGCACCTCACAGCTCGGTCATAGGGTGCACAATATGCATAATGTGCACAAAAAGAAACATCAAGAGACCCCAATCAAGAAACTGGGGCAGGAATTGTATTGGAAATAAGAAAAAGATTCCAAGAGTTGTAATTTTAAACCCATATCAAAGCTGTTTAACATTTTTGATACCTTTCCATTTCCAACCACATACCAAAAAGACCTTTCGATCAATCTTAGAAAAATGCTGAGTCAAGCAAATAAAGATGGTTCATAACACTCTGGTACAAACAAGAAAAGAAAGAGAAAATGAGAGAGTCTTATAGGTGAAAACCCACACAGGCACCATAAGACGACGAAAGTTGAGAGAAAGTAAAATGAGAGAGTCTTATTGGTGAAAACCTTCGCAGGCACCATAAGGCGAAAAGGAATTAAGAAATGAACAAATGAGGAAGGTTTGTCGGTGAAAACTCTTTAAGATATTGCAAGTCAAACAGGTCTGTAAAATGAAAAAAAGAAGTTGGTTTATGGAAATTTTGGGAAAACAAAATGAGACAATTGAAAGGAGATTGATTAAAAGACCGGGTTGATTAATCCAAAATGCATACCATGATCATTGGTGCCAGTGACTCTAATCAGATAAGTCCTTTATTCCTTCTCCAACAGTCATCCAAATTTGGATTTTTCTTTTCATTCTAGATTGTCGAAATCATCATGTTTTCGTCACTAATAATCTTACTCTTCTAAAGCTTTTGAGATGAGTTTTGTTCCAAACAAATAAGAAAGAATGTCAAGGTATACTACCAAGATTCAAGGTTCCATAGGACAAAAATACGGCCATGATGGGCAGGAGGTAATAAAAAATAATAAGATATAGATGTAAGAAAAGTGGAATCAAAAGCAGATTAGCAATGTCAGGAGAACATATGATTACAGTTAAAAGGGTTTGAAGGAAAACATACATTTGGGGATCCTATAGTTAAGGATCAATTACAAGGACAGACAGTCCTTTCAACCATTCCAAGGCAATAAAACAAAGACGAAGAGAAGCCCCATCGTCGGCGAGAATGCCCCAGTTAACCATCCTGCTTTAAAACTAACAAAGTTTTCTTTGATTTAAAACAGGGGCAAAAACAACATTTGTGTCAGGAAACACCCGGAGAAAGAATTAAAGGAGAAATCAGGCGTCCACCTTGAGAATGAGGATGAAAAATTTAAGAAGAAATCAGGCGTCCACCTGGAGAATGAGGATGAAGAATTTAAGAAGAAGTCAGGCGTCCACCTGGAGAATGAGGATGAAAAATTGAAGAAGAAATCAGGCGTCCACCTGGAGAATGAGGATGAAGAGATAAAGAAGAAATCAGGCGTCCACCTGGAGAATGAGGATGAGAGGTAAAAAAGAAGTCAGGCGTCCACCTAGAGAATGAGGATGAAGAATTAAAAAGAAATCAGGCATCCACATGGAGAATGAGGATGAAGAATTAAAGGAGAAATCAGACGTCCACCTGGAGAATGAGGATGAAAAATTTAAGAAGAAATCAGGCGTCCACCTGGAGAATGAGGATGAAGAATTTAAGAAGAAGTCAGGCGTCCACCTGGAGAATGAGGATGAAAAATTGAAGAAGAAATCAGGCGTCCACCTGGAGAATGAGGATGAAGAGATAAAGAAGAAATCAGGCGTCCACCTGGAGAATGAGGATGAGAGATATTAAAAAGAAATCAGCCGTTCACATGGAGAATGAGGATGAAGAATTAAAAAGAAGTCAGGCGTCCACCTGGAGAATGAGGATGCAAAATTAAAGAAGAAATCAGGCGTCCACCTGGAGAATGAGGATGAAGAATTTAAGAAGAAGTCAGGCGTCCACCTGGAGAATGAGGATGAAAAATTAAAGAAGAAATTAGACGTCCACCTGGAGAATGAGGATGAAGAATTTAAGAAGAAGTCAGGCGTCCACCCGGAGAATGAGGATGAAAAATTAAAGAAGAAATCAGGCGTCCACCTGGAGAATGAGGATAAAGAATTTAAGAAGAAATCAGGCGTCCACCTAGAGAATGAGGATGAGAGATAAAAAAAAAGTCAGGCGTCCACCTGGAGAATGAGGATGAAGAATTAAAAAGAAGTCAGGCGTCCACCTGGAGAATGAGGATGAAGAATTTAAGAAGAAGTCAGGCGTCCACCTGGAGAATGAGGATGAAAAATTAAAGAAGAAATCAGGCGTCCACCTGGAGAATGAGGATGAAGAATTTAAGAAGAAATCAGGCGTCCACCTGGAGAATGAGGATGAGAGATAAAACAAAAGTCAGCCGTTCACATGGAGAATGAGGATGAAGAATTAAAAAGAAGTCAGGCGTCCACCTGGAGAATGAGGATGCAAAATTAAAGAAGAAATCAGGCGTCCACCTGGAGAATGAGGATGAAGAATTTAAGAAGAAGTCAGGCGTCCACCTGGAGAATGAGGATGAAAAATTAAAGAAGAAATTAGGCGTCCACCTGGAGAATGAGGATGAAGAATTTAAGAAGAAGTCAGGCGTCCACCCGGAGAATGAGGATGAAAAATTAAAGAAGAAATCAGGCGTCCACCTGGAGAATGAGGATAAAGAATTTAAGAAGAAATCAGGCGTCCACCTAGAGAATGAGGATGAGAGATAAAAAAAAAGTCAGGCGTCCACCTGGAGAATGAGGATGAAGAATTAAAAAGAAGTCAGGCGTCCACCTGGAGAATGAGGATGAAGAATTTAAGAAGAAGTCAGGCGTCCACCTGGAGAATGAGGATGAAAAATTAAAGAAGAAATCAGGCGTCCACCTGGAGAATGAGGATGAAGAATTTAAGAAGAAATCAGGCGTCCACCTGGAGAATGAGGATGAGAGATAAAACAAAAGTCAGCCGTTCACATGGAGAATGAGGATGAAGAATTAAAAAGAAGTCAGGCGTCCACCTGGAGAATGAGGATGCAAAATTAAAGAAGAAATCAGGCGTCCACCTGGAGAATGAGGATGAAGAATTTAAGAAGAAGTCAGGCGTCCACCTGGAGAATGAGGATGAAAAATTAAAGAAGAAATTAGGCGTCCACCTGGAGAATGAGGATGAAGAATTTAAGAAGAAGTCAGGCGTCCACCCGGAGAATGAGGATGAAAAATTAAAGAAGAAATCAGGCGTCCACCTGGAGAATGAGGATAAAGAATTTAAGAAGAAATCAGGCGTCCACCTAGAGAATGAGGATGAGAGATAAAAAAAAAGTCAGGCGTCCACCTGGAGAATGAGGATGAAGAATTAAAAAGAAGTCAGGCGTCCACCTGGAGAATGAGGATGAAGAATTTAAGAAGAAGTCAGGCGTCCACCTGGAGAATGAGGATGAAAAATTAAAGAAGAAATCAGGCGTCCACCTGGAGAATGAGGATGAAGAATTTAAGAAGAAATCAGGCGTCCACCTGGAGAATGAGGATGAGAGATAAAAAAAAAGTCAGGCGTTCACATGGAGAATGAGGATGAAGAATTAAAAAGAAGTCAGGCGTCCACCTGGAGAATGAGGATGAAAAATTAAAGAAGAAGTCAGGCATCCACCTGGAGAATAAGGATGAAGAATTAAAAAGAAATCAGGCATCCACCTGGAGAATGAGGATGAAGAATTGAAGAAGAAATCAGGTGTCCACCTGGAGAATGAGGATGAAGAATTAAAAGGAGAAATCAGGCATCCACCTGGAGAAAGAGGATGAAAAATTAAAGAAGAAATCAGGCGTCCACCTGGAGAATGAGGATGAAGAATTTAAGAAGAAGTCAGGCGTCCACCTGGAGAATGAGGATGAAGAAATAAAGAAGAAATCAGGCGTCCACCTAGAGAATGAGGATGAAAAAATTAAGAAGAAGTCAGGCGTCCACCTGGATAACAAGGATGAAGGATCGAAAAGGCAATCAGGCATCCACCTGGAGAATAAGGAAATACAATTGAAGGATCAGCAGTCAGGTGCCCACCTGAAGAACAAAATGGCAATATAGTTTGACATTACGGGTAAAGTCAAAAGCCCGCCCATGTGAGAAAGGAGCACACGTAAAGTCAATAAAGCAGAGGATTCCAACCAAATCCCCAGCAAGAACAATAAGAAGTCCCAAACAAATAAAGGAAATACAGGACACAATGAAAGGAAGTGCAGAACAAGTCAGAAGCAAAAGATGTCCAAAAGTCACCAAGACATCAAGACAACAAGAAACGCAAGGGCATGATCTAGATAAGATTCTGTAATTCATATACCATAGTCTAGTTTAGCTTTTGTTTTACCTTTGAAGCAAGGTGTAATAAGGAGGTCAGCAAGCAGTAAAAGCAACACAAAACAGCAGTAACATCACAGTCCCACGGTAGTCCCAGCTACCCAAAACTTCCTGAACTACATTGACCTGATTCCTTTATAGCCAAGGATATGTAGGAAACCTTTGAAGTAGAGGTTCGGTCAAATCTTTCAAAAAAAATGCTTCCCACGGACTATTTAAACGGGCAAAACATCGCTCGTATCCGCTCACTTTATCTTTGCACGAAAACTCTTCGAGTTTCCGCACAAAGAGGGGCAGCTATGAGCACGTGATTTTTGCCTCACGAAAATTACTCCAAAACAAAATAAAAAAAAAGTAATGATAAAACAATTTTTTGCTTAGTGTGCAATTTTTAGAATTTGAGTGGCGTTTATTAAATATTTGTGTTATGTCCGTAAATGTCTACTTTGTTTGTTAAAATGAAAAATAAAATAAAAACACATGTTGCATGCATAATTAGGATTTAATTATGCATTTAAGAGTTAATTAAAATAAAATCACAAAAAAAATACGCATTTATTCTATTTTAAATGTTTCACTGTGTGATTAATGTTTTGTCTATGTGTTAATAGTTGTTAAAAGTAATTAATATTTTGTAAGAGTAATTTTGTTTTTATAATTTTAATTAGGATTTTAATAATTAAAGAATAAAATTGGAAATTGAAAAGAGTTGATTAAAATGTAAAGAAAAACGGACTGGGCCATTTATTTGACAAAAACATTCAGGCCCAAAACAATACATTTTACCCAGCCCAAGTTAGTCAACCCAAAAACCATCAAACGACGTAGTATAGGGCAAATACTACGTCGTTTGATGATGCCCGGTCATTTAATTACAAATGCAAACCATACGACGTCGTATGGTTGCAATAGATCGGGGCCGTTCATTACTTCTGATCCAAGGTCTCCCAGGATTTTGACCTAACCCGTGATCCCTACCCGATCCAGTACCCAGGCCGACCCATTCCCCAACTAAACCAAAACGACGTCGTTCATGTAAGCATATAGATCCTGGCCATCCATTCTGCCTGATCTAACGACCAGTATCAATCCACCCCATCCCTATATAAATCCAAATCCCTACCCGGCCCCCAAACTAAACACCCCCCCCTCTTCACTATTCATCATCCTCTCCGAAAGTACACCCCTAACCCTAGCCGCCCTCATTCCCCATCACCTGAAACCCGGCGGCAACAACGCCGCCGGTCACCACCTTAACACCCCTGAACCCCCTGACCATCCTCTATCCGAATCTGTTAGCCACTGGGCTCGAATCCTCCTGAAGGTTCTCGAATCTTCATTTGAAGATTCGAGCCAAACTCGACCCTTTCCGATGACTTCCAAATTAACACCGTAGCTTCCCCTAACTACCCTAGCTATGGATCTGGTGTTGGTTTGGCTCGAATCACCTCAGAGTTCTTCGAATCTTCTTTTGAAGGTTCGAGCCAAACATGAACTCACTCAGATTCGTTCCAAACTAACACCAAATGACCCCTAGGCATCCCTCACCCTTGTGTCATCTTTGGTTTCTTTCGAATCTGCCCAGAAGTGTTCGAATTTAAAATTAAAGAATTTGAAACCCTAAAAAATTTCCAATCTTTTGGAATTTTTCCAATTTGAGTGAAGGATTGAGGTCTAAGAGACTTTAATCGAGGTATTCTCAATTGAGAATACTTCGAATAAAGTCTGTTCAGCCTCAAAAGGGTCCGAATCCAAGTTGAGTTTGAGTCCGTATGAAATTGAAGATTCAGAGGTATTTTCCTATTTCTTTTGTTTCCTACATATGTTGTTGCCTATTTTAGTTGTCTGTTAATTTTTCATATTTTTGTTTGATTAATTCTGTTATTCTGTCTCATACCCGCTTACTTGATCAAAGTGTGAATTGTTTCTGTTGGTTATGTTTGTTTACAATGTGTGTAATCGACTCGATTAAGTTCGTCGATTAGTTACATTATGAATTCCCGTTTATGATAATACTGATTGAAACAATCTGTTTACCTATTGTTTGTGGACAATTGTTATAGATAATCAGTTTAATTAATACTCGTCAATTAAATCATCCTTGTTTATAATTCAATAAGTTCATCAAAAGGATGCTGTGTATGTGTTGATTTCTGAGCATAAGTTTCAGGGCATTATCAGTATATTGACAATGCTCCTGTATTTGTTTGGATCTTAGTTCAATGCTAAAATTCAGTTTAACTTGTTATGTTGAATTCAGTGTAATGTTGTTGTGATGTTAGGTTTAAATTCAATTTCACAAATGTTGATTAGATACAATTGTGTTAGAAAAGTGCATTCTCAGTTAAGATTCAGTCCAGAACTTAAGAGAATTAGTTATAGCTGTTTTAAATCAGGTTGATAATTAGGTTTGAACAGATTTTTAAATCTGTTTTGTACTAGATTCTGATTTTTGTATTAAGGGCAGTAATAACAGTAGGATTTCAGGGTTGTTTTGGGAAAGAAACAGTAGGGTAATGTGATAATAGTAGTGTGCTGATAGTGGAGTGATAATGGCTATTACTTAATGAGATAATGGGAAACAAAGGGTAATGGGAATGCTGAAAATCAGGAAAAGATCACTTAATGGGATTTAAAGTAGTAAAAGCAGTTTTTAATGGGAATTTCTGATTTTTAAAAGAAGAAGGGGGTCCAAGCAGCACTAAAAGGAAAGGGGCAGACCTGTATAAATACAGGGACTCAGATTTTAAAAGGGAGGAGATTTTTAGAGAGAGATTTCAAAAGAAAGAAAACTGATATCTGCTTTTAAGAGGGAGGAACCAGATTTTTTTTACATTGAGATTTTAAAGTAGATCTGATTTTAAGATAGAAAAGAACTGAGGATCAGATTATTAAAGAAGAAAAAAAATCAGATCTGATTTTTAATAGAGGAAAACACACACAGAAGCAGAAAACAGAAATCTGATTAAAGAAAAGAAAGAAAACAGAAATAAAAAAAATCAGAAGCAGGAAAAAACAGATTTCTACAATAGAGGCTAGTGTTAAGGTTGAATTTCTGAGATTGAAATTGTCAGTTTGCCTTCTCTTAAGTCTTGAAAAATCAGAAATATTGTGTTTTATCTGTCTGGATTTGTTCAAATCCCATTGTTGAGTTTAAAGTCTGAAATTTCTTAAAGAGTCATTCTACGTTGTGTCTGGGTTCTCGGGTTCTGTATTATTGCTCAAATCTGTGGAAATACTGGTATTCTGCTGATTTTGTTACTGCTGCTACTGCTGAAATCTACTTCTTCTACCTTCATTTCCAGGTACATTTCTGTAAATTCATGTCATGCAAAGCTTTCAACATGACAAATAAATGAAGCTCGAATTGTAATTCTGTCTTTTATTCATTTAAGTTCGTTAGTTTAAATTTCAGCTTTGTTTCATGTTGGTTAACTAGTAGTGAGTTCGACACGATGGCTATAAGTTAATTGTCTTATTTTGAAATTCGTATAAAAGTTTTGTAATAATGTTATCCATTTCGAAATCTCATTATTATAGTTATATTTGAATTGTCAAAATAGGGAATATGGCATAAAAATGGGCCATTAATTATATCCCGTAATATTTTTAGCTAAATGTAAAGTAGAATGGAAGTATCAAGAAATTACATTATTAGTATATCTTGTAAAAAATATGATTTTGTTTAGATTGATATAAGTTATATGTTCATATATGGCATGATGACGGGTATATATATAATCATATGAGTAAGGTGAGTTGATATAGCTCGTTACGATGTTAGAATATTATGAACGGTTCAGGCGTACAACTATGTTGCATGTAATGCAATTTTATTGAATCGATTCGAATAATAATTTTTTTTTTACCAACTTGATGCCTATCTACCATCGTACACAAATTAACTAAATGATTACAACTTTGGATTAAAAACAAGTAATATAGAAGGTAATTAGGTTTGTAGATTATAACAATTTTTTTAAAAAAATATATAAAAAATAGTATTCACCTCAAATAGAATAATGAAAATTCTTGGAAAATATCATTTCCTTTCTTACATCAATTCTTTCCCAATGTTTATACGTAATTCACATGTTGTTTATTTGAGTAGGCAAATATTGTATTCACTATAAATGGTAGTATTAATCACGTTGTTCATTTTTACTCCTTAAATTCGAATGGCTTGGAGGAATATAATTTATACGCGAAAAAATATAATTTGCGGTCAACACTCAATAATTGTGAATTCTTTTCAAAGAATTTAAGGGCATCTCAAATAGGGATTTCTCATGATTTTTCACATAAAAATAATATGGATGTAATAAATAATTTGTAAACAAATTTATATTACCATCAAGAATATATTTGTGATTAGGGATACGTTCGCGTAACCTGATTATATTTCTAAAAGCAATTCGGATTATGCGTTCGCGCAACTTCGAGCGAATATTTAATAAAAGAAATTTCTCCGAGGATGTTAAAATAATTTCATATAACCCGAGATGTGCAGTTCACTGTTTAAATATAAGGGTGACGATGTTCTTAATTTTATTTTAAATTTCGAACGTATGATATTTTAATAAAAAAAATATATTGTCAATCTTATTGTGTACACGTATGTGTGACACGATTCTTTACGTTTATAAAAATAGACAAGGCGAATATACGTACGCGTGATTCGTTTCAAGAAAATCTTTAATTTATAAACAATCTAAACGAAAGCGGTAATAAAATCAGGTAACAAGAAAAAGGGTATTTAGTAAATCAAGATAATTAAGCCAAGAATAAGAACAGTTAAGCGACCGTGCTAGAACCACGGAATTCGGAAATGCCTAACACCTTCTTTCGGATTAACAGAATTCCTTACTCAGGATTTCTGGTTCGCAGAATAACAAACAGAGTCATATTCTCCTCGATTCAGGGATTAAAACTGGTGACTTGGGACGCCTTAAAATTCCCAGGTGGCGACTCTGAAACAAATAAACAAATCCCGTTTTGACTGTCCTTCAATTGGAGAAAACTCCCTACGCGCCCTCACGGGGCGGCAAAAAGGAGGTGTGACACTAGGATCATTGACCTTATCATTCACATTGCCCTCTATGGAGAATTTACCTTTCTTAACCTTCCACCTTCTTGGGGATACTAGCGGTCTATCATTAGAATATCCTTTCAGATAATCACGTCATCTATTATCACTTTTCTAGACTACGCATGTCTTCAACAAAATATTCAAACATCATATCTACATGGTCTTACTCTTGTTTCACTGCATTTAAGTGGCCTTACTAGGGCCCTTCCTCCCCAACTTAGGGCGAATATCCCGGATTTTGACACAAGTCTTGAATTTAGCAACTTCATGGACATATGTCTCATTTCTCTATCCCTCACATATATGTTCAACCGTTAGGGAGATTGAAGTCACAATGGTATTAACCTCATAAGTTCTCTGCTCTTATTCAGCCATACGGGCTTGAGATTCCAATTCCTCATATCAATATCCTTTAGGAGTGTAATATCACTTTGTACACTTCTGGATTTTTATAATGTTCGTAGTACATGGGTATTCTCATTATGGGTTTAATTGACTCTCATTTCATAACTTCTTGTCTCCTAGGAGAGACTTGCACTCTCATCATTAATCTCCTAGTCATGTCTCCCATATATCACGTGCTTATATAACCAATTTTCTTTCACACCTTAGGATCATTTACATACTTCTCACACTATCCACATGTGCTATTCAAGCTTACATATCACTTATCAATTCAATGTTTCTTTGGAGGTCACAATCATTTTTTAACACTTCCTCAAATAAAGTATGCTTATGGTACTATGTACGTACCTCATATATTCGTACCATTTGTTAAACATGATACGTATGCCATCTCCTTAATATTCAAGTTTTTGCCCATTGGCCATGCCATACGACAACATTACTTGAAACAGATGAAAGAGCGTTTGAACTTATCTTGAATCTCAATGCACGAGTTAGAAGACAATCTCATAATCAAGCTTTATTGCACGATCTGGAGTGTTGAAGAAGGGTAACATTCCTAAATGTCCGTGTAGCCTCCAATTTATAGATGTGGTCGACAATACACTGATAAGAAGGACTCTACTAGACACGGCTCCGAGACATCCTATGACACTTTAAAACCTTAGGCTCTGATACCAAGTTTGTCACGCCCCAAAAACCGTAGGACGCGACCAGCGCTCAACCGAGTAAACCCTATTGAGCAAGCCTGCTAGATTACCTTCTACCCAAACTAGTTCATAAATAAAGAGGGGATATTATCCCATTTAATCAAATGCTAAGAAATCTTCCGTTAGCAACCTTTATTTCATTCCCGCTAATTACTTCATTTAGTTTTCAAAAATATTACAAGTTTACAAGTTTAATGAAAAACATGCTTATCAAGTACCAACATTTCTAGCCTGGACTCCCAACATCAACCACCACCCACAATAGCCTACGGAGCCTCTAAATACAATAGAAGAGTAATAGAGAAATGTCGGCAACAAGGCTCCGGCTATACCTCAAAATATATTGAGAAATTGAACAAAAGATACATAACATGACCCCGGGATGGAGTGGGGCTCACCAAGACTGCTGGGAAGAGGGTACTGTTATCACTGGCCGATGCTGCTCGCTGTGGAATTACCTGTATTATAAAACGATATAGCGCCCCCAGCAAAAGGGACTTTAGTGTCGTTGAATAGCACTAGTATGTATAACTAATCACCATCTAATTAGAAAGAACTATCAAAAAGAATAAAGGAATCATAAAGGTAGTTCAAAAGCTTTAACAATCACCACAACATCAAATCAAAGAATCATACAATTTCCACAAAACAGTAAGTCAAGATCAACATTATACTAGCAACCAATTTTAAACCTGTAAATCCTTTAGTTTACAAAAAAAATAATATGAATATATAGTTTTTGGTTGGGGGATCATTAGCACCGATATGAGTTATACCACCGTCTTTGTTAGCACGGAGTCCGATCACGACCCGATCGGCTAGGTCGTCCCTTTAGAGACATGTACCACAATTGCGATTTCCAGTTTCTTTTTGAATTTCTAGATTTTTGAATTCCCAGATTTTGATTCTCAGCACGATACCACCATGTGTGCGGCATGGCGTCCGATCACGGCCCGATCGGCTAGACTGCCTTCCCACTTATGCCGTGTGGGTTGGCGTTACCAATTTAGAAATGTTACCAAGTTCATCCCAATTAAAGGGAATAGCCATGATTCATGCCTACACCGGCACGTGTAGTTCCAGGAGTGAGCCTTATGACCCACCCTTCCTCGGTTTTGCTAATGATACTCCCCCAAAATAGTTGTAATTCAATTTATTGTTGCACACAATTATATTATAATTTCAAGTATACGAATATAGCATGAATGCAACCATGCTTACCTCAATATCCTTCACATTTTATAGATTCCAATTAGTGTTTCCAGTCACTGACAACAATAGTATTTCCTTGGCCCATTTGGCCATTCACAAGATTCTTTATTCCTGGCACGGTGGCCGTATTTCATATTTCACATGTTTCACATCGATACCAAATTCATTAACAAGCCATTCGATCCAAAATGTCAAGTGCACATGAGAGGAATCTTGAATCATGGATATATACAATGTTTCAGAAATCATACACCTCAAGTTTATTAACAATGGAACGTTAAACACAACGGATTCTTCCAAATCAATAGAGGGGATACACCAACCCGTAATAAAACACATCAAAGGCATCACCAAGTACATTTATAATTCAAGTTCTCGGCACATTGGCCACACTCTATTTCCCAAATTCGTTTGACTTAATTCAACATCCCTATACACATAGGATTTCACATAGTTTGACATAATATATGCATCTCCAATTTCAATTTAAGGTTTTAGCACTTCATTACATAATTCATATCTTTTACCCCTTTCAAGTTATCAAGATAGCACGTTAATCATGTTGAGACACATATTTCACGCATATAAGGTAACAACACCAATTCATGGAAAATAGTAGTTGACGCAACAATTCAACTTTAATTTTACCATATTTACACAACATCGATGAAGCTCGATTTCTAAAAGATAGGGGTTTAGCCATACATACCTTGTTTAAGCTTTCCTTAAGTTACTACAACGCTCCGGAAATTCTAGCAATCTCAATCTACTTTGAAACATAACAAAATTGAACACAAATTAGGAAGTTATTTATGATTTCAGCTCATTTGAGCATTCTATCAAACACTAGTTGAGCATCTTGATTTCAAATCACTTTTATAAGATTTCCTTCATTCTCCAACCCAATCTTTACTTATTTATGATCAACAATCTTCCCAAAAACCTAATTTGTACATGCATGTATACATAATACTATTACTCCCAAGAATCATACCCCAATAACCCATCTCACAATCTCTACAACACCAACACAACCTAGGTTAGGCAGCTATAGCTTCCAATCACCATCCCATGAGTTAACATACTTAATTCATACTCATATTTCCATAATAACTCCATATATGTATGCCTAAGGGTAAAAGATTACCTCTTGTAGACCAAATCTTGAAAGACAACTTTGGGGGTGTTCTTGAGATTTTGAAGAAATCCTATGAAATTCAATCAAAATCATGTTGTAACTAGTGATTGAGAAGTGAAATCACCATGAAAACACACTTAAAAACTCACCTTAGGTGTGCAATTGGATGTCTTGGTCGAGTTGGGGGTGTAGAGGAAGCCCTAAGCTTGAGAAATGTCTCAAATTCTCTTATTTCCGGTCCTTAGGTGTATTTAAAAGCCTTCCACTAGCACGATCACACACCTGGTTGCACTAAAGTAGCGCGACGAAGGCCGAAAGCTTCGCAATATGCGCGTCCACTAGCGCGATCGCGCACCTGGGCACGCTAGTGACACATGCTTAGTACAATGGTCATAACTTTCTGTATGCACCTGCAAATGATGAACGGTTTATTGCGTTGGAAACTGGACTCAAAGGGCTTTAATATGATAGGTTGTTCATCACACAATTCCTTATATAACTGGAGATATGATTGTTCAAAGTGAGGTCTTGTGCGCACTCATTTACAACTTTCGTCTAATATGAAATTTTCCAACTTGGCTTAGACTTAGGCCACTCCTTAGACCCCAATTCACCTCTAATATGACTTATATGCTTATTAACATATCCAATTGATATCCATTATATCATGAATCCTCATTTGCATACAAAATAAAATAATTAGCTTACCTTGGCACGACGAAATCTCAAGTTACTTGGAAAAACTTTCTGGGGCCTTACAGTACCATCGTGTTCTAATCAAATTTCTTTAAACAATTCTAGAAAACAATTTCCTTTAAAAATTCATTTCTCGGGCTTGGGACCTCGGAATTTGATTTCGGGCATACACCCAAGTCCCATATTTATCTACAGACCCTCCGGGACCATCAAATCGCGGGTCCGGGTCCGTTTACCCAAAACGTTGACCGAAGTCAAATTTGCTCATTTTATAATCAAAACTTATCATTTTTCACAGATTATCATATTTAAGCTTTCCGACTACATGCCAAGACTACACACGCAAATCGAGGTAACTTTAAATGAGGTTTTCAAGGCCTTAGAACACGGAAATTTAGTTTTAAAACAAGTGATGGCCTACATTCTCCACCTCTAAAACAACCGTTCGTCCTCGAACGGACAAAAGAAGGAAGTATCTGTGTCGGGGAAAAGATGGAGATAATGGATTCGCATATCGGACTCGGACTCCCAGGTCGATTTTCCACTAAACACGAACAGAAGGAAAACTCTTCGACCTCAAATGACGAACCTGCCATTCTAGGATAGCTACCGGCTCCTCCTCATAAGACAAGTCCTTGTCCAACTAGACAGTGCTGAAATCTAACACGTGGGATGGATCGTCGTGATATTTCCGGAGCATGGACACATAAAACATTGGATGCACGACTGATAAGCTCGGAGGCAATGCAAGTCTATAAGCCACCTCTCCCACTCGATCAAGAATCTTAAACGGACCGATGAACCTAGGGCTAAGCTTTCCCTTCTTCCCAAATCTCATCACGCCCTTCATAGGCGACACTCGGAGCAATACCCGCTCTCCCATCATAAAAGTCACATCTCGAACCTTACGATCTGCATAACTCTTTTGCCTGGACTGAGCTGTACGAAGCCTATCCTGAATAATCTTGACCTTGTCCAAAGCCTCCTGAACCAGATCCGTACCCAACAATCGAGCCTCTCCCGGCTCAAACCATCCAACCGGAGATCGACACTGTCTACCATATAAAGCCTCATAAGGAGAAATCTGGATACTCGACTGGTAACTGTTGTTGTAGGTAAACTCTGCTAAAGGCAAAAACCGATCCGACGAGCCTCTAAAGTCAATGACACAAGCTTGGAGCATATCCTCCAAAATCTGAATAGTCCGCTCGGATTGCCCGTCCGTCTGAGGATGAAATGTTATACTTAACTCAACCTGGGTGCCCAACTCTCGTTGAACTGCTCTCCAGAAACGCGAGGTAAACTGCGTACCGCGATCTGAAATGATAGATACATGCACACCATGAAGACGAACAATCTCCCGGATATAGATCTTAGCTAACCTCTCAGATGAATAAGAGACCGCCACAGGAATGAAATGCGCTGACTTGGTCAGCCTATCAACAATGACCCATACTTCATCAAACTTCCTCCAAGTCTACAGGAGTCCAACAATGAAATCCATAGTGATCCGCTCCCACTTCTACTCGGGAAGTTCAATCCTCTGAAATAAACCACCAGGTCTCTGATGCTCGTACTTAACCTGTTGACAATTCAAACACCGAGCTACATATGCAACGATATCCTTCTTCATTCTCCGCCACCAATAATGTTGCCGCAAATCCTGGTACATCTTCGCGGCACCCAGATGAATAAAGTACCGGGAGCTATGGGCCTCCTCTAAAATCAAATCTTGGAGCCCATCCACATTAGGCACAGAAACTTGAGCCTGCAATCTCAAAACTCCATCATCATCTAAGGTAACCTGCTTGGCACCTCCGCGTTGCACCGTGTCTCTAGGGACATACAAATGGGGATCATCATACTACCGATCACTGATACGCTCCAATAAAGAAGAACAAGCGACCGTACAGGCCAATACACGACTAGGCTCAGAAATATCCAACCTCACAAACTAATTGGCCAAATCCTAAACGTCCAAAGCAAGCGGTCTCTCACCGACCAGAATATAAGCAAGACTGTCCATACTGGCTGACTTCCTACTCAACGTATCGGCCACCACATTAGCCTTTCCCGGATGATACAAGATAGTGATATCATAATCTTTCAACAACTCCAACCACCTCCTCTGTCTCAAATTCAACTCCTTTTGCTTGAACAAATACTGAAGACTCTTATAATCCATGAACACCTCACATGCCACGCCATACAGATAATGCCTCCAAATCTTCAATGCGTGAACAATGGCTGCCAACTCCAAGTCATGAATCGGATAGTTATTCTCATGAATCTTCAGTTGCCGTGAAGCATAGGCAATGACCTTGCCATCCTGCATCAACACTGCACCAAGCCCAATACGAGATGCATCACAATAAACTGTATAAGGCCCTGAACCTGTGGGAAAAACCAACACCGGTGTCGTAGTTAGAGCTATCTTGAGCTTCCGAAAGCTCACCTCACACTCGTCTGACCATCTGAACTAGGCACCCTTCTGGGTCAACCTGGTCATCGGGGCTGTGATAGATGAAAATCCCTCTACGAACCAACGATAGTAGCCTGCCAATCTCAAGAAACTCCGAATCTCTGTAGTTGATGCTGGTCTAGGCCAGTTCTTGACTGCCTCAATCTTCTTCGGATCAACCTAAATACCCTCTGCTGATAAAACATGACCCAGAAATGCAATTAAACTCAACCAAAACTCACACTTCGAGAACTTAGCATATAACTGACTATCCCTCAAGGTCTGAAGAACCACTCTAAAATGTTGCTCGTGCTCCTCCCGGCTGCGGGAATATATCAAAATATCATCAATGAAGACTATCACGAATAAGTCCAAATAAGTCATGAACACTCGAGTCATCAAATCCATAAACGCTGCTGGGGGATCGGTCAACCCAAATGATATGACCAGGAACTCATAATGCTTGTACCGAGTGCGGAAAGCTATCTTAGGGACATCGGATGCCCTAATCCTCAACTGATGATATCCAGATCTCAAATCAATCTTTGAAAATACCTTGGCACCCTGAAGATGATCAAACAAATCATCGATCCTTGGCAATGGATACTTATTCTTGATCGTAACCTCATTTAACTGCCGCTAGTCAATACACATTCTTATTGATCCGTCCTTCTTCTTAACAAACAACACCGGCGCACCCCAAGACGAAACACTAGGTCTAATGAAACCCTTTTCAAGAAAGTCTAGTAACTGTTCCTTCAACTCTTTCAACTCCAGCGGGGCCATACGATACAGCGAGATAGAAATGGGCTGAGTGCTTGGAGCCAAATTAATGCAAAAGTCAATATCCATGTCGGGTGGCATACTCGGCAGGTCTGAAGGGACCTCCGCACTAGAATCACGAACATATGCCAAATAGGCCAAACACCCCTTCTCGACCATACGCCGAGCCTTCACATACGAGATAACACTGCGGGTAGAATGACCAGGAGTTCCTCTCCACTCTAAACGGGGCAAATCTGGTAAGACTAAGGTCACAGTCTTGGCATGACAGTCCAAGATAGCGTGGTAAGGTGATAACCAGTCCAGCCCCAATATAACATCAAAATCGACCATGTCTAAAAGCAACAAATCTACACAAGTCTCAAGACCCCCAATCACCACAATACAAGAACGATGGACTCGATCTACTAAATAGAATCACCTACCGGTGTAGACACATAAACAGGAATACTCAATAAATCACTAGGCATGACCAGATACGATGAAAAATAAGATGACACATATGAGTAGGTAGACCCTGGATCAAATAACACTGAAGCATCTCTATCACAAACTAGAATAGTACCTGTAATGACTGCATCTGAAGCCTCAGCCTCGGGCTTGGCTAGAAGGTCATAACATCGGGGCTGGGCCCCACCACCCTGAACTACATCTTTGGGACGGCCTGCAGCTGGTTAGCCTCCATCTCTAGGACCTCTACCTCCACCTCTAGCACCTCTACCCCCACCTTTAGCTGGCAGGGTGGGCTGTGGAACACTTGGTGCCTGTACCATAGCACGAGAACCCTAATGCTAAGAGCTACTCGGTGCTCAAGGGAAAAACCTGGCAATGTGACCCGGATCACCACACGTGTAACAAGCCCTCGGCTGCTGAGTCTGCTGGACTTGACGACCTGAATGACCACCCCGAAAACTCTAAAGCGGCGATGCACTAATAGGAGTAGGTGGTGCACTGTAGGACTGCTGATCGGGATACTGCATCTAGGGACTATGACCACCTAGAGTACTATGAGAAACCTGAAGCACTGACTAAAAGGGCCTAGGAGGATGGCCTCTACCATACGAATCTTGATGTCCGGATGAGGTACCACTGAATTGGCCTGAATGACGGGGCCTCTTGTCTGACCCATGACCACCTCCCTGTGACAGAACCATCTCAACTCTACGGGCCACATTGGCCGCCTCCTGAAAAGTAATCTCACTCCCAGCCTCTCTAGCCATCTGAAGACGAATCGGCTAAATAAGACCGTCAATAAACCTCCTCACCCTCTCTCTCTCTCGGTGGGGAGTATGATGAGAGCATGGCGAGCTAAGTCGATGAACCTGGTCTCATACTGGGTAACAGTCATCGAACCCTGCTGGAGGCGCTCAAACTGCCTCCGATAGGCCTCTCTCTGAGTAATAGGGAGAAACTTTTCCAGGAATAACAATGTAAACTGCTCCCAAGTCAAGGCTGGCAATCCAACTGGTCTCGCTAAGCAATAATCCCTCCACCAAGTCTTGGCGGATCCAGACAAGCGAAATATAGCAAAAGCGACTCCATTGGTCTCAACAATGCCCATGTTCCTGAGAACCTCGTGGCAGCTGTCTAGATAATCCTGGGGATCCTCAGTAGATGCACCGCTGAAAGTAGAAGTGAAGAGCTTGGTGAACCTATCCAGTCTCCATAAAGCATTGGCGGACATAGCCGCTCCATCACCAATTTGAGCTATCATACCCGATTGTACTGCTCCAACTGGCTGAACCACTAGAGTCTGAATCGGAGGAGCTACCTGCTCCGGAGTGGGAGTAGCAGGAGTTTGGGCCCCTCCCCCAACTTGAGAGACGACTGGTGCTATAGAAAGCAAGCCTGCTCACTCTCCATAAGGCCCACTAGTCGGACCAAGGCATCCTGAAGAACTAGGGTAGCAATAAACCCCTCTGGGACCTCAGCTGGGCCCACCGAAACTGCTGGAGCCGGAACCTCCTCATCAAAATCAACCTGAGGCTCCGTCACTGGGGTTGCTGCTCTGGGCTGAGATTTGCCCCTACCTCGGCCTCTAGCAGCCTCGACCTTGCCCTCTGCCCCTCGTGGGAGCGGCTGCAGGGGGCTCGGGCTGCTGAGTGGAGGATGGGGAAGAGCGTGTTCTCGCCATTTGCGAAAGAACAGAGTAGAAGTTCAATTAGCATTGAGAAACAAAACCGTACGACAGGAAAGAATGAATGTGAAGTTTTTCCTAACTTTATAGCCTTTGGGGGATAAATACAGACGTCTCCGTACCGATCTCTCAGACTCTATTAAGCTTGTCTGTGAACTGTGAGACCTATGCAACCTAGGGCTTTGATACCAACTTGTCACGACCCGGATTTCCCACCCTCGGGAGTCGTGATGACGCCTACTAATGGGAGCTAGGCAAGCTAAACCTTAACTACTTGCTTCACTTTTATTTTTTTTGTTTCTTTTTAACAAACACAAGTCGATAATATGATAAAAGCGGAATTTTAAATAAATAAGCGGAAGTCAACAATTATATAACTTAAGGCTACGTCTATTACAACTTTTAAAACCTCAAATACCCAAAATCTGGTGTCACAGTTTCATAGACTGTCTAAGAGTTACTACATACAAAGTCTCTGTTTCTGAACAAAGAAACAGAAATAGGAAATAGAGATAGAGGGAGACGCCAGGGCCTGCAGACGCCTGCAGTCTACCTTGGGTCTCTGGGTGGACTGAAGGAAGCACTCCAACTACTGTCTGAAAGCTGCTCCTGGATCTGCACACAGTGCAAAGTGTAATATCAGCATAATCGACCCCATGTGTTGGTAAGTGTCTAGCCTAACCTCAGCAAAGTAGTGACGAGGCTAGGACCAGACTACCAAATAAACCTGTGCAGTTCAAATGTATATACAGCAGAAAAGAAATACAAAAAAATAACCAGTCAATGTGGGAAGGGGAAACATGCTGTGGGGAAGATAATAGTTCCAAATAGAAAGGCATTAAGTAAGGAAAGAAACAACATAACTAGAATATCAACAAGGAAGCAAAAATCAACAATTTGCACGGCATCACCCTTCGTGCTTTTACTCTCAGCCTCACCAAAGCAGTTATATAATAAAATATGCACGACATCACCCTTCATGCTTTTACTCTCGTCCTCACCAAAATAAACAATGCATGGCATCACCCTTCGTGCTTTAACACTCTTCCTCACCCAAACAACAATCACAAGCAAAGGGGTTAGGGAATAAACAAAAGAGTAATAGAGATCCCAGCAAGGGAACAACAGTTAAACAATTAAATCTCGGCAAGGGAACAACAATTAAACCATTAAATCCCGGCAAGGGCACAACAAATAAATCAACTATAGCCCGACAAAGGTGATAACATAATGATCTCTTCTCTTTCTCAATTTTACTTCACAATTCACTTCACAACTCGAGCCAATGCTCTAGAGGTTCGATTACCACTTATACTTTCACAACTCGAGCTAATGCTCTAAAAGTTCAATTGTCACATATACTTTCACAATTTCGCTATACAACTTGAGCCAACGGTTCTCAATGTTCATAGGTCACAATTCTTTCCACAAACTTTATACAACAATTAGAAATCTTCACCAAGGCATGAATAATACAACGAAATCATGAAAATAACAATATAAGACTCATGGTCATGCTTGACACCAACGTATAGATACTCGTCACCATGCCTATACGTCGTACTCGACAAGAAGCAAATAACAACTAGGACACAACTCCTAATCCCTCAAGCTAAGGTTAGACTAAACACTTACCTCGATGCCACGAACACAACTCAAGGTTCAATTATAGCTTTACCTCTTGATTCCACCGCCAATTCGCTTGTATCTAGTCACGATTTATTTAATTACATCAATAAACGCTAAATGAATCAATTCTGAATGCATGAAAATGAGTTTTCCAAAGGTTTACCCAAAAAAGTCAAAATCGCCCCTAGGCCCACGTGGTCAAAACCCGAGATTCAAACCAAAACCTGATTACCCATTCCCCCGAGCTTAAATATGTAATTTATTTTGAAATCGGGCCTCAAATCGAGGTCCAAATCCCCAATTTTTGAAAAATCTAGATGCTACCCAAAACACCCAATTTTCCCCATAAAAATAATTGATTTGAAGTTGAAATCATGTTAAAAGATGTTAATGATTGAAGAAAACTAGTTTAAAATGACTTACAATTGAATTGGAGAAGAAAGGTTGTTTGAAATATCACCTCTTATATTTTTGGGATTAATGCAAAATAACTGAAAATCTCGTCTATTTATAACCCTCTCAGACCCCTGTGCGGACCACACAAAATGGACTGCGGCCGCACAGGCCTTGCTGAGGTACTGCGGTCCAGTGCCCTGTGCGGACCGCGCGAAATGGACTGCGGCCGCACAGGCCTCCACCGCGGACCGCACGAAACCGACCGTGGGCCGTACAGGCCTCCACCGCGCACCGCACGAATCGACCGCGGACCGCACTGGCCCTCTTCCGCGATCACACACGTTTTTGTGCGGACCGCACTGGCGGGTTCAGAGACCTGCAACTTCTGGTTTTAAGTCTAAAACATCCTGAACCTACCCGAAACTCAACCGAGCCCTCGGAATTCCAAACCAGGTGTGCATACTAACTCAAAAACATCATATGGACCTACTCGTGTAATCAAATCATCAAAATAACATCATGAACATCAAATTAAGTCTCGAGATCAATGAAATTTTCTCAAAACTTCTTTAAACATAATATTTTTGCAATTTAAGTCCGAATCACGTCATATGACATCCGTTTTTCACCAAATTCCACAGAAATGTCTTAAATCATATATAAGACCTGTACTAGGTGCCAGAACGAAAATACGGGTCCGATACCATCATGTTCTAATCAAATTTCATTTCAAATTTCTTTAAACAATTCCAAAAAATAATTTACTTTAAAAATTCATTTCTCGAGCTTGGGACCGCGGAATTCGATTCCGGGCATACGCCCAAGTCCCATATTTTCCTACGGACCCTCCGGGACGGTCAAATTGTGGGTCCGGGTCCATTTACCCAAAACGCTGACCGAAGTCAAATTAGCTCATTTTATAATCAAAATTTATCATTTTTCACAGATTATCATATTTAAGCTTTCCGGTTACACGCCCGGACTGCACACAAATCGAGGTGACTCTAAATGAGGTTTTCAAGGCCTCAGAACACGAAAATTTTGTTTTAAAATGCACAGAAATTCCACCTAAAACCAGCAGCGAACTCCATAAAAACTACCACAAAACCACCAATAACCATAATTTTTATTTTCAGATTAAAAATCGAGGAGGAAGAACAAATCATATACAAAAAACATACAAACCAATAAAAATCTGATTCAAATATTGTATTAAACTTGTATTAATATTCCATCAGGTATTATTCTTGTATTGATGCATCAGATACAACTATAATACAATTTTGATATAGTCCTCAAAGAATTTTAATGCAATTGTGACACAATTATCATACAATCCTAATTCAATTCTTCTTCTTCCCCTTCTTCTTCTTCCTCTTCTTCTTCCTGTTCCTATTCTTCTTCTTCTTCTTCCTGTTCCTATTCTTCTTCTTCTTCTTCTTCTTCTTCTTCTTCTTCTTCTTCTTCTTCTTCTTCTTAACCAAATTCCCTCAAAATTGAGATATAAATTCTAAATTAGATTCTCAATCGTTTGGAAGAAAACCCAAACCAAACAAATCACAAATTCGTAAAATCTGAATATTGATATAATTGTGATACAATTAGTATACAATCGTGATACAATTCTAAAACTTCTTTTTCTTCGAGTTTCAATCTGAAAACTTTAACTAAAAACAATTTTGAACTTAACTAATCTCCCTCAATATTAAAGTATAAACTCCAATTTATATTCTCAATCATTTACAAGAACACTCAATCCAAACAACTCACTAATTCGTAAAACCTGAATATTGAATTTAAAGCTTCGAAATTTTTTAATAGTTATCAATGAAGCACCTTTCATGCTGAAATTTTAGTAATGTCGATATATTGTATGAAGTGGTAGAGGTTTGGGTTGATTTATATGAAAGAGAAAGGAATATTTTGAAATCTTTTAAAAAATATGATGAAAACGTGATTGTAGGGGTTTTCTATAATTGATAACATGAGAATGAGAAGGGGAGGGGGCAACGTGGGAGGGGGGACTATATCAGTTATATGCTAAATTTAAAGGATGCTCCTTTTTAAGGTTTTGTATATAAGTAGTAAATATAGATAGAAAATGTAATTTTTTAGGAACCTAAAGAAAAGTGGTAAATAATTTTCTGTTATAGCTAGATAAATATCCCAAAGATGGCATAACCCAACAAATAACAGTACCTAGGCCTCGCTGCTTGGGCTTAGCAGAGTCCAGTTATACTGGACTCAAAAGCTATGTTTCGATTTTTCTTTTCAAATGGTATTCCCCCTGCTTAAATAGTCACGGAATCGCCAACTTGGCAATGGTGGGAAGCTCATAAATTTGTTTTATTTAAATTGTGATTCTTAACTAATAGACTATTACTTTCTTAGTTTTTTAATTTTTTAATAATTCATACAGGCATAATATTTGTGTAGACTTATATTAATGAAACATCAAGAAGAAAAGTAGAAGTAAATAGGGTCAAAACTTACTTTACTACTTAATTGATAGACAAACCCCTTCCAAAACTGGAGACATAATTGTTAGAGACTTACCCATCTAACTCGAAAATTTTATTTGTACGACTGCATGTGCAATTATTTCTGAGAAGCTGAAGTTGTTTGTTTCACAGCTACAGCCTACAGGGACTAAAGCACCAAGCTACACTTCCACCTGTTCTTCAACAACGTCTTGTACAAATTTTCCTCTCCTCATTTGTTTATAAATTAAATTAGGCTAACTAATCTATGAAAAATATATAAACTTGTTCTTTTAGAATGTTTACGCCTCAAAGTTGTCCCAAATGTCGATGCTGAATAAAATTGATATTCTTATTACAGCACATCGATCTAACTATCGAAATAGTGCTTGCTACCAACGAGAAATTTGCATATATAATAAATTGCCCAAGAAATAATGGAATTTTGAGTTGCAGGAACATTCACCAAACATTCCAGATTTTTTATTATTGATCTCTTGCCCCTGATGTTGAACAATTTCTTCCATATTTTCATCATCATCCACATGAATGTTCTCTTCTTTACTATACACCAAAACAAACAGGTAGATCACACGTGACCTAATTGGCCTCTAAATGCAGCTAATGTGTTCGAGGAGCCAATTATTTGACCTTCATTTGTGTAAATTTCAACTAGTGGATGTCCATGTGTTCCTTAGCTGACTCTATTTTTTTTTCATAACGAGTAAAGTTCAATAACTATACGTGAAACTAACCCTCCAGGGGTACTCATAAGAAAAGAGAAATGACCATCCTCTTTTGTTCGTAGGGACAACAATTGGGGCGGGACGGGATAGGGTGGGGCAAAACAAACCTTGACCCGCTAAGATTTTGACCCGACCTACCTTGCCCCATTTAGCCTTCTTTCAAAATCTTGCCATGCCCTACCCCGCCCTGGTAAGCCCTGCCTCGCTATACTTGTGATAACCCAAAAGGTCATCACTTGTTTTTAAAATGAATTCTGCGTTCCGAGGCCTTAAAAAACCTCTTTCAGCATCACTTCTATTTGCGTGCACAGTCCGGGCGCGTAACCGGAAAGCTATTATGTGAAAATCTGTGAAAATGTTGAAATTTTGACTTAAATTGCATTTAAATTGACTTCAGTCAACATTTTGGGTAAACAGACCTGGACCCGTGATTTGACGGTCCCGAAGGGTCCGTGAAAAAATATGGGACTTGGGCGTATACCCGGAATCGAATTCCGAGGTCCCAAGTCCGAGAAATGAATTTTTTAAAAGAAATTATTTTCTGAAAAATATAGAGGTTTTTGAAAGTGAAATGTTATGTGAAACCTGTGGTATCGGGCCTGTATTATGCTTCCGGAGCCCGGTACAGGTTCAATATAATTTATATGTGTTGTCGGTAAGGTTTGGTAAGAAACGGAATCTATTTGGCGTGATTCGGACCTTAAATGCAAAATTTGATGTTAAAAGAACTTTTGAGAAATTTCATTGATTATGAGGTTTAAATTCGATGTTCATGATATTATTTTGGTGATTTGATTACACGAACAAGTCTGTATGATGTTTTTGAGGTTGTGTGTATATTTGGTTTGGAGCCCCGAGGGCTTGGGTGAGTTTTGGATAGGTGTCGGGGTGTTTTGGAACTCAAAAATCTGGTGCCTTAGCAGGTTTCTGGTGTCTGGTGTGTAGTACTATGCGATCGCATAAGTGCATTCGCGATTGCATAGCACAGCGTAGGGGGGGAGAGTCTGTTGCACTATGTGATCGCATAGGTATAGTTACGACCGCATAGGAGAATAGGAAGGTTGGGGTAGCTTGTTATGTGCGATCGCACTTTCTCATTCGCGATCGCGTAGCGTAGGAAGCTAGTCCACTATGTGATCGCATTCCTTTCCTCGCGATCGCATAGACCAAAATCCGCCCAGTTATTTTAAAGTTCAAAAACAGAATGTATTACGGGAACTTTACCATTTTTCACAAGCTTCTTCTTCTCCACACCTCTTGGGCGATTTTTTTGAAAAGAACTTCACCACAAATTCATAGGTATGTAATCTTAGACTCATTTTCTTCAATTTTTATTAACACCCATTAGATTTCTAGGCTTAAATCATGTTCTTAAGGGTAGAAAATTAGGGATTTGGGTAGAGTTAGGGCGTTTTGTATAAATGGAATTTAGACCTCGTTTTGGGGTCGGAGTTTGAAACTAATTACATATTCGGGCTCGTTGGTGAATGAGTGATCGGGTTTTTGTCCGAACCTCGTGTTTTGACCAAGCGGGCCCGGGGTCGATTTTTGACTTTTTGGGAAGAATGATAGGAAATCTGTAATTAAGCATTGGAATTGCATTGTTTAGCGTTTATTGATGTTATTAAGTCGATTATATCTAGATACAATTGATTTGGAGTCGAATTCAAAAGAAAAAGCGGTGTTTGAGGCTTGAGTTGTCCGTGGAAGTTCGAGATAAGTGTTTGGTCTAGCTTGAGGGATTAGGAGTTGTGTCTTATTTGCTACTTGTTTCTTGTTGAGTACGACGTATAGGCATGGTGACGAGTATCTATACGTTGGTGTCAAGAATGCCCGTGAGTCTTATATTGTGGTTATTATGACTTCATTGTATTGTTCATGCCTTGATTGATGATTTATATTGTTGGGCAAAGTTTGTGGAAGTAATTGTGACACTTGAACTCTGAGGAGTGTTGGCTCAAGTCGTATTAAGAGAAGTCAAAGTATAAGTGATAATTGAACCTCTAGAGCATTGGCTCGAGTTGTGAAGCGAATTGTGAAGTGAAAGTGAGAAAGAGAAGAGATCATTATGTTGTCTCCCTTGCCAGGATATTGTTGCTTTATTTGTTATCTCCCTTGCCGGGATATTGATGTTATTGATGTTGTTCCCTTGCCGGGACTTAATTGTTGAACCATTGTTCCCTTGCCGAAATTCTTATTGTAATTTCATTTATTCCCTTGCCCTCTTATTTGTGATTGTTGATTGGGTGAGGAAGAGTGTTAAAGCACGAAGGGTGATGTCGTGTATGATTTGTGAGGAAAGAGTGTAAAGTACGAAGGGTGATGCCGTGCATTTATTGGTTTCTGGTTCTTTGTTGATATCCGAGATATATTGTTTCTTTTATTTACTTGTCGTCTTTCTATTTGGAATTGATATCTCCCCCGCAGCATGCTACCCCTCCCATATTTGACTGTTTATTACTGTTTTCTTTTCCGTTGTATATAGTTGAATTGCACAGGTTATTTGGTAGTCTGGTACTACTTCGCCGAGGTTAGGCTAGGCACTTACCAGCACATGGGGTCGGTTGTGCAGATACTACACTCTGTACTATGTGCACATCCCGGAACAGCTTTTGGACTGTAGTTTGGAGGCTACCTTCTGTCCACGCGGAGATCCAAGGTAGACCTGCAGGCGTCTGCAAGCCCTGGCGTCTCCTCTATCCTTTATTTCATGTTTCATCTATTTGCTTCAGAAACAGTGTGTCTTTTATTTTCAGACTTTGTATTTAGTACTCTTAGATCGTCTGTGGTACTGTGACACCAGTTCTGGGTGATTAAGGCTTAAACTGTTGTAATAGTTACATGTTCAGATATTTTATTGTTTTCTTCCGCTCATTCTAAATTTTTGTTGTTTACACGTTGTTGTTTTATAACTATTAAAAGGTAATAAATGGATAATGAAGTAATTAGTTCAAAGGATTGGCTTGCCTAGCTCACATTAGTAGGCTCCATCACGACTTCCGAGGGTGGGAAATCCGGGTCATGACAAGTTGGTATCAGAGCTCTAGGTTACATAGGTCTCATAGTTCACACACAAGCTTAGTAGAGTCTGAGGAATCGGTACGGAAACGTCTGTATTTATCCCCCCATAGACTACAGAGTTAGGAAAAACTTCACATTTATTCTTTCCTATCATGCGGTTTTTCTTAGTACTAATTGAATTTCACTCTGTTCTTTCGTAGATGGCGAGAACACGCGCTTCCTCATCCACCAATCAACAGCCCGAGCCCCCAGCAGCAGCTCCCACGAGGGGCAGAGGGCGAGGCCGAGGCCGTGCTAGAGGCTGAGGTAGGGGAAGGGCTCAGCCAGAGCAGCAGCACCAGCGGTGGAGCCTCAGGTTGATTTTGATGATGAGGTTCCGGCCCTAGCAGTTCCGGTGGGCCCAGCTCAGGTCCCAAAGGGGTTTATTTCTACCCCAGTGCTCCAAGATGCTCCGGTTCGTCTAGTGGGCCTTATGGAAGTGTCACCCGGGCAGGCTTGCTTCCTGTAGCACTAGCCATCTCTCAGGCGAGAGGAGGAGCCCAGACTCCTGCTACTCGCACTCCGGAGCAGGTAGCTCCCCAGTTCCAGACTCCAGCAGTTCAGCCAGTTGGAGCAGTTCAATCGGGCATGGTAGCTCAGACAGGTGATGAAGCAGCTATGTCTGCCGATGCTTTGTGGAGGTTGGATAGGTTCACCAAGCTCTTCATTACCACTTTCAGCGGTGCATGTTCTGAGGATCCGCAGGATTATCTAGACAGCTGTTATGAGGTTCTCAGGAACATGGGGATAGTTGAGACCAATGGGGTCGATTTTGCTTTTTTTTGCTTGTCTAGATCCGCCAAGACTTGGTGGAGAGATTATTGCTTGGCTAGACCAGCCAGATCACCAGCTTTGACTTGGGAGCAGTTTACTGAGCTATTCTGGAGAAGTTTTCTCCTATTACTCAGAGCGAGATCTATCGGAGGTAGTTTGAGCGCCTCCAACAGGGTTCCATGATGGTTACCCAGTATGAGACTAGATTCATCGACTTGGCTCGTCATGCTCTTATCATACTTCCCACCGAGAGAGAGAGAGGGTGAGGAGGTTCATTGACAGACTTATTCAGCTGATTCATCTTTAGATAGCTAGGGAGACTGGGAGTGAGATATCTTTCCAGGAGGCGGCTAATTTGGCCCGGAGAGTCGAGATGGTTCTATCGCAGGGAGGTGGTCATGGGTCGGACAAAAGGCCTCGCCACTTAGGCCGATTCAGTGGTCCCACGTCTGGAGGTAGGGATTCGTATGGTAGAGGCCATCCTCCTAGGCCTTTTCAGTCAGCACTTCAGGTTTCTCACGGTGCTTCAGGTGGTCATGGTCCTCAGATGCAGTATTCTGATCAACAGTCCTACAGTGCACCACCAGCCCCTGTCAGTGCACCGCCGCTTCAGAGTTTTCAGGGTGGTCATTCAGGTCATCAGGGCCAGCAGCCGAGGGCTTGTTACACTTGTGGTGATATGGGTCACATTGCTAGATTTTGCTCCTGAGCACTGAGTAGCTCTCAGCATCAGGGTTCCCGTGCCATGGTTCAGGCACCGAGTGTTCCACGGCCCGCCCAGCCAGCTAGAGGTGGGGGTAGAGGTGCTAGAAGTGGAGGTAGAGGTATTAGAAGTGAAGCTCAGGCCTCTAGAGGTGGAGGCCAGCCAGTAGCAGGCCATCTAAGAGATGTATTACAGGGTGGTGGGGCCCAGCTTCGATGTTATGCTCTTCCAGCCAGACCCGAGGCTAAGGCTTCCGATGTAGTTATCACAGGTACAGTTCTGGTTTGTGATAGAGATGCTTCAGTGTTATTTGATCCAGGATCTACATATTCGTATGTGTCATATTATTTGCACCGTATCTGGTCATGCCTAGTGATTCTTTGAGTGCTCCTATTTATGTGTCTACACCGGTGGGTGATTCTATTGTGGTAGATCGAGTCCATCGTTCATGCATAGTTTTGATTGGAGGTCTTGAGACTCGTGTAGATTTGCTTCTTCTGGACATGGTCGATTTCGATGTCATATTAGGGATGGACTGGTTATCACCTTACCACACTATCTTGGACTGTCATGCCAAGACTGTGACCTTAGTCTTACCGGGTTTGCCTCGTTTGGAGTAGAGAGGGACTCCTGGTCATTCTACCCGCTGTGTTATCTCGTATGTGAAGGCTCGACGTATGGTCGAGAAGGGTATTTGGCCTATTTGGCCTATGTTTGTGATTCTAGTGCCGAGGTCCCATCTATTGATTCTATGCCTGTTGTTCGTGAGTTTCTTGAGGTATTCCCTTCAGACCTGCCAAGTATACCACCCGATAGGGATATTGACTTTTGCATTGATTTGTCTTCGGGCACTCAGCCCATTTCTATCCCGCCATATCATATGGCCCCGCCTGAGTTGAAAGAGTTGAAGGAGCAACTGCAAGACTTGCTTGAGAAGGGTTTCACTAGACCTAGTGTTTCGTCTTGAGGTGTGCCAGTGTTGTTTGTTAAGAAGAAGGACAGATCGATGAGAATGTGTATTGATTACCGACAGTTGAACAAGGTTACAATCAAGAATAAGTATCCATTACTGAGGATTGATGATTTGTTTGATCAGCTTCAGGGTGCCAAGGTATTCTCAAAGATTGACTTGAGATCTGGCTACCATCAGTTGAGGATTAAGGCATCCGATGTCCCTAAGACAACTTTCCGCACTCGGTATGGACATTATGAGTTCTTGGTGATGTCATTCGGGTTGACAAATGCCCCAGCAGCTTTTATGGAGTTGATGAACCGAGTGTTCAGTCCTTACTTGGATTTGTTCGTGATAGTCTTCATTGATGATATTTTGATCTATTCCCGTGGCCGGGAGGGCACGAGTAGCATCTTAGAGTGGTTCTTCAGACCTTGAGGGATACTCAGTTGTATGCTAAGTTTTCGAAGTGTGAGTTCTGGTTGAGTTCAGTTGTATTCCTGGGTCATGTTGTATCAGCAAAGGGTATTCAGGTTGATCCGAAGAAGATTGAGGCAGTCAAGAACTGGCCTAGACCAGCATTAGCCACAAAGATTCGGAGTTTCTTGGGATTGGCAGGCTACTATCGTCGGTTCATGGAAGGGTTTTCATCTATCGCAGCCCGATGACCAGGTTGACCCAAAAAGGTGCCCAGTTTAGATGGTCGGACGAGTGTGAGGCGAGCTTTCAGAAGCTCAAGACAGCTTTGACTACGACACCGATGTTGGTTTTGCCTACAGGTTCAGGGCCTTATACAGTTTATTGTGATGCATCTCGTATCGGACTCGGTGCGGTGTTGATGCAGGATAGCAAGGTCATTGCCTATGTTTCACAGCAGTTGAAGATTCATGAGAAAAACTATCCGGTTCATGATTTGGAGTTGGAAGCCATTGTTCACGCGTTGAAGATTTGGAGGCATTATCTATATGGCATGGCATGTGAGGTATTCACGGATCACAAGAGTCTGCAGTATTTGTTCTAGCAGAAGGAGCTAACTTTGAGGCAGAAGAGGTGGTTGGAGCTATTAAATGACTATGATGTCACCATCTTATATCATCCGCAAAAGGCCAATGTGGTGGCCGATACTTTGAGTAGAAAGTTAGCCAGTATGGGCAGTCTTGCTTATATTCCGATCAGTGAGAGACTGTTTGCTTTGGATGTTCAGGCTTTAGCCAATCAGTTCGTGAGATTGGATGTTTCTGAGCCTAGTCGTGTGTTAGCTTGCATGGTCGCTCGTTCTTCTTTATTGGAGCGTATCCATGATCGGCAGTATGATGATCCCCATTTGTGTGTCCTTAGAGATACGGTGCAACACGGAGGTTCCAAGCAGGTTACATTAGGTGATGATGGAGTTTTGAGATTGCAGGGTCGAATTTGTGTGCCTAATGTGGATGGTCTTCGAGAGTTGATTTTAGAGGAGGCACATGGCTCCCGGTACTCTATTCATCCGGGCACCGCGAAGATGTATCAGGATTTGCGGCAGCATTATTGGTAGCGGAGAATGAAGAAGGACATTGTTGCATATGTAGCTCGGTGTTTGAACTGTCAGCATGTTAAGTACAAGCATCAGAGGCCCGGTGGTTTATTCCAGAAGATTGAGATTCCTGAGTGGAAGTGGGAGCGTATCACTATGGACTTCGTTGTTGGGCTCCCACGGACTCAGAGGAAGCTCGACACAATGTGGGTTATTGTTGATAAGCTGACCAAGTCTGCACATTTCATTTCTGTGGTAGTCTCCTACTCTTCCGAGAGGTTAGCTGAGATCTATATCCGGGAGATAGTTCGCCTTCATGGTGTTCCCGAGTCTATCATTTCGAACCGAGGTATGCAGTTTACCTCCCATTTCTGGAGAGTAGTTCAGCGAGAGTAGGGCACACGGGTTGAGTTGAGCACAACGTTTCATCCTCAGACGGACGGGCCATCCGAGCAGACCATTAAGATTTTGGAGGATATGCTCCGAGCTTGTGTCATTAACTTTAGAGGCTCGTGGGATCAGTTTTTTCTTTTAGCAGAGTTTGCCTACAACAACAGATACCATTCGAGTATTCAGATGGCTCCTTATGAGGCTTTATATGGTAGGCGGTGTTGGTCTCCGGTTGGATGGTTGAGCTAGGAGAGGCTCGATTGTTGGGTACAGATCTGGTTCAGGATGCCTTGGACAAGGTCAGGATTATTCAGGATAGGCTTCGTACAGCTCAGTCCAGGCAAAAGAGCTATGCTGACCGCAAGGTTCGAGATTTGGCTTTCATGGTCGGTGAGCGGGTATTGCTTCGAGTGTCGCCTATGAAGGGCGTGATGAGATTGGAAGAAGGGCAAGCTTAACCCTAGGTTCATTGGCCCGTTTGAGATTCTTGATCGAGTGGGAGAGGTGGCTTATAGACTTGCATTGCCGCCGAGCTTATCAGTCGTGCATCTAGTGTTTTATGTGTCCATGCTTCGGAAATATCATGGCGATCCATCCCACGTGCTAGATTTCAGCACTGTCAAGTTGGACAAGGACTTGTCTTATGAGGAGGAGCCGGTAGCTATTCTAGACCAGCAGGTTGGTCAGTTGATATCGAAGAGTTTTCCTTCTGTTCGTGTTCAGTGGAGAGGTCAGCCTGTTGAGGCATCGACCTGGGAGTCTGAGTACAATATGCGGAGCCGTTATCCCCATCTTTTCTCTGACTCAGGTACTTCCTTCTTATGTTCGAGGACGAACGGTTGTTTTAGAGGTGGAGAAGGGTCATCACTTGTTTTTAAAATGAATTCTGCGTTCCGAGGCCTTAAAAACCTCTTTTAGCACCACCTCGATTTGCGTGTGCAGTCCGGGTTCGGTCAACATTTTGGGTAAACAGACTTGGGCCCGTGATTTAATGGTCCCGGAGGGTCCGTGGAAAAATATGAGACTTGGGCATATGCCCGGAATCGAATTCCGAGGTCCCAAGTCCGAGAAATGAATTTTTTAAAAGAAATAGTTTTCTGAAAATATAGAGGTTTTTGAAAGTGAAATGTTATATGAAACATGTGGTATCAGACCCGTATTATGGTTCCGGAGACCGGTACAAGTTCAATATGATTTATATGTATTATCGGTAAGGTTTGGCAAGAAACGGAATCCATTTGACGTGATTCGGACCTTAAATACAAAATTTGATGTTTAAAGAAGTTTTGAGAAATTTCATTGATTTTGAGGTTTAAATTCGATGTTCATGATATTATTTTGGTGATTTGATTACACGAATAAGTCCGTAGGATATTTTTGAGGTTGTGTGTATATTTGGTTTGGAGCCCCGAGGACTCGGGTGAGTTTTGGATAGGTGTCGGGGTGTTTTGGAACTCAATAATCTGGTGCCTTAGCAGTTTTCTGGTGTCTGGTGTGTAGTACTATGCGATCACATAGGTGCATTCGTGATCACATAGCACAGCGTAGGGGGGAGAGTCTGTTGCACTATGCGATCGCATAGGTATAGTTGCGACCGCATAGGAGAATAAGAAGGCTGGGGTAGCTTGTTATGTGCGATCGCACTTTCTCATTCGCGATCGCGTAGCGTAGGAAGCCAGTCCACTATGCGATCGCATTCCTTTCCTCGCGATCGCATAGACCAAAATCCGCCCAGTTATTTTAAAGTTCAAAAACAGAATGTATTACGGGAATTTCACCATTTTTCACAAACTTCTTCTTCTCCACATCTCTTGGGCGATCTTTTTGAAGAGAACTTCACCACAAATTCATAGGTAGACTCATTTTCTTCAATTTCCATTAACACCCATTAGATTTCTAGGCTTAAATCATGTTCTTAAGGGTAGAAAATTAGGGATTTGAGTAGAGTTAGAGCTTTTTGTATGAATGGAATTTAGACCTCCTTTTGGGGTCGGATTCGAAACTAATTACATATTCCGGCTCGTGGGTGAATGGACGATCGGTTTTTGGTCCGAACCTCGTGTTTTGACCAAGCGGGTCCGGGGTCGGTTTTTGACTTTTTGGGAAGAATGATAGGAAATCTATAATTAAGCATTGGAATTGCATTGTTTAGCGTTTATTGATGTTATTAAGTCGATTATGTCTAGATAAAATTGATTTGGAGCCGAATTCAAAAGGAAAAACGATGTTTGAGGTTTGAGTTGGCCGTGGAAGTTCGAGGTAAGTGTTTGGTCTAACCTTAGCTTGAGGGATTAGGAGTTGTGTCCTATTTGCTACTTGTTTCTTGTTGAGTACGATGTATAGGCATAATGACGAGTATTTATACGTTGGTGTTAAGCATGCCCGTGAGTCTTATATTGTGGTTATTATGACTTTGTTGTATTATTCATGCCTTGATTGATGATTTATATTGTTGGGCAAAGTTTGTGGAAGTAATTGTGACACTTGAACTTTGAGGAGCGTTGGCTCAAGTCGTATTAAGAGAAGTGAAAATATAAGTGATAATTGAACCTCTAGAGCATTGGCTCGAGTTGTGAAGCGAATTATGAAGTGAAAGTGTGAAAGAGAAGAGATCATTATGTTGCCTCCCTTGCCGGGATATTGTTGCTTTATTTGTTATCTCCCTTGCCGAGATGTTGATGTTATTGATGTTGTTCCCTTGCCGGGACTTAATTGTTGAACCATTGTTCCCTTGCCGGGATTCTTAGTGTAATTTCATTTATTCCCTTGCCCTCTTGTTTGTGATTGTTGATTGGGTAAGGAAGAGTGTTAAAGCACGAAGGGTGATGCCGTGTATTGTTTTTATGAGAAAAGAGTGTTAAAGCACGAAAGGTGATGTCGTGTATGATTTGTGAGGAAAGAGTGTAAATCACGAAGGGTGATGTCGTGCCACACGATGTACCATTCTGTGCCGATTATATTGATTATATGGTGAGGAAAGAGAGTAAAAGCACGAAGGGTGATGTCGTGCACATTTTTGTTACTTGATTTCTTTGGTGAGGACGAGAGTAAAAGCACGAAGGGTGATGCCGTGCATTTATTGGTTTTTGGTTCTTTCTTGATATCCGAGATATATTGTTTCTTTCATTTACTTGTTGTCTTTCTATTTGGAATTGACATCTCCCCCACAGCATGTTACCCCTCCCATATTTGACTGTTTATTATTGTTCTTCTTTTTCGCTGTATATAGTTGAATTGCACAGGTTTATTGGTAGTCTAGTCCTAGCCTCGTCACTACTTCGCCGAGGTTAGGCTAGGCACTTACCAGCACATGGGGTTGATTGTGCTGATACTACACTCTGTACTATGTGCAGATCCCGGAGCAGCTTTTGGACCGTAGTTTGGAGGCTACCTTCAGTCCACGCGGAGATCCAAGGTAGACCTGCAGACGTCCACAGGCCCTGGCATCTCCTCTATCCTTTATTTCCTATTTCATCTCTTTGCTTCATAAACAATGTGTCTTTTATTTTCAGACTTTATATTTAGCACTCTTAGATCGTTTGTGGTACTGTGACACCTGTTCTGGGTGATTAAGGCTTAAACTGTTGTAATAGTTACATGTTTAGATATTTTATTGTTTTCTTCCGCTCATTCTAAATTTTCGCTATTTACACGTTGTTGTTTTATAATTGTTAAAAGGTAATAAATGGATAATGAAGTAATTAGTTCAAAATATTGGCTTGCCTAGCTCACATTAGTAGGCGTCATCACGACTTTCGAGGGTGGGAAATCCGGATCTTGACACTACCCCATTTAGTTTTTTTCATTATTTTTACTCTATATTTTTTATTTTTCTGTATGTTACTTAATCTTATTTGGTTTTACTCTTTCAATTTTTATTGAAACACCTCAAATCAACGTGTCAATAAGACTTGGGTGTATCAGTTGAACAAAGTATGTTTTTGTAAAAAAATTATTTGGTTTATCAATTAGTAATTACATTCCTATACACTATATGAAACTATATTACCCTCCCTACTCAAATTTTACTATAATTACATTTTACATACCAGTTACCATTTATGTTAATTTTAAGGGAATTAATGATAATAATTAGTGTCCTAAAATTACTCTAACATATCTTTCACTCCCCCACGTTTCTCTCTCCACATCCCATCCCCTCCCCCACGTATCTTGTACCTAACAACGATTCTACCATTGACAATCATTAAAAAGCTTTGAAGCTTTGAATTCGAATTTGGGTTTTCAAAAAATATTATTTGTTTAAATTGGATGTTGTTGCAAAGAATAGGGAATTCTCTCTACGTCTCTCTCTATCTCTCAATCCCTAATTTCAGTAATATAAATCAAAGGAAAAGAGAGCAGCAATTCCACCACTGACAGCCATTAAAAAGCTTTGAAGCTTTTAATTCGAATTTGAATTTTAAAAAATCATTATTTGTTTGGATTGGGTATTGTTGCAAACAATTGAGAATATGGTTTGGAGTTTATATCTCAATTTTGAGGGGTTTTGGTGAAGATTAGACTTGTTTTTGGCTGAATTTCAGATTGAAACTCGAAGAAAAAGAAGACATGATACACATTATATTTACGAAATTGTAGTAAAATTGTAGAAAAATTATAGAAACATTGTATTCTGCTGTTTATATATTTTACTTTTATTTATTTAACTATTGTATGAAAGTTGACCAACATTGTATAAAATTTAGATTTAAGTTGTATGATATTGTAGTTGTATATAACTGAGTAGAAATAATATATGAAAATTGTAGATAAATTGTATAATATATAATTAGTTGTATGAAATTTATTTTTACTATGTATAAATTTTTTTTAAAATATTGTATGAAAGTTGAATAATATTGTATAGAAATTATATTTGAGTTGTATGATATTGTAGTTGTATATAACTGAGTAGAAATAATGTATGAAAGTTGTAGATAAGTTGTATAATATATAATTAGTTGTATGAAATTTATTTTTACTATGTATAAATCAGATACAAAATATACAAAAGACATATTATATAAAATTTATATAAAAATTATATTTAAGTGGTATGATATTGTAGTTGTATATTTAACTAGATAGAAATAATGCATGAAAGTTGTAGATACGTTATAGTGTCATAGGCAATTCAAAGCACCACTCATGGCTTTTTAGTAGCAACTTGAATCACTTCCATTTGGAGAGTTTTTACTGACCAATGTGCATACTCAGTGCATTGAATGTCCTACATTATCTGTATTGGGCTACAAAGTACAAGTACGGATCAGTAAGTTCTAGTAAATTAGTTGATTTTAGAGTAGATCTAAGGCCATCTCCAACCCTAACATCAAATTTCACACCAAAATAGTGTAACACCAAATTTACTCCAATCATTACACTATTTTTAACACCAAATCTTCTTTCTCTTCTATATTATATTATTATCTTCTATTTACTTTTTATTTTTTATTTCCTTTAAGCTAATACTATCTTTTTTCTTTTTTCCATATTCATTATATATAATTCACATTCACCACTTATATAATTATTTATTACAAAATTATTTTAAAGGATAAATCAATTAAAAGTGAAATTATTGATAAAAGATAATTGAATAAATATTACAACATAGTCATATTTAATTTAAGTACCACATAAATATTTAACTTTAGCCTCTATTCTTCCATAAATGCTCGATTAATGCATTACGAAGTGCGAAATGCGCATCTTTATCCTTAATTTTTTTGTGTCGAGCTAAAAATTGTTCAAATCGATGATCTTCATCTACTACCATTTCTACCGTAAGAGCTGGACATTCACGTGATCTTCATCTAATTTCAATTTTAATGTATCCTCCTTTTATGTACTTTAATTATAATGTATTTTTATTTTATGTATTGTTAATTTTCTTTTTTAAATTTTAGTTTTCACTTTTCAATTTTAGCAACATTAGATATCTTACATTTGCATTTTTTATTTTTAAATAATGGTTATATCTCTTTTTATACAATTATAATAATAATAGAATTAACTTATAATTTTATATAAATATAATATATACAAAAATTAATATATCAAAAAATAGGATATAAAATTAAAATTATAAAGTTCTTAATATAAAAATTAATTATATACAAAGTATATGATAAATTAAAAGTCCAAAAAATAAAAAGATTGAATAAAATAATAATAAACCAAATTTTGAGTGATGAATAGTGTTGCATCAAATTTGGTGCAACACTATTCATGCTCTATAATGGTGCAAGATTTAGTGTTGCATTGGAGCAAAAAAATACCATTTCTTGCACCAAATTTGGATTTGGTGCAAGAAATGGTGCAGCCTTGGAGATGGTCTAAGCTTTAGTTACCCTTTTTGGTTGATTTTTCAATTATCGCGATTTACAGGTCAAGTGTTAGAAATTACTATTGAAAACCTAAATTACGCCGTTTAGTTGGTTTTATTGTTCTGGTATAAACTGAAGAAAGAAAATGCTTAGGAACGGATTGCTTAATAGTTGAAGACGTTGAAGGACTAGAGTCTAAAAGTATCGTAGGATCAGTGATTGTTCAATTTCGCTAATCTGCTCATAGAGAATATCGAAAAATATTTAGGGAGGAAGAGCCACTTTTTATTTGTAGAGTTGTTAGTAACGGAGCTAGCTTTTACTTTTCCTGAAAGTGTGCCTAATGTGCTGCATATGATAATTTTGTGTCACATCTGGCAATTTCTACCACACTAAAACTCTGTTTGGAGAGAAGAAGGGAGAGAGGAGAGAAAAAAGGTAAAGGGTGTGACTAAATCCCTTAATTGAAGACACTAATAATGGATTGAGAGCCTTTTAAGGTGAAATGTATATATTTTGTAAATAAAACTTGTGTAGGTAGGGTAATTTACTAAACATGAATATTTAGGGTAATAAAGTTTCCAATAGTGTATAAGAATGAAAAAAAAACCTTCTTCTTTTTTTTTTTTAGCCCAAGTAATTAAATGGCTAACTTATTTAAGCCACTTAAGAATTTCAGTTTGTGAAGGGTCACATCAACGTACTAAAGAGAATCAAATATTCTTGTACCTTCAACAGGTAAATATTATTTTTTTCTAGTCATTAGTAATTATGGTTTATGCATATATTGTTGTGTTGAGGAAGAGGCAAACGCGGAATTAAAGAAGATAAAAAATATTAATTTTTAACGTGAAAAACTATTCAAATCGAAGATAAAAAACACAGGATCACAAAGATTCAAAAAGTTTCACAATAACAATAAGAGAGTTAAAAAATTTCTCAAAATTGGCTACACAACAAGTGCTAAATACAGAACAACAATAGTAACAAGAAATCAATTAAAGAAGGAGGAGAAGCCACAAAACTAGAGTTGTTGTTCGGGGCTCGAAATTGGATGCTACGAGCCTCTAAATCCGATCTCCACCATTCAAATCAAATATCAAGATGTTAGAAACACTCAGTCAAAACTTCAGCCCAATCCAACGGATAAAGAATCAGAAAACGTGATTTATTGGCTGGTCTGAACAAAAATCTGTAGTAAAACAAATATTTTTTCTTCTTTTTTCTATCTTGATGAAAGCTCTATCAAAAACCACTCTTATGTGCTAAAGTCTTTCACAGACTTATACCAATGAGCATAGAACAATTCTCCAAGGTTATTCTATTTATAGATAATGAGTGGTGCTTTCTTTTAAAGCTAAGACCAACTCTAAATAGGAATAAAAACCGAATACAATTTCGAATAGGAATGGAAACTAAAAGAGAATAGAATTAGGACATTGGGCCTTTGGATGGACAACATGGGCATGGGCCTAACAAACTCGTCCTCCAGCCAAGGGACCAAATATATCTCCAAGTAGAGGAACTATTGACAGGCTTCATGCCTGCCAATTTTCTGCAAAATGTACGCTTATTTGCATGCTTAAGTACGAAATCCTCATGCTACTCCATATAAATCTCCGCATCTAAAGCACCATGAAGAAAATCAGTCTTTACATCTATCTGCTCAAGCTCTAAATTTAGGCTTGCGGCTAAGCCTAGAACCGCATGAATAGAAGACATCTTCACAACATGGGAGAAAATTTTATTAAAGTCTACTCCATTCTTCTGGCCAAAACCTTTAACAACTAACTTCGCCTTGTATCTAGGCACCGAGGTATGTTGATCTTACTTTACTATGAATATCCATTTGTTTAAGAAAACTCTCTTACCTTTCGGCAATTTCACTAACTCATATGTGCCATTTTCATAGAGTGACTTCATCTCTTATTTCATATCTTCTATCTACTGATCATTGTGAGTATCTTGCATGGCTTCATCATAATTCTAAGGTTCTCTTATGTCAGTCAAAAGTACATACTCACCGGGAGGATAACACATGAATATTTACTTCTCCTTTTTGGATCTTCTAAGAGAGCTTTCAGGAGCATTCGAAGTAGTTACCTGAGCAGGAATTGGTTGTTGATCAACCACAACTTCATCAATTGGAGCATCCATAATATCTACACTATGATGATCATTTTGATATTGATCATTATCTTCATTATTGTCTTGGGTTCCTTCATGTGCAATAGGTGTCTTAGCAATAGAAACTGAATCAGTATCAACTAAGCTCATATTACTTTGAGACTCTATCTTCTTAGCTTTGTCAATATCTTCAATAGTCTGGTCTTCAAAGAATATTGCATGACAACTTCTAATAAATTTATTGTCAACTGGATGATAAAAACGATACCCAAACTCATCTTGACTATAACTGATAAAGATGCATTGCTTAGTTTTAACATCCAGGAACATGCACACAAGATTTACAACCAAAAACTCTCAGGTGATCATAAGAAATATCTTTGGAAAATCAAACTCTGTCTGGGACATCACTATCCAAAGCAACAATAGGAGACAAATTGATAACATAAGTAATAGTATTAAGTGCTTCCGCCCAAAATGTATTTGGAAGTTTAGCCTCTGAAAGCAAACATCTAACTCTCTCAAATAGAGTTCTATTCATCCTTTCTGCCAATCCATTCAATTGAGGCGTCTTGGGCGGAGTTTTTGATAACGAATTCCTTGTTCCTTGCAATAGTTATCAAAGGGACTACAATATTTACCACCATCGTGCTAAGGCCTGAAATTCCTTAAACACGCCAAGTGCTTGATCTTTAGATTTCAAAGGATACACCCAGAGCTTACGAGAATGATCATCAATGAAGGTCACAAAGTAAAATGCACCACCTTTTGACTTTACTTTAAAAGGACCACACAAATCAGAGTATACTAGCTCCAGTAATTTGGGCTTTTCTAAAGGATGATGGCTATGAAAGGAAACCCTTTTCTGTTTGCCAGCTAAATAATGGATATACTTTTTCAGCTTTTCTTGTTTCACTCCAAAAAGTAAACTTTTCTTAGCCAAACATGTAATCCCCCTCTCGCTCATATGACTTAATCTTCTGTGCCACAATTCTGATAAAGTATTACTTTCCACCAGATTTACGGAGTCATTAAGAATAGAGCCCTGTGTCATATATAATTGAGAAGATTTGATTCCTCGAGTCACTACTAATAAACCCTTGGTGAGCTTCTATTGGCCATTAAAGAGGGCGTTATGATAACCTTTATCGTCTAATCTTCCTGTGGAGATCAAATTGAAAGGACAATCTGGAGCATGCTTGACATTTTGAAGAACTAATGTTGAACCATTGTTAGTTTTCAAATAAATCGTGCCAACACCCAACACCCAACACCTTAACTTCAATGGTATTGCCCAACTTTAACATTCCTAAATCAACAGGAGTATAAGATGAGGAAAGGTCTTTTCTTGGTGTGACATGTGAAATAGCTCCAGAATCTACTATCTAGCTCGTCTTATGGGATACCAAATTGATGTCATTTTCATCATAAGCAAAAAGAAGGTCATCTCGAACTATAACATCAATATTATTCTCGTTATTTTCAAATTTCTTTCCTCCTCTAATTTCTTACTTAAACTTGTGGCAAAACCTTTTGATATGCTCTTTCTTGCCACAGTAGTTGCACGTAATATTATGATATTTGGACCTCGACTTACTTCTGCTTTTACCTCTATTCCTCGAACCTCTTGTTCTATTTCCTTCCCGGTCTTCTGTAACCAAGATATCTGCTTGTGAGGACGAACCCAGAGATTTTCTCCATACTTTCTCGTTCAACACACCACTTTTGGCGTATCCATAGTCACCTTACCACCAGGAGATAAATTTGTCAAAGAAACACGAAGAGTTTCCCAAGAGTTTGGCAAAGTATTAAGAAGCCAAAGTTCTTGTATCTCATCATCAAAATTAACTCTCATTCCATACAGATGGTCAAGGATGCCCTGGAAACCATTTATATGATCAAGGATAGGACTGCCCTCCTTATATTTAAAGGTCATCAACTGCTTTAGTAGGAACAATTTGTTGTTCCCAGTTTCTGAATCATAAAGAGATTCTAGATTTTCCCACAACGATCTCGCACGTGTCTCGTTCACAATATGGTTGTGAACATTGTCTTCAACCCATTAATGTATATATCCACATTTACTGGTGCCCAAAATCCCAATCTTCATTAGATATACTATCGGGTTTATGAGCTGCAAAAATGGGTAGATGCATCTTCTTCACGAATAATAAATCTTTCATCTTTCTTCTCCAAACATTATAATTGCTCCCATTTAAACATACTATCTTTCTCATATTCGCCTCCATTCCGCAAATACTCGGATAAGTAACTAAGCCTCTAATACCACTGTACCCGGATAAACCTATTGTTTGGCTCTTGTTGCTTTGACGGTAATCATGATTTTTGTGTGAGAAATTTGACCGGAGTGCTACGCACATTGAGACAAACTTTTGTTGTGGAGATTTGGAGATGCGACCTATTGAATATTATGTGAAGAAGGTGGATCAAGTTAATTTTGTCAGAAAATTTAGGCCGGGGGGAGAATTGTTAGGTGTTGTCCTAATTTTCTTATCATATTTAGTTTTGCTATCTCTTGAAGGAAAGGACAACATGTTTACTATAATTGGGTTTTCCTTATTGTAGAAGAAAATTATAAATCTCCCATATTTGGCTAGTCTCTTTTCTTGGAGGAAAAGGTCTATACATTTATAAATTGAGGATCATTCCTTCTCATTCAGTAGCATCCACAATGTAGCCATAAAGGGTTTGAGAGTCTTGTTTAGGGGGAGAATTTTTCGGGACAAGTGTTAGTGTATTACTTGTATTTGCCTCTTCGTGAGGTTGTTCTCTTGATATTTTTTACTCTCTTTTATATAGTGAATTTTTCATCTTCATCCGTGGACGTAGGTCAATTGACCGAACCACATTAAATATTTGTGTCTCTTTTGGTGTATTTCTCGTTTGTTGTCTGATTTATCGTCGTTCAAGGTTTTCTTCACTAGCTTTCGCATGACACCTGATTATTTCAGTCCTAATAAGTGGTATCAGAGCGAGGTTCACGATAGGTTCATCTTGGCGGGTTTAGTTCTGATCGCAACCTATTTGACAGTAATCATGATTTTTATATGAAAAATTTGATCGGAGTACTACTCACGTTGAGACAAACTTTGCGGTGGAGATTTGAAGATATGACTTATTGAAGATTATGAGAAGAAGGTGGATCAAGTTAATTTTGTCGAAAAATTTAGGTCAAGGGGGAGAATTGTTAGGTGTTATCCTAATTTTCGTACCATATTTGATTTTTCTATTTCTTGAAGGAAAGGGCAACATGTTTACCATAATTGGATTTTTCTTCTTGTAGAAGAAAATTATAAATATCTCATATTTGGCTAGTCCCTTTTCGGAGGAAAAGGTTTAGACTTCTATAAATTGAGGATTCTTCCTTCTCATTCAGTAGCATCCATAATGTAACCATAAGGTGTTTGAGAGTCTTGTTTAGGGGGAGAACTTTTCAGGACGGGTGTTAGTGTATCACTTGTGTTTGCCTCTTTGTGAGGTTGTTCTTTTGATATTTTGTACTCTCTTTTATATAGTGTATTGCTCATCTCCATCTGTGGACGTAAGTCAATTAACCGAACCACGTTAAATGTTTTGGTAGATTTCTATTTTGTTGTCTGATTTATCGTTGTTCAAGGTTTGCTTTACTAGCTTCTGCATGACACCTGATTATTTTGATCTTTAACATATATGATACTGAATATAGAACTAGAAAAAAAAAGAACGTCTTTGACTTAATTCTTATTATCCTGCATATTGCATGTATGCAATATAATCTAGCAATATTTAAACAAAGGAAAGAACTGTACTTATTAGTTCTTGTTGAGAATGGAGATGCAGATTTCTTGAAGAGGATGAGTTTGGATACAAGTTGGACTTTGGAGTAGGGAGTAGGGAGTAGGGACGACTCAATGGTAAAGCAAGTCAACCAATTGCTTGAAGCCCCGCATATATAAGGGCCCCAAAATTTTATAATATTAAATAGTTGTATTCGTATGATAATTTTTCTTTAAAAATATTTTATATATCAAAGAAAAAGTACATTTTTCATGAAAAAGGAAAATATGGGACTGGTAGAGATAAATTGGGAATAAGAATAGTCACTTTTGAGATTCACCCTAAACCTTACGTGTGAATATGCTTCTTGTCTCATTTATACACAATCATTCTTATCACATGGCCCAAATTACTTTTATCACTTTATTACTTTCTCTTCAAACTATATTTTACTTCAATCTTTTATATTCCTTTTCTCCTACCCAAACTCATAATTCCACTGTCTCATAAACCATTCTGTCAAATAACAGAGCAGAAAGCAATAATGATTACTTTTTTTTCAAGCACATCGAAAGTGATATCCAGTTATCTGTGAACTATTTTGTTAAACCGGGTTCCATTATTCTATACTTTTCTTATTACTTTACATTTAAAATCTATTTTTTAATATCTTTTGTTCGTAAGTATATATTGTCTTTTATTTATTTATTAATATTTTAATACATCAACAAGAAAATATGAATTCACGTATTCTAAACACCAAAAAAAGGAAAGAGTTGAAACCTTAATACAATCCCAAAAATATTTAGCGAACTATAAAAATTCTAAATCAGAAAACCTGAAAAAATTTATAGTAGATGAACAAATCACTAATATAATTGAGCTAGACGATAATGAAATCCAAGAAGAAGAAGAAGGAGGAGGAGGAGGAGGAGGAAGTTATTGAGAAATCTAACATAAATCTTTTGAAAAATCAAAAAATTCTAAAAGAATTGAAAAATATCCTAGAAACATATATGATCCTAGTAAAGAGTAAATTATTAATAATTTTTCTTAAAAAGCTAGAAAAATAAATTTCAAATAAAATTTTACTAAATAATTTTTTCAATACCGAAAAACATAAGGCCCATCTTTGAATTTTGACTTTAAGCCCCAAATATCATTGAGTCGCCCATGCTTTGGAGATACTTGCGACAAATCATTAAATCCCTAGAGAAGAAGTTTCTTTGGAGAAGGTTGCTACGGGCGTTAAAATGTCAGATTCAAATGGTGAATAATCATTAAAATGCAAGGGTCATCCTTTTTTAACCCGACCCAGTTGCTAACCCGAATCTTGGCATGTTCCGCCCTATTAAAAAATTTCAAAAATTAAATTTTGTCCTGTCTCGCCCTGCCCTGCTCCACCCTATTTAAATGGTCCACTGCCTCGCCCCATTAAGAGATTACCCTGCCTGCCCCAATTGCCATCCCTCTGTCTGTTTAGATGATCATTATTTAGTAATATATAAAATTATGAGTTTATTAAAGTTCAACATTTATAATTATCTATACTATATTAAAAGCACGAAGGCCTTTAGCGAAATATCATTCGCTTTTTTTACCCTTAAAAAATAGAGTTCACTGTGGTAAAATAGTCTTTTTGATTATTTTTCTAATATTTAGGAATAGTCGTTTAATTAATTTTATACTATTTAAGAATAGTTATTTAATTAATTCATACTTTTTAGGAATAGTCATTTTATTATTCTCTTTCTCTATTTCTATTTATAATATTCATTTTTCAATTCCTTTCAGCTCTAAAATTTCAAGCGCTTTCAACTTACGCTAATAAAGTTTCCTTCACTTTCAAATCACTTTATACGTACGAAAGTTTCGTTCAGTTTTAGGATTAGGAGGTTTTCAGTATTACTTTATTAGTATATGAAGGAGCTAAATTGGTTTTTAGTTAGTTTTGTATCTATATATATAACTACACTATTGTAATATTTTCCTATGTACTTTTTTTGGTAATTAATTGATTATATTTATCAAGTAAAATATGTACATGCAAACAACAGAACAAAAACTAACCCCACTGGACATGCATCCCCAATTTGGGTCCTTCTACATTTCTACTTTTCTACTTTCCAGTCCTTTATCACTGTTCTATTGGATCCGGGTACCAGTTTACATTGGTCATAGTCCTTTCTAACCTAGGAAATATGGTGGCTCTAATGTGAATTTCCTGAATGATCATTCTAACTATGTCGGCTGCTATTCTTCTTTTCTGTTTAAAGATGACACTGTTTCTTTCTTGCCATACATAGTAAACTGCATCAACTAAAGTCATTCTACATAAAGCTGCTTTTCCACTTCTTCCTTTTGCTACTCTTTCTATCCATGCCAGTTCTTCTTGCCATTTCAGCTTCTTCCTCTGTATTCCTTGCCAATGTAGCAGTTGCTGCCATATTGTTCATATTATTGCACAATCAAAAAACAAGTGCTGAACTGTTTCAGTCTCTTGTTGAAATAGTGCACATGTGATCTCTATATTTATTCCCCATCTTGCTAATCTTTCCTTTGTTGCCAGCCTTTCCAGAATTGCAATTCTCAATATGAATACCCATTTTGGAAGTCCATAATTGTTGCATATTAATTTCCTCCAAGTTACCTTCTGAAATTCCCCCTGCATGGTTTTATACATTTGTTTGATTGAAAAATTGTCCATCCTCTGCACCTCTTCTTCAGTGTAACCAGCATTTTCAAAGTAATTCTTTGTCTTGAAAATCAGTTGAATGACCCAAGATGCATTCTTAGGTGTTGTACTCCATACTGTGTTCCCTTTTATATAGTAAGCATTAACTCATTGTATCCATAACTTCTCCTTCTGCTTGCATATGTTCCATAGTAACTTGCAAATAGCAGCTTTGTTCCATAATTCCACATCAGTAAAATTCAAGCGACCTGCTACTCTTGGGCAGCATAGTTTTTCCCAATCAATCAGTACCTTCCTAGTAGGCTCTACGTTCCCTGACCATAGGAACCTTCTACATATTGTATCAATGAACTGAATAATCTTCTTTAGCAAAATAAAGATCTAAGCCCAGAAATTTGGAATTGCAGTCAAAACACTCTTTATAAGCACAGCTCTCCCTGCATAGGACATAAATTTTGATGTCCAGCATTGAATTCTGTTCAACATCCTATCAATCAAAGGCTCACATTAGATAATTGATATCTACTTTGTGCTCAAAGGTACCCCCAAGTATCTGAAGGGTAGCTCTCCCTTGTTATATCCCAGCATATCCATAATCTTTCTTTGAGTCACAAGATCTACTCCTCCAAAGTATATGCAGCTCTTGTTTGGGTTTTCAATTAATCCTGATGCCTCAGAAAAGATCTTAAATTGTTGATACAACTCCCTGACTGATTGTATATCACCCCTGCAAAAAAACAACAAATCGTCAGCAAAACCTAAATGTACTAAATTGACTTTAGCACACTTAGAGTAGTATTTGAATTCTTTGCTCCTCTTTAAGGTTTTCAACAGCCTGCTCAAGTACTCCATTGTCATCACAAACAACACTGGAGACAGTGGGTCACCCTGTATAAGCCCCTTCCTTGCCTCAAATGGGTTTGCTAGTTGCCCATTGATAATTACTGTATAATTCATAGTACTTATGCATTTTATTATCCACCTTACAAACTTCTCAGGGAATCCCAGTAACTTCATCATTTGTTCTATGTATATCCGTTCCACACAGTCATATGCTTTTTGCATATCAATCTTTAGCATACACCTTGGTGATATGTTCTTCCTTTCATAGCCTTTTGCCAACTCATGGCTCATGATGATGTTATCAGTTATCACTCTTCCTGGAACAAAAGCTGTTTGGCATTTGTCTATAAATTCTAGCATGACTTCCTGTAATCTTGCTGTTAGAATCTTGAAGATTTTCTTATATATTACTGTACAACAAGAAATAGGCCTAAACTCCTTAATATTTGTTGGATTCTTCACTTTAGGAATCAAAGTAATAGTAGTGCAATTTATGGACTTGCACAAATCTATACTTTCAAAGAACTCCAATACCGCTAATGTAATTTCCTCTCCTGTTATGCTCCATGTCCTCTTGATAAAATAGGCATTGTATCCATCACAGCATGATGCCTTGCTATCATCTATACCCTTCAAAGTTGTTTGCACTTCTTCCTTTGTGACTGTCTTTATTAGCAGCATTTGTTGGTTCCTGTTCAACATACTCCCACTCTTTATAACATCTGGATTCACTATCGGCAGAGCAGAGGCTGTTGTATGGCTGTACCTAGTAGTGTTTTATAAAATTGTAGAATCTCGTCTTCAACCTCCTTTGTGTTCTGCGGTATGTGCCCTTCATTATTTGTAGGTCTGCCTATGTGATTCCTTGCCTGTCTGTTTTTCACACAAGCATGAAAGTATGTTGTGTTAGAGTCTCCCTCTTTTAACCATTTGACTCTGGCCTTCTGTTTCATTATGCTTTCCTCTACTTCCATCCATTTAGCCAGCTCCATTTTAGTCTTTTTTTCTTCATCTATGACTGCACTATCATCTTTTGAAGATTTCATATCCTATTGAAGCTTCATCAGTTTATTTTTTGTTTCTTGTATCTTATTCCCCACACTACTGTATTCCAGAGTGTTTAGCTTTTTTAATTCACCTTTCATTGCTTTAAGCTTGTACCATACATTTTGCATCTTGTTTCCACTATGTGTTCCTCCTCCAGTAATGACTTACTATTTCCTCAAACTTCTGATGATTAGTGATTAGTTAGGATTTTAACATATTTTATGCCCCTACTTGCCTATACTTTGATCATATATTGTTACAAAATAGTTCTAAAAGGCTCACAAGTTATGCTTGATTGCAGGTCTGATCGACAAAGTGACGAAATGTCAAAGATCAGCTCAAGAAGGAGTGAAACCTGCTCAAGTATCAAAGACCAAGAAATCTAAGGAAAAAAGGCCCAGTGCAGACCGCGCAAACAAGAGTGCGGCCGCACTGGGTGGTTCAGAGAGTTGGTAAACCAGGCTAGAAGAAGCGCGACCGCGGTACATATCTCGCGGTCCGTGGTGGAGGCTCCGCGGCCGCACTACTCTTTTGTGCGGTCATGAGAGTTAGAGAGATGAAAGTTTGCAAAGCCAATGCCATGCGATCCGCGGTCATGATTGCGCGGACCACGCCAGCTCCCTCCACGGCCGCGGTCTATTCTATGCGGTCCGCGGAGTCCAAGTTCAGAGAAGCAGAAGTGAGCCCAGTGCGGCCGCGGTCCATTTAATGCGGCCCGCACTGACCCCGCAGAGGTATTTTTGTCCAGTTTTTCCAGCCTAGTATAAATAGAACATTTTACTATTTTTTAGGAAATGGGATATATGAGACAAGGGCTGCGCTAGTGAGAACGAATTTTGTAGCCATTTTTGGCACTTTTGCTTTACATTTACAATAGATTCTTGTAGTTTAATTTTAGCAATTAATTAATATGCTTAGTTCTTCATCTATTTCTTTATTTTCTTCTTCAAGCATGAGTAGCTAAACCCATCAGCTAGGATTGTGGCTCAACCCTAGTGTGAGTAATTAATGGGTGTTGCCAGTATGGCCGTATTGCACTTTGTGCGGTCCGCACTGGTGATGATCAAAAGTGGTGCTCTCTGAAGTTTGCCACCGCGTTCGCATTACATTTAGTGCGGTTCGCGGTGGACCTCCACGACCGCGTTCTGTTTTGTGCGGACCGCGGAGGTTGCCTACTCAAGCTTCATTTGAACAAACCTAGCGCGGTCAGCGGTCGGTTTTGTGCGGCCGCGCTGGTAGGTAAGTTTGGGTCCCATTGCTTTTCTATAAATAGATCCCACATGTCACTATTTACCTTTTTCGAACTTTTAACACTCAGAAACATAAATGTACTATTCATAGCCTCTCTTGACCGTGATTCTTGCTTAAGATTGACTAATTAAATTTCATCCTCTCATCTGGTAATGTTTCACTCAGTCCTTGTGCATTTACTTGATTAATTTTGTTTTATTTTATTACCATTAGCTTATAACTTCTTTTTCTTCTCGTTAGTTTCTTCTTCTTTATTTAGATATTAGCTTAGGGTAGTTTTAAATGATAGGTTTGTGTGTTGGATATGCATAATGACTGGGTAATTTGAGTAGGGACAAAGTAGGTGAAAACTTGAACAAAATTGCAAAAATTGGAAACCCTAAATTAGTGCCTGTGCAATATACTCTCCGCGGCCCGCGGTCGCCTTTGTGCGGTCTGCGGTGCCTTGATGCGGTTCGCATTGCCATTTTGCGCGGACCGCGGTGTCCAAGTGACTGAAATTGAACCTATGCCCAACGCGACCGCATTGCACTTTATGCGGTCCGCGCTGGCCCATCGCGGCCGCGGTGAATTTTTTGTGCGAGCTGCTGTGATTGGATTCAGAGTGGTGGTGTTATATATCTCACCTCAGTGCGGATCGCGGTTACTTTTATGCGGTCCGCGGTGCCCCCAATACGACTGCACTATTTTTTGTGTGGGCCACGGTGGGGAGAATCAGAGAGATTTTATCCAGGGCCTTGTCACAATGCAGACCGCGGTCGCCTTTGCGCGGTCCGCGGTGCCCCTAGTGCGGCCGCACTCCTATTTGTATTTCAGCAACTATTTTTACAACATTTAATCTGCTGTCTGCAATTCAATTTCAACACTTGTTTCACTGCCTGTGCTGATACTAACCATGTTAGATGTGTATGCTTGCAGATAATGGTCAAACAAAGAGGCAAAGGTTCGAAACAACCCGGCCGAGGTAGTTCCTCCAGGGGAGGGAAGCAAAGGATAGTAAAACTCATTCCCCAGGGTAGAAAAAACATAAAGGACATGAGGAAAGCAATCAAAGCGGCTGACAGAGCCATTGACAACTCGGGGAGTGTGTACGAGCCCTCCCGGGAGATCTCTTCAGATTCAGTCCCTCTATACATCCCGTATTTGGAGAACGCCATACATAGAGACACTCCTCCCTCTTCCTCTAATGCTCGAGCTTCAATCAACATTTCTTCTGGGTCGTCTGAGCGCTCAATGGCAGGTAGTGGGGATGAATACTCTACCTCTCCCACAACGTTAATATCTGGAGAGGGTGCTAGAGGTGATGAGGGAGATGGGGAGTTACCGGGGGGTGGTGTGCCTCAGGTTAGGGGTGTTGACCGGACTAGAAATCCCGCTGTGTGGGAAGATAGATTCGTCAGCCAGGTGGCGTTCCACAAGTTTAGGGAATGGTGGCCGGCACGAAAGTTGATTCTCGAAAGGAGTTTCATTGACAAAGACCTTCTACCCCTACACCCCAATGTACATAGACAGTTTCGAGCTCGAGTGAGTTGGGAGTTCTTTAAAGATAATTGTGTGAAGGCGAATGAGCACATGGTCAAGGAGTTTTATAGCAATGTGGCTCACATTTTGAAGGGCACTAAGGTGACCAAAGTGCGAAACAAAAATGTGGTATTTACCGGGAAAGCACTAAATGAATACCTGGGGTTCAATGATGAAGATGAGTCCCTTCACAATGAAAATGTGGCAATGAGCGAGGAGGTTCGTCCGTGGTTAGCTTCATACCTGGCAATCCCGGGTACGGTTCCAGAGTGGTTGCAAGCAGGGGCCAAAATACTTCGGAGAACCTTTAACTTTGAGGCTAGAGGGTGGTTGACTTTTGTGTGCAGTCGGCTCGACCCCACTACCCATGATCAGACTATTCCACTTTCCCGGGCTGTTCTTGTTGCATCTATTATGGCGAGATACCCTATCAATGTGGGCAATGTGATGTCCCGCGTAATTTTTGCAGTGGGGGTTGAGCATGACCGGAATTACCCTTTTCCCAACACCCTCACTATGTATTTTCGAGACCTGGAGGTGGAGAAGAGACCTTTTGACATCAAGGTCAAACCTGTGGCTCCGTTTTCATGGTACAATTTGAAGGGGTCAGACAACCCCAAGGACAAAAATTAAAAGCCGTCTGTTTTTGCCCCAACCGGCCAGTCTGAAGAGCCAGCTGCAGTAGAGCCCTCCACTGAGCCTACTTCCACAGTTGCTGACATGCCTCCCGAACCTTCCACTAATGCTGGTCCCTCTACTTCAGCTGGCCCGGGGATTCCACCTTCCTGGGCCCATCCTATCACCGCCCACCAGCTGAGCGAAACACTTCATAGCTTGAACAACTAGATGGCGACTGCTTCATCCAAGTTGTCCACCTTGACTTCTACCATTGCGGCTCAGTCGGCACCACAGCTAGTGCAGGTGCCCCAGTCTATCGAGGATTCACTTAAGGAGATTCTTGCCAACCAACAAAAGATCCTCGATTCTCAGGCCGCCTTGGCTAAGGCAGTGGATTCACATGGCAAGGCCCTGAAGAAGCTTGCCAGGGAGCACAAGAAGCTGCGTAAAACACGGGCTTCCAAGGAGTCTGTGAAGGCGCTGAGGGCGGATGTTGACAGACCAGCTACCTTTAGACTTGTTATTTGAGGATCCAGCTACAGTAGCAGAGCCACAGTAGGAGCAGACACAGCAGCTTCCAAAGAAGAACAGGAAGATCCCTAGTGCAGATGAGGCGATCATCCAGTTGGCGGACCTACTGGAGTCTTCCTCCAGTCAGCCACAGGATGTTCCTGATATTCAGCCCGTATAGGCCCCAGGCCCAGAAGCTAAGCAGTAGGAGACCGGGAACTAGTCTGAGGTTCCCGTACATACAAAGGACCCGGGGACCACCCATGTTCCCATGCATACAGACGAGGCTTAGGGAGCTCCTATATCCTTTCATCTTGATTTTTGATGCTTATTTGTTTAGTGGCATTGAGGACAATGTCATCTTTCGTTTGTGGGGGTGAGCCCTACTTTTTTTCCGAATGATTGTATATATTAGTTGACTTAGTTTATGTTTCTGTTGATTTTTTTATTTGGTCTGTATATAACTTTACATTTAGTTATTTTTATCGCACTTTTTATTTTCTCTTTGGTCTGTATATAAAGTTACATTGTTGTATATATATTCATCCCCCGTTGTATATTCTAATCCCCTATTGTAAATATTCATTCTAATTTCTATTTTCGTACAAATTTTTCATTTTTAGCTTAGTAGATAGGCTCGCAGCCTTTTTGTTTCGGTTTTGGTGCTTTCAATAAACCCTTGGTTTTCTTAATGCCACGGTTCTTTCCAAGGGTGGAGTATTATGCGAACCGGGTGGCTCTTCCCGATGATGGATGGTGGGACAACCTTCTTAAGGGTTTGAGTCCGTTTTTGATTATTCTCTTGTTTTTAGTAGTTTATAGTTAAGGGTACCTCAAGCAAAGCTTCACTTGGGCCTAACACATTTGCCTTTGATCCCATGGTCAAAGACAAGTGGTTGTGTTTAGGATGGTGAAAATAGTGACCTTGAGACTCTTGTTTTGACCAAACAAACATCATGTGGTCTTTCGGGACTATTGTGTGCTCAATCGTGTCTAAGTTTATTGTGGTCCCTCGACTCTATATCTTTAGAAATCCTTGAGTGTGTGTGGTGAGAAATCGAATTGTTAGTCCACGTCCGGAGCCAATGGTCTAGAACTTGCCCTGAATATTTGTTGAGGTGAAATTTTGAGTGAAAGTCGACTTGAGAAGTGATTATAGGCTCTCCTTGATCCAAATAATAGTCGAACAACTCCATAGCCTACTAATGATATAATCCCTAGCTAACCCTTTTGAGTTTTAAACCTTTTTCTTTCAAGAATCAATGCTACAAGCCTATACCCGTTCTAAATTATACCCTCTCTTGGCACCCAAATCGTCCCTTGAGTAATGGAAAAAGTCTAAGTTTGGGGGGGGGGGGGGAAACAAAAAAGGAAACAAAGTGGTAAAAAATACAAAAGCAAAAGGAAAGGAAGGCGATGAAAAAGAAAGAAGAAAAAGACAAAAAGAAAGCCCAATGTGCAAAGAGTAAAACGGGATTCAAGAAAAAATAAAGTAAAAAAAGGTATGAAAAAAGTAGAAAAAGGAGAAATGCTTTGAATTGCATAAGAAAGAGTGACAATGTGTCTCTCTAACCCCTTGAAAAGAAGCGAAATACTCAAAGAGTCAAATAGAATTGTGCCAAAATGAATCAAAAGAAGTGCTTAAGGGAAGATGGAACCCATATAGACCAACAACTTTTCCTACCCTGAACCAAAAACCTTCACATTGACTCCACAAAAGCCCTATATGATCTTGAGTTGGATGACGCTCGCATTAGTGGATACTTACATGAGGGTCAAGCATATGGTACTTAGAGCCGGACTTGTGACCTTTCTTTGAGAGAGACGAGTGAATTCCCATCAACCTTGGTTTGCGTGCTTATACTCTAAAAGGTGAGGTTTGCTTAGGGAGAGTTGAGGATGTGTGAGTTTGGGTTCCACAGTGACCAAAGTAATTGAGAGAGTTCTTTGATGTAATGAGTCAATTCTTGATGCTCTTGTGTCACACTTGATCCATAATTTTTCAAAGTTTAAATTTTGTTAATGATCCATTCGTATTGAGGGCAATTGTTAGTCCCAATTGATGTTTGTTGAGGTTACTTTAGGACAACTGGAATTACTTGGATTTTTCTTTAAGGGGTGAGTCTTATTTTGTTTACTTGAGGACAAGCAAATGTTTAAGTTTAGGGGAGTTAATAAGTTAGGATTTTAACATGTTTTATGCCCCTACTTGCCTATGCTTTGATCATATATTGTTATAAAATAGTCCTAAAAGACTCACAAGTTGTGCTTGATTGCAGGTTTGATCGACAAAGTGACGAAATGTCAAGGATCGGCTCAAGAAGGAGTGAAACCTGCTCAAGTATCAAAGACCAAGAAATCTAAGAAAAAAAGGCCCAGTGCGGACCACACAAACAGGAGTGCGGCCGCACTGGGTGGTTCAGAGAGTTGGTAAACCAGGCTAGAAGAAGCGCGACCGCGGTACATATCTTGCGGTCTGCGGTGGAGGCTCCACGGCCGCACTACTCTTTTGTGCGGTCCGCGGTCATGAGATTCAGAGAGATGAAAGTTTGCAAAGCCAATGTCATGCGGTCCGTGGTCATGATTACGCGGACCGCGCCAGCTCCCTCCGCGGTCGCGGTCCATTCTACGCGGTCCGCGGAGTCCAAGTTCAGAAAAGCAGAAGTGAGCCTAGTGTGGCTGCGGTCCATTTAATGAGGCCCGCACTGACCCGGCAGGGGTATTTTTCTTCAATTTTTTCAGCCTAGTATAAATAGAACATTTTACCATTTTTTAGGAAATGAGATATATCAGACAAGGGCTGCGCTCGTGAGAACGAATTTTGTAGCCATTTTTGGCACTTTTGCTTTATATTTACAATAGATTCTTGTAGTTTAATTTTAACAATTAATTAACTTAGTTCTTCATCTATTTCTTTATTTTCTTCTTCAAGCATGAGTAGCTAAACCCATCAGCTATGGTTGTGGCTCAACCCTAGTGTGGGATATTGATGGGTGTTGCCATCTAATGTTAGATTGACTATGGATGTTTGCTATTTGGGTTAATTTTATGTTTTAATCTAGAATTGGTGGTTGCAAACACTGATTCAAGCTTTGCGGGTTTAACTCTTCTTGAGAAAGAGAGTCTATGACCCCAAAATTGACCCAACAAGGAATTGGGATGGACTCATGAGAAATGATAGTCCCAATTAACGGGTTAAACCTCGAGAGAGTAATTACCCTACTTGAACCGTAGTTTCTTGATCTAATTTGCCTACCCATTTGGTCTCGAGAGAATCAATTGGGCAAAATCACTTTCTTTACCGAGAGGTGCGAGAGTGGGTAAAATTGTGCAACGGTTATAGCATAAGCCCCAATTATGTCAATCGAACCTTAGTAACATCTACCCGTCAATTAGCCACCTAGGTAGTGTCACGACCCTAGTGCCCTTCTTCCCATTAGATACAACTTAGCAATATTCTCGTAGCATAATTTAGTGTTAATCAATAGTTTTATAAAAATAGTTATAATTTGAAAACCCAAAAATGTTTGAAGTGACATTAGGAGTACAAACACATCTCTAGGCTTAGACAGAAAATCCAACTCCACTACTAGCTCTCTGAGAAAATCGATCCCGACCCTCATATCGGGTAAAAGCTATTGCGACCCGCTCTTCCTACCTTAGTGTAGCATCGAGTTGGTGGTGATCAATTAGCTAGGCAGTTAAAAAATTTGAAAGGTCTTTTACCCTGTACTATATTCTCAGCCATAGTTATCTTCCAGGGGCAGTGATCTGAAAACTCAGGTTGCATAATGATCCCCTCCATTTGAGGCCACTTCTGTATCTATTCTGTATTGACTAGGATTTTGTCAATTCTACTATGCACACTGTTATTTGTCCATGTGTAATATCTCCCAATTGTTCTGATTTTAGTCAAACCAACATCCCCTACAACATTTTTAAAATCTCTCACTTTCACTTCTTGTACTGGATTCCCTTGTATTCTATCTTCAATGGACATGATACTGTTAAAGTCCCCCATTAATGCACTTGGCCAATTTACTCCATTCATGGTTCCTTTGAGATCATTTCACATATTCTTCCTATCTTGAGTATTATGTTTGTCATATACTGCAACAAAAAAGAAATTATTGTTACATTGCCTCATAGTTATCTGCCATGCTATGTATTGATCATGTACTTATTTCACTTCAAACTCCACCCTTGTTTGGTCCCAAACAACCCAAATTCTTCCACCTGGTTCTGCTTCATAGTTGGCTACCCACTTTCATTCACCAAACACTTTGCTCATTATTGCATCAATATTACTCTCTTTTACTCTATTTTTCAGAACTGCCATTACTGCTACACTATTCTCCTTGCAGAAATTGTTTAGTAGTTTTTGTTTATACACCTTATTCATGCCCTTCACATTCTATGTTATAATGTTCATCATGATATATTTGTTTTTTTGGGTTGTCTTCATTTCCTTGTCTACTCCTCCTACTTCTTATCTCTTGTTCTTCAAAGAATTGCATTATCTTCTAGGCAGTGTGAACTTGGACTTTAATTGCATTGCCTATATTAACTTCATCTCCCCCTTTAGATCCCATTTGTTTTTTTGATGCAGACCTCCCTCTAGCAATCTGCCATTGGTTGTCATTCTCTTGCTGATTTGGAACTAATTCACCTTCTGTTTCACTCTGCTCCATGAATCTTCCATGGCCATCTATCTTATCCACCTTTGGATCAAGCTTCCTTACTTTTCTCCATTCATGCTTTGGTTTCTGATTAATTGTCCTCTGCTGCCCCTCTTCTCTATGTTGCTACTGTTGTTCATTACATGAGTGGCCAAGTTAACAATACACTTGGCAATATTGTGGCTTCCAGTCATACTGCACAATCTGTTCAATCATTTTCCCAGTTGGATCATAGAGCTTTATTGATCCTGGTAGGGCCTTGTAATGTCCATCTCAATTAGTACTTTGCATAAGAAACTCTGTCAGCCATAGTGGTACATGCATCAGCATATAAAGGTTTACCCAGCCTACTCCCAATCTTACTTAGAGCCTTATTACTCGAGTAACTAAGTGATAGTTTAGGGAATTTAACCCATAATGGTATAGTTATGAGAATCTTATTCCCAAAATCAAACCCTTCCTTCCATGGTCGTAGGATAATTGGTCTATTATTCAATATGTATGGGCCATTCATTATAACATCATCCCTTTCTTCATTACTGTTCATCAAAACTATAAAATAACCGTCACTATGAAACAGTACCTTTGGCTTCCTGATTTTTCCCCATTGTTGAGCTATGAAACGCTCAATTGCTCCAATTGTTGGGATGTTTCCTACTACATATAGAATTAAGGCTCTATTCCATTTCTGTTGTTCCTCCACTATGTCATCTTCCAGCAATTGCATCACTATTTCACCATCTTGTATCACTGGTGAGATATATGATAGATTCATTCCTTTAGCTGCAAGTTTATTCTCACTAAACAATCCAGCCCATGATCTTTCCCCAGCTCCCTGCGTTTGTTTCTCCTGCATGCTCTTCTCATTTCCTTGTGCTTTGTTACTCTGTTCCATGGTTGCCTTTGGAATTACTATTCCATTGTTTGGAGTTTTACTCGTACTCGCATCTTCAGCTCCGATCTTTCCTGCACATGTGTTTTTTGTTCTAGAACTCATCATTGGTGTCACACTAGTTACAGTTTTCTCCGGCGTTGCCAATTTCAGTTGAGCACTATTCAGATCTGGCCAATTCAGTTCACTGTCACTTTCTAGATCTAGATCGTCTTCCTCATTCGCTTTCTCTTTGGCTTTTGCTGATTGCTTTCTTTGTTCCTCAACACTGACATCAGTGAATTTGCTAGTATTCTTCCTAGGTCGTCCTCTTCCTCTCATTTTCCGACGAGGCACAAGTTAGAAGCACTTAACGTGCGCCGAGAGAGAATGGAAGACTCTTATTTAATGTATAATCTTCCTATTACTTATGTTAATTCCAGCAGGATATAAAGGATTTTTTTATAAATGTAATTAAATTATAAATGATGGACATTTTGGGTTAGAGCAAATATCATGTGCTTTCTTAGGATCTCATAGAAAGAATCCTCAACATTAACGGAAATTAAAGAAGTCCTAGTCCCTAGACATTAGGTATAACATTTCTTCAACCAAACAAAAAAAAATTTAAAACATACTAAAACAAAAGATGAGCTAATAGTAAGAAATTGAATAAAAAATTTATTTTCTTCAACATTGAGAACAAATAAAAAAAGTGTTTGAATGAACTAATTAGCATAAGAATCCAATTTCATTGTTTTCGAATTTTAAAATATATTATATTAGTAAAATTATTTTCAACAAGGCTCTTAGTATATATACAAATTTGTTTTCCAGATTTTCAGAAGGAAGAAACAAGATCTGTATTTTTATATTTAACATGAAAGATATCATAGTTACATTACATAATTCAAATAAGATAAAAATTTATATTAGGTAAAATTTTAATTGATTTTAAAATTCTAAATATTAGGATTCCTGCATTGTTCGGGTTTAGAAAATATATTTAATAAAGAAAAATTTATTTAATTTTCAAGTCCTAAATATTACAAAATACTTAAATAATAATTTTTTTCACTAAAATCTATTTTTAAAAAGTAAAAAAAATTGATCAATATTTTACGCATGGGCTTAGTACTTTTATAATAGTGTAGATAGATTATAGATTTACAATCGGTTATAGAGTTAAGACCAATTTTTTTGATATAATTTAATTATATTAGTAAAATAAAAAATAAAAATTGAGGAAAGTTTTGTGAAAAATTATATTTGATTATCCGGGCATATAATAACATGTCAGTCAAATGCTCCATCCAGAAATTTTATTTACCAACATATAAATAAACATTCTAATAAATATTATAATTAGAATAAATTATTTCAATATCTGCAATTATTATACTCTTTATCTCAACATCAAATTTTAGAAATAATTTTGAAATGATACTAAATAATTGCACGTTAGATATACATAGTTAAATAATATTTATATAATTTTTAAAATTTTATACTTATTGAGATAGGATACGCACGCAAAGCGCGTACCTTAAGACTAGTAAAACTATAAGTTTGTAGAAGTACAAAGTTACCTCTATTTTCTCATATACTACATACTATTAAACCAGCTCCACCACAGACATACGCAATCCCATTAGCCTCCAAAAATAGGAAAACGATAGAATTAAAAGTCATATTATTGTAGCCAATAAATTGTTTCCAATTGGATGTTTTTAAGCTGGTGTGGTACCTAAACCCAACCAAACAAATTTAAATTATGTAAAATTTGACTTGTTAAACTCAGTGGTGGCATCCCTTCTATGGATCCAATCAGCCAGCAATATTCTGAGTTGGATACTAATTATTAAAATAATCTAAAAGGACAAGGTGTCATACTGTCATGGAAAATATCTTGCTTAATTAAATAGTTGGAGTTACATTATCTTCCTGTGGACTGTGGAGTTGGGCCTGGGCTGGAATGGGATAGAAAATGAAGTTTTACTTTTGACTACGAAGTTATAAATTTTAAAAAATATAAAGAAATTTAACTCTTTAGGAGCATTTAAACACCAAAATTTACAAGTCCACGACTAAGCGTGATCAGGCGATAAAGTTAACATCAAAAGGAGAAGCATGTTAAATTGCTAATAAACGAAGCAAAAATCAAATGCTTTGATATCAAACCTGACAAATTTTTCATGTGACTTTATAGTCTTGCAACTTTACAAAATCCAGCTAAACACCTATAACACTTCAACCCAAAAAAAAATAAAATAAGAAGTGACCATCATTCTTTAACAACTTTAAACAAGATTCATGCAAGCTTTGATCAGTTGTGCTTGAGGATGATTAGAGGAAATTAAATGAATCACATCAAGCGAATAATATTTAAAATTAGTTGACCGCTTGTGATTCAAATCTCAAGTGGTCTATAATTTACTGAATATAATAGAAATCACGCATCCGTGTACAAACTTAGGCAAGTGAAGTAACACGCATACCTCTGGTAGTCAGTTTATTTCGATCAGTAGGCCGGTGGGAGCGAGACACGAACCCAAGAGAAGGCGAAGAATGTACAAATGTACCAAATCCTATTGCTCCAAGTCCTCTTTGTTATCAACTTCAGCATTTCCGCTGCTAGTCCCTTGCCATGTCCAAACAATATCCTTCAAAGCAGGTCTAACTTCCTCTTCACAAAACTTATTATACTCCAAGGTGTCCCCGGAGGACTTTAAGAACTCGACGACAGTAACCTCCGGCGCCACCTTAAACACCTCGGCGGTGACCAACAACCGCCCTTTCCGGCCTTCCTCGGGACATTGCATCTTTAATTTGAATGGTTTTGACCTATAAACCTTATACCTCATAACTTTAGCCATTTTCTCTAATTTCCTCATAACATCCCTAGCAGAACTTCTTGAAGTGAACATGGATGACGCTTTCCCTTTGATCTCAAACAAACTAGACAAGTCAAAACCCGAGGACATCGACGAAATCAACTCGAATGCATTGAAAAATGCAGGGGATGAAGGTGATTTCCTAATGATTCCCCCTTGCTTGCTGCTCATTCCCTCTTCATCATCATTTTCTTGTTCTTTTTCTAGCTTTTGCAAATCTTGGATCGAAAACGCCCTTGGAATTGTGAAAGTCTTCCTAAACCATGGAACTCTCATGATACCTTGAATGGTAATCCTCCTTTCTGGATCAGCCATTAAAAGTTTAGATATCAAACGTCTTGAATCTACTGAAAACCACATAGGGAGCTCGTAATCAGCTTTGAAAATTTTCTTGTACATGTTCATTATATTCTCATCTTGGAATGGAAGAAAACCAGCTAGAAGTACATATAAGATTACCCCACATGACCAAATATCAGCTTTTGCACCATCATATCCTTTCCTTCTTAAAACTTCAGGAGCAACATAAGCTGGAGTTCCACACTGAGTATGAAGCAAACCATCATTTCTACTCAATTGCTCATCAGGCAAAGCCGATAACCCGAAATCAGATACTTTCAAGTCCTCATTCTCGTCAAGAAGGAGATTTTCAGGCTTCAAATCGCGGTGATAGACCCCCCGGCTATGGCAAAAATCAACAGCACTTATTAATTGTTGGAAGTATTTTCTTGCTGATTCTTCATTCAATTTCCCTTTGGATACTAATTTTGCAAAGAGCTCACCCCCTTTAACATACTCCATTATGAAGAAGATTTTGGACTTTGTAGCCATAACTTCTTTGAGTTCTACAATATTAGGATGGCGAACGCGACGCATGACTGAGATTTCTCGTGTGATTTGCTCCATCATTCCTTCTTTTTGGACTTGGTCTTTCTTGATCACTTTTATGGCTACACTTTCCCCTGTTGATAGTTCTTTACCATAGTAGACTTTTGCAAAAGTTCCTTTGCCTAATAGCTTCCCTATTTCATACTTTTCAAACAACAATTGCTTCTCCTCCATATTACTATCAGATCTTTCAAAAAAAACTGTTTTTTTTTTTTTTTTTGGGAATTTCAATTAGATGCTAGGAATCAAGAGCACATTCACAAATTTATCATTTTGAAGCTGCTGAGATAGAACAGAGGATGAAACAAGATTTTCCAAAAGAAGAAACCATATTTTAGGAATTTAACGCCCTGATGTGACTTTAAAATATCATGAATTCCTTGAAATATTCAATGACAAATGGAAATTGGAATAGAGGAAAAGACAGCTCAAGCTGTCTCTAACACGATACTAGTAGTAATACTTAGCCAACATTTCCTGTCCTAATATTTGAGTGGCTCTAAATGCCTTAAAGTTGAATTTTTAAAGTCAGAAGTTGTTAGCTGTCTAACTTCACCAAAATAACGTCAATAATCATAATATATAAAGTAAAATAAATTATATCTAAAATTAGTGATATTATTATTATTATTATTATTATTATTATTATTATTATTATTAGGGGGTCATATTAAAAAGGGAAGAGTGGGGAGGTGCTTTAATTGAGGGCCACGAACTGGTGTGTGATTATGTAAGAGTTTAACGTGCATGACAATGAATCTGTTGTTTACCAACTTAGGACAAAATAGTAAGACTTATTATACAAAACTTAGTAAAATCGCCTTTTTAAGAATTTCTTTCTTCACATTTATTTGGTACATTTTCGGCGGACATATTTCCTTGTTTCTTCCACTGCCAACTGTTCCTTTATATATTGTTTTCGTTTTGTTTGATCCAGCAATTATTTGAGTTTCCCATATCTGTTCAGTATGATCTATTGGAGAATATATTATATACAATATGTAGTATTTTTTATTTACTTGTTATTATTCAATGCTGATAGTTGCATAAACTTTTCTCAGAGTCTGTTTCTTTAGAATGTAAATGAAAGAGAAGAAAAAAGAAGGGAGAGAGAGAGAATAGTGAACTGATCTTCTCTTTCCATTCAAATCATTCGAGCAAATGGAATTGAATAATGAAAATATCAGACCGGACTATGAAATATATATATATGTATTGATATGTTATTTACAAAAAATATACAAATTTTATATACATTTGCATCTGTCGAATATAAATAGTTTTAGCCACGGTAAAAAGTGACCTTTGCCCTAAATTATATTCTAGCTTCGCCCGTTAATGAGCTCAACGATCTATTTAATTTTCTTAAAATTCCTTGGTGGTCATGGGCTCATGGCACACCTCAGTAGTGAACTTGCGGGCATGCAATCCATTATTACAATCACCCATTCCAAAGGATATCCTACTACTGGCATGGCAGAAGCAAAACCGCAAATACTCTATCAAGGCAAATCACTTGGAAAATTAGGACGAAGAATTAACTTAACTGTAATAGTTGTCTACCCAATCGCTTAAGTTAAAAATAGTCAGTAGAGTTATAATATATGCAAAATTTATACTATATTATATTTATAATTGTGTATAATCAATGTATAATTTATGTATATGGCTAAAAAAGTAAACAATGAATATAGATAGCTATTTGTGTAAAAATCCCAATTAAGAATTGCATCTGAAATTCTAAAATAGCCAGATTTACAAGTAGTCATTTAAAAATAGTCACTGTTTCAAAAGTAATCGAAATTTAGCTACTTTTTATGTAAAGATAAATCTGAACAAAAACACTGTTCAAAATCCGGAAAAATACTCATGTATAATATACTGGAATTCCAGTATAATATACTGTAGGAGTTCCAGCATAATATACTGGAGATTGGAGCACCAGTGCTCCACTCTCCAGTATATTATACTGGAACTTTCCGTATGTTGGAGTTCCAACATAATATACTGGAAGTTCATACACAGGTGCACCGATTTCCAGTATATTATACTGGAACTCTCCGTGTTGCAGCAAAATAGTGGTTATTTTTCAATGACTTTGCAAACACTGACTATTTTAGAATGACCAGTCCGAAAACTGGCTAGCCCGTGCTATTTTTACTGCATGTTATTCAAAGAATTCATGACAATACAATTTTGGGCTTTAGTTTTCTTGTGGGCCACAGTATAAATGGGCTTGGGCCTTGGTTTTGGTTTGCTCCGGTGGTCGATGCAGAAATAGGCTTAGGGCTTGTTTTGTAGGGAGATTGAAAGGAATGACCCTATAAGGGGCTGGTCTTTATATGTTGTTGCAGTTTATGAATGTATTTAGAAATGGGAATCTTACGGAAATATCACAAATAAGTCCTAGACCAACCTCTAACCATTAATCATACACTTACCAAAACTAGCCAACATACGAAAATTGAAAATCCAAATAAATAAGAATTCTTTTTCTCCAAGAATCATACTCAAAGATCTCCTTTCATATTTTTACGCGTAATCAACAATATTAGATGCAAGACGGAAAGGAAATTTTATGGATAGGATAGCAAACAAGGTGATGAAACTATATATAGATTCAAAAATCTAAGCAAAAAGGGATTTTTAATGGGTGTGGTTAAAATTCATTCATAACATATGTACAAGTCAATATACAAAATTGAGAAAAATTGAAGGTGATTTGGACTGATTTGATATCAAAATTCGTTGTTAAAATAGAGTTCAAAAAATTCTTCTACGACACATGTATTACGCATGTATCTCACACACTGGTATACATGGATATACATGTGATATACATTCGATACAAATATGATACATATGTAATATACAAATGATACACATATCATCTTTTCCCATGTTCATCTTCTACTTCGATTTTTTTTCAATTCAAGCCATCTCAAAACTCTATCAAATCATCACAAACTAAGATTTAAACTCCTTAAGATTTATCCAATCTATTCCAGTAATACCCACTCAAAAGAAAGCAAAATTTTGATATTTTTTTTGGATACAAATAACTAATTGGCCACTATTGATAATATTTTATGAATTGGCTAATTTTTGTACTAACTTACTTATGGGCTGACATAACTAGTAATTCTCCGTTAGAAAATGACCCCCGTCCCCCACACACTTACTTTGCCAGGAAGTTCTCTACCGAATTGATAGATTCTATGCTATATTTACTCTACCTATATCGTTACTTTTTCACAAACTCTACCTAGTATGGTCTGCATACATACTACCCTCCCCAAACCACACAAGTGGGATTACACTAGGCCGTTGTTGTTGTTGTCTACCTAGTTGGCATGACTTTGTGTCACAACCCAAAATTTGTCCTTAGGAGTCGTGATGGCACCTAGTTTCCAAACTAGGTAAGCCAATCTCTCAACATTTTTTTAAAAATAATTAAAACATAAAATAACGAAAATAGAGTAACATAAAACTAAAAATAAGAGTAATACATGCCGAAGCGGCAAATACTCAACATAATATCCTAGAACTAGGTGGTAAGAGTCTCAAGATCTAACTGAATACACGAGAAGGGAAATCATGTGAATGAACAACAATATAATCAAAGCACAGGTAAAATACAAGTGAAAGCAATTAAGGGAAAATAATGACAATTCTAATAATCAACTATTCGACTCAAGAGTCATAACTAGAATTACCCCGAGATACCACCCCGTATAATTACAAATCACAATTTGTGTACACATGACACCTCGTGCCCACATTATCAACCATCCTCGCACGGCTAAGACCTCGTGCCACAATATAAGTCACAACCGCACGGGCAACTCACGTGCCAATAATATCAATCGCACTAACAACTGACATGCCAATTATCTCAATCTGCCTGGCATGGTCACAGGCTCAATATCACAATCTGCTAGATATGGTCACATGCTACTACTCCAAACCACATCGCAGAGAAAGCAAACATACAAGAATACATGCACATGATTGGTGAACATCAAGTTTCATCCTCGTCGACTGGTATAAATGACATAATATGGTGTATTCATGTGCGACTGTATTAGCACAACTCAAATCATCAACTAATATCAGAAACATCAAGTAGCACATTGGGAAAAAAATAATAAATCACGTAATATGCATGATACACATAAGGAAGTCATGAGAACAATAAAGAATACCCCTTTTCATCAACAACACGCCCTCAGGCCATCACACATCATCCCCTTTCACGACCCAAAACCCGACCCGTCGTTATGGCACCTATCGTGGAACTAGGCCAGTCTCAACTCAATAATCCAACACCATAATAGTAATTTTTTTAAACAATAAACACGGAAGCGACAATTCATTAAGGAATATTTTTGAAAACAAAATAAAATCCAAGTTCGATACAACAGCCTAAAACCGAGGTGTCACTGAGTTCATGAACGTCTAGAGAAGAACATAGTCTATTACAATGTTTAAAGAAAACAAACTGAAATATATCTAGAGATAAAGAAGGAGAGTCAAGGCATGCAGACGCCGTGTAGATACCTCAATAGTCTCCTAAGCCTGCAGCCTCAATCAACGACTTCCACTGGGATCAAAAGTGCCTGGATTTGCTCACAAGGTGTAGGGGGTAATGTGAGTACACCAACTCAGTAAGTAACGAGTCCAAACTATAGACTGAAAGGCAGTGATGAACTCAACCTCAACAGATATAATATAGTCAACGTACAGAAATGTAAGCATGCTTTCAGTTAAATAGACAGCTCGAAGTAGTAAGGCAAATACAGATCTGAACAGTTCAAGATATATAACTCAACTACCTCTACATGCCAATGCACCGACTGTATGAAATGCACAATGTACTCCCACTCTCAAGTTCTCAACCACTCTATACTAAATATGGCCATCCGGCCCATTGAAATCCATTTCGGAACATATACAACACTGACTGTAAGCCACTCAATACGAGGAAAATGGCAATCCAACCCTGTGGAGAAATCCATCTACAGTTATATATAAATACTCAACCACTCGATACCGTATAAGGCCATCCAACCCAGGGAAATCCATCCTGGAACATACTTATCGCTGACTATAAGTCACCCGGTACCGAGGAAAAGAGTAATCCAACCATGTGGAGAAATCCATCTCCAGATTTTAATACTTTAGACAAATCCATGTCCAGGGAAATTGTAACGACCCGACTGGTTGTTTTGTGAATTAACGCCCTGATCTACTATTAACTACTTCCTTGTATCTATTTTCTGCTATTGTGATTTGCCGGGATGATTCACTTTGAGTTTCGAAGTGTTTTGGGACACTTAGTCCCTAAATGAGAGCTTAAGTCTTAAAATTTGGACCATAGTCGGAATAGGGTAAAGACGACTCTGGAATGGAGTTCCGTCAATTACATTAGCTGCATTGGGTGATTTTAGGCTTAGGGGCATGTTCGGATTGTGTTTTTGAGGTCCGTAGTCATTTAGGCTTGAAATGGCGAAAGTTGAATTTTTGGAGTTTCGAGCTGATAGGAATTTTTTATATCAGGATCGGAATCTGATTCTGGAAGTTGGAGTAGGTCCGTAGTGTTGAATATGACTTGTGTGTAAAATTTGGGGTTAATTGAACGTGGTTTGATCAGTTCAGCATCGGTTGTAGAATTTTGAAATTTCAAGTTCATTAAGTCTGGAATAGAGGGTGGTTCGTGATTTTAGCGTTGTTTGACGTGATTTGAGGGCACGACTAAGTTCGTATGGTATTTTTGGATTGGTTGATATGTTTGATTGAGGTCCCAGGGCCCTCGGGTGTGTTTTGGATGCTCAATAGGACATTTTTGGACTTAAAAAGTTTGCAGATTTTGCTGGTGTTTCTTTTGCAGAGGAACCTTCTTCGGGATCACATGAGAAGGCTCGCGATCATGTAGAGCATTTTAGGAGACCAGCTAAGTTGTTGTTCGAGTTAGCTAAGACAGGGATGCGATCACATAAGTTCATCAGGTGATGCATCACGAACACGTGGGCTAAGTCGCGTTCGCGTAGAGTTAATTGACCTAAGCTGGGGCCACGTGTTTGTTCATCGTGAATACAATTAGAGGTCCACGATCGTGTAGTTGGGAGAGTCAGAGCATCGTAGGGTAAATTCATAAGGCAGCAAAGTTGTTCTTCGCGATCGCGAGGGTGTTTCCGCGATCGCGATTAAGGAATCATTGGCCAGAATTTAAAGTTCAAAATCGAGGGTTTGAGTTCATAACTCCAAAATTTGATTGAGAGCTCGATAGAAAGAAAAATTTGGAGAGATTTTTGGAGGAAGTTTGTGTGTAATGATTCGTAACTCCTTTTTGATTATATCCCATTAATCTAAGCTTAATTTCATCATTTAATTTTGGATTTGGGGTGAAAGATTGGGAAAATTTGAGAAAAGTTCTTTGGCCGAATTTTGGGATGTTGATCGAGATTTTGGTATTGGATTTGAGTGAGTTTGGTATGTTTAGACTCGTGATTGAATGTGTGTTCATAGTTTGTGACTTTTACCAATTCCGAGACGTGAGCCCGGGGAGGAGTTTTGGGTATATTTCTATTTTCTTGCCCTAGCTTTGATTTAATTAGCTAAATTAGTTGCTTGTAGCTATATTTATGTTATGTAATTGATTTGATTCAATTTTGTCGACTCGGAGTTGGATACATGTGGCAAGAGTGTGATTTCAGATTGATTTGAGCTTGGTTCGAGGTAAGTGGTTTACCTAACCTTGTGTGGGGGAACTGCCGTTAGGATTTGGTACCGTTTGATATACGAATGGCGTGTACATGACGTGACGAGTGCGTACATAGGCTATTTGTTGAAAACCCTGTTTTATTAAGCAAATATATGTTTTTCCTTTAATTGAGCAATACTAGTATATGTAACTATCATATTTGGCTTAGGAAAGTATGCCTACGTGCCTTAATTGTCTTAATTTCCTTAACTGCCTACCTGAACTTTGTGCATCATGTTTAGTGCAAAATTACATGTCTTCTTTGATAAGAACTTAATCTAAACTGTAAAATTCCTTGTTGAAACTGTTGTTTATGTTGATTGTGTTGTATATTTACTTTGGGACTATGGAACGGTATTCCGGGAGATCCCCCTGCATGTTTATGTTTGGGACTACGGGACGGTATCCCGGGAGATCCCCCTGTACTGGATATTTACTTTGGAACTACAGAATGGTATTTCGGGAGATCCCCCTACACATTTACATTTGGAACTACGGGACGGTATCCCGGGAGATCCCCTATACATTTACGTTTGGGACTACGGGATGGTATCCCAAGAGATCCCCTATTACTATCTTTGTGTACTGAGTTGTTATTTTTCTGTGATTTCATTCTCGTTGATTGTTAGTATTTATCTTTACTGCAATATTTCATACTGTATTATCTTATTATACATATATACCAGTAGGGCCCTGACCTGATCTTGTCACTACTCGATCGAGGTTAGGCTTGGCACTTACTAGGTGTCGTTATGGTGTACTCATGCCCTTTCCTGCACATGTTTTTTGTATGCAGATCCAGGTACCTCTTCCCAGCCATATTTCCAGTGAGGCAAGGCGATTTTAGTGACTTCGAGGTATATCTGCCGCGTCTACAGACCTAGGAGTCCCTCTCAACTCTTCCTTAAGTTAAAAACATTCTTGTATTTTCTCCGTTGATAGTTTCTGAAGTTTAGAAGCACTATTTATTTCTGTAGTTTATGCCTCATGATATTCCGGGTTTTGGGAGCATTATGTTTAGTTCGAGAGAGATTATATTATATGCGAGCGGCATCTAAACTTCTAAGTTAAATTTACTTGTTAAATTGTTCGTTATCATGTTTTTGTTTCATTTTCGCAAAAATGTTAGGCTTAGCTAGTCGTAGAGACTAGGTGTCGTCACGAGGGTTCACGGAGAGAGAACTTGGGTCATAACAAGTTGGTATTAGAGCTGAAGGCTCATAGGAGTCGTGAGTCACAAGCCAGTTTATTAGAGTCTCGCGGATTGGTACAGAGACGTTTGCACTTATCTTCGAGAGGCTATGGAACTGTTAGGAAAATTCCACGTCATTTGATTCCTTGTCATGCAAGATTATTAACTTCGAAATTCTAAACTTCTGTCTTCTATTCTCTCATAGATGGTGAGCATACGTGCTACCGGAGATGACCAGGAACATGCGCCCTCTGCTAGAGCCGCCAGAGGCCGAGGATGCGCACATGGTGCAGCCAGAGCACCTGCATGAGTTGCTACAGAGGAGCCACCAGTAGCTCCAGCCGGAGCCCAGGCGCCTGATACGCCTACTACTATTACCCCAGCTCTCCAGCAGATCCTTGCACAGTTCTTGAGCATGCACAACACTCTAGATCAGTCAGGGTTGATTCTTCTTGCTACAGCCACATCTCAGGCCGAGGGAGAAGCATAGACTCCCGCCGCCTGTACCCTAGAGTAGCGGGTTCAGGTTGATTAGATCCAAGAGGTTATACCAGTATCGCCTGTAGCCCCAGCTTAGCCCGAGGGTAGGGCATCAGTTTTAGAGGAGGAGCAGCGGAGGCTTGAGAGGTACAAGAAGTACAACCCTCCTACATTCAGTGGACTAGCATCAGAGGCTGCTTAGGGATTTCTGGAGGAGTGACATCGTATCCTCCGAACTATGGGTATAGCAGAGTCGAGTAGGGTTTCTTTCACTGCCTTCCAACTTCGAGGGGAAGCCTATAAGTGGTGGCACACTTTTAAGTTGGACAGTCCGGCTGAGACAACTTCCTTTATATGGACCTAGTTCTCGGATATGTTTTTGAGGGAGTATGTCCCTCAGAACCTTAGGGACGTATGACGCACAAAGTTTGAGCATTTGTGCTAGGGTACTATGACTATTTTGGAGTATACTATCTGTTTCAGTGACTTGGCTAGACATGCACCGGCCTTGGTTTCTATAGTTCAGAGAGAGTTCGCCGGTTTATTGAGGGGCTCATTCCCAGCATGAAGTCTAGCATGGCTTGGGAGTTAGAGATGGATATCGCCTATTAGCAGGTGGTGAGTATTGCTAGGGGAGTAGAGGGCATGCTTGCTCAGGATAGGGAGGAGAGAGAGGCCAAGAGGTCTCGAGAGTTGGGCCATTATTCTGGTGCCCGTGCCCCAGCTGCAGTTCGTCATGGTAGGGGTATGTGAGTCGCCCTGTTCATTCAGCTCTTCCAGCAGCCAGTGGTATTCCAGCTCCTCTTAGACCTTAGGAGCCTTATTATGCACCTCTAGTATCTAGTGTGCCTCCTGCACGTGGTGCTTTCAGTGGTTAGTCTAGTAGACCTGGCCCGAGCCAGTCACAACCACCACGCCCTCCCAGAGCTTGTTTGGAGTGTGGCGACACTCGCCATATGGTGAGGGATTGACCTAGACTTAGGAGGGGTGCACCTCCACAAACTTCTCAACTACAACGTGCTCCATAGCGTTCCCAGGCTATGATCACAACACCAACTGCCAGTTAGAAATGGAGGTCGGAAAGGTAGAGGTCGCCCTAGAAGGGGAGGCCAGGCCAGATACTATGCCCTTCCTGCCCGTACAGAGATTGTTTCTTCTGATTTTGTCATTACAGGTATTGTTCCGATCTGTCATAGAGATGCATCGGTTCTATTCGATCCAGGCTCCACTTATTCCTATGTGTCCTCTTATTTTTCCTCACATTTGGGCATATCTTGGGATTCTTTGAATTCCCTTGTATATGTGTCTATTCATGTGGGATATTCTCTTATTGTGAACTGCGTTTATCGATCGTATTTGATTTCTCTTAGTGGTTTTGAGACCAAAGTCAATTTATTATTGCTCAGCATGGTAGATTTTGATGTTATCTTAGGCATGGACTGGTTGTCGCCCCATTATGCTATTCTTGATTGTCACGTCAAGACAGTGATGCTGGCTATGCCAGGTTTACCGCGATTAGAGTGGATGGGTACTTTAGATTACACTCCTAGTAGAGTTATTTCATTTCTTAAAGCTCAACGAATGGTTGAGAAGGGGTGTGACGCGTATCTAGCTTATGTGAGAGATGTCAATATTGATACCCCTAGAGTTGATTCAGTCCCAGTACTGCAGGATTTCCCTGATGTATTTCCAACTGATCTTCTGGGCATGCCACCCAATAGATATATTGATTTTGGCATTGATTTGTTGCCGGGCACTCAGACCATCTCTATTCCTCCTTATTGTATGGCTCCTCCTGAGTTGAAGGAGTTGAAGGAATAGTTACAGGAATTGATTGATAAGGGCTTTATTCGGCCCAGTGTGTCACCTTGGGGGTCTCCTATCTTGTTTGTGAAGAAAAAGGATGGTTCTATGCACATGTTCATTGATTATCGCCAGTTGAACAAAGTTACAGTGAAGAACCGGTATCCTTTGCCTTGTATTGATGACCTATTTGATTAGTTACAAGGTGCTCGAGTGTTTTCTAAGATTTATTTACATTCAGGTTTTCATCAGTTGAAGATTCGGGAACTAGATATCCCGAAGACTGCTTTCGGGACTCGGTATGGTCATTACGAGTTCCTTATTATGTCATTTGGGCTGACCAATGCCCCAACAACTTTTATGCACTTGATGCACAGTGTATTCTAGCCATATCTTGACTTGTTCGTCATTGTCTTTATTGATGACATTCTGGTGTACTCCCAAAGTCGGGAAGATCATGAGCAATACCTGAGGATAGTGCTTCAGACCTTGAGAGAAAAGAAATTATATGTAAAGTTCTCAAAATGTGAGTTTTGGTTGGATTCCGTGGCTTTCTTAGGTCACGTAGTGTCGAGTGAAGGGATCAAGGTGGATCCGAAGAAGGTGGAAGTAGTGTAGAGTTGGCCCAGACTATCCTCAACTACAGAGATCCATAGTTTTCTTGGTTTGACGGGTTATTACCATCAATTTGTTGAGGGATTCTCATCTATTGCAGCACATATGATCAGGCGGACCTAGAAGGGTGCTCCATTTAGGTGAATAGAAGAGTGCGAGGAGAGATTTCAAAAGCTCAATGCAGCTTTGACTACAACCCCAGTATGATATTTCCTACAGGTTCGGGGTCTTATATAATCTATTGTGATGTGTCGCGAGTTGGCCTCGATGCGATGTTGATGCAGGATCATAGGGTGATTGCCTATGCGCCCAGACAATTGAAGGTGCATGAAAATAACTATCCTATCCAAGACCTTGAGTTAGCTGCTATTGTTCATGCCTTGAAGATTTGGAGGCATTATTTGTACGGTGTCCCTTATGAGATCTACACTGCTCACCGGAGTTTGCAGCATCTGTTCAAGCAGAAGGATCTTTATTTGCGTCAGAAGAGGTGGTTAGAGCTGCTTAAGGATTATGATATCACTATTATTTACCACCCGAGGAAGGCCAATGTGGTGGCCGATGCTTTGAGTCGCCAGGCAGAGAGTTTGGGGAGTTGGGATTATCTACCAGCAGAGAGGCCCATGGCGATAGATGTTCAAGCATTAGCCAGCCAGTTTGTGAGATTGGATATTTCTGAGCCTAGTCGAGTATTGGCTTGTGTGGTCTCTCGGTCTTCTTTTTATGATCGTGTCAGGGAGCGTTAGTATGATGACCCCCATCTGCTTGTCCTTAAGGATACGGTGATGCTAAGGAGGTTACTATTGGGGATGATGGTTCTTTGAGGATTCAAGGCAGATTATGTGTGCCTAATGTAGATAGTTTGCGTGAGTTGATTCTTCATGAGGCTCACAGCTCGCGCTACTCTATTCATCCGGGTGCCGCGAAGATGTATCAGGACTTGAGATAACATTATTGGTGTCGTAGAATGAAGAAGGACATAGTGGAGTATGTTTCTTGATGTTTAAATTGCCAGCAGGTGAAGTATGAGCATCAACGACCGGGTGGATTACTTCAGAAGTTAGAGATTCTAGAGTGGAAATGGGAGCGGATCATTATGGACTTCATTATTGGGCTCCCACGGACTCAGTGGACGTTTGATGTAGTTTGGGTGATTGTAGATAGGCTGACCAAGTTAGCTCATTTCCTTCCTGTGATGACTACCTATTCTTCCGAGCAGTTGGCTCAAGTTTATATCTGTGAGATTGTCAGACTTCATGGCGTGCCGGTATCTATCATCTTTGATCGGGGCACGCAGTTTACATCACGGTTCTGGAGAGTCGTACAACATGAGTTGGGTACTCGGGTTGAGTTGAGCACAACATTTCACCCCCAGACGGACGGACAGTCCAAACACATTATTCAAATTATTGAGGATATGCTCCATGCATGTGTAATGGAGTTTGGAGGTTCTTGGGACCAGTTTTTGCCACTTGTGGGGTTTGCCTAACACAACAGTTATCAGTCTATCATTCAGATAGTACCGTATGAGGCTCTATATGGTAGGTGGTGTAGGTCCCCGGTGGGTTGATTCGAGTGGGGCGAGGCTAGATTATTGGGCACAGACTTGGTTTAGGACGCTTTGGAGAAGGCTAGGGTGATTCAAGATAGACTTCACATAGCCCAGTCCAGACAAAAGAGTTATGCGGACCGAAAGGTTCGCAATGTTTCATTTATGGTTGGCGCTGTCTTGCTTCGGGTTTCGCCTATGAAGGGCGTTATGAGATTTCGAAAGAGGGACAAGTTGAGCCCAAGGTTTATTGGCCTCTTTGAGGTGTTGGGGAGGTTGCTTATGAGCTTGCCTTACCTCCCAGCTTGGCAGGAGTTCATCCATTATTTCATGTTTCGATGCTCCGGAGGTATCACGGTGATCCGTCTCACGTGTTAGATTTCAGCTTAGCCCAGTTGGGAAAGGATATATCTTATGTTGAGGAGCCAATGGCTATATTGGACAGGCAAGTTCAAAAGCTAAAGTCAAAGAATATTGCATCAGTAAAGGTTTAGTGGCGGGGTCAGCCGGTCGAGGAGGCAACTTGGGATACTGAGCAGGATATGCGCAACCGTTATCATCATCTTTCTACCACTTCAAGTATGTCTCTATGCTCGTTCGAGGATGAATGAATGTTTTAAGAAGGGGAGGATATAACGACCCAGCCGGTCGTTTTGAGAATTAACGCCCTGATCCCCTATTAACTGCTTCCCCGTATCTATTTTCTGCTATTGTGATTTGGGGGGATATTTCGTTTTGAGTTTCGGAGTGTTTTCAGACACTTAGTTCCTAAATGAGAGCTTAAGTCTTAGAATTTGGACCGTAGTTGGAACAGTATGAAGACGGCTCCGAAATAGAATTCCGTTAGCTCCGTTGGGTGATTTTGGGTTTAAGGGCGTGTCCAGATTTTGTTTTTGAGGTCCGTAGCTCAATTAGGCTTGAAATGGTGAAAGTTGAATTTTTGGAGTTTGGTGCCGATAGTGGAATTTTTGATATTGGGATCGGAATCTGATTCCGAAAGTTGGAGTAGGTCTGTAGTGTTGAATATGACTTGTGTGCAAAATTTGGGGTCAATCGGATGTGGTTTGGTCAATTTCGGCATCGGTTGTAGAATTTTGAAATTTCAAGTTCATTAAGTTTGGATTGGTGGGTGATTCGTGATTTTAGCGTTGTTTGATGTAATTTGAGGGCTCAACCAAGTTTGTATGGTACTTTAGGATTGGTTGGTATGTTTGGTTGAGGTCCCGAGAGCCTCGGGTATGTTTCGGATGCTCAACGGGATATTTTTGAACTTAAAATGTTGGCAGATTTTGCTGGTGTTTCTGTTGGAGAAGATCCTTCTTTGCGATCGCGTGAGAAGGTTCGCGATCGTGTATAGCATTTTAGGAGACTAGCTAAGTTGTTCTTCGTGTTCGCTAAGACAGGGATGCATTCGTGTAAGTTCATCAGGTGATGCATCGCGAACGCGTGGGCTAAGTCGCGTTCGCGTAGAGTTAAGTGGACCTAAGCTGGGGCCACGTGTTTGTTCATCACGAACGCGATGCATGGTCTGCAATCGCGTAGTTGAGAGAGTTAGAGCATCACGATCCCGTGGTGTTTTACACCTTCGCGTAGGGTAAATTCATGAGGCAGCGAAGTTGTTCTTCGCGATCGCGAGGGTGTTTCTGCGATCGCGATTAAGGAATCACTGGACAGAATTTAAAGTTAAAAAAAGAGGGTTTGATTTCATAACTCCAAAATTTGATTGAGAGCTCGGTAGAAGGCAAAATTTGGAGAGATTTTCAGAGAAAGTTTGTGGGTAATGATTCCTAACTCCTTTTTGATTATATCCCATTAATCTAAGCTTAGTTTCATCATTTAATTTTAGATTTGGGGTGAAAATTGAAAAAAATTGAGAAAAGTTCTTAGGCCGAATTTTGGGATTTTGATTGAGATTTTGATATCAGATTTGAGTAAATTTGGTATGGTTAGACTCGTGAGTGAATGAGTGTTCATAATTTGTGACTTTTACCCGATTCCGAGACGTGGGCCCGGGGAGGATTTTTGGGCGTTTTTCTATTTTTTTGCCCTAGCTTTGATTTCATTAGCTAAATTAGTTGCTTGTAGCTATATTTACGTTATGTAATTGATTTAATTAGATTTGGGCAACTGGGAGTTGGATACTCGTGGCAAGAGCGTGATTTCAGATTGATTTGAGTTTGGTTTGAGGTAAGTGGCTTGCCTAATCTTGTGTGGGGGAATTCCCCTTAGGATTTGGTACTGTTTGATATATGAACGTCGTGTATGTGAGGTGATGAGTGCGTACACGGGCTATTTGTTAGAAAACCCCATTTCCGTTAAGCAAATATCTATTTTTCCTTTAATTGAGCAATACTAGTTTGTGCAACTATCCTGATTAGCGTAGGAAATCATGCCTACGTGCCTTAGCTGTCTTAACTGCCTACCTGAAATCTATGCAGCATGTTTAGTGCCAAATTACATGTCTTCTTTGATTAGAACTTAATCTAAACTATAGAATTCCTTGTTGAAACTATTGTTTATGTTGATTGAGTTGTATATTTACTTTGGGACTACGGAACGGTATTCCGGGAGATCCCCCTGCACGTTTATGTTTGGGACTACGAGATGGTATCTCGGGAGATCCCCCTGTACTGGATATTTACTGTGGGACTACAGAATGGTATTCCGGGATATTCCCATGCACATTTACGTTTGGGACTACAGGACAGTATCCTGGGAGATCCCCTATACATTTACGTTTGGGACTACGGGATGGTATCCCGGGAGATCCCCTGTTGCTATCTCTGTGTACTGAGTTGTTATTTTTCTGTGATTTCATTCTCGTTGACTATTAGTATTTATCTTTACTACGATATTTCATACTGTATTATCTTATTATACATATATACCAGTAGGGCCTTGACCTGATCTTGTCACTACTCGACCGAGGTTAGGCTTGACACTTACTAGGTACCACTGTGGCGTACTCATGCCCTTTCCTGCACATGTTTTTCGTATGCAGATCCAGGTACCTTTTCCCAGCCATATTTCCAGTGAGGCGAGGTGATCTTAGAGACTTCGAGGTATATCTGCAATGTTCGCAGACCTAGGAGTCCCTCTCTACTCTTCTTTAAGTTAAAGACTTTCTTGTATTTTCTTCGTTGATAGTTTCTGGAGTTTAGAAGCACTATTTACTTCTGTAGCTTGCGACTCATGATATTCTAGGTTTTGGGAGCATTATGTTCAGTTCGAGAGTGATTATTGTATATGCTGAGCGGCATCTAAACTTCTTAATTAAATTTACCTGTTAAATTGTTCGTTATCATGTTTTCGTTTCATTTCCGCAAAAATGTTAGGCTTACCTAGTCGTAGAGACTAGGGGCCATCACGAGGGTTCACGAAGACATAACTTGGGTCATGACAGAAATCCATCCCTCAAAAATATCATTCGCGCTCACTGGGGGTGTGTACAGACTCCGAAGGGGCTCCTATAGCTCAAGCGCAATTCACAAATCAATATAATCGCTGCGGCATGCTACCCGATCCCATAACTATCACTCATAATCAGGCTCTCGGCCTCACTCAGTCATCACTCTCCAGTCTCACCCACGGGCTCACAATGTAATGAAAACTCGTTCGAAAACAATGATATGTTATGCCAATAATAACAACTAAGGCTGAGATATGAAATGAAATGCATGAATATAACTGAGTACAAAATAACAGTGAAATCAGTGAGATGACAACAAGAAACGACTACTAGGGGTCCCAACAGTATCGGCGTGAAGCCCTAACATGATATCTAGTACGTTTACAACTCAATTACTTTATCACATAACGGAAACATATATATCAACAAGAAAGAGTCATTAAACGGTGCCATAGAATGAACCAGGTCGCAATTTTCATGGTGCATGCCTGCACGCCCATCACTTGGCATGTGCGTCACCTCAATTCTAACCACATAACACGTAGTTCCGGGTTTCGAACCCTTAGAACCAAGTTTGAAAGTGTTACTTACCTCAAATCGAGCAAAATCCTACTCCGCAATGCCCTTGTCTTTCAACTCAGCCTCCGAACGGCCCAAATCTAGCCACAAGCAATACAATACGATCAATATAGGCTAAAGGAATCAATTCCACAAGAAAAAACACTAATTCATAGCCAATATCCGAAATCGGCTAAAACTCGGTCCCTGGGCCCAAGTCTCGAAATCCAACAAAAGTTACAAAATCCGAAAGCCCATTCACTCACGAGTCTAACCATACCAAATTTATCAAAATCCTACCTCATTTGGTCACTCAAATCCTCAAAATCCACTCTCCAATTCTCAAGCCCTAAATCCCCAAAATTTCTAGCTCAAATCCCTAATTAGATGATGAATAAAGCCATAGATTCATGAAATTTATTCCATTATGGGTTAGAATCACTTACCCCAACATTGCTCCTCGAAATCCTTCAAAAAATTGCCTTTCTCCCGAGTTCCTCAAGTCAAAAATTGAAAATGGAGAACAAAATCTCGAGCTGGGGTTTTTCTGCCTAGCAAAACTGCACATGCGGTCCTATTTCCGCACCTGCGGAATCGCATCAGCGAAAAGGGCTCCGCTTTTGCGGAATTTCATTAAAAAGCTGACTCCGCTTCTGCGATCACCTGACCGCATCTGCGGTCATCGCAGATGTTGGGAACAGGCCACACCTATGATCCAACTGTGCACCTACACCCCAAAATCTGCTTTTATGACCTCGCACCCGTGGCTCCCACTCCGCAGGTGCGGAAACACTAGCAACAGCAGCTTCAGCTGCATTTTTCCAACTCCAAACACTCCCATCACTACACGAAATCACCTCGAGGTCCTCAAGACCACAACCAAACATACCAACAGATCCAACAACATCATAAGAACTTAGTCGAACTTTCAAATCACTCAAAACGCCAAAATATCCTTGGATTCAAGCTTAAGAATCTCTAAACTTCCGAATTCCACAAACAATGCCGAGACCCGCCAAAACACGTCCGAATGACCTTAAATTTTGTACATAAGTCAGAATGACACCACGGACCTACTCTAACTTCCAGATATCCAATCCGACACCGATATCAAAATTTTCACTGCCGACCAAAATCGCCAAAATTCTAACTTTTGCCAATCTAAGCCTTTTTCTACTACGACCTCCAAATAACATTCTGGACGTGCTCCTAAGTCCAAAATATCCTAACGGAGCTAATGGAACCATCAAATTCAAATCCGAGGTCGTTTACACCTAAGTCAACATCCGGTCAACTCTTCCAACTTAAACCTTCTCATAAGACACTAAGTGTCTCAATTCGCTCCAATACCACTCCATACCCAAACCAACTAACCCGGTAAGTCAAAATATAGCTGAAGAACACAAAAAAAGCAGGAAATGAGGAAACCGGGCTATAACTCTCGAAACAACTGACCGGTTCGTTACATCCCCACATAGCCACCCTTATCCAACCGCATTAAAAATATCATAATAGCCACCTTTATCATTCTGCTTCGACAATGTCACATAAGCTATCCATATAGCTCCGCCCGAAGAATAACACAATAGCCATACGTACCGCTCCACCTAGAAAGTATATCAATAGCCACGTGTATCGCTTCACCCTTACAATAACACAAAAGTCACTCGTATTGCTCCGCAAAATCAACAATATTGATGTGCCACTCTTATGCTCCTCATAACAACAATTAATCCCCACAATAAAATGTCCAAATATGCCACAATATGGCCAAAATAATAATACCAATATCACAATAAAGCATAGCCTACGGCTCAACAATAAGGTGTACAATAGTTTTCAACAATAACAAAATAAAACAGGAATTGAATCAATAATGAAAGGTGTCCCATATAACAACTTCAATTAAATGCATAATAGTCTAAACCGGTCAAATACCATGTACACATCTTTCACATAATTCAAATAATGTAAATAAATAAAATCCTTCAGGAAAATTTCTCCCACACAAGGTTAGACAAGATACTTACCTCAAAGAAGCTAAATCAATACTCTAAGAAGCCCTTATCATGTGAAACAACCTCCGGACGGCTCGAATCTAGCCAAAATAACTTCATATCGTAAATAAAAGTATAGAAAATAATTCCAGATAATAAAGCTTCGATATTTAATAATAACCAATAATCAAACCCGGACCCGCACCTCGAAACCCGACAAAACTCGCAAAATTGAACACCCATCCTATATAGGTCCAACCATACCAAAATCATCCAATTCCGATCTCAAATCGGCCCTCAAACCATCAATTTATATTTTTGAAAAGCTTTTTTTATACTAAAATTCCCAATTTTTTCAATTTAAATCTTCAATTAAATGCTAAAAATAATGATGAAATCATGAAATATAACCAAATCCGAGTCAAGAATACTTCTGCCGAGTAAATCCAAATCGTGAAAATTCTCTCTAAAATCACCCAAAATAGAGTACGTCACACATTCTGTCGAGTGAAATACATCGCGATGGTGGAAGCATCCACGCGATCACGATGCATAAAATGCCGAGCTGCCAAAAACATTCTACGCGAACGCGACACACAAGTCGTGAACGAGATGCCTAACCCCAATCTACTTACGTGAACACGACCAAACACTCACGAACGTGAAGGCCAAGCTCCTGGCCACCCCAGCCTAACCATTCGCCACACGATCGCAACTTTCATATGCAAATGCAATGAGTTAGCTCTCCCCAAGTACGCGATCGCGATCATATCACTGCGAACGTGATGTTGAGAAGCTGTTAGCCACCAAAATACACTACGCGAACACGATGTACTCTTCGTGATTGCGAAGAAGAATATCAAACACCAACCATCAACAATTCATGATGTGAAGAAATGAGCCATAGCCCATACGAAGCATATGTAACGCCCCCAGGACCCTATCCAATCACACTAACCATTCCTAAAATATAATCCGGACCTACTCGAGACCTCAAATCACACCAAACAATATTAAAACTAAGAATCACATCTTAATTCAAGCCTAATAAACTAATGAACTTTCAACTTCCAAAACTCACGCTGAACCATATCAAATCAACTCAGAATGGCCTCAAACTTTGTATGCAAGTCCAAAAAGACAAATACCTACTCTAGAAACCACGATCCGAACTCAAAATAAATAAGGTCAACTCTCGATTAATACATATATTTATATATATAACTACAATGTTAGAATACATAAAATGAAACACATTGTTGAATTGAACCACTAGAATATATAAAAAGAAATACTATCATACACATATAAAATCATACATATTAAAACACATTTCTCTACCAAACTGCCAGATGTATTTGGCATTATTTTGCTCCATTCTATTTTTTCCTCTTTTCTATTGAGTTCCTTTACCAACAAAGACAATAAATAGTTAGTGCTTTATGCACTTATTAGTTTAATATTATAAAATATAAGGATAGTGAAAATATAATAAAAATAAATAAAATATAGCTATATTAAAATGCATATATTTTCCATTTTCAATGTTCCACATTTGGCTGAACAAAAACTTGCACAAATTTGAGCCAACAATCTGCATTTTCCTAGGTTCCACCTATTTACATTCTTCCAATACCAAGATAACTAAGAAACTTATACTACCTATCTATACTATATTAAAAGTACGAATGCCTTTAGAAAAATATCGTTTGCCTTTTTTATCCCTTAAAAATAAACTTTACATTAAACAAAATTGTAATTGTAGTTTAATAATTTACCTAATATGTAGGACATTAAGATAAGCTAAATTTTATTTATTAAATATTTTTCCTTTAAGGTATCTAAAAACTCCTAATATTTAGGAATCTAAATTGAGTAAAATTTTACTTATAAATATTTTTTCCTTATTTAAATCGTGTAACAATTTTCCTCAAATTTGACTCTTTCATGTTTACAAGTTTTAACACTTTTGGAATTATAACAAAAGACTTTTACAAATTTCTGCCTTCGTTTTAATTTTTGTAGGAATCATTAGCATTTTTGAATGTTAATCCAAATTTTTACATGTGCACAACAAGTTTAACTTGACTTATAAATTTGCTATTTTTAATATAAATCTTTTAATCATTAATGATGGATAACATGTAAGTTATATTTTATGTCAAATATTATATCATTCAAATTATACTTATAACATTAAAACTTTAAAATTAACTAACATTTTACCATTAATCTTTATTTATTTGGATTATTCAGAGGGAGTTCTAATATTTAGAAATTCAACATCGAATAGAATTTTAACTTATATAACTTATTTTCTTATCTGAATTGCGTAAAATAATCTTTAGTCAAATTCATATCCTAAGAAAAAAAGAAAAAAATTGAATTCTATTCCGTATTTATCAAGATCTAATAACAATCGTAAATATTGTATATCACTAAACTAAGTTGCACACACTTTAATAATTTTTCTTTGGATCAAAGAATAATTGAGAATATCAAGATATATTATCTTCGCTTTTGGTTGAAAAATTCGATCAAAATTATTATATCATCAGTTCAAATGAGAAAAATGAGTTTGGATATATTGACGATCTAGGAAACTAAAAATAGCAAAGTCAACAAAGAATAAGAGCCCATTTGGCTTAGCTGATTTAGAGCAGCTGATAAGCATTATGTGACGACCCAAAAGGGGTCATCACCTGTTTCTTATTGAAATCTGTGTCTCCGAGGCCCTGAAAACCTCATTTAGAGTCGCCTCGATTTGTGTGCGGAGTCCGGGCGCGTAGCCGGAAAGCTTAAATGTAAAATCTTGTGAAAATTGCTAAGTTTTGACCTCGAAATGAATAAATTTGACTTCAGTCAACATTTTAGGTAAACGGACCCGGACCCGTGATTTGACGGTGTATGCCCGGAATCGAATTCCAAGGTCCCCAACTCGAGTTATGAATTTTTAAGTGAAATTGTTCTCTGAAAATGTTTAAAGAAAATGGAAATGAAATCTGATTAGAAAGCAATGGTATCGGGCTCGTATTTTGGTTCCGGCGCCCGGTAAAAGTCTTATATATGTTTTTAATCACTCCTGTAAAGTTTGGTAAAAAACGGACATCGTTTGACGTGATCCGAACCCAAATTGGGAAAATTGATGTTTAAAAGGAAATCTGAGAAATTTCATGGATCATGAGGCTCAATTCGATGTTCATGATATTATATTGGTGATGTGATCATACAAATATGTTCGTAGGGTGTTTTTGAGGTAGTGTGCTTGCTTGGTTTAGAGTGTCGAGGGCTCGGGTGAGTTTCTAGTAGGTTTCGGGATGCCTTAGGCTTTAGAAGATCAGATGTTGCAGGTTCAGGAATTTTGACAGGTCTCTGAACCCTCTTGCGCGGTCCGCGAGCAATCACGTGCGGCCGCGGTCGCCTTGAGTGGTCCGCGGTGGGTGTTGTGCGGCCGCGGTCGGCTTGGTGCGGTTCGCACGGGGCAATGATCCGCAGGTCTTCAGGGATCCTGCGCAGCCGCGGTCCTTCTTGCGCGGTCCGCGGTGGGAACTTCAGAGGGGTATAAATACACGTGAATTTCAGTTATTTTACACTTTTCAGAACCCCAAAACATAAAAGGCGATTTTTCAAATAACTTTTCTTCTCCGAAACGATTGGTAAGTGATTTCTAACTTATTTTCTTCACTTCTTAACATCTTTTAACATGATTTCAACTTCAAATCAAAGCTTTTTATGGGGAAATTGGGTGATGTGGGTAGAACATGGGTTTTTCTAAAATTAGGGATTTGGACCTCAATTTGAGATCCGATTTCAAAAAAAAACCATATATTTGAATTTGTGGGGGAATGGGTAATCGGGTTTTGGTCCGAACCTCGGGTTGTGACCACGTGAGCTTGGGGGTGAATTTTGACTTTTGGGTAAAAATTTGGAAAACTCATTTTCATGCATTGGGGTTGATTCATTTAGCATTTATTAATGTGATTAAGCAACTTATGACTAGATTCGAGCGGATTGGTGGTGGAATCAAGAGGTAAAGCTATAATTGAGACTTGAGTGGTGTTAAGGAATCGAGGTAAGTGTTTGGTTTAACCCTAGTTTGAGGGATTAGGAGTTGAGTCATATTTTCTACTTGCTTCTTGTTGAGTACGACGTATAGGCATGGTGACGAGTATCTATACATTGATGTCAAGCATGACCGTGGGTCTTAACTTGAAAGTTGTTGTGTCTTTGAATGACACCTTGTATACTTTAATTAATGATCCTCTATGATTACGTATTTCCATTAATTGAACTGAGTACTAGCAAAGTGAGATTGGTTATAGCTGATTCTCCTTGCCGGGATGACTATTTCGATATCCTTGTTCCCTTGTCGGGAAGTTATTATATTACTTATGTTCCCTTGCCGGGATTTCTTGTGATTGTGTGATGAACTGAAATGGGAGCGGGTGGTACGCCTACCACAAGATATTATGAAATGGGAGCGGGTGGTACGCCTACCACAAGATATAATGAAATAGGAGCGGGTGGTACGCCTACCACAAGATTGATGAAATGGGAGCGGGTGGTACGCCTACCACAAGATATTATGAAATGGGAGCGGGTGGTACGCCTACCACGAGATAGAATGAAATGGGAGCGGGTGGTACGCCTACCACAAGATTGATGAAATGGGAGCGGGTGGTACGCCTACCAAAAGATATTAGGAAATGGGAGTGGGTGGTACGCCTACCACAAGATATAATGAAATGGGAGCGTGTGGTACGCCTACCACGAGATAGAATGAAATGGGAGCGGGTGGTATGCCTACCACGAGATATGAGAAATGGGATCGGGTTGCACGCCTGCAACAAGAGGAAACTGAAAGTGAAAGTTGCCTTTATTTTCTTCATTTGTGATAGAAGTTATAGTGCTAGCTTCCTTATTATTCCCTATTATTTCTTTTAACTGCTATCCCTGAAGCATGTTCCCCTTCCCCAGCTTTAACTGCTTATTACTTGTTTACTTTTCCGCCATATATTATATAACTGTACAGGTTTATCTGGAGTCTGGTCCTAGCCTCGTCACTACCTCGCCGGGGTTAGGCCAGACACTTACCAGCACATGGGGCCGGTTGTGCTGATACTACGCTCTGTGCTCTTTTGCACAGATCCAGGTTTTGGACAACAGCCGTAGCGCGGGAGCCAGCCTTCAGTCCAGTGAGACACTAAGGTAGCCTTGCAGGCATTCACAGGCCCGACATCTCCTCTATCTTTTATTTTCGTCTGTTCTCTCATATATTCGAGACAAACAATTGATATTTTCTTTCAAACAGTTGTATTTAGTGCTCTTAGAAGTTCGTGAGTAATGTGACACCAGTTCTTGGGTTGAGGAATATGTTGATTCTCGTATTATTGTTCAGTTTTCTTTAAATTTAAATCTTCCGCATATTTATTTAATTCTGTTGCTTTCATGCTATCGCCGATAATTGTTAAAAGAAGTAATTATTAACGATGTAAGCAGTTAAGGATTGGTATGTCTAGCTCTCATTAGTAGGCGCCATCACGACTCCCGAGGGTGGGAAGTCCGGGTCGTGACAAGTTGGTATCAGAGCTCTAGGTTACATAGGTCTCACAACTCACGGACAAGCTTAGTAGAGTCTGATGGATCGGTACGGAGACGTCTGTATTTATCCCCCAGAGGCTACCGAGTTAGGAAAACTTCACTTTTGTTCTTTCTTTTCATGCGGATTTGTTTCTCAAATGCTAATTGAACTTCTACTCCATTCTTCGCAGATGGCGAGAACACGCGCTTCCTCATCTACTGCTCAGCATCCCGAGCCCCCTACAGCAGCTCCCACTAGGGGCAGAGGGCGAGGCCGAGGTCGTGCTAGAGGCCAAGGCAGGGGCAGAGCTCAGCCCCGAGCAGTGGCACCAGTGGCGGAGCCTCAGGTTGATTTTGAGGAGGAGGTTCCAGCCCCAACAGTTCTGGTGGGCCCAGATCAGGTCCTAGAGGGGTTTATCGCTACCCTAGTTCTTCAGGATGCTCTGGTTCGATTGGTGGGCCTTATGGAGAGTGTCACCCGAGCAGGTTTGCTTTCTGTAGCACCAACCACTTCTCAGGCTGGAGGAGGGGCTCAGACTCCTGCTACACGCACTCCGGAGCAGGTAGCTCCCCAGATTCAGGTTCTAGCGGTTCAGCCAGCGGTGACAGTTCAGCTGGGTGTAGTGGCTCAGACCGACGATAGAGCTGCTATGTCCGCCGAAGCTTTGTGGAGACTGGATAGATTCACCAAGCTCTTCACTACTACTTTCAGCGGAGCTCCTTCTAAGTATCCCCAGGATTTCCTATACAGCTGCCACGAGGTTATCAGGAACATGGGCATTGTGGAGACCAATGGGGTCGATTTTGCTGCATTTCGCTTATCTGGATCTGCCAAGACTTGGTGGAGGGATTATTGCTTAGCGAGACCAGCCGGATCGCCATCTTTGACATGAGAGCAGTTTTCAGTGTTGTTTCTGGAGAAGTTTCTCCCCGTGACGCAGAGAAAAGCCTATCGGAGGCAGTTTGAGCGCCTTCAGCAGGGTTTCATGACGGTCACTCAGTATGAGACCAGGTTCATTGATCTAGCTCGCCATGCTCTTGTCATACTTCCCACCGAGAGAGAGAGGGTAAGGAGGTTTATTGATGGTCTTATTCAGCCGATTCATCTTCAGATGGCCAAGGAGGCCGGGAGTGAGATTACATTTCAGGAGGCGGCCAATGTGGCCCGCAGAGTTGAGATGGTTATGTCACAGGGAGGTGGTCATGGGTCGGATAAGTGGCCCTGTCATTCAGGTAGATTCAGTGGTACCTCGTCTGGAGGTAGATATTCATATGGTAGAGGCCATCCTCCTAGGCCCTTTCAGTCAGCTCTTCAGGTCTCCCATGGTACTTCAGGTGGTCGTGGTTCTCAGACGCACTATTCTGATCAGCAGCCTTACAGTGCACCATCAACACCTATCAGTGCACTGCCTCTTCAGAGTTTCCATGTTCGTCAGCCCCAGCAACCGTGGGCTTGTTTTACTTGTGGCGACACGAGGCACGTTGCTAGGTATTGCCCTCGAGCTTCGAGCAATTCTCTGCATCAGGGTTCTCGTGCTATGGTACAGGCACCAAATGTCCCACAGCCTACCCAGTCAGCTAGAGGAGGGGGCAGAGGTGTTAGAGGTGGAGATAGAGGTCCTAGAGGTGGAGCTCAAGCCGCCAGAGGTGGAGGCCAACCAGCAGCAGGCCATCCCAAAGAGGTAGTTCAAGGTGGTGGGGTCCAGCCCTGATGTTATGCACTTCCAGCTAGGCCAGAGGCTGAGTCTTCAGATGCAGTCATTATAGGCACTATACTGGTTTGAGATAGAGATGCTTTAGTGCTATTTGATCCAGGGTCTTCGTATTCGTACGTGTCATCTTATTTTGCCCCGTACCTGGTCATGCCTAGTGATTCATTGAGTATTCTTGTTTATGTGTCTACACCGGTGGGTGATTCTATTGTGGTCGACCGAGTTCATCGTTCTTGTATTGTAGTGTTTGGGGGTCTTGAGACCCGTGTTGATTTGTTGCTTTTAGACATGGTCGACTTCGATGTTATATTGGGAATGGATTGGTTATCCCCGTACCAAGCTATCTTGGATTGCCATGCCAAGACCGTGACCTTAGCCTTACCGGGTTTGCCCCATTTAGAGTGGAGAGGGACTCCTGGTCATTCTACCCGAAGTGTTATTTCGTATGTGAAGGCTCGACATATGGTCGAGAAGGGGTGTTTGGCATATTTGGCTTATGTTCGTGACTTCAGTGCTAAGGTTCCCTGTATTGATTATGTGCCCGTGGTTCGTGAGTTTCCTAAGGTTTTTCCTTCAGACCTGCCGAGGATGCCACCCGACCAGGACATTGATCTCTGCATTGATCTGGCTTCGGGCACTCAGCCCATTTCTATTCCGCCATATCATATAGCCTCGCCGGAGTTGAAAGAGTTAAAGGAACATTTGCAGGATTTGCTTGAGAAGGGTTTCATTAGACCCAGCGTTTCGCCTTGGGGTGCGCCGGTTTTGTTTGTAAAGAAAAAGGATGGTTTGATGAGAATGTGCATTGATTACCGACAATTGAACAAGGTTACAATTAAGAATAAGTATCCACTGCTGAGGATTGATGATTTGTTCGATCAACTTCAGGGTTCCAAGGTATTTTCAAAGATTGACTTGAGATCTGGCTACCACCAGTTGAGAATTAGGGCATCCGATGTCCCTATAGCTTTCCGCACTCGGTACGGGCATTATGAGTTCTTGGTTATGTCATTCGGGTTGACCAATGCCCCAGCAACATTTATGGAGTTGATGAACCGAGTGTTCAGGCCTTATTTGGACTTTTTCGTGATAGTCTTTATTAATGATATCTTGATATATTCCTGCAGCCAGGAGGAGCACGAGCAACACCTCAGAGTGGTTCTTCAGACTCTGAAGGATAGTCAATTATATGCTAAGTTCTCGAAGTGTGAGTTCTGGTTGAGTTTAGTGGCGTTCCTGGTTCACATTGTATCAGCATAGGGTATTCAGGTTGATCCAAAGAAGATTGAGGCAGTCAAGAACTAGCCTAGACCAGCATTAGCTACAGAGATTCGGAGTTTCTTGGGATTGGCAGGCTACTATCGTCGGTTCATGGCAGGGTTCTCATCTGTTGCAGCCCCGGTGGCCAGGTTAACCCAGAAGGGTGCCTAGTTCAGATGGTCGGACGAGTGTGAGGCGAGCTTTCAGAGGCTCAAGACAGCCCTGACTACGGTGCCAGTGTTAGTTTTGCCTACAGGTTCAGGGCCTTACACAGTTTATTGTGATGCATCTCGCATTGGACTTGGTGCAGTGTTGATGCAGGATAGCAAGGTCATTGCCTATGCTTCGAGGCAGTTGAAGGTTCATGAGAAGAACTATCCAGTGCATGATTTGGAGTTGGCAGCCATTGTTCACGCATTGAAGATTTGGAGGCATTACCTGTATGGCGTGGCATGTGAGGTGTTCACGGATCATAAGAGTCTTCAGTATTTGTTCAAGCACAAGGAGTTGAATTTGAGGCAGAGGAGGTGGTTGGAGTTGTTGAAAGATTATGACATCACTATCCTATATCACCCGGGAAAGGCCAACGTGGTGGCCGATGCTTTGAGTAGAAAGTCAACTAGTGTGGGCAGTCTTACTTATATTCCAGTCGGTGAGAGGACACTTGCTTTGGATGTTCAGGCTTTGGCCAATCGATTTGTGAGGTTGGATATTTCTGAGCCTAGTCGAGTATTAGCTTGCACGGTCACTCGTTTTTCGTTATTGGAGCGTATCTGTGATCGGTAGTTTGATGATCCCTATTTGTGTGTCCTTAGAGACACGATGCAGTGTGGGGGTGCCAAGCAGGTTACCTTAGGTGATGATGGAGTTCTGAGATTACAGGGTCGAGTTTGTGTGCCTAATGTGGATGGGCTTCGAGAGTTGATTTTAGAGGAGGCCCATAGTTCCCGGTACTTTATCCATGTACCGCGAAGATGTATCAGGATTTGCGGCAGCATTATTGGTGGCATAGAATGAAGAGGGATATTGTTGCCTATGTGGCTCGGTGTTTTAATTGTCAGCAGGTTAAGTATGAGCATCAGAGGCCTGGTGGTTTATTTCAGAGGATTGAGCTTCCCGAGTGAAAGTGGGAGAGAATCACTATGGACTTCGTTACTGGACTTCCGTTGACCCGGAAGAAGTTCAATGCAGTTTGGGTCATTGTTGATAGGTTGACCAAGTCAGCGCATTTCATTCCTGTGGCAGTCTCCTATTCGTCCGAGAGGTTAGCTGAGATCTATATCTAGGAGATTGTTCGTCTTTATGGTATGCCGATATCTATCATTTCGGACCGAGGTACGCAGTTCACCTCACATTTCTGGAGAGCAGCTCAGTGAGGGTTAGGCACCCAAGTTGAGTTGAGTACAACATTTCATCCTCAGACGGATGGACAGTCCGAGCGGACTATTCAAATATTGGAGGATATGCTCTGAGCTTGTGTTATTGACTTTGGAGGTTCGCGGGATCAGTTCTTGCCTTTAGCATAGTTTGCCTACAACAACAGCTACCAGTCGAGTATCCAGATGGCTCCTTATGAGGCTTTATATGGTAGGCGGTGTCGATCTCCGGTTGGATGGTTTGAGTCGGGAGAGGCTCGATTGTTGGGTATATATTTGGTTCAGGAGGTCTTGGACAAGGTCAGGATCATTCAGGATAGGCTTCGTACAGCTCAGTCCAGGAAAAAGAGCTATGTAGATCGTAAGGTTCGAGACGTGGCTTTTATGGTTGGTGAGCGGGTGTTGCTCCGAGTGTCGCCTATGAAGGGCGTGATGAGATTTGGGAAGAAGGGCAAGCTTAGCCCTAGGTTCATTGGTCCATTTGAGATCCTTGATTGAGTGGGAGAGGTGGCTTATAGACTTGCATTGCCGCCTAGCTTATCAGCCGTGCATCAAGTGTTTCATGTGTCTATGCTTCGGAAATACCACGACGATCCATCCCACATGTTAGATTTCAGCACTGTCCAGTTGGACAAGGATTTGTCGTATGAGGAGGAGCCGGTGGCTATTCTAGACCACCAGGGCCAGCTGAGGTCGAAGAGTTTTCCTTCGGTTCGTGTTCAGTGGAGAGGCCAGCCCCCTGAGGCATTGACCTGGGAGTTCGAGTCCGATATGCGGGACCGGTATCCTCATCTTTTCCCCGACTCAGGTACTTCCTTCTTCTGTCCGTTCGAGGACGAACGATTGTTTTAGAGGTGGAGAATGTGACGATACAAAAGGGGTCATCACCTATTTCTAATTGAAATCTGTGTCTCCGCGGCCCTAAAAACCTCATTTAGAGTCGCCTCGATTTGTGTGCGCAGTTCGGGCACGTAGCCGGAAAGCTGAAATGTGAAATCTTGTGAAAATTGCTAAGTTTTGACCTCGAAATGAATAAATTTGACTTCGGTCAACATTTTAGGTAAACGGACTCGGACCCGTGATTTGATGGTCCCGGAGGGTCCGTAGGAAAATATGGGACTCGGGCGTATGCCCGGAATCGAATTCCGAGGTCCCCAGCTCGAGTTATGAATTTTTAAGTGAAACTGTTCTCTAAAAATGTTTAAAGAAAATGGAAATGAAATCTGATTAGAATGCAATGGTATCGGGTCCGTATTTTGGTTCCGGTGCCCGGTACGAGTCTTATATATGTTTTGAATCACTCCTGTAATATTTGGTCAAAAATGGACGTCGTTTGACGTGATCCAAACCCAAATTGGAAAAATTGATGTTTAAAAGGAAATCTGAGCAATTTCATGGATCATGAGGCTCAATTCGATGTTCATGATGTTATATTGGTAATGTGATTACACGAATATGTTCGTAGGGTGTTTTTGAGGTAGTGTGCATGCTTGGTTTAGAGTTTCGAGGGCTCGGGTGAGTTTCTAATAGGTTCCGGGATGCCTTAGGCTTTAGAAGATCAGATGTTGCAGGTTCAGGAATTTTGACAGGTCTCTGAACCCTCTTGCGCGGTCCGCGAGCAATCACGTGCAGCCGCCGAGGGACCAGCATGGCCACAGTCGCCTTGAGCGGTCCGCGGTGGGTGCTGTGCGGCTGCGGTCGGCTTGGTGCGGTTCGCACGGGGCAATGATCCGCAGGTCTTCAGGGAGCCTACGCGGCCGCGGTTCTTCTTGCGCGGTCCACGGTGGGAACTTTAGAGGGGTATAAATACACGTGAATTTCAGTTATTTTACACTTTTCAAAACCCCAAAATATAATAGGCGATTTTCAAACAACGTCTCTTCTCCGAAACGATTTGTAAGTGATTTCTAACTTATTTTCTTCACTTCTTAACATCTTTTAACATGATTTCAACTTCAAATCAAAGATTTTCATGGGGAAATTAGGTGATGTGCGTAGAACCTAGGTTTTTCTAAAATTAGGGATTTGGACCTTAATTTGAGGTCCGATTTCAAAACAAACCATTTATTTGAATTTGTGGGGTAATGGGTAATCGAGTTTTGGTCCGAACCTCGGGTTGCGACCACGTGGGCCTGGGGGTGAATTTTGAATTTTGGGTAAAACTTTGGAAAACTCATTTTCATGCATTGGGGTTGCATTTATTAATGTGATTAAGCAACTTATGACTAGATTCGAGCGGATTGGTGGTGGAATCAAGAGGTAAAGTTATAATTGAGACTTGAGTGGCGTTCAAGGCATCGAGGTAAGTGTTTGGTTTAACCCTAACTTGAGGGATTAGGAGTTGAGTCATATTTTCTACTTGCTTCTTGTTGAGTACGACGTATAGGCATGGTGACGAGTATCTATACGTTGGTGTCAAGCATAACCGTGGGTCTTAACTTGAAAGTTGTTGTGTTTTTGAATGACACCTTGTATACTTTAATTAATGATCCTCTATGATTAAGTATTTCCATTAATTGAACTGAGTACTAGCAAAGTGAGATTGGTTATAGCTGATTCTCCTTATCGGGATGACTATTTTGATATCCTTGTTCCCTTATCGGGAAGTTATTATATTACTTATGTTCCCTTGCCGGGATTTCTTGTGATTATGTGATGAACTAAAATGGGAGCGGGTGGTGTGCCTCCCACAAGATATTATGCAATGGGAGCGGGTGGTACGCCTACCACAAGATATTATGAAATGGGAGCGGGTGGTACGCCTACCACAAGATATAATAAAATGGGAGCGGGTGGTACGCCTACCACAAGATTGATGAAATGGGAGCGGGTGGTACGTATACCACAAGATATTATGAAATGGGAGCGGGTGGTACGCCTACCACAAGATATAATGAAATGGGAGCGGGTGGTACGCCTACCACGAGATAGAATGAAATGGGAGCGGGTGGTACGCCTACCACAAGATTGATGAAATGGGAGCGGGTGGTACGCCTACCACAAGATATTATGAAATGGGAGCGGGTGGTACGCCTACCATAAGATATAATGAAATGGGAGCGGGTGGTACGCCTACCACGAGATAGAATAAAATGGGAGCGGGTGGTACGCCTACCACGAGATATAAGAAATGGGATCGGGTTGCACGCCTGCAACAAGAGGAAACTGAAAGTGAAAGTTGCCTTTATTTTCTTCATTTGTGATAGAAGTTATAGTGCTATCTTCCTTATTATTCCCTGTTATTTCTTTTAACTGCTATCCCCAAAGCATGTTCCCCTTCCCCAGCTTTAACTGCTTATTACTTGTTTACTTTTCCGCCATATATTATATAACTGTACAGGTTTATCTGGAGTCTGGTCCTAGCCTCGTCACTACCTCGTCGGGGTTATGCCAGACACTTACCAGCACATGGGGCCGGTTGTGCTGATACTACGCTCTGTGCTCTTTTGTACAGATCCAAGTTTTGGACAGCAGCAGTAGCGCGGGAGCCAACCTTCAGTCCAGTGAGACACTAAGGTAGCCTTGCAGGTGTTCGCAGGCCTGACGTCTCCTCTATCTTTTATTTCCGTCTGTTATCTCATATATTCGAGACAAACAGTTTATATTTTCTTTCAAACAGTTGCATTTAGCACTCTTAAAAGTTTGTGAGTAATGTGACACCAGTTCTTGGGTAGAGGCATATGCTGATTCTCGCATTATTGTTCAGTTTTCTTTAAATTTAAGTCTTCCGCATATTTATTTAATTCCGTCGCTTTCATGCTATCGCCGATAATTGTTAAAAGAAGTAATTGTTAACGATGTAAGCAGTAAAGGATTGGCTTGCCTAGCTCTCATTAGTAGGCGCCATCACGACTCTCGAGGGTGGAAAATCCGGGTCGTGACACATTAGGTGGTGAAAAGCACTTTTAAGTGTTAAAGCTGATTTAAAAAATAAGCAGTTATGTGTTTGGCTAAAATCGCTGAAATTAATAATAAGCAATTGAAGAATTGGGCATACGAAGAGTTTTGTTTTAACAAGAAGTATTTTAGGGATAGAATAGTAAATATTTTGGTCAAACCTAAAGTGCTTATAGGCTGAAATTTGATAAGTTGGGGAAGACCAACTTATGACTTTTGACTTATTTTTGGCTTATAAGCACTTAACTTATAAGCACTTTTAATTTTACCAAACTCGTAGATAAGCCAAAAGTTGCTTATAAGCCAGTTTGACGAGTTTATAAGCTTAGCCAAATACCCTTTAAGTAAGAAATTATTATTTGGATATAATATCGTTCGCTTTTTTACCTTTTATTTGTTGATTTCACACTGGACTAAATTGTTATTTAGGTTATTTTTCTAATATTTAGAAATTTAAAATCCTAATATTTAGGAGTTTGAAATTTTAAAATTAGGTTGATCATTAATGCTTTCTATATTTTAACTAAGTAAAAACTACTAATATATAGCAACTCAATCTATCTATATAAATATATAAAAGAGGGACTTAACAAGATGATGTGACACCTCCCATAGTGTAGGAATCCTATTTATATTTTCCTCAATTTTTTGACTTTTTTCTTTCATTAATTATTTATCTTATTTTAAAATCCACACCCATAATTCACACCGAGTTGTGACTTTCAACTCCATAACCCTCAATTATTTAATGAGTTATAAATTACATTTATTGACAGACTTTTTGAACAATTACATCTATTTTGTTTAGATTTTAACTCACATATGGGAATGGGAGAGGGCAAATGAGCGTTGCCACTCTTGGAAACTAGGCTTCTTATTTATCTTTTTTTCTTAGACTTTTTCCCTGCTAAAAAGGTAATTTACTTTAATGTTCACTTACGGTAACCATTGCAACCTTTCAAATTTTTTATTTATGGAGAAAAACTACTCAGGTAATCATTCATGCCTAATACTACCGTTGCAACCTTTCAATATGACTTTATTTAAGGACGAAAAACCTACAGATCCTTATGCTTTCTCAGCCTTCCCGCTGTGTGAATCATTCATCTTTAGCAACATACATTACTCATGTGTTACAGAGATTAGGTGACAGTCACAAATTCTAGGAAATAGTTTTAAGACATTGTCATTTCAAGGCTGCTTTCCGCATTCTGAAATCTCTCCATCACTATTACTTCCTTTTCGATCTGTAAGTTCTTTTTTTATTCATAACATGTAAATTTTATGTTCATTCATACGGAAAAGTAAAATCATGAGCAAACACTGGATATTCGCATCACATCGCCAGAAGGAAGGAAGGCAGATTATTAAGCTTTCCGCTTTTGCTTAAGAATTATAAGAAGGGAAAGAAGCAAAGAGAAGAAAGAAATGGAATGAAAAAAAAAATAAGGAGAAAAGAAATGGGGAAACGAAGGAAAAAATCAAGAAAAGGAAAGAAAATGAAAAGTTGAAGGAGATTGCAAATTTCATTCATTCACTGCCGATATGGCCGATATTGGATTCTTTTTTTTTTTTTAATTTAATTTTTACTTTTCAGAATTCGATAAAATGAACTATGATATCATGGTGATAAGAAGAAAATAATTTAAATGCCAATCAAAGCACACACGGAAAGGTGCAAAAGAAGAATGAAAAGAAGAGAATATATTCCGTTAGAGAAAGATGGACGTGCAGTAGAATATCACCAGATGACTTGAGAAGACAAACATTTATTCCTCCAAATCAAGTTTGTCATAAGTTCTTACTCCAAAAGAATAACTAAACTACTTTTAGCGTTAAATCAATTATTATTGTTTTCCGTAGCCTTCAATGAACGAAAAGCTAAACATGTATAACTATTGTAAATTGGAGGATTCAACCGCATTTTTACATTTTATTATTAGTTATTAATTAAGTTCACCTCTACACACTATGAACTACGCTCAACAATTGGAGCAGACGACATAATTTACAATTTTTACCTATAAAATGACTGTTAACTTCTTTTCCCCATTAGAAAGGATTTCTTCTCAAGTACTCTTGCCATTATAGAGCTACAAAAAGAGTGATTGGATTTGTTATTTTTATTATATATATACAAAATAACTATATATATTATATTAAAAGCGCAAAGCACGGATAAAATAACTAGTATATATATAAATTCCTAGCCCAATATTTTGAACTTTATAAATATTTCTAAAATATCCTACTTACCAAGTTGCCCCATTTTTACCAACCACTCGATTTTCTTTTCCTTTGCTAATTCCATAATGCTTATGAATGTTCTTTATAATGTTTGGTAATGAAAAGTTAGTATACTCCATAATTTTAGTGATGTAAAGGTTAAATCTCAAGGTCTTTAAAAGTATATCCTTCCCAAACCCATGAAAGAAAATAGTGAATAAGAAGATTTGTTGAAAAAGATAATTAACTAACATAACTCTTAAGTTACATTATAATTTTATTACCATTAATAATTTGGAACTTATAGTAAAAAAATTTAGAGTTTAAACAACAGATAAAGAGACGTGATCGACAAGAGTCAATAACACTAATAATTCTGTAAATATGATGATCCAAAGTAAAATATTAGATAGATATTTTACCCTTTAAAAATAATTTTTTATTGGATAAAATTATAACTATAGTTGAAAATGTAAAATTCTAGACGATTTCATACTAAAATATGAATTAAAATAAACGATTTTTTTAAATAAATACTTGAGTTTTTAGAACTAATAGCAAAATAAATTCATTTCACTTCTTTTAAAACTATTCATATACGAAAAATTATTTCTCAAGTTGATAAAACTCATATGGTACATAAATTTATTTTTATAAGAAAAATATTGGTGAAAAGAGAAATTAGAGATAGAGCAAACTTGAAGTGACAAGGATAAAATATTAGAAGACAAAACGTATTCTAAATGAGTTGCAATTTTTCATCATTCATTATAAAGAATGGTAACTCCCTATATTTTTTATACATTACTTCTTGTAAAATATTAACTCAACATTGGCGTAGGCAAACGAGAAAAAAATAATAATAAGGCATTTGAGAACTTATGTGATGACAGATTACTTTTTCTAATTTGTATTTTACAACTCAAACGTATTATATAGTATATATAAGAAAGATAGAGAGAGATTGTCTCAAAATCGTATATTCAAGAATATATTATACACGCGCAAAGCGCGTACCCTAAAACTAGTATATTCTAAAAACACCAAGCTGCATAACAAAAGGAATTTCTTAAGAAGAAATAAAAATAACTTAAATAGACTACTAATTTTCCCACACTTAAAAATGCTTTATCCTCCCGGATGAGATTGTCCCGTGAGGAAGAAACATATTTTATTCCTTCATCACCTTCTCCTTCTCCTTTTATCACAGGGCACCCATTTTTCATCAGAATCATAACTAGTATCTCCATCCACTATCACACCCTTTCCTTTTTCTTTCCCTTCCACAATGGTTTTTGCTCTCTTTTATTGGAGGATTTTCCTCTTGTAATTTTAATGCACCTGTGAAGGATGAATAGATTTCAGTAAAATCAACCACAAGAGCTGGTAAATTACTGAAAAAATTACTACTATGATTTGATATTGGATCCGATAGAATATGTGTCAATGGTTGTGGTGGTGGGCTATCAGGTAGCTACTGGCCTGGTGTCTGAATGTCATTAGGAATATAGAATCTCGGAATTGGAGTGGTGGCTGGATCTGCCCAGTAAATAGGCGGATAATTCATCATTCTTGTGAAGCCCCATATTTCAGCCATCTGGCATTGCATATTTGAGAGATTACATATCATGGATAAGTTCTAAATGGTTTTTTACATCAATATATGCTCCACTCTCTGAAATCCCCGATAAATTCATCCTTCCAAATTCGTAAATCTATGCTCCATATTATTAAATCTCAAATTCTTCCTTGCAAATTATTTGGTTAATTGCCCAATTTGGTGTCCGTCATCTCCTTTATGTTGGCTTCTAGCCTCTGACAATGGTTCTTTCCCTCTTGTTCCTTCTACTATCTTCATTCTATTCATTTGGAATACTTATACATAATCATTCTTGGGCTAAGATGGACACAATTAACTTTACAAAGTAAAGTTATGGTAGCTGGGTACCATAAACTTCTTGATTATAATTATTTCTATCCATATTCAGAGGCATTTTCATGCTAATAGCAAAGAGCAATGCTACTCTTGGTGTATAGATATCATATTGATGTGAGTTTGGGACTAACCTATTACCAATAAAGCTCAAGATTATCTTAGCACAGTAGCCAATATTCTTGCGAAGAAGTTTATTGTTGTGAGTTTGGGAGTAACCTACTGCCAACAAAGCTCAAGATTGGCCTAGCACAGTAGCCAATATTCTTGCGAAGAAGTTTACTTTTTTGCCTTTCGGAATTATATGCACAATTAGCTCCTCTTGGACATAAATTTGACTCCACCAAATTCAGTTTGGGGTTTCTTGAAAATGCATTATTTTTCTCTGTCATCAACTTCTTCAAGAAAATGAAGACCATTAATAGCTTCAACCAAAAAAATTACTAGGTCTTCCTCTCACCATAGAAATATTTGTGATTGAGTTGATGTTTTGGTAAAACTCCAAGACTAGGTCAAGACAAATATCATCAGGTGGGTATGAAAATTCTTCCGTCGGATAATCTTGGATGAGTTGAGCTATAAACTAATCTCAAATTCCATCTTCTTCATTAAAATGAATCCTGTTTATCAGGAATTGATCTTCAGTTTGAGTTCCTTTGGAACCAATTCTCGTCACCTCTTCTGGGAGGAATTTTGGTGGTATGAAAAGAAGAAGTGAGCTAAGGAAGAAAATAAACTGAAAATAGAATTTTTGTGTGGCTTAAACTAAGAAGATGAGTTACTTTTGTTCCTTGCCTAAAAGGGTGGACCCCTACTTTTATTTAAAGAAAAAAGGCAATCACTAAAGATCTTGAGAAGTACTGATGCATCGAGCCTTTTGCTAAATGCATCTTGAATTTTTCTTTATTTCTTTATTCTTTTCTTTTAAAGAAATTATTAGTTGTACTATATTGTGTTTGATGCCTTCAAAAAATATATCTTGAACCATTTTTGTGATATTCTTTGGTTAAGTCAAATCACGAGAATTGAGGAGCACAAGTGCATTAGACTCTGTGTAATTTCCAAAGCTTAGTATTGTTTCTATAACGACTCGATCGGTCGTTTTATGAGTTTCAACCCCGTTTCCCCCATTTATGCTTTTTTATATCTTGTTCAGCTGTATTATGTGGTATCAGATTGGTTGGTTCGGGTTCAGAGTGGTTTTGGAGAGGTATGAGACACTTAGTCTCTTTTGAGTAAGCTTATGTTGGAAAAGTCAACCGGATGTTGACTTATGTGAAAAGGCCTCGAATGTAAATTTTGGTGGTTCGGCTAGCTTCGTTAGGTGATTTGAGACTTAGGAGCGTGATCAGAATGTATTTTGGAGGTCCATGGAAGATTTAGGCTTGAATTGGCGAAATTGAAAATTTGGCATTTTCCGGTTGGCAGTGAAAATTTTGATATCGGAGTCGGAATGGAATTCCAGAAATTGGAGTAGGCCCATTGTGTAATTTGTGACGTGTGTGCAAAATTTCAGGTCATTTGGATGAGGTTTGATAGTTTTTTGCGTCATTTGCGAAATTTGAAAGTTTGGAAATCCTTAGACTTGAATCCGAGAGTGATTTGATGTTTTGATGTTGTTTTGAGTGTTCTGAAGGTTAAAACAAGTTTGAATGATGTTATGGGATGTGTTGGCATATTTGGTTAAGGTCCTAAGGTCCTCGGGTGAGTTTCGGGTGGTTAATGGATCATTTTGGACTTTGGAAATGTAGCAGATTTTATGGTATTTTGTTGTAGAGATTTGTTCTTTGCGTTCGCGAGAGGGATCTCGCGTTCGCAAAGGGACATGGAGTAAGGCAGGTGAGAAGCTCTTCACATTCATGATGTTGGTCCCGTATTCGCGAAGGGTGAGGCAGAGTGTGCATCGCGAAAGCATGAGTGGAGTCGCGTTCGCGAAAAGGAGTGAGGCAGTTGGGGACCCCAGGTCATTGGTCTTCGCGTTCATGAGGTAAGGGCCACGTTCACGAAGGTCTGAGCTGGCGAAGCATCACGTTCGCGTGGCAGAGTTTGCGTTCGCGAAGAGTAAAGCAGAGAGGCTGTATGGTTTGGTCTACGCGAACGCGAGAGGGCGGTCGCGCAGAAGGGCACACCTGGGCAGAATCTTTAAGTTAAAAAAAGAGGGTTTAGTTCATAATTTCAAAAACCAATTAGAGAGCTTGGGAGAAGGCGAATTTAGAGAGGATTTTCAAAGGAGTAATTGGGGTAAATATTCTTCACTTGTTTTGGGTTAAATTACATAATTATGTCTTGATTCTTATCATTTAATTTGAGAATTTAGAGTTAAAATTGGGAAAAATGGAAGAAAAATTGGAGAATATATTTTTGGAATTTGGATGACCTTTTGACGTCGTATTTTGATGAATTTGATATGGGTAGACTCGTGAATGAGTGAGTTTTCCAATTTTGTGATTTTTATTAGATTTTGAGATGTGGACCCGGGGGTCGGGTTTGGCCAATTTCGGGATTTTTGAGTTAATTTGATAATTTTCGTATGAGTTTCATTCCTTTAGCGTATATTGATGACAATATACTGATTTTTGTTAGATTCGAGGAATTTGGAGGCCGAATCGAGAGGCAAGGGCGTCGCAGGCTAGAGTTTGGCTTGATTTGAGGTAAGTAACGCTTTCAAACTTGGTTCTGAATGTAAGCACGTGATTTTTGACCCTCCCCGAGGATTTTCACATTTTTTTTAGCATAAATATGAAATTGGGTCTAATATAGCCATTTTAACTATTTTACTTTATTTCGTTGCAAAAAGAAAAAAAATCACAATATATATATATATAAATTTTAGTTTATGTATTTCTCATAAACTTGAAAAATACAAAAATTATACTTTATTTTGGTACTTTATATAAATTCGAAAATTACAAAAAAAATAATTCGATTAATGTTTTGTAGTCGTTTTAATTTTGGAAAAATACAAAAAATATTACTTTATATTTTTGTCTTTATTAAAAAACGAAAATTACAAAAAAAATAGTTTTATTAATATTCTATAGTCATTTTAACTTTGAAAAATACAAAAAATATTACTTCATATTTTATCTTAATATTTAAAAAACGAAAATTACAAAAATAGTTTTATTAATATTTTGTAGCTATTTTAAATCTTGAAAAAATATTTAAAAAGATATAGTTTTGTTTGAATACTAGTCTTATTTTTGGTAGTTATTTTGCTTACATAGGACTAGTTAAGCAACGTGTTCCTATTTCTCGGGTCTGGGCAAAAGAATAATATTCGGGTTCAAACTACCCGGTTTTAGGCCTAATTTTCGGACCTAGCCCATAATAAATCGAGTCCAGGACACATGGGGAACCCCACCACGCGTGGGGGACACAAACCTTGAACCCCACCACGCGTGGGGCTCATTTTTCTGGGCATTGTGTATCAAATACACGGACAAAGGGCCAAAGCAGGGGACTTTGAAAAATTTGGACAAAATCACTGTTGATGCTTCTTCTTCCTCCTTTGAAAACCAGAAAAACCTACGAAGCCCAACCCCCTACACCCTAACGACCCCGCGTCCAAACCCACCGTCAACCTCCAGCTCCCCACCCCCCCACGCTTCAACCACCATCCCCTCACGTCCAAAACGCCACCACCTACGTCCGGCACCCCCACGCACCAGCCCCCTCGCCGGAACATCACCAAACGCCCACCTCCTTCACAAACGCCATAACCACCACCCCAAACAGCTCCCCCCCTTCCGTCAAACAACCACTGCCTCCTCGACACCGTCCGAACGCCACCCTCATCGTCACTGCCCAAGCAGTCCACCGTGACCACTGTTCATCTTCTCCAAAAGGAGAAGAACAAAACCCTAACGCTCCCTCCATTGAAACCAGTCCGGATTCCTCCATCACCACCATCGTTCCACCTCCCTCAACAACCCCAAAACCACTGTCAACCTCCAGCTCCCCCCCTCGTCCTCACTGTCCAACCAACGACCAAACGACCACTCCGTTACCTTCCCGACTGTCCATAACCTGCTGCCCAGTTCCGTCGACCACCGGCGTACACCTTCCACCTCCAGCTGCCTCACCCGTCATCACCCTCCTCGCCTCCAGGCCTCCATAACCCTCGACCCTACTGTCAAAAACCATCAGCTCACGTCCAGGCTCCAGCCATCGCCACCACCTCACGTCTAACACCACGTCAAACACCTCTGCCCCCTCGATCCCTTCCGCTTCATCTCTTCGCACCAATCTGCTGCGTCGAGAAAAGTCAGTAGAAGCGAGCATGGTAGGTTGTTAGCACTTTCGGGCCGAGTTTTCAGTTTTCCGTTGAGGTCGTTTTGTTCGTCGAGGTCCAGTACGTCGAGGTTGGTCGTTGAGGTCGCTATAGAGGTTTGATCCAGGGCTTTATGCGTTTCTGTTTGTTCAGGTTAGTAAACCTCAAGCATTAAATAAGGAGATGTTGTGTCAAAAGTTCAAAAAATGCAATATAGAAATTGGTATGATAATTTCTTGCTTATGTTTTCACCATATGCGTTTTGTTCATTTGTGGTGTTATGTATTTTTGTTTATTTGATATCATTTAATTAAGTAGGGTTAGTTGTTCTATGACACAGTTTAACGTCAATTTGTTCGTTCTTTCCCGTGCTTAGTTCATTCGGACAAAACTAGCATTACTTGTTGTTATTACTTCCAAAACACTCATTTTGCTAGATTCCTTTTATTAAATTTGTAACGAGTTATGAGATTTCAGTTGTAAATAGGCTATAAGGTTTAGTATTGTTAAAGGCGTAAAAATGGCATCCTTTTAAAAAAAATAAAATAAAAAAAAGTAAATAAAAAACAAATAAATAAATAAACAAAAAGAAAAAAAAACGAGACTAACTTCGCCAAAAATAAAAATGTACAGATTGCGGAGCCCTCACAAAGTATATGTATTAAATACTTAGATTCCGGGACGAGCCGTTTAGCAAAATTCACGGCCCTACCCAATGTAATAATGTACTAGTTGCTTTAGGCGCGCCTTTAATAATGTTATCTCCCTAAACTCGGGTGCACATTTATGTGACCCAAATCCGAATCTCAACGAAATCGAAATGTGTCTCTAATCACGGGTATATTGATTATGGCGTGGCCCGAGATGCATTTCCACGACGTTGTAAATTCCTTTTAATAATAAATGAGATGAGCCTCGTCGAATAAAAAATATAAATTACGGGGCCCTCAGTAAATACTTGTTTTAAATTACTTAGAATTCAGGAAGGCCGCTTAGCGAATTTCGTGGCCTTCTCAAAATAATAACACGATAGTCTCTTTAGGCGCGTGTTTAATAATCTACTTTCTTAAACTTGGGTGTGCATTTCATGCGATCCAAATCCAAATACCAAAACGTCAAATAAAATATGTTCCGGATTGTGGGTGCATTTCATGTGACGCAGTTCAAAGATATGTTTTAAGCGATGTTCACATTTTTTAAAATAATAATAACAAAGTGGTAAAAAGTTAAAATTGGCACATTGGTTCATAATTGTATTTAAATATAAATAAGCCGAATATGACAGTTGAGCGACCGTGCTAAAACCACAGAACTCGGGAATGCCTAACACCTTCTCCCGGGTTAACAGAATTCCTTATCCGGATTTCTGATACGCAGACTGTAATATAGAGTCATTCTTTTCCTCGATTCGGGATTAAAATTGGTGACCTGGGACACCCTAAATCTCCCAAGTGGCGACTCTGAAATAAATAAACCAATCCCGTTTCGATTGTCCTTTAATTGGGAAAACTCCCTGCGCCCTCGCGGGTGCGGAAAAAGGAGGTGTGACAGCTCTGGCGACTCTGCTGGGGAATGGCCCAGAACCACTGGTTCAGGGTTAGAAATTCGAGCTTAGATAAATTGTTAAATTTGGCTCTATCTGATTTTGTTACATGTTTTGAGCCTAATGTGCTAAATGTTGCTTTTACCGCTTTGATATTATGTGAACTGTATATAAATTGTGCCGAAACCCATCTTCTCTCTGAGTCTTCTGAATCATGAAGAAGGGTGTACTTCGTACGACTTCTTTTCTGTATAGTGTCAAATCCCAATTTAGAACGAGGTTCGGACAAGTTGCTAAGCCGGTGAAGCTTCTGTATTCCCGGTACGCTGCCCCCCTCGGCTCGAGCTGTCCGCTCGGGTAAGCCAGGTCTAGAACAAACACCCAGGTTCTGAACCTAGTATAACAAAGCCACATGCCGGATCCCTTGTAGGAACGTTTATTTGCATCATGTGCATTTGACTTAGGGGACTCAACACAGGGGTTGGGTCCGTCTAGGACAAGCAACCTGAAAATAATAGACCAGCTTTTGGCATCCTATGTGCTACATGTCGTATTTATGCAAGGGTGAATGGGTCATTTGGCGGACCAATGATATTTGCGGACAAATGACACTCCATCATGCTGATCACGTTAAATAAGAAAGTTACACTATTTTTGATAAGCATGCTATTATGTTAATTAAGCACATGGGGAACATTGTGGAATTCAAGAAGCCTTGGTATTCCACATGTCCCCCACGCTTCATTTTTTGGGAAAAACCACATGGGGAACATTTGTGGAATCCAAGAAGTCTTGGAATTCCCTATGTCCCCCATGCTTCACATGTTGGGAAAACCGCATGGGAAACAGTTGCGGAATCCAAGATGTCTTGGAAATCCTTATGTTTCCCATGCCACATTTTGAAATTAATAGTAAATATAAAAAAATAAATACATGTATATATATAAAAAAAAAACATTGAAAAGATTGTGTATGGTTTCATCATCATCCACAAATTAGAAATAGTGGAAAAGAGGAGAAAATAACAGTGTAGAGATATAACTACTTATTTTTAGAAAAAAAGCAATGTCCAAGTAGTATCGAAGCTCTGCCGAAATTTGGAGAAAATAAAAACAAATGTCTTATTAGTTTGTATATTAAAAGCAAAGGAAAAATAGAAGAAGAAATCATCCTTGTTCTGTCTTGTTTTTTTTTTCAAAAAGAAAATAGTTTGTTGTGCCATTAAATAAAAATAAAAAAAAAGTCTGGTTTTTTTTAAAAAAAATATTTTTTTATCTTATTTTGGTTGTCTATGAAAATTCCAAATACAAATAAAAAGAGTCGGGCGTTAACGTGATTTTATTATCGGTTCCAAAATAAATATATACATAATCAAAAAAAATTCTCAAAAGAAAATTCAAAATTAAAAAAAAAATCCGAAAAAAACATTTTGATTCTTCTTTAAAATCCAAAAAATATATTCTTTAAGCGAGGTAAAAATTCCAAAAAAAATTCTTTAAGAAAAACAAAGGAAAAAGAAGGAATGTTTTATGTTTTTTGTATGTTTTTTTGTTAATTTGTTTGTTTGTTATGAATGAAAAATTATAGTCTATTTGATTGTTGTGAAAAAAAAAGTATAATAAAAAATAAAAAATGGAAAAGGGTCTTCCCCAAAATAGTTTATTTGCCCGAACTACGCGGGTTTGATTCTCACCGGGTGTGAGATACGTAGGCAACCCTCATCGGGTCCAACCCCACCTTTTGCAAAAATAGTCAAAAATCAAAAAAATTTAATCTTGTCATAAATAAGTCGGGTGATGTCCAACCCACCTTTTGCAAAAATAGCCAAAAATCAAAAATTTTTAATCTTGTCATAAATAAGTCGGGTGATGTCCAACCCACCTTTTGCTAAAACCGCCAAAATCAAATAAATAAAAAATATATGTCAAATTTTAATTTTGACATAGCCGAATGTTCCCAAAAGGGACGCCGGAAGGCTGACTTTGCATAAACAGCCACCTTTGGGTCATTTTTTAGGATTTCTGGTCCAGTTGACCCACACAGCCTTAAAACATCTTCGTCCCCGAGGTGCTGAAGGGCCGTGTTTGTAACACTATGTTTTTACCGTAATTTGAAAAAAAAAAACAAAGAGTCAACGGTCAGGTGAATACCGTTCGAATTTTGTCATAATAAGCTGAGCCAGCTTCAGCCGCGTCTTAAGCTGTTCTTGCCGAAATAGCCTTAGAGTATCTTTCAGTTGTCGAAAGGTTATTTTTGTAAAAGAATGGACAAGTTTGTAAAGTGCCAGAATAATCCTCCCCGACCTCAAAATTCGTATGAATTTGGAAGAGGCCACATTTGCAAAAATAACAGTTTGGTTGTATTTGTCAAACGGAGAAAGGGAGCTGATCATCTGTTTTTGGAGTTTGTAAATCTTTTAATTAGAATATGTGTGCTGTTTGATTTTTTTTTCAGTTGTAGGTCATCTTCAGACCTGTGAAACCCAGTTTGTTTTAATATAAAAATTGAAAAAATTGTTTGTTATTGTTTATCTCTTATAGTCCGAACTACGCAAGGTCTGATTCATGCGGAGTCATGATACGTAGGCAATCTCCATAAGATTCGACCACAACAAAGAGAAAAAAAAGAAACGAAAAAGAGAATGAAAAAAAAAGAATGAAAAAAAAGAAAGGAAAAAGAAAGGAAAAAGGAAAAGAGAAAAAACAAATGGCAAGCTGGGAATGAGGAATGAGTTTTTATTTTATTTTACTCTATTTTCAAAAAAAAGAGAAAAAGAAAATAAATAAATAAAATAAAATAATAAGCTAGTTAGTTTATAACCCGAACTACGTCGGTTTGATTCTCACCGGATGTGAGATACGTAGGCAACCCTCATCGGGTCCAACTCCCTTTTTCATTTTACCAATAATGATATACCATAAAGCATATATGTACACACATGTATATAAATACATATATTGTTTGTTTTGTTTTCCAAGATTTTTGTTTAGAGTCAAAATAAAGGTTTCTGTTTTCGCCTAAAAGGTCACCTTAATAAATGTGCAGGATGAGCACAGAGCAAAATGAACCATTCTCGGCCCTCAGCGAGGTCCCCCTACAACTCCACATGTGGTGGAATGATTTGGAAGCCAATGGCAAAGAGGTAGTAGGAAGAATATTGGGAGGTTTTGTAAATTTGTTGGGCGTTAGGCCAAGGACATATATTCTTGAAGCTCTAATACCATTTTGGGACCCAACCCGCAATGTATTCCGTTTTGTTGACTTTGAACTTTCACCAACACTTGAGGAAGTCGCCGGATATGCGGGATTGAATGAGAGGTTAAGAGGGCAATATTTGCTTTCGCCAAGGCCAGTGTCTCCGCATGCGTTTCTGGATCTACTAAGCATTAGTCGGAAGGTACAACATGAAGATTTATCGAGAGGATATTGTGATCTCCATTTCTTGTATCAGCGGTATGGAACCTCGCAGGGTTTCGAGGAACCGAACCTTGGGCTAACTCACGGCGGGAACAGGAACAAATGGGAAGCAAGACGTACTTTGGCTTTTATCACAGCATTCTTGGGAGTCATGGTCTGTCCAAGGAAGGATAAAAAGATAGAGATAGGTCTGGTAGGGATGACCGACGTGGCAATCAAAAGAACCAATAGTACTGTGGTTCCTTTTATTTTGTCCGAAATCTACCGGGCTCTGACTATATGCCGAGAAGGAGGCAAGTTCTTCCAAGGTTGCAACCTGTTACTTCAGCTATGGATGCAGGAACATCTCCATCACCGAGTAGGATACATGAACCACGGGTTGACCGAGAAGAATTGTATCAGCGGATTCAAGAAGCGCATGACAGGCGCCAGATTTCCTGAAGGTGTCGAAGCGTGGTTTACACGGTTAAGGTCAACAACAGCCGACCAAATTGAATGGGCATTCGGTTGGTTGACTGATACTGAGGTGATCTACATGTCGGCTGAAGAATGTCATGTTCTCTTAATGGGGCTTCGCAACATCCAGCCATATGCCCCTTATCGGGTATTACAACAACTGGGCAGGTTTCAAGTAGTCCCTACTGATGAAGATCTGAGCAAGAATGCCTTGGAATTAAGCCCGGGAGTCATATTCCCCGAGGGGAAGATTAGAAAACTGTGGCATGAATGTAGATTCTTGGAGCCCAAGACCATGGTACGAGAACTAGCTAAAGGTGAGGTAGACCCAAAGTACGATGCTTGGTTCGAAAGAAGGTTTCAAATTCGGCAAAGACCTGCTAAAAGGGCACACGTCCAACACTTCACAGATGATTCACAAGAGCAATGGGGATGGTTAAAAAGGGAGGAAGGTTACCGGGTTGAAATCGGGAAGCTAAAGCAACAAGTCGAAAGGCTTGTATTTGAGAACAATGTGCAAGTCGCCTCGGAGCAGGTTGAAAGAAACAAGCTAGCCCAAGAAAACCAAACCTTGAAGGCCCGCCTTCGCCAAGCCAGTAAGAGTAACGTTGACCGACAGAAGCGTCGCTCTGACGAAAGATTGATAGCAAGTTTGAGAAGTCAGGTCATCCAGAGCCAAGAAGAATTAGAACAATCAGAAGCTTGCATAGCAAGGATGAAGGTCAGATGGGCAAGGTACACAATGGCCCGGAAGCAGCGTTTGCAACAGGTCATAAGGGATTATGAGATGAGCGTTGGAATATTGAGGGAGACGAACTCCACTCTACATGATCGGATCGTCAAACACGCACGAGATGCCCAAGCCGACAGAAGGCGATGTTACGATGCAATGACCAGAATGGAAAGACAAATGGAGATGTTCCAGGATCAGCTTGCCAACAATGCGCAAACACTGGGATTGAAGAACCGACAGATAAGGCATTTGTTCGCAGAAAGGGACAACATTCGAGGAAGGATCGACGAGATTGGGCATTACATCTACATGAGATGCCTGGCATGCGAGCAAATGCCTCGGAAGACCCTCCTTGTTTCCATCATGGGTTGCGTCCACCGAATCATGAATGAGTTGAAAAGCCTGCAGAGGGACCTCACACCAAGGGCCGCGGAAAGGCCGAATGATGCCTCGCGGGCCCCTAAGTTGGAAAATTAATCTTTGGTTGAGTCTTGTTTATTTGGCTTTGTTGCTTTTCCATATGTTGTTTTCTTTTCTTTTAGTCAAAACGGGTTAAGAACTGTGGAGTCTGTACTATTTCTATTCCTTGCTTGAAGTAATTTGTAATAGCAAAATTTTGAGAATGAATTTAACGATTTCACAAGAATTTTGTGTTTCTTTACTTTAAGGCAGAACTACGCCTGGTCTGATTCACGCGGGGACGTGATACGTAGGCAATCCCCAATAGATTCGACCGCTTTTAATAAAGAAAGAAGAGAAAATACAAAATAAAATAAAACACAGGGTTTCCCAAAGTACTTTAAAAGGGGACGAATGAGCAAACCGGGATGACGCATGTTGTTTGAAGCAAAGCATGTAGAAACGATTAATTGCCTAGGTGCATTGCATCCTCTATGTGTTATGATCAAATCCGTTAAATTCTAACGCTAACAAAGTTTGTTGTTGTCTGAATCAAACAAAGTTGTTAAAGAACTCTGGCAGCACACTCCTATCAAACCAGATCCAAGGAACCGATAGCAACCAGCATGACTACTTGAGAGAATAGTAATGAGGAAGAGAGGCCGATGAGCCAGTTGCTAAAAGAAGCGATGGAAAAGATTGAAAGGATGGGACTAGAGATGAATGCAATGCAGCTAGCCATAGCCAAAACACAAAAGAGCCCTGAAACACTGGGGCACATGCCGGAATACCCTCACTCTGGCCCTTCCACAAGCCGCCCAAATCCCCTTTATCATCAAGAAAGAAGCCCTCATGATTCCCAAGCTCCACCACCCCATCAACCTCTCCCAACACCCAATATTCCCATTTTTGTGGGACCAACATCAGCCCCTTTGCAAAGAACGACCAGTGAGCCATTGTTTCAGGCTCACGATACACAATACTACCCCCCGAGCCTACGTTTCATGCCCCCGAACCACAGGCTTACAATCCACATTTGGAAGTGCCGGCAGAGATTGAGAAGCCGGCTAAGGCCCCTGAACAGGATGAAGTATTGAGAAAGTTCAAAAGCCTGGAGCAGTCCTTCAGGAACTTGCACGGGCTGGGCAATCAAGTCAGCGTAGCATACAAAGATCTGTGCCCTTTCCCAGACGTCCAACTCCCGGCTGGGTTCAAGATGCCTAAGTTTGATTTATATGAAGGGCACTGTGATCCCATGGCACATTTGCGGGGATTCTGTAGCAAAATGAGGGGGGCAGGCGGCAAAGATGAGCTGCTGATAGCTTATTTCGGCCAAAGTTTGAGCGGATCTGCACTAGAATGGTATACCAGGCAGGATTCCAGCAGGTGGTACACGTGGGATGATCTGGCGCAGGCTTTTGCAGGTCATTTCCAGTACAATCTCGAGATAGTCCCTGACCGTCTCACATTATTGAGAACTGGGAAGAAACCCGGGGAAAGTTTTCGTGAGTTCGGGTTCCGCTGGAGAGAGCAAGCAGCTAGAGTCGATCCTCCCATGAGAGAGGGAGAGATGGTGGACTATTTCTTGCAGACACTGGATCCAACCTATTTTGGTCACTTGGTGACAACAGTTGGAAAATCTTTCAACGAGGTGGTCAAGATAGGGGTCATGATAGAAGAGGGTCTGAGGTCTGACAAAATCTTGAACTATTCGGCACTCAAAGCCACAACCCAGGCTATTCAAAGCGGCACGGGAGGTGCGCTGAGAAGAAAGAAAGAAGAGGTTTCCACGATCGAGGCAGGCAGTTGGTCCAGGGCTGGCAGGCCGCACTACAACCAACCCAGACCTCACAGGTCAAACTACCCATACAACCCACCACAAAATTTCTATCCGCCTCGAGAACCACATTGTTCCGTGCACCAGGCCCAAGCATACACTCAGCCTCCGGTTAGCCCACAATGGCGCGCGCCGGCTCCCCAGAATATATATGCACCACCACAAAACACCTATCCTCCACCGAGGGCGTATAGAAACCATTCAGGGGCAGGCTTCCGGGGAAATCCAGATGCTAGGAATGACAGGTTGCGGAAGCAGAGAACTTTCACGGAGTTGGGAGAAACCTACACCGCTTTGTTCCACAAGCTGAGGCAATTGGGTTTGGTTAGTCCTGTCCAGACTCGAGAACCAAATCCCCCACCTCAGAACTTGGATCGATCAATCAGTTGTGAATACTGTTCAGGGATGCTCAGGCATGATACCGAGAAGTGCTGGAAATTAAGGCATGCCATACAGGATCTTATCGACACCAATAAGATCGAGGTCCAGACACCAGAAGCTCCTAACATCAACCAAAACCCACTGCCAGCGCACCACGAAACTCACATGATTGAGTTGGTGTGTGAGGGAGGAGAATTGAGAAAACCCTCACAAACAGTGATGATGATCCAAGCCGCCCCGAAAGAAGTCTCAACCAGTGGAGGAACGAGTGTACAGTCGCAGGGAGAAGGCGTCAAGCCGGTAGTGATATTGGGAAAGAGCCCGTCCGCCATAACAAGCAAACCCGAGCCAAGCAAGTTGGTAATACTAGGGATCCCGCCCACACCGGCGGTCGTGTTGAAAGGAGTATGTAGAGAACGGGTGACCATAAAGCCTGTGGTCCAGCTGCCGATGATTGACAGCAGGGCTGTGCCTTGGAAATATGAAAAGGCGGTGGTGATGTACAAAGGAAAACAGGTGGAAGAAGTCAGTTGTGAAGCGCAAGGGCTGACTCGATCAGGTCGATGTTTTGCTCCGGTGGAGCTAAGAAGAACCAACCCAGTTGCAACCAAGAAACCTGTGTCCGAAGAAGAGGCTGAAGAGTTCCTGAGGAAGATGAAAGTACAGGACTATTCTGTGGTCGAACAGCTGAGAAAAACACCGGCCCAGATCTCACTGTTGTCGTTACTGATCCATTCTGAGGAGCATCGTCGGGCCCTGCTGAAGATATTGAACGAAGCTCATGTACCCAGTGAGATTGCTGTGAACCACCTGGAAACCATTGCCAGCAAGATTTTCAAGGTGAACAGGGTAACATTCTCAGATGATGACCTGCCGGTAGAAGGTACAGAGCATAATAAAGCTCTATACCTAGCTATCAAATGTGAAGACTCAGTGGTAACTCGAGTATTGGTGGATAGCGGCTCAAGCGCCAATATTTGCCCACTATCTACTTTGAACCAGTTGAATATCGACCACGGAAGGATCCACAAGAACAGTATCTGTGTCCGAGGGTTTGACGGAAACGGAACGGCCACTGTAGGGGATGTTGTACTTGAACTGACCATCGGTCCGGTCCTGTTTACCATGGAATTCCAGGTATTAGACGCCACGGTATCTTACAACCTGCTGTTAGGTCGACCATGGATTCATGCAGCCAAAGCGGTGCCTTCCACCCTACATCAGATGGTGAAGTTCGAGTGGGAAAGACAAGAGGTCGTGTTACACGTCGAGGATACAACGTGCACCATGGGCGGAACCATTGTACCTTTCATAGAGACCGCTGATGACAAAGGTCCTTGGGTCTACCAGATTTTCGATACAGGGTCGGCCAACAAAATTTCTGAAGGAGAAATCATCCCGCACCCTAGGGTAGCTGCCGCAACAGTCATGATGGTCTCAGAAATGCTGGGTAATGGATTTGTGCCGGGAAAAGGCCTGGGAGTCGAGCTTCAAGGGATTGTCCAACCTGTCTCCCTTCCTAAAAATCTGGAAACTTTCGGATTGGGGGTCAAACCAACCGCAGCAGATAGAAAGCAAGCGCGAAAAATGAAGAAGAGGGTCTGGTTTCTGCCTAAACCAGTGCCACGCCTCTCAAGGTCTTTTGTCAAAGCAAGTGCCAAGGGGCTACCGGTCCCAAAGATTCTAGGACCTTTGATCGGTATAAATGAAGACCTGAATCAGAGTTTTGAGAGGCTCTTCGTGGATGTCAGTATGGTGGAAGCTGGAGAAGGTTCCAGCAGAGCAGAGATACAGTTTGTGGGGCCTGAGGCCAAGACCAACAATTGGACAGTTACTCCTCTTCCTGTCCGAAGGGAGTCTTGGTAGTAGGCTTTGATTTATGTTTTGTGTGTTTTGTTTTGTCCGGATTATTCAAGGGTGTAATCCAAATTTTACTTTCGTTTTTGTAAAAGTGTGAACCCTTTTATCCCGCAAGTTTAATGAAGTTCTTTTCTTTTGTCCCATTTTAATTTTGTTTTGTTCTTTTTCTTTCTGAACAGTTCTCTTTTTACTGGTTCTAATGACATGGCATGCACAACAGATATTCGACCTCGTCTAATAAATCAATCTGATTCCGACTCAATGATGCAAGAGGTCGTTTGTGACGATGAATCTGAATGTGACGAAGAGGGAGCCTTCGAAGAGATAAACCGAGAACTGTGCCAATTTGAAGAGAAACCCAAGCCTAACCTAAATGACACTGAGGCTGTGAATCTAGGAGACGCTGATAACGTCCAAGAGACCAAAATTAGCATCCACATTGAGCCGAATGTCAGGGAAGAATTGATCGAAATCCTCATGGAATTCAAAGATGTTTTTGCATGGTCATATGATGATATGCCAGGATTAAGCACCAATTTAGTGGTTCACAAATTGCCCACTGACCCGGCATACCCTCCGGTCAAGCAAAAGCTAAGGAAATTTAAAACAGAAATGAGTGTAAAGATCAAAGAAGAGGTGATTAAGCAGTTGCAAGCGAAGGTCATTCGGGTCACTCGATATCCCGAGTGGTTGGCCAATGTGGTACCAGTCCCAAAGAAGGATGGAAAAATCAGGGTGTGCGTCGACTACCGCAACCTCAACAAAGCAAGTCCCAAGGACAATTTTCCGTTACCCAACATTCATATCCTGATCGATAATTGCGTTGGGCGCGAGATCGGATCCTTTGTGGATTGCTATGCGGGTTATCATCAGATCCTAATGGACGAGGAGGATGCTGAGAAAACAACGTTTATTACGCCATGGGGAACCTACTGCTATCGGGTAATGCCGTTCGGGTTAAAGAACGCCGGGGCAACGTACATGCGAGCAATGACTGCCGTGTTTCATGACATGATACACAAAGAAATCGAGGTGTACGTCGATGATATGATCATCAAATCTTGGCGTCAGGAGGACCATGTGGCAGACCTAAGGAGATTTTTCCAAAGACTCCGAAGGTATGATATCAAGCTTAACCCAGCCAAATGCGCATTCGGGGTTCCATCAGGAAAGTTGCTAGGATTCATCGTCAATCGACGGGGGACTGAGTTAGACCCATCCAAAATTGAATCCATCCGAGATTTGCCACCGCCAAGGAACAAAACAAAGGTAATGAGTTTGCTGGGTAGACTCAATTACATCAGCAGGTTCATCGCTCAACTCACGGTAACTTGTGAGCCCATATTTCGGCTGCTGAGAAAGGATGCTGCAGTAGGTTGGACGACAGAGTGTCAGGAGGCTTTCGACCAAATCAAAGGGTATCTGTCTAATCCACCCGTATTGGTCCCGCCTAAGCCCGGGAGGCCCCTAATTCTTTACCTGACGGTCTTAGAAAATTCATTTGGTTATGTATTGGGGCAACATGATGACACAGGAAGGAAGGAGCAAGCCATCTACTATCTTAGCAAGAAATTCACAGTACATGAGGTCAAGTACACTCAACTCGAGAAAATATGTTGCGCCCTAACTTGGGTAGCTCAGAAGTTGAAACACTACCTGTCTTCGTATACTACTTATCTCATATCCCGTTTGGACCCATTGAAGTATATCTTTCAGAAACCTATGCCCACGGGAAGGTTGGCAAAATGGCAAATTCTGCTCACAGAGTTTGATATCGTCTATGTAACGAGGACGGCCATGAAAGCCCAGGCGCTGGCAGACCATTTGGCAGAGAATCCCGTTGATGAAAAATACGAGCCCTTAAGAACGTATTTTCCTGACGAAGAGGTAATGCATACAAATGAGTTAGAATTGCCTGAGGAACCGGGTTGGAAGCTTTTCTTCGATGGAGCTGCAAACGTGAAAGGTGTTGGAATAGGAGCAGTACTCATCTCTGAAACAGGACGGCATTATCCTGTTACGGCTCAACTACGCTTCTATTGCACCAACAATATGGCCGAGTATGAGGCTTGCATTCTGGGTCTGCGCTTGGCCGCAGACATGGATGTCCAAGACGTCTTGGTCTTGGGAGACTCGAACCTCTTGGTACATCAAATTCAGGGTGAATGGGAAACACGAGACCTAAAGCTCATACCATACCGACAATGCTTGCATGATCTGAGCAAGCAATTTCGATCGGTGAAGTTCAAACACATCCCGAGAGTTCACAATGAGGTTGCGGATGCCTTGACCACCTTAGCATCAATGCTGCACCACCCTGACAAAATGTATGTTGATCCTCTACACATCCAGGTCCGTGATCAGCACGCCTACTGCAATGCCATAGAAGAAGAAGAAGCAGATGGCGAACCCTGGTTTCATGATATCAAGGAATACCTCAGAATGGGGATATATCCAGAACATGCCTCTGGAGACCAAAAAAGAGCCCTTCGGTGTTTGTCGAATGGTTTCTTCCTCAGCGGAGGAGTATTGTACAAAAGAACCCCGGATTTGGGATTGTTGAGATGCGTAGATGCCAGTCAAGCAACGACGGTTATGGCAGAGGTACATGCTGGAGTTTGTGGGCCACACATGAGCGGATATGTATTGGCAAGAAAGATCCTTCGAACAGGGTGTTATTGGCTCACCATGGAACACGACTGTATCACTTTCGTAAGGAAATGCCATCAGTGCCAGATACATGGAGATTTGATTCATTCTCCGCCAACAGAGTTACATACGATGTCAGCACCCTGGCCGTTTGTAGCATGGGGCATGGACGTCATTGGGCCCATCGAGCCGATAGCATCCAACGGTCATAGGTTCATTCTAGTGACCATTGATTACTTCACCAAATGGGTTGAGGCTAAAACCTTCAAATCAGTAACCAAGAAGGCAGTGGTGGACTTTGTTCACTCCCATATCATCTGCAGATTTGGGATCCCAAAAGTGATCATCACGGATAACGGTGCGAATCTTAATAGCAGCTTGATGAGAGAGGTATGCCAACAATTCAAGATTACACACCGCAATCCACCCCATATCGTCCCAAGGCGAATGGAGCAGTCGAAGCAGCCAATAAGAATATCAAGAAGATACTGCGAAAAATGGTGGAAAGGTCCAGACAATGGCACGAGAGATTACCCTTTGCTTTGTTGGGTTACCGCACTACCGTCCGAACTTCCATAGGCACAACTCCTTATTTGTTGGTGTATGGAACTGAGGCCATAATACCAGCGGAGGTCGAAATTCCATCCCTCCGAATTGTCGCTGAAGCCGGGATTGATGATGATGAATGGGTCAAAGCTCGATTGGAACAGTTGAGCCTGATAGATGAGAAAAGATTGGCAGCAGTGTGCCATGGTCAGCTGTACCAGAAGAGAATGGCAAGAACATATAATAAGAAGGTGCGCCCCAGGAAGTTTGAAGTAGGGCAGCAGGTATTGAAGAAGATCCTCCCACATCAGGTCGAGGCAAAAGGCAAATTCGCCCCAAATTGGCAAGGGCCTTATATCGTGACCAGAGTATTGTCCAACGGTGCTTTGTGTTTGACAGATGTCGAGGGGAGATGTGTCGACATGGCTATCAATTCAGATGCAGTCAAGAGATATTATGCGTAATTTCTTTAATTATGGCAATTGTTGGTTTATTTGTTTGTATTTGGCATTTATTGGATAATGAGATGACGGAAGCAATTCTTTCTTCTATCTAAACACTTTTTAACCCTTGCTTCCCCCTTTGAGCCTTAAGTTATTCTTTCATACCCCTCTTTTGGAATCACTAATGGAAAAGACTTGAAAAAAAAGGAGAAAAAGAAAAGAGAAAGAAAATAAAAAGAAGGAAAAGAAAAAAGGGAAGAAGATAAAATCATAAGAAATACAAAACTGTGGGAACTACGTTTGACCTGATTCCTCAAAGAGGATACGTAGGCGCCTCACGGCTCGGTCATAGTATGCATCATAGCGAATATAGGATGCATAATGTACATAGTGTGCATAATAGGCACAGTATGCGTAACGCACATAGCGCAACATAAGTGTAAAAAATAAATTCCCCAAGCAAGAAAACTGGGGCAGAAGTTATGTTTTAAGTTCCAACAAAGGTTTGATTCCAAAAGTTGTAGCACATCACCCATCAAATTATTTTCATTTTTATAGCCTTTCTTTAACCCCACACCAAAACCAACATCAACGTCCAAAAGACCTCCCGATCAATGTTCAAGAGATGTCGAGTCAGGCAAATGAGGCCGAGAATAATACACCGATCCCCAACAAAGAAGAGGATCGTAAGACTGGGAATGAATTGATGGTCAAAGGAATCTCCAGAAGAGAGGGTCGTATCTACAACGCCCCGATTCCTCGAAAGAAATAAAATGAGAGAGTCTTATCGGTGAAAACCTTCACAGGCACCAAGAGGCGATGTAAGATGAAAGAAATAAAATGAGAGAGTCTTATCGGTGAAAACCTTCACAGGCACCAAGAGGCGATGTAAGATGAGGGCTATGAAATGAGAGAGTCTTATTGGTGAAAACCTTCACAGGCACCATAAGGCGCCGGGAGATGAGAGAAAAGAGAGAGTCTCATTAGTGAAAACCCCTCGAAGGGCACTATGAGGCGACAAGACAGATCAACAAAAACCGACCACATTTGCAACGAAATGGACAGTCATTTATCACCCCCAGCAAGTCAGACCATCGGGCAAATCGATTGATACAAATAGACTGGGTCGGGAATCTATGGTGCACGTCATGATCACGGGGACCAGTCATGTCCTCCAGATAAGTTCTTCTGAGTTTCTTCTCCCCACAAAATATTGGTTCAGAAAGATTTTCTCCTTCTTCCATCTTTTATTTCTTTTCCTAAAAAGTGTCTTGAAAGGATTTTTCAAAGCTTACTACCAGAAACCGGAGGGGAATTCATCCAATGCAGGATAATACAAACCGTCTTAAAGGCCGATCCCAGGCAATGCAGTGATCGTGCCCGGCAATTTTGGAGGAAGTAAGCTCATAAAGAGAGTGTTTTCGGGAGTTAAAAACAGACTCCCACAGCATGTGCTTAAAGAGAAAGCAGAAAAGGGGATTAATTGAAAGCCAATCCCCAGCAGGCTAGAGACCCCCAGCAGGCAACTCCGCCCATTAATCAATTATGGGGACATAGAGCAAGAAAAGGGGAAGAGAAAAAAATCGTTCGCCGGAAAGGCACCCTCTACCACCACGATTAAAACTGACTAAATCCTTTTGTCTGCTGCAGGAGAACAAAGAATTGATAATGGCAGCAAGACGCAACGCCAGGGAAACTACCAAAGACCGGGGCAAAAAATTTTCTGCCGATTGTCGAAAATTTTCTCGGAAGAACGGGGAAGCAATTTCAATACATTTAAGTTCTAGGTCGCCCACCAGTAAAATGCGGGAATACATTTAAGTTCTAGGTCGCCCACCAGTAAAATGCGGGAATACTTTTAAGTTCTAGGTCGCCCGCCAGTAAAATGCGGGAATACTTTTAAGTTCTAGGTCGCCCACCAGTATAATGCGGGAATACTTTTAAGTTCTAGGTCGCCCACCAGTAGAATGCGGGAATACATTTAAGTTCTAGGTCGCCCACCAGTATAATGCGGGAATACATTTAAGTTCTAGGTCGCCCACCAGTATAATGCGGGAATACATTTAAGTTCTAGGTCGCCCACCAGTATAATGCGGGAATACTTTTAAGTTCTAGGTCGCCCACCAGTATAATGCGGGAATACATTTAAGTTCTAGGTCGCCCACCAGTATAATGCGGGAATACATTTAAGTTCTAGGTCGCCCACCAGTATAATGCGGGAATACATTTAAGTTCTAGGTCGCCCACCAGTATAATGCGGGAATACATTTAAGTTCTAGGTCGCCCACCAGTATAATGCGGGAATGCATTTAAGTTCTAGGTCGCCCACCAGTAAAATGCGGGAATACATTTAAGTTCTAGGTCGCCCACCAGTATAATGCGGGAATACTTTTAAGTTCTAGGTGGCCCACCAGTAAAATGCGGGAATACTTTTAAGTTCTAGGTCGCCCACCAGTATAATGCGGGAATACATTTAAGTTCTAGGTCGCCCACCAGTATAATGCGGGAATACATTTAAGTTCTAGGTCGCCCACCAGTATAATGCGGGAATACATTTAAGTTCTAGGTCGCCCACCAGTATAATGCGGGAATACATTTAAGTTCTAGGTCGCCCACCAATATAATGCGGGAATACTTTTAAGTTCTAGGTCGCCCACCAGTATAATGCGGGAATACATTTAAGTTCTAGGTCGCCCACCAGTATAATGCGGGAATACATTTAAGTTCTAGGTCGCCCACCAGTATAATGCGGGAATACATTTAAGTTCTAGGTCGCCCACCAGTATAATGCGGGAATACATTTAAGTTCTAGGTCGCCCACCAGTATAATGCGGGAATACATTTAAGTTCTAGGTTGCCCACCAGTATAATGCGGGAATACATTTAAGTTCTAGGTCGCCCACCAGTATAATGCGGGAATACTTTTAAGTTCTAGGTCGCCCACCAGTATAATGCGGGAATACATTTAAGTTCTAGGTCGCCCACCAGTAAAATGCGGGAATACATTTAAGTTCTAGGTCGCCCACCAGTATAATGCGGGAATACTTTTAAGTTCTAGGTCGCCCACCAGTAAAATGCGGGAATACTTTTAAGTTCTAGGTCGCCCACCAGTATAATGCGGGAATACATTTAAGTTCTAGGTCGCCCACCAGTATAATGCGGGAATACATTTAAGTTCTAGGTCGCCCACCAGTATAATGCGGGAATACATTTAAGTTCTAGGTCGCCCACCAGTATAATGCGGGAATACATTTAAGTTCTAGGTCGCCCACCAGTATAATGCGGGTATACATTTAAGTTCTAGGTCGCCCACCAGTATAATGCGGGAATACTTTTAAGTTCTAGGTCGCCCACCAGTAAAATGCGGGAATACTTTTAAGTTCTAGGTCGCCCACCAGTAAAATGCGGGAATACTTTTAAGTTCTAGGTCGCCCACCAGTATAATGCGGGAATACATTTAAGTTCTAGGTCGCCCACCAGTATAATGCGGGAATACATTTAAGTTCTAGGTCGCCCACCAGTATAATGCGGGAATACATTTAAGTTCTAGGTCGCCCACCAGTATAATGCGGGAATACATTTCAGTTCTAGGTCGCCCACCAGTATAATGCGGGAATACATTTTGTCCGTTCATTCCATATTCTAGGTCGCCCACAAGTATAAATACAGGCATGTCATTACCAATAGGAGACGCACTTCCTCGGTTTAGTTTCACCATAGGAGACGCACTTCCTATGTTTAATCTTACCAATAGGAGACCCGCCTGTAGAACGGAGTTTGTTGTATGTCAAAGAAAAATAGAAATCAGGCGTCCACCTGGAGAACAAGGACAAAGAAAAGAAGAAATCAGGCGTCCACCTGGAGAACAAGGACAAAGAAAAATAGAAATCAGGCGTCCACCTGGAGAACAAGGACAAAGAAAAATAGAAATCAGGCGTCCACCTGGAGAACAAGGACAAAGAAAAGAAGAAATCAGGCGTCCACCTGGAGAACAAGGACAAAGAAAAATAGAAATCAGGCGTCCACCTGGAGAACAAGGACAAAGAAAAGAAGTAATCAGGCGTCCACCTGGAGAATAAGGACAAAGGAAGGAAGAAATCAGGCGTCCACCTGGAGAACAAGGATAAAGAAAAGAAGAAATCAGGCGTCCACCTGGAGAACAAGGATAAAAGAAATAGAAATCAGGCACCCACCTGGAGAATAAGGGAATACAATTGAAGTATTGAAGTCAAAAGCCCGCTCATATGAGAAAGGAGCACACTTAGAATCAATGAAGCAGAGGAATACAACAGGAATCCCCAGCAGGAAGCAATAAAATCCCCAGCATTCACAAAAGGCTGGTCAAAAAAGACAACAAGAAAACAAGAGGGGAAAAGAACCCAAGGTACGGAAGTGGAGAACAGATGTGGTCCGCTCAAAGAACTAGCACCTACAACTAGCAGTATCAAGGTTCAAATCTGAAGTCTGTATGAAGCACCATTCAAGACTCAAGACCAAGTTTCAGAAGACTTACAGATAGGAATCCCTGTAACTAGTAGCTGATAGGCTTAGTTAGTCTTTTTCAGTCTTCATTTTTTGTTGTAACGACAGGACCGCGGACCGGAACCTCAACGGAACGGCACCTCGATCGGCTCCTCACCTCGGTACACTTTACCTTCTCTCTCATTTCCGAACTACACGTGGCCTGATTCCTGTATAACCAAGGATATGTAGGCAGCTCAGATGCCAGGGCTCGGTCACATTCCCTCCCTTTCCTTAAGTGTAGTCCGTCCAAGTAATGGTCGGGTCAAAAACACGTCTAGTCGTTCTTTGTCGGAAAACTCTTCGTGTTTCCAGTCAAAGAGGGGCAGCTGTAAGCACGTGATTTTTGACCCTCCCCGAGGATTTTCACATTTTTTTTAGCATAAATATGAAATTGGGTCTAATATAGCCATTTTAACTATTTTACTTTATTTCGTTGCAAAAAGAAAAAAAATCACAAAATATATATATAAATTTTAGTTTATGTATTTCTCATAAACTTGAAAAATACAAAAATTGTACTTTATTTTGGTACTTTATATAAATTTGAAAATTACAAAAAAAATAATTCGATTAATGTATTGTAGTCGTTTTAATTTTGGAAAAATACAAAAAATATTACTTTATATTTTTGTCTTTATTAAAAAACGAAAATTACAAAAAAAATAGTTTTATTAATATTCTATAGTCATTTTAATTTTGAAAAATACAAAAAATATTGCTTCATATTTTATCTTAATATTTAAAAAACGAAAATTACAAAAATAGTTTTATTAATATTTTGTAGCTATTTTAAATCTTGAAAAAATATTTAAAAAGATATAGTTTTGTTTGAATACTAGTCTTATTTTTGGTAGTTATTTTGCTTACATAGGACTAGTTAAGCAACGTGTTCCTATTTCTCGGGTCCGGGCAAAAGAATAATATTCGGGTTCAAACTACCCGGTTTTAGGCCTAATTTTCGGACCTAGCCCATAATAAACCGAGTCCAGGACACATGGGGAACCCCACCACGCGTGGGGGACATAAGTCTCGAACCCCACCACGCGTGGGGCTCATTTTTCTTGACAAACCCATTACAAAACACGGACAAACATCTGGAAAAGGGGGGCTTTGGAATTTTTTTGGAGAAAATCACTGTTGATGCTTCTTCTTCCTCCTTTGAAAACCAGAAAAACCTACGAAGCCCAACCCCCTACACCCTAACGACCCCGCGTCCAAACCCACCGTCAACCTCCAGCTCCCCACCCCCCCCACGCTTCAACCACCATCCCCTCACGTCCAAAACGCCACCACCTACGTCCGGCACCCCCACGCACCAGCCCCCTCGCCGGAACATCACCAAACGCCCACCTCCTTCACAAACGCCATAACCACCACCCCAAACAGCTCCCCCCCTTCCGTCAAACAACCACTGCCTCTTCGACACCGTCCGAACGCCACCTCGTCGTCACTGCCCAAGCAGTCCACCGCGACCACTGTTCATCTTCTCCAAAAGGAGAAGAACAAAACCCTAACGCTCCCTCCATTGAAACCAGTCCGGATTCATCCATCACCACCATCGTTCCACCTCCCTCAACAACCCCAAAACCACTGTCAACCTCCAGCTCCCCCCTCGTCCTCACTGTCCAACCAACGACCAAACGACCACTCCGTTACCTTCCCGACTGTCCATAACCTGCTGCCCAGTTCCGTCGACCACCGGCGTACACCTTCCACCTCCAGCTGCCTCACCCGTCATCACCCTCCTCACCTCCAGGCCTCCATAACCCTCGACCCTACTGTCAAAAACCATCAGCTCACGTCCAGGCTCCAGCCATCGCCACCACCTCACGTCTAACACCACGTCAAACACCTCTGCCCCCTCGACCCCTTCCGCTTCATCTCTTCGCACCAATCTGCTGCGTCGAGAAAAGTCAGTAGAAGCGAGCATGGTAGGTTGTTAGCACTTTCGGGCCGAGTTTTCAGTTTTCCGTTGAGGTTGTTTTGTTCGTCGAGGTCCGGTACGTCGAGGTTGGTCGTTGAGGTCACTATAGAGGTTTGATCCAGGGCTTTATGTGTTTCTGTTTGTTCAGGTTAGTAAACCTCAAGCATTAAATAAGGAGATGTTGTGTCAAAAGTTCAAAAAATGCAATATAGAAATTGGTATGATAATTTCTTGCTTATGTTTTCACCATATGCGTTTTGTTCATTTGTGGTGTTATGTATTTTTGTTTATTTGATATCATTTAATTAAGTAGGGTTAGTTGTTCTATGACACAGTTTAACGTCAATTTGTTCGTCCTTTCCCGTGCTTAGTTCATTCGGACAAAACTAGCATTACTTGTTGTTATTACTTCCAAAACACTCATTTTGCTAGATTCCTTTTATTAAATTTGTAACGAGTTATGAGATTTTAGTTGTAAATAGGCTATAAGGTTTAGTATTGTTAAAGGCGTAAAAATGGCATCCTTTTAAAAAAAATAAAATAAAAAAAAGTAAATAAAAAACAAATAAATAAATAAACAAAAAAAAAACGAGACTAGCTTCGCCAAAAATAAAAATGTACAGATTGCGGAGCCCTCACAAAATATATGTATTAAATACTTAGATTCCGGGACGAGCCGTTTAGCAAAATTCACGGCCCTACCCAATGTAATAATGTACTAGTTGCTTTAGGCGCGCCTTTAATAATGTTATCTCCCTAAACTCGGGTGCACATGTGACCCAAATCCGAATCTCAACGAAATCGAAATGTGTCTCTAATCACGGGTATATTGATTATGGCGTGGCCCGAGATGCATTTCCACGACGTTGTAAATTCCTTTTAATAATAAATGAGATGAGCCTCGTCGAATAAAAAATATAAATTATGGGGCCCTCAGTAAATACTTGTTTTAAATTTACTTAGAATTCAGGAGGGCCGCTTAGCGAATTTCGTGGCCTTCCCAAAATAATAACACGATAGTCTCTTTAGGCGCGTGTTTAATAATCTACTTTCTTAAACTTGGGTGTGCATTTCATGCGACCCAAATCCAAATACCAAAACGTCAAATAAAATATGTTCCGGATTGTGGGTGCATTTCATGTGACGCAGTCCAAAGACATGTTTTAAGCGATGTTCACATTCTTTAAAATAATAATAACAAAGTGGTAAAAAGTTAAAATTGGCACATTGGTTCATAATTGTATTTAAAATCAGATAAATAAGCCGAATATGACAGTTGAGCGACCGTGCTAGAACCACGGAACTCGGGAATGCCTAACACCTTCTCCCGGGTTAACAGAATTCCTTATCCGGATTTCTGGTACGCAGACTGTAATATAGAGTCATTCTTTTCCTCGATTCGGGATTAAAATTGGTGACTTGGGACACCCTAAATCTCCCAAGTGGCGACTCTGAAATAAATAAACCAATCCCGTTTCGATTGTCCTTTAATTGGGAAAACTCCCTGCGCCCTCGCGGGTGCGGAAAAAGGAGGTGTGACACTGAAGGTTCGAAACCACGAACTATGTGTTCTATAATTACTATTGAGGTGACACATATGCCAAGTGACGGGCGTGTAGGCGTGCACTGTGAGAATCGCAGCCTAGATCATCCCATGGCACCGCTTAGTGATTATTTCTTACTGATATTTGTGTTGTGAATATGTGATTAAGTTAGTGAGCTGTAAATCATGCTAGTTATCATGTTAAGGCTTCACGCCGATACTGTTAAGACCCGATAGGTCATTTCTTGCTGTCATATCATTTGCTTCATTGATATTCTGTACTCAGTCATGTTCATGTATTTTATATCATGCCTCACTCTCGATTATTGTTATTTGGCACATCATATCATTTTTCGGGCTAGTATCATGACAATGTGAGCCCGTGTGTATGAGACTGGAAAGTGATGACTGAGAGCCTGATTGTAAGTGACAATTATGGGATCGGGCTGCACGCCACATCGGTTATGTCAGATATTATGATAGTGCTTGGGCTGTAGGAGCCCCTCCAGAGTTTGTAACACACCCCTAGTGAGCGCAATTGATGATATTGAGGGATGGATCTTCCCTGGACATGGATGTTGTCCGAAGTATTTATACCTGGAGATGGATCTTTTCTATAGGGCTGGAATGGCCTTCCTCGGTACTGGATGACTGCGTTCAGTATATATATATATATATATATATATATTCCGGGATGGATCTTCCCTGGACCGGATGGCCATATGCAGCACCAAGTGGTTGAGCATTCATGAGTGGAGGTACACGGGACATTGATCATACTATCTATGCATTGGTACAAAAGAGATTTTCCTGAGTTTTAACGCCGTATTGTTTAGACTGCATTCATTTACTGTTGAGTTTTTATTTGAACTGCAAGCATGTCTACTTTTCTGTACAGTTTAATAGTATTAGCCTGTTGAGGTTTGGTTCATCACTACCTGTCAGTCCATAGTTTGGACTTCTTACTTATTGAGTTGGTGTACTCACGTTACCTCCTGCACCTTGTGTGCAGATCCTGGTATCTCAGGCCACAGTAGCGGTTGCTGATCATTTCAGTTGTGGACTTTCCTTAGAGATAACGAGGTAGCTACCTGGAGATCGCAGTCCCGCCTTCTCCTTCCTTATCTTCCTCTTAGTGTATTTGTTGGCTACTCTCAGACTACGTTAGTTTTTCTTATTTCGAACAGTTGTAGTATTTTGCTCATGACTTAGTGACACCCTAGGTCGGGTATGTATTTTTCGGCTTTGTTTTACTTTTACTTTATATCTTTTATCGGATTTCAGTTGGAAATAAAATATGGATTATTTGGAAATCAGTTGGCTGGCGTAGTTTCACGATAGGCGCCATCATGGCGGGGTCGGTTTTTGGGTCGTGACATATTGGTATTAGAGCCCAGGTTACATAGGTTTCACGAGTCATGAGTAGGTTTAGTAAAGTCTGGTGGACCGGTACGGAGACGTCTGTACTTATCCTCGGGAGGTTGCAGAACCTTTAGGAAAAACTTCACATTCTTAAATTCTTGTCGTGCGAATCTGTTGATTTTGGTACTAAACTTCTATATTCTATTCTCTCATAGATGGTGAGGACACGTGCTACCGGTCAGGACAGACGGCCATCAGTACCACTAGTTGGGGCCACTAGAGGTCGATGACGTGGTCGAGGCCGTGGTAGGGCCAAAGGTGTAGCCCGTACAGCAGCTAGGGTAGCACCTGCAGATCCGCCAACCACCCCAATTCATGATCAGGCTCCAGCGGGGGATGCTCCAGCAGTACCAACTCAGGCACCAGTTGTGCCTATTATTATTCTGGGTCTCCAGGAGACCTTGGCTCAGATTCTGACCCTGTGCACCAGTCTTGCTCAGGCGGTCGCAATTATTACTACATTAGCTACTTCTCAGGTCGAAGGAGGCACTCAGACTCCCACCGCCTGTACACCCAAGCAGGTTGTTCAGGGACTGCAGACACCGGAGGCACCACTAGCCCAGCCGGTTACACCTGCTCAGATTTTGTGGTTCCAATTATGCCTGGTGACGAGCAACGTCAATTGGAGAGGTTTGGTAGGCTTCAGCCTCTGACTTTCAATGGTGCAGAGGGCGATGATGCCCAGGGTTTCTTGGACAAGTGTTAGAGGATGTTACGTACAACGAGTATTCTAGAGGCTAGTGGGGTCTCATTTACTACTTTTTCGTTTTTTGGAGCTGCCTTCACTTGGTGCAAGGCTTATGAGAGGCGTAGGCCTGTTGGTGCAGCACCCCTTACCTGGAAATAGTTCTCTACTCTCTTCCTGGAGAAGTGTGTGCCATAGTCCTGCAGAGAGGAGCTGCGTAGGCAGTTCGAGAAGTTGCGTCAGGATGATATGATTGTGATGCAGTATGAGATGAGGTTTTCTGAGTTAGCCCATCATGATGTTTGGTTGGTTCCTACAGACAGGGAAAGGATTAGGAGATTCGTGTATGGCCTCGCTTATCAGCTACGAATTCTTATGACCAGAAAAAGGGTGTCCGGTGCTTCTTTTGAGGAGGTGGTTGATATTGCCTGAGAGATAGAATTGGTTCGGCGCCAGGAGAGAGTTGAAAGGGAGGCCTCAGGGATCTGGTAGTTTTGGTAGTGTTCCTTCGGGAAGTCAGTTTTAGCACGGCAGAGGCCATCTATTTAGGCATGCTCAGCCAGCCCGTTCGAGCCACCATGGTGGGTCATCTGGCCACGGTTCTCACAGTTCACATCAGGGTCACTCATCTCTTAGTGCCCTTCCAGCTCAGAGTTCGACTCAGGCACCATCAGTTCAGGGCTCATCTATGCCTGGTTCTTCTAGTGGGAATCCCGGTGCTTGGGGCTCCCTTCAATCCCCACCGCCATTTGCCGGGAGAGGTTGCTTCGAATGTGGAGTTTTGGTTCATATTAAGAGGTTTTGTCCTCATCTTATGGGAGGTTCATCTCAGCAGAGGAGTCAGCCTTTGACTTCAGCGCCAGTTACTTCCCCACCCGCTCAGTCAGCTCGGGGTGGAGGTCAGTCGCCCTAGAGGGGGAGGTCGATCAGGTGGTGGTCAGGCCCGTTTCTATGCCCTCCCAGCTAGACCGGATGCTATTGCTTCAGATGTTGTGATTACAAGTATTGTCTCAGTCTGCCACAGAGATGCCTCTATATAATTTGATTTTGGTTTCAATTTTTCATATATGTTATCATATTTTGCTCATTACTTGAATACGCCTAGCGAGTCTCTTGTTTCATCTGTTCATGTATCTACTCGGTGGGTAATACTATTATTGTGGACCATGTATATCGGTCGTGTGTGGTGACTATTGGGGGTTTAGATACCCGAGTGGATCTCTTGTTGCTTAGTATGGTTGATTTTGATGTGATATTGGGCATGGATTGGTTATTTCCATGTCATGCTATTTTGGACTCTCATGATAAGACAATGACATTGGCTATGCCGGGGCTGCCACAGATTGAGTGGCAAGGTTCGACAGATTATGTTCCCAGTAGAGTGATTTCATTTTTGAAGGCCCAACGGATGGTTAGGAAGTGTTGTCTTTTTTATCTGGCCTTCGTGAGGGATGTTAGTACAGAGACTCCTACCATTGATTTAGTTGCCGTAGTGAGAGACATTTTGGATGTGTTTTCTGCAGACCTGCCGTGCATGCCACCAGACATGGATATTGATTTAGTGTCGGGAACTCAGCCCATTTCTATTTCACCGTATCGTATGGCACCGACGGAGTTGAAGGAGCAACTTCAGGAACTCCTTGATAAGGGGTTTATTCGGCCTAGTGTGTCGCCGTGGGGTGCGTCTATTCTATTTGTGAAGAAGAAGATGACACTATGAGGATGTACATTGATTACAGGCAGTTAAACAAGGCCACAATCAACAACAAGTATCCTTTGCCTCGTATTGATGATTTATTTGACCAGCTTCAGGGAGCGAGGGTGTTCTCCAAGATTGATCTCCGTTCAGGTTATCACCAGTTGAAGATCAGGGACTCGGACATTCTTAAGACAACTTTCAGGACCCGATATGGTCATTATGAGTTACTTGTGATGTCTTTTGGGCTGACCAAAGCCCCAGCAGCATTCATGCACTTGATGAACAACGTGTTTCGGCCTTATCTCGACTCATTTGTCATTGTATTCATTGATTATATTTTGGTGTACTCGTATAGTCAGGAGGAGCACGCGGAGCATTTGAGAGTTATGTTGCAGCGGTTGAGGGAGGAGAAGCTTTATGCAAAGTTTTCCAAGTGTGAGTTTTGGCTCAGTTCAATGGCTTTCTTGGGGAACGTGGTGTCTAGTGAGGGTATTTAGGTTGATCAGAAGAAGATAGAGGTGGTTCAGAGGTGGCCCAGACCGTCCTTAGCCATAGAATTCCTAGCTTTCTTGGTTTGGCGGGCTATTACCGTCGGTTAGTTTAGGGATTTTCATATATAGCATCACCGTTGACCAAATTGACTCAAAAGGGTGCTCCTTTCATATGGTCAGATAAGTATGAGACGAGCTTTCAGAAGCTCAAGACTGCCTTGACCACAACTCCAGTGTTAGTTTTGCCATCAGCTTCAGGTGCATATACAGTGTATTGTGATGCTTCGAGAGTTGGTATTGGGTATGTGTTAATGTAGGAGGGAAGAGTGATTGCTTATGCTTCTCGTCAGTTGAAGCCCCATGAAAAGAACTACCCTATTCATGATCTAGAGCTGGCTACCATTGTTCACGTGTTGAAGATTTGGACGCATTATCTTTATGGTGTGTCTTGTGTGGTGTTTACTGATCATCGTAGCCTCCAACACTTATTCAAGCAGAAGGATCTCAATTTGAGGTAGCAAAGATGGTTGGAGCTGCTAAAGGATAATGATATCACTATCTTGTACTATCCGGGGAAGGCCAATGTAATGGCCGATGCCTTGAGTAGGAAGGCGGTGAGTATGGGCAGTTTGGCATATATTCCTGTTGGGGAGAGACCTCTAGCAGTTGATGTCCAGGCCCTGGCCAATCGATTTGTGAGGTTCAATATTTCGGAGCCCAGTCGGGTCTTAGCTTGTGTGGTTTCTCGGTCTTCCTTGTTTGATCGCATCAGAGAGCGCCAATATGATGATCCTCATTTGCTTGTCCTTAAGGACAGAGTTTAGCACGATGATGCCAGAGATGTGACTATTGATGATGATGGAGTATTGAGGATGCAATGCCGCATATGTGTGCCCAATGTAGACGGGCTTTAGGAATTGTATCAGGATTTGAGACAACACCATTGGTGGAGAAGGATGAAGAAGGATATTGTGGGATTTGTAGCTCGGTGTCTCAATTATCAACATGTGAAATATGAGCATCAAAGACCGGACGGCTTGCTTCACCATATAGATATTCCAGAATGGAAGTAGGAGCGGATCACCATGGACTTTGTAGTTGGGATCCTACGGACTTTGAAGAAGTTTGATGCTATTTAGGTGATTGTGGATTGGCTGACCAAGTACACGCACTTCATTCCTGTTTGTACTACCTATTCTTCAGAGCGGTTAGTAGAGATTTATATTCGAGAGATTGTTCGCTTCCATGGCATTCTAGTTTCCATCATTTCAGATAGAGGTACTCAGTTTACTTCATAGTTTTGGAGAGCCGTGTAACGAGAGTTGGGTACTCAGGTTGAGTTGAACACAACTTTTCACCCTCAGACGAACGGGCAGTCCGAGCGAACTATTCAGATGTTGGAGGATATGTTGGGCGCTTGTGTCATTGAATTTGGGGGTTCATGGGATCAGTTTCTACCGCTTGCAAAGTTCGCATATAACAACAGTTATCAGTCGAGTATTCAGATGGCTCCATATGAGGCTTTATATGGGAGATGGTGTAGATCTCCAATTGGTTGGTTTGAGTCGGTTGAGGCTAGGCTTTTGGGTACAGACTTGGTGCAGGATGCTTTGGACAAGGTGAAGGTGATTCAGGAGCGGCTTCGTACCACGCAGTCAAGACAAAAGAGTTATGCTGATAGGAAGGTTCGTGATGTGTCCTACATGGTTGGGGAGAAGGTTCTATTAAAGTTTTCACCCATGAAGGGGGTTATGAAATTTGGGAAGAAGGGTAAATTGAGTCCTCGATTCATTGGGCCTTTTGAGTTGCTTTGGAGGATTGAGGAGGTGGCTTATGAACTTGCTTTGCCACCCAGCTTATCGAGTGTGCATTCAGTGTTTAATATTTCTATGCTCCGGAAGTATATTGGCGATCCGTCTCATGTTTTAGATTTCAGCACGGCTCAGTTAGACGGTGATTTGACTTATGATGTGGAGTCAGTGGATATTTTGGAGCACCAGGTTCGAAAGTTGAGATCAAAGGATATAGCTTCAGTGAAAGTGCAGTGGAGAGGTCGGCCCATGGAGGAGGCTACCTGGGATACCGAGCGGGAGATGCGGAGAAGATATCCACAACTATTTGAGGCTTCAGGCATGTTTCTTGACTCGTTCGAGGACGAACATTTGTTTAAGAGGGGGAGGATGTAACGACCTGGCCGGTCATTTTATGAATTTCAGCCTTGTTTCCCTTATTTCTGCTTCTTTATGTCTTGTTCAACTGTATTATGTGGTATTGGGTTGGTTGGTTTGGGTTCAGAGTGGTTTTGGAGAGGTATGAGACACTTAGTCTCTTTTGAGTAAGCTTAAGTTGGAAAAATCAACTGGATGTTGACTTATATAAAAAAGGTCTCGAATGTGAATTATTATAGATCGGATAGCTTCTTTAGGTGATTTGGGACTTAGGAGCATGATCGGAATGCATTTGGGAGGTCCGTGGAAGATTTAGGCTTGAATTGGCGAAATTAGAAATTTGGCATTTTACGGTCGGCAGTGGAAATTTTGATATCAGGGTCGGAATAGAATTCCGGAAGTTGGAGTAGGTCCGTTGTATCATTTGTGACGTGTGTGAAAAATTTCAGATCATTCGGATGGGGTTTGATAGGTTTTTGCATCATTTGAGGAATTTGGAAGTTTGAAAATCCTTAGGCTTGAATCCGGGGGTGATTTGATGTTTTGGTTTTGTTTTGAGTGTTCCGAAGGTTGAAACAAGTTTGAATGATTTTATGGGAAGCGTTGGCATGTTTGGTTGAGGTCCCGAGGGCCTCGTGTGAATTTTAGGTGGTTAACGGATCATTTTGGACTGGAAAGGTAGCAGATTTTCTGGTATTTTGTTGCAGAGATTTGTTCTTCGCGCTTGCGAGAGGGCTCTAGCGTTCGCGAAGGGATGTTGAGTGAGGCAGGTGAGTTGCTCTTCACATTAGCGATTTTGGTCCCGTGTTCGCGAAGGGTGAGGCAGAGTGTGCATCACGAACACGTGAGTGGAGTCACGTTCGCGAAGATGAGTGAGGCAGTTGGGGACCCCAGGTCCTTGGTCTTCGCATTCGCGAGGTAAGGTTCGCATTTGTGAAGGTCTAAGCTAGCGAAGCATCGCGTTCGAGTGGCAGAGTTTGCATTTGCAAAAAGTAAAGCGGAGAGGCAGTATGGTTTGGTCTATGGAAACGCGAGAAGGCGGTCGCGCTTGCATTCGTGAAGAAGGGCGCACCTGGGCAGAATCTTTAAGTTCAAAAACGAGGGTTTAGTTCATATTTTTAAAAACTCATTAGAGAGCTTGAGAGAAGGTGAATTTAGAGAGGATTTTCAGAGGAGCGATTGAGTAAGTGTTCTTCACTTGTTTTGGGTTAAACTCTATAATTATGTTTTGATTCTTATCATTTAATTTGAGAATTTGGGGTAAAAATTGGGGAAAATGGAAGAAAATTGGAGAATGGATTTTTGGGATTTGGATGACCTTTGATGTCGAATTTTGATGAATTTGATATAGGTAGACTCGTGAACGAATGGGTTTTCCTGTTTTATGATTTTTATTGGATTCCGAGACGAGGGCCCGGGGATCGGGTTTGGCTAATTTCAGGATTTTTGAGTTAATTTGATAATTTCCGTATAGGTTTCATTCCTTTAGCATATATTGATGACAATATACTGATTTTGGTTAGATTCGGGGCATTTGGAGGCCGAATCGATAGGCAAAGGCATCACAGGCTAGAGTTTGGCTTGATTTGAGGTAGGTAATGCTTCCAAACTTGGTTGTGAGGGTTCAAAACCCCGAACTATATATTTTGTGATTACTATTGAGGTGATGCATAAGCCAAGTAACGGGCGTGTGGGCATGCACCGTGAGAATCGCTGCCTGGATCATCCCATGGCACCGCTTAGTGATTATTTCTTACTGATATCTGTGTTGTGAATATGTAATTAAGTTAGTGAGCTGTAAATCATGCTAGTTATCATTTTAAGGCTTCACACCGATACTGTTGAGACCTGAGAGGTCGCTTTTTGCTGTCATATTATTTGCTTCTTTGATATTTTGTACTCACTCTTGTTCATGCATTTTATATCATGCCTTAGTATCGATTTTGGCACATCATATCATTGTTTGGGCTAGTATCATGACATTGTAAGACCATGTGTGTGAGACTGGAGAGTGATGACTGAGTGAGGCCGAGAGCCTGATTGTGAGTGACAGTTATGGGATTGGGCTGCACGCCGCAGCGATTATGTCAATGATTATGATAGCGCTTGGGCTGTAGGAGCCCTTCCGGAGTCTGTAACACACCCTAGTGAGCGCAATTGATGATATTGAGGGATGGATCTTCCCTGGACATGGATCTTGTCCGAAGTATTTATACCTGGAGATGGATCTTCTCTATAGGGATGGAATGGCCTTCCTCGGTACTGGATGACTTCGGTTAGTGATATATATATATATTCCGGGATGGATCTTCCCTGGGCCGGATGGCCATATACAGCACTGTGTGGTTGAGAACTTATGAGTGGAGGTACATGAAATATTGATCTTGCTATCTGTGCATTGGTACATAGGAATTTTCCTGAGTTTTATACACCGTACTATTCATACTGCATTCATTTACTATTGAGTTTTTATTTGAATTGTAAGCATGTCTACTTTTCTGTACAGTTTAATGGTATTACCGGTTGAGGTTTGGTTCGTCACTACCTGTCAATCCATAGTTTGGACTTGTTACTTACTTAGTTGGTGTACTCACGTTACCCCCTGCACCTTGTGTGCAGATCCAGGTATCTCGGGTCAGAGTAGCGGTTGCTGATCATTTCAGTCGTGGACTTTCCTTGGAGATAGCGAGGTAGCTGCCTGGCGATCGCAGTCCCGCCTTCTCCTTTCTTATCTTCCTCTTAGTGTATCTGTTGGCTACTTTCAGACTATGTTAGTCTTGCTTATTTCAAACAGTTGTAGTGTTTTGCTCATTACTTATTGACACCCGAGGTCGGGCTTGTATTTTTCCGCTTTGTTTGACTTTTACTTTATATCTTTTATCGGATTTCAGTTGGAAACATGGTTTTACTTAACTTTTAAATGAAATATGGATTATTTGGAAATCAGTTGACTGACCTAGTTTCATGGTAGGTGCCATCACGACCGGGTCAGTTTTTGGATTGTGACAGTTTCTAATATATTTATTTTCTATGGATGGGAAAGAGAATGACCTCACACATCTAATGCCTTCGATAGTTGTAATATGTACTTTTCAAGCTTACTACGAGAGAATAACTAGAATTAGCACATGTTTTTTTCTCAAGTTTTAAAATACATTTTTTACAATGTAGTCTACTACTATATTCGTTTAATATATGTACTTTCTATAAACATCAGTTTGCTTAAAATACCAATACATATTTAAAATATTTATTTAAGGATCTTTTCCTCGTTTTTTTCTGAATGCCTATTTAATGATTGCAGACACATTTCTTTCAAATCATCCATTGACATATAATTGCAGAAACATATAACTTTAATCTGTGCCCATTAACTTATATTTATTTTCTCCATTTACTTTGTCACCGTCCTCCTGTTGTTGGATCTCAACTGCTCCACAGGGTGTGACATTTATAACGAGGAAAGGACCAGTCCAATGAGATTTGAACTTTCCTGGAAAAAGTTTTAATCTACTATTATATAGAAGCACCAAATCTCCAATCTTGAACTCTTTTCTCTTAATCAGATTGTCAAGCCATTTTTTTTTGGTTTTTCTTTGAAAATTCTTGCATCCTCATATGTCTTCATTCTCAACTCATCTAGCTCATTCACCTGTACAAACATGTTCTTTGCGGTATCAGTTAGTCTACAATTTAATACTTTTAGTGGCAAGACTTTATGTTCAAGCTCAACCGGTAAATGACAAGCTTTTCCAAAGCCTAATCTGTATGGGAATGTACGAATTGACGTTTTAAACGCAGTTTGATATGCCCATAATGCATCATCTTATTTTAAAGTCCAATATTTACGAGAAAAATTCCAATCATCTTTTCAAGTATTCTTTTTAATTCACAGTAGAATCTTCAACTTGTCTTTGTGTTTGAGCATGATATGGTGTACCTGTTTTATTAGTTACACCATATTTTTCTAGTAACAAGAAAAATTGCTTGTTTATGAAGGTGGGTTCCTTGATCACTAATAATGACTCGGGGTGCGTCAAATCTGATAAAAATATTTTTCTTAGAAATTCACATACCGTTCGAGCATCATTGTTCCTTGTAGGAATGACTTCAACCCATCTTGATACGTAATCTACCGCCACAAAAATGTATTCATTAGAATAGGACAAAGGAAAAGGACCTAAGAAGTCTATTTCCCAAATGTCGACTATTTCACAAACTTGTATTAACTGCAAAGGCATCTCATCTCTCCTCGTGACGTTACCTGTTCTTTGGAATCTATCACAAGTTGCAACATACGTTCTAGCATCTTTTAAAAGTATAGTCCAAAAGAATCTCGCATCTAACACTTTAAAGGCGATTCTGTTTACTACGTAATGACCTCCTACAACTCCGTCATGGAAATGATATAGAATGTTGTTCATTTCTTCTTTAGGTACGCATTTTCTAATGATATTATTTGCACAAATTTTAAGCAAGTAAGTCTCATTCCATAGATAATAATTAGCATCAGATATAAGTTTTTTCCTTTGCTGGTAAGAGAGATCTTGGAGTGTCCATTTTCTAACCAAGTAATTCGCAATATCTGTAAACCAGGGTGGTTAAGTCACAAATGAGTTGAATGAAAATATGTGTTCATCAAGAAACTCTTCTTTTATATCACAGATTCAAGGGGAGGATTTTCTTATCTAGACAAATGGCCAGCTACCTGATTTCCTGTTCCCTTTTTATCTTTATCTCAAGGTAAAATTCTTGAAGAAATAAAATCCATCTTAACAATCTAGGTTTAGCATCTTTTTTGCTAAAAGTTATTTTAAAGCTCCATGATCAGTAAAATTAGTGACCGTTGTTCCTATCAAATAGGAATGAAATTTATCAAATACAAATACTACCGCCAATAACTCTTTTTCTATAGTGGCATAATTCAGCTGAGCCTCATTCAATGTCCTACTGGTATAGTAAATGGGACGAAAAATTGAATCCTTTCTTTGGCCAAAAACAACTTCAACTACTGTATCACTAGCATTACACATGACCTCAAAAGATCGGTTCCAATCAGGAGACACAACTATAGGTGCATTTAATAATTTTTTATTAAAAGTGACGAAAGCATTTATGCAATCACTTGAAAAATCAAACTTAATATCTTTCATCAAACGGTTACTAAGCGGTTTCGAAATCTTTGAAAAGTATTTTATAAACCATCTGCAAAAACCTGCATGACCAAGAAAACTTCTAATTCCTTTAAAAATTATAGGAGGGGGTAACCCTACTATTAGATCAGTTTTCTTCTTATCAACTTCTATTCTTTTAGCAGTAATTTTATGTCGTGAAACAATTCCCTCCAACCATAAAATGGCATTTTTCCAATTAAGAATTAAGTTTGTCTCTTCACATCTCTTAAGACTAAAATCAAACGGTGAAGAAAATACTCAAATGTTTTGCCAAAAAGTGTGAAATCATCCATAAAAATCTCCAGAAATATTTCAGTCATGTTAGAAAAAATTACTGACATGGAATGTTGAAATGTATTAGGGGAGTTACATAGAGCAAATGACATTCTTCTGTAGGCATATGTTCCATGATAACATGTAAAAGGTGTCTTATCCTGATCTTCGGGTGTAATTGGTATCTAGTTATATCCTGAATAACCATCAAGAAAACAATAAAAACCATAGCCTGCAATTCTTTCCAACATTTGATCAATAAATGGCAAAGGAAAATGATCTTTTCTAGTAACATTATTGAGACGTCTTTAATCAATGCAGACTCTCCATCCTGTGATTATCCTAGTAGGTATGAGCTCATTATTTTCATTTTTTATAACTGCCATAACTTCTTTCTTTGGCACTACCTGGACTGGACTTACTCAAGGGCTGTCGGAAATGGGATAAATGATACCTGCCACCAACAACCTCACAATCTCCTTTTTTACCACTTCTTGCATTGTTGGATTCATCCTTCTTCGGGGCTGGACTATTGTCTTGTAGCTATCTTCCATGAGGATTCTGTGCGTACAAATAGCTGAACTAATTCCTTTGATATCTGCTACAGTCCAACCTAAAGCTCTTTTGTGAGCTTTCAATACTTCATTAATTTTTCTTCTTGTTCTGCAGTCAAAGAAGATAAAAAATCAATGGAAATAATTCTTGCTCAAGATGAACATATTTTATATGGGAAGGGAGAAATTTTTGTTCAATTTTTGGTTGAACTTCTTCTGATTGTATCTACATGTCCTTGGTGTCTATTTCCAATATTTCAACTTCACTCTTGATTATAGGATCATCAACTTGTGTTGCACCTGATTTGGCCAAACATCTTTCCATTGAGTCTAAAATTAATTGATCATCTTTGAATTCATCTGCAAGATAAATAATCACGTCAATTGAAAAGCAGAAAGATGATATCTCATGTCACGACCCGATCCCCGAACCCGGTCGTGATGGCGCCTCTCGTGAAGACAAGGCCAGCCAGACCAAAACGGAACACCACTTTTAAACAGTTAATCATCATAAACAGTAATAACATATAATATAATGCTCATAAATTGCGGAATTTAACGATAATAACAGCTGGAACCATCCCCACACAGCCCAAACCGGGGTGTCACAAGTCATGAGCTACTACAGAATCTACTATAGGTCTAAAAAGTACGGAATCTGATACAATAGTTTGAAGAAAACATAAATGATAGAGGATAAGAGAGTAAAGGGGCTGCGAACGTCAACAACTACCTCGTAACTCCAAATCACTGCCTAGCCTGGAAGGAATCAGCGCTCAGGTGCGGACTCTGCTATACCTGAATCTGTACACATGGTGCAGGGAGTAATGTGAGTACTCCGACTCAGTGAGTAATAATTACAAATAATGGCTGAAAGTATGAAAACACGTAAAGGCACAAAGCAATTCCATATCAAGCAGTAAAATCACTTAAAGCAGTAAATCAGTGAAGAAATCAAATGATATTCCTTTTTAAAACAAGTAAAACAGGTAATTTAACAAGTAATTAACAAGTAGAAATCCACCCCTCGGGCACAGTATAAATCGCTCAGCATAGTATCAGCCCCTCGGGCTCACTCTCAGTACAGTATCAGCCCCTCGGGCTACCTCACAATCACTTAGCATAATGGTCAGCCATTGTTACCTGACCAAATTGCATCAAACAGTGTCATTGTTACCACTGTTTCAAATCACATGGGTACCCGTGCTCACTGTGGGTGTGCAGACTTCGGAGGGGCCCCCTTACGGCCCAAGCGCTATATCAAGCCACCTCGTGGCATCATCACTCAACATATCCTCACATCACTCAAGCCACCACGTGGCATATAAAGTATCTCAGGCCCTCGGCCTCATATCACTCAGCATATCCTCACATATGGCCCTCGGCCTCACTCAGTCCAGAAATCATCATAAGCCCCTTGGGCATTAGTAAAACAGTAGTTCTCAGCCTAAAACATGATGTAGAAATATCATTTAAGTTTCAAATCTGAGTAAAAGTGGCTGAGTTTGTAAAACAGTAGATATCAACAGGACTGAGTTCAAATAATAAGTCAAGCAGTAAGGAAACAGTGATAAAAATCTTCGAAGGGTCCAAATAGTTGGCACGAAGCCCAATTATGGCAATCAGCCCAAATCATGATGGTAACAAATGAATTTCAGTCAAATATTCGGTAAAATCATCAATCGGGATGGACCAAGTCACAATCCTCAGTAGTGAAAACCCCACGCTCATCATCCAGTGCGTATCTTGCCTCAATATAGCACTACGCCGTGCAATCCGGGGTTTCAAACCCTCAGAACATCATTTACAACCATTACTCACCTCAAACTAGCTAATCTCTAGCTCACGACGCCTTTGCCCCTTGAATTGGCCTCCACGCGCGTCGTCTATCCAAAATCAGAACGAATACGTCACAATATGCTAAGGGAACAAAGCCCAAGCGAAAACATTTGAAAAATATCAAAAATCTCGAAATTAGCAAAACCCGATCCCCGGGCCCACGTCTCGGAATTGGGTAAAATTTACATTTTCAGAATCCTCATACCCTCATGAGTCTAACCATACCAAAATTATCCAATTTCGATACCATTTGGTCCTTCAAATCATTATTTTACAGTTTTGAAAGGTTCCACAATTTTTTTCCCAAATTCCATCTCAAATCATGAATTCAGTGATAGATTCATGTACTCTAACCAAATCTGAGTTAGAATCACTTACCCCGACCAATTTCTTGAAAAAACCTTCGAAAAATCGCCAAAACTCGAGCTCTCTAGGTCAAAATATCAAATAAAACCCAAAACCTCATATTTATAGAGTACCCCTCGGATTCTAACACCGCTGACCGCACAAAAATGACCGCGGTCCGCGCAAAACCAGCAGGGTCCGAGCAAAAACGACCGCGGCCGCGCAGGTCTTGCTTTGCAGGGACAATCTTTAGTATGTTAGCCATAACTTTCGCTATAGATGTCCAAATTGCAGTATCTTTATATTTTTGGAAACTAGACACGAAGGGATACAACTTTTGTTTTTGAATCACCTCAAAATTCCTTGTGGATCAAAAGATATGAGCTTCCGAAGTAGGACCATCAACCTGCAGTCTTCACGACCGCGGCCGCGGCCACTTTGACGCGGCCAGCACTAGGCCAACGCGCCCAGCGCGATAAGGAGCGCGGTCCGCGCCAAAACTGCTGCTCCCTCCACTTTTCTAAGTTCCGGGGTGTCCGTACTCGCTCAGAACTCACCCGAAACACACCCGAGGCCCCCGGGACCTCAACCAAAAGCACCAACGCATCCTAAACATTATTCAACCTCGTTCCAATCATCAAAACACCTCGAGTAACACCAAAATCATCAAATCACATCGAATTCAAGTCTATGAATCTCAAGAACTTCCAAATTCCATTTTTGATAAAAAATCCAACCAAACCACGTTCGAATGACCTCAAATTTTGCAGACAAGTCCAAAATGACATAAAGAATCTATAGAAACTCTCGGAATTCCATTCTGACCCTCGGATCAAAATCTCACCTATCAACCGGAATTCGCCAAAATATTAACTTCGCCAATTCAAGCCTAATTCTACACTGTACCTCCAAAACCACTTCCGATCACTCTCCTAAGTCAAAAATCACCTCCCGAAGCTAACCGAACCATCGGAACTCACATTCGAACCCTCTAACACATAAGTCAACATCCGGTTGACTTTTCCAACTTAAGCCTTCTTAAAAGAGACTAAGTGTCTCATTTCTTACCAAATCCTCTCTGAACTCGAACTAGTCATCTCGATCCCATAAAATACGAATAACGAAGCATAAAGAAGCTGAAATGGGGGAAATAGAGAGGTAACTCATGAGACGACTGGCCGGGTCGTCACATCTCATCTCCTGAAAACCTTAGTGTCACGACCCAAAACCCACAAGCCGTGATAGAATCTAACCCAACTGACTAGGTAAGCTAGAAGTCACATGATAACAATGAAAATGGAATAACATGATCTAATTACTCGATATCGGAAGAATATCATAAAGTATCTGAGAATAAACCATAATGTAGCTACAACCAAGTCCAAAATCTGGTGTCAATGAATAATCGACACTACTGAATAACAAGATACAAGAAAAATACTTTAATACAACCGTCTGAATAAAAGAGCAATAAAAATAGAGATAACAAAAAGAGAACTTCAAGGAATGCGGACAATATGGCAGCTACCTCGTCTTCTACGATGACCTGATAGGTCATTTTGATTTTTAACCTTTATTTCTATGTTCCAAGATATTGATTAGCTCTGTTTATCATTTCTCGATTTACGTGCACAGTCTGTGACTTGTTCAGAAAAGTTTTTATATGAAAAATTGAAGGAAGTGTGAATTTTTGTCTTAAAAATAATTTGAGTTGGCTACGGTCAATATTTTATGTAAATGGACCAGTATTAGTATTTTGATAGTCATAGTAGGTCCGTACTGTAATTTGGGACTTGTGCGTATGCCCGAAATTAAATTCGGAAGTTCCTAACTTAATGTGATTTGTTGAAATCTAATAATCTGAAGGTTTAAAGAATTTCGAAGATTGATCATTGGTTGACTTTATAGCTACAATGTTTTGATTTCGGTTCCGGGACTTGGTATAGGTTCATTTTACTATTATTGACTTGTCTGAATAATTTAGTTCAAAACGGAATTTATTTGACATGATTCATACGCTCAGTTGTAAATTTGAATGTTCTTAAGTTTCTTTGAAAAGTTCATGCATTTTGATGTTTGATTCATAGTTTTAGGTGTTATTTTGGTGTTTTGATTGTGCGAGTGAGTTTTTATGATGTTATTACACTTGTTTTAATATTTGGTTTGGAACCCGAGGGGCTCGGGTGAGTTTTAGATAGGCTACGGGTCAATTTTAGACCTAGAGGTTGCAACTTTAGCTGTTTTTATGATATCTGGTGTGTTGTTCTTCGTGATCGCAACGGGCAACTTGGGATGGGGGTGGATTTCTTCATCACCAACGTGAAGAACTGGAGGGGTTACCCTTCGACCAGCCTTTCGCGAATGCATAAGGTTGGGGGGGAGGGGCTGGGGAGGAACTTTGTTGTTACTGTACGCGAACGTGAGTCTTGACTCACGAACGCGAAGGCTGGGGGGGGGGGGGGGTGTGAAGCCTTAATGCATGAGGTACATCATGAATGCGTAGGCCATTTTGTTTGTTGTGCATCGCAAACGCGTCAGGCCCTTCGTGAACGCGAAGAAGGGCTGACGTCTAGTGACTTAAATATCCCAAAGTTGCGATTTAACCCATTTTTCACTATTTCCAAGTTTGAGTTCGGCCTAGAGGCGATTATAAAGAGAATTTTCATGCCAACTTCATAGTTTAGTAGATTTTAACTTGTTTTCTTCCATTTTCACAAACATCCATTTATTTAACCTTTAATCAATGCTTTTTTGTGGTAGAAATTAGGGACATAGGTAGAAATTGAGGATTTTGAGAAATTGAGATTTATACCTCAAATTGAGACCGAATTTCGAAACTAATCACATAATCGGGCTCGAGGATGAATGGGTTACCGAATTTTTGTCCAAATCTTGAGTTTTGACCAATCGAGCCCGGGGTTGACTTTTGTTGACTTTTTCCAAAATCATTAAAGATTGAATCTTTTTCACCCGTGTGTAGTTTCTAAAGATTATTTTGAATTTTTTGAACTATATTATGTTAGATTTGATTGGTTTGAAGGATAATTCTAGAGGAAATGCCCCGGTTGAGCTTTGACTTGAGGGAATTAGGAATTTTTGAACTAAGTGTTGTGCGGAATATGTGAGACAACATATATGCAAGGTGTTGAGTGTATATACGCCATCAAGATATTTGTGCCCATGTTTCTCACTATTTCATGAATTATCTTATTTCATACCTTAATTTTTACATGCTTTATTTGACTTATATGTCGTAATTGTTATTTGTCATTTAATTATTCTTATATTAAATTGTTCGTCCCTTCCATGACTCCGTGCTCACCCCTTGATTGTCACATGATTTATTTGTCCTATATTTTTGTAATATTTGTTGCATTATACGATGTAATTTCATTTGCGTGAGCCGTTGAGTTTGTTAGACGCCGATGAACTTATAAAGTAGAAACTTCTAATTTTAAAGATTCTTGATTATTATGTGGTTCTTTATTGCCTTGTACTTTTACTCTTTAATATAGAAATTCTCGTAAATTGAGTTATTGGATTTTTTATGTTAATTGAAATTATTTGGGGATCGGATTGCACTCCGCAACGAAAATTGAAAGATAATGAATTGAAATGGTAGAATAAGGGCGGATACTTGATGTTGATAAATGATGATATGGCGGGATTGGGTTGCGTGCCACAACAGATTGTATATGTGGTACTTGATATTGATAAAGGATGATACTATGAGATCGGGTTGCGCGCCGCAGTGGATTGTGTGTGTTATACTTGTTTTGATTGTTGTGTTGGCTTTGGCATTTTTATATGAGATTACGAAACTTTTTTTTTGGGCTCTATGTTGATGTTTGAGTTCTCTTTCACAACTTAATTTCTTTACTTTCATTTCCTGTATGTCCTTTCCTGTTATTATTATGATTGCTTATAGGTTAATGTAAGTGACCCGCCTTAGCCTCGTTACTACTTCATCGAGGTTAGGCTCGGCACTTATAAAGTACATGGGGTCGGTTGTACTCATACTAAACTCTGCACTTCTTGTGGGGATATCGGAGTTAGTCCGAGCAGCGTTCAATAGCTTTGGCTCGGATTAAGTCGTTGATGGAGACTTGAGGTACAACGGTATAACGTCCGCAACCCATAAGTCCCCTTACCTCCTATCTTTACTATTTTATTGAGTTTTAATACAGTGTATTTTGTTTAGACCATGTTTGTAGCACTATAGATGTTCATGCACCCGTGACTCCTAGTTCTAGGTTATGTTTAGACTTTGCTATTTGGTTTTATTTTACTCTACTTTGGACTTATATCGTTATCATTGTTAATATCTTGTCAAAATCAGCAAATTTTCTGTTCCACGACGGCTTGCCTAGCAAGTTGATGTTAGGCACAATCATGACCCCGAGGTAGGGATTCCAGTTCGTGACATAGCCTCCCAAAAGCTGGAAACAACTCAAGTCTGAAAATCACCTCAACCGGATGTATATAGATCTGCACACGAAGTGCAGAGTGTAGTATGAGTACAACTAACCCCATGTACTCAATAAGTAACAAAACTAACCTTGGGCTGAAAGCAGTGACGAGCTCAAAACAATAGTCAAATTCACATACCAATAATCGATAACAATTCAAAATATAAAGGATAAACCATAGAAACAGTAGCTCAGTAAAATCATGTTCAACTTGTTCACATTTTTGAAATTTAGACATGCTTTCAAGTATAGCAGTTAAAGCTCAACAAAGATAAAGCAGGTGAATTATCAGTAGCATGAGGAAAGTTCATCTCTATTTCTACATGTCAAGTATACATGTCAATCAACAGTATCACAATGGATCCATAAAAATATTTACATTTTAGCAATGTACGGGTTCCTGGCATAACTGCCCATTATCAAGCACAAAAATAAGATATTGTGCCTGCACCCACTGCTAGAATGTCAGACTCCAGAGGAGCGAATCTTTTCCAAGCTATTATCATAATCGTTAAGCCTAGTAGTGAGGCCTGGGGAAAGCGTTGCCCCAAAACAATAACACTTGGCCAATATGGACCTGGCATATGCGTCACCTCAAAATCAATACCAAATCGTCTCTATGGCCCAAAATCTATCATTTACCGTTCATGTCTCAGATAAACACATCTCAAAATACTCAATTAATAATGTTACTCTTAAATGGTATCAACAACATGTGAGGAATTACTTAAGAAGTATTGAGACAGAGATATCATACACAGATATAATGTCATGACTGAGAACATGTGTGCAAATAAGACGCATAACTCAGAAACAACAAGAATAACCCTATCAAGTCTCAAACAGTTAGCACTTAGCCTAGACATGATGTCTAACATGTATCACAATTCAAATAACTAAACAAGCAGTGGAAACGTGGTGATAACAAGATAAGATAGCTAAACAAGCCCGATAATATCCTAATGGCCGCCCCAAACCATGAATACACTGGTGCGTGGACACACGCCTATCACCTAGCGCGTACGTCACCCCAATATCTTTCATATAACATAGTTCTCAGCGTTAAATACTCTAGAATCCAAGTTTAGATGTGTTACTTACCTCAAAACGTGCAAATTAATACTCCAACAAGTCCATACCATGCGTATCGACCTCCAAATAACTCGAATCTAGTCACAAACAACTCAGTATCAACAAATAATGCCGTAAAAACAACTTCAAATAATAAAGTTTGATATTATCAAAATCAAAAAGTCAATCCGGGCCCGCACCTCGAAATCTGATAAAATTCACAAATTCTGAACACCTATTCGATTACGCGAAGCATAAGCAATCACCCTACCCTCATGCATCAACACACACCCGATGACAATCCGCAAAGAATCACAATAAACTGTATATGAAGCCGATGTTGATGGAAAAAACAGAACTGGAGTTGTGGTCGAGGAAGTCTTGAGCTTCTAAAAGCTCTCCTTACACTTATAAGACCACCTGAATGGGGAACCCTTCTGGGTCAATCTAGCTAAAGGTACATCAATCTCTATAGCTGATGACGGCCTAGGCCAACTCTGAACTACCTCAATCTTCTTCGAATATACCTTGATCCCCTCACTGGACACCACGTGCCCCAAGAACGCCACAAAATCAAGCCAAAACTCACACTTGAAGAATGTAGCATACAACCTCTTCTCCCTCAAGTTCGAAAGTACAACCCTCAGATGTTACTCATGATCTTCCCAGCTGTGAGAGTACACCAAGATGTTGTCAATGAACACAATAACGAACGAATCAAGATATGGCTGGAGTACCTTGTTATTCAAATGCATGAATGTTGTTGAGGCATTGGTCAGCCCAAAAGACATCACAAAAACTCGTAGTGCCCATAGCGTATCTTGAAGCCATCTTCAAAATATAAGAATCCCGAATCTCTAACTGCTGGTACTCAGACCTTAAATAAATCTTAGAGAACACTCTAGCACCCTAAAGCTGATAAATAAGTCATCAATGCGTGGAAAATTGTACCTATTATTGACCGTAACTTTGTTCAACTACCATTAATCAATACACCTCCGCATAGTACCATCCTTCTTATTCAAAAATAGAACAAATGCACCCTAATGCGACACACTGGGCCAAATGAAAGCCTTATCAAGCAACTCTTGAAACTGTTCCTTTAACTCTTTCAATATCACTGGTGACATGCGTTACGGTGGAATAGATATGAGATGAGTGTCGGCACCAGATCAATACCAAAATCAATGTTCTTGTAAAGTTGCATACCCGACAGGTCCGTAGGAAGCACATATAGGAAGTCTCTCACCGTCGGAACTAACTCAATGGTAGGAGTATCTGCACTAACATCCCTCACAAAAGCCAAATATGACAGACATCCCTTCTCAATCATCCGTTGAGCCTCTAAATATGAAATCACTTTACTGGGAACATAGTCTAGGGAACCTCTCCACTTAACAATATGCAACCCCGGGATCTCCAATATCACGGTCTTAGTGTGACAATCGAAAATAGCGTGACATGGTGACAACCAATCCATGCCTACAATCACATCAAATCAACCATGATATGCAGTTAAAGATCAACTCTCTTCTCTAATCCCCCAATAGTCACCACAAGACAGCTATACACATTCCATAATAATAGAATTATCCACCGGTGTAGATACATGAACATGCATAACTAAGGAATTACGGGGCATACCCAAATAACGAGCAAAGTATGATGATATATATGAATAAGTGGAACCAAGATCAAATAATACTGAAGCATCCATGTGGCACACTGAAACAATACATGTGATCATTGCCTCTTAATCAACTGCCTCTATCCTGGCAGGAAAGGCATAACATCGAGCCTGCCACCACCTGTATGACCTCCCCCTCTAAGGCGACCTTGACCCATACGACCTCCATATCAAGCTGGCTGAGCGGGTGGTGTAGCAACTGGCACAGGGGTCATAAACTGGCCTCCCTGCTGTACTGGACCTTTATAATGATGGGGGCAATACTTCCTCACATGTCCCAACTCTCTGCAATTGTAATAACCCCAAACCGAAAATGACAGTGCCGACTGCATCGGACCCCAGGAACTTGAATAGCCACCAAAAAAACTCGGTACTGATGAACCATAAACTGATTGAGCATAGTACAAGCTCTAAGATGGAAGTGCACTGAACGATGGCTAATCGGACGAGTATTGTATGGACCATGACTAGTTGATGCACCACGATGAATCGGATGAGCCATCTGAGCGGTCCTGTAAAGATGACCTCTGTTGTCATATGACTGACCTCTATATGAGGTACCACCAAATCCACGGGGACTCTTTCCCTCATTCTCCTCATGCTCAAGCCTACGAATTGACTCCAAGCTCCTAGAAATCTCGACCACCTGATCAAACCTAACATTCGTCTTAGACTCTCGGGCCAAACTATAACGTAAATCATAGTTGATGCCATCAATGAACCTCCTAATCCTCTCTCTCTCTCTCTCTGTGGGAGCCAACCATATAGCATGGCAGGCCAGATTTGCGAATCTGAACTCATACTAAGTTACAATCATATCTCCCTAGCGCAACTACTCAAAATCTTTATACATCGCCTCTTTGCGAGTCTGTGGAACAAACTTATCTAAGAATTGAATTGAGAACTCATGACATGTAAGTGGTGCTGTGCCAACTAGCCTGATCAACTCATAGGCCTTCCAGCATGTGTAGGCTTCCCCAGTAAGCTGAGAAGTAGTGAATGCAACTCCACTAGTCTCAAAAATACCCGTTGTACGAAGAATCCACTAACATCTGTCTAGAAAGTGTTGAGCAGCCTCTGACTCCTCCCCACTGAACTTTGGAGGCTAAAACCTCCCGACCCGTTCTAATCTCTTCTATTCCTCATCACTTATAGGTGGCCAACCTCGACCCTAGCAACAACAACTAGTTGGGCTGGTAGTGCCCCCGATGTCTAGAGTCCATGAGCTAACTGCTCAGGAGTACGGGCGGCGTGAGTATAGGCACCTCCTCCGGCTTGTGAAGTGGCTGGTGCAACTGGAACTGAAACAGCCTAAGCCAGGCTCGTGAACATAGTAAAAATCTTGGCAAAGGCCACCTGAAGGCTAGGAATAATGATGGGCACTACTAGTGCCTGAGCTGGCGGGTCTCATACCTGCTCCTCAGCTGGAGCGATTGGTGGCTCCATTAGTGCTGCTCTGGCTATAGCATGAGCCACACCTCGGTCTCTACCGTGACCCAGCCTTTCACGGCCCTAACTGGTGGCCGTCCTCCTGATGCGATCACACGTGTCCTCACCATCTGTGAGAGAATAAAAGAGTTAAGGTTCAAACTTTAGAAATAACAAATTTGCACGATAAGAATGCAAGAAAGTGAAGTTTTCTAATAGTATGGTAGCCTCTCGAAGATAAGTACACACATCTTCGTAACTATCCGCAAGATTTTCTAATAGTGCTTGATTCTAACTTGTCATGACCGCAAATCCACATATTGTGATGGCACGTAATGCAATCTGCTAGGTAAGCTAGTAGTCATATGATAACAATGAAAAAAAATAACATGGTCTAACAACTCAACAACGAAAGAATATCATAAAGTATATGAGAATAAAACAATAATGCTGCTACAACCAACCCCAAAATCTTGTGTCAACAAGTACACAAGCACTACTGAATAACAAGATACAAGCAAAATCCTATAATACAACCATCTGAACAAAGAACAGTAAAGATAGAGATAACAGTAAGAGAACTTCAAGGACCGTAAATAATATGGTAGAAACCACGTAGTCTCCCAAAAGTTGGCAACAACTCAAGTTTGAAAATCACCTCGACCGGATGTACTTGGATCTGCACATAAAGTGCATAGTGTAGTATGAGTACAACCAACTCCATGTACTCAATAAGTAACAACACTAACCTTGGGCTGAAAGCAGTGACGAGCTTAGAATAGTAGTCAAATGCCAATACCAATAATCGCTAACAGTTCAGAATATAAAGGATATACCGTAGAAATAGTAGCTCAGCGATATCATGTTCAGATTGTTCACATTTTCGAAATTTAGACAAGTTTTTTGGTGTAACAGTTAAATCTCAACACAGATAAAGCAGGTCAATTTTCAGTTAGCATGAGAAAAGTACATCTCTATGCCTACATGTCAAGTATACATGTCAATGAACAGTATCATAGTGGATCCATAAAATATTTGCACTGTAAGGGTGCCTGGCATAACTGCCTATAATCAAGTATGAATATAAGATACTGTTCCGGCGTCTACTGCTGGCATGCCAGACTTCGGAGGGGTGGATCCTGCGCTAATCATAATCATTTAGCCCAGTAGTGAGGCCTTGTGCATGCGTCGCCCCAAAACAATAACACTTAGCCCAATTTGGGCCTGACGTACACGTCACTTAAAAATCATTACCAAACCAGCTCTATGGCCCAAATGTAGTCATTTATCATTCAAGTCTCAGATAAACACATCTTAAAATACTCAGTTAAATAGTACTATCCTTAACTTGTATCAACAACATGTGAGGAATCAATTATGAGACAGAGATATTATACACGGATATAGTATCATGACTGAGAACATGTGTGCAAATAAGGTGTATATCTAAAAAAAAAGCAAGAATAGCCTTATCAAGTCTCAAATAGTTAGAACATAATTTAGACATGATGTCTAACATGTATCATAATTCAAATAACCAAACAAGCAGATGAAATGCGGGGATAAAAAGATATGATAGCAAAAAACCTCCGATAATAGCCTAAAGGCCTCCCCAAACCATGAACACACCGGTGCATGCACACAATCCATCACCTAACCCGTACGCCACCCCAATAACTTTCATATAATATAGTACTCAGGGTTAAATATCCTCAAATACAAGTTTAGATGTGTTACTTACCTTAAAACATGAAAATCAATACTCCAACAAGCCCTTACCATGCGTATCTGCCTCCAAATGACTCGAATCTAGTCACAAACAACTCAATATCAACAAATAATGCCATAGGAAACCACTTCAAATCATCCAATTCTGACCTCAAATTGATCTTCAAATCTCCAAATTTCATTTTTGAAAACTTTCTACAAAAACCCCAATTTCTCTCTCCAAATCATCAAATATATGATAAAAAAGAAGGATGGAATCATGATAAATAAACAAATTTGAGTCAAAAACACTTATCCCAATCCAAGACGTGAAAACACCTTTAAAAATTGCCTAAATCCGAGCTCTACAATCCAAAATATGATATAATAACGTTAACCCTCGAAATGGGATTTTAAACCTGCTGCCTAGGTGTTCCTCTTCACGAATGCAGAAAATTCTTCGCGTTCGTGAAGCACAATTCATACCCGTTGACAAAACCTCTTACATGAATGTGACAGCCTAGTCACAGACATGATGGTCAAACATCCTAATCACACCCGAGACCCCCATGACCCTATATGAATAAACCAACAAGTCCTAAAACACAATACGAACTTAGTCAAAGCCTCAAATCACATAAAACAACATCAAAATCACGAATCGCACCCAAATTCAAGCCTAATGAAACTAATGAACTTCCAACTTCTAAAACCAATGCCGAACCATATCAAATCAACTTCGAACCTCATCACACCCTTCCTAAGCAAAACTCTGAGTAACACCTTCTTACCCACTATATATGCAACATCACGAACCTTCCTATTAGCATAACTCTTCTATCTGGAATGTGCTGTACGAAGCTGATCCTGAGTCGACTTGACTTTATCTAAGGCATCCCGAACAAAGTCAATACCCAACAACCTAGTCTCTTCTTGCTCAAACCAACCAACTGAAGGACAATATCGCCTCACATACAAGGCCTCATAAGGAGTCATCTGAATACTCGATTAGTAGTTGTTGTTGTAAGAAAACTCTGCAAGCGGTAAGAACTGATCCCATGAACCCCCAAAATCCATAACACATGAGCGTAGCATATGCTCTAGAATTTGAATAATGCACTCGGACTGTGCATTCATCTGGAGTAGAATGTTGTACTCAACTCACCCCGTGTACCTAACTCTTGCTGCACTGCTCTCCAAAGCTCTACTATGAACTGCGTGCTTCGATCGGATATAATGGACACCTACACACTATAAAGATAGACAATCTCACAAATATAGTGAGCCTGCTGCTCTAACGAATAGGTAGTCACAACCGGAATGAAGTGTGCATACTTGGTCAGTCTATCCACAATAACCCACACTACATCGAATTTCTTCAAAGTCTGTGGGAGCCCAACAATGAAATCCATAGTAATACGCTCCCACTTCCACTCGAAAATATCAAGTCTCTAAAGCAAACGGCCCGGCCTCTGATGCTCGTACTTTACTTGCTGGCATTTCAAACACCAAGCCATAAACCCCACTATATCTTTCTTCATTCTTATCCACTAGTAGTGTTGCCTCAAATAATAATACATCTTAGTGACACCCGAATGAATGGACTACCGAGAACTATGAGCCTCTTTAAGAATCAACTCACGCAACCCATCCATATTAGGCACACAAATCTAATCCTGCATCGACAACACCCCATCATCTCCAATAGAAACCTCCTTGGCATCACTGTGCTGCACTGTGTCCTTAAGGAAAAATAAATGGGGGTCGTCATAATGACACGTTCTGATGCGCTCATACAAGGAAGACCGAGAAATCATACAAGCAAGAATCTGACTAGGCTCCAAAACATCTAACCTCACGAACTGATTGGCCAAAGCACGAACATGTGATTCTAGCAGTCTCTCACCAACTGAAATATATGCAAGGCTGCCCATAATCACAGCTTTTCTACTCAAGGCATCGACCACCATATTGGCCTTCCCGGGATGATACAAAATGGTGATATTATAGTCTTTAGCAACTCTAACCACCTCTACTGCCTCAAGTTTAGATCCCTTTTCTTAAAAAAACATTGCAAACTCCGATGATCTGTGAATACCTCACAAGACACACCATAGTGATAAGGCCTCCAAATCTCCAATGCGTGACCAATGGCTGCCAACTCTAAATCATGAACATGGTAGTTCTTCTCATGGAGCTTCAGATGATATGAAGCATAAGCAATCACCCTACCCTCTTGCATCAAGAAACACGGATGTTAATTTGCAAAGCATCACAATAAACTGTATATGAACTCGATGTTGATGGCAAAACAAGAATTGGAGTTGTGGTCAAGGCAGTCGTGAGCTTCTGAAAGCTATTCCAACACTCATCAGAACACTTGAATGGGTCACCCTTCTGGGTCATCTAGTCAAAGGTGCAACAATGGACGAGAAATCTTCCATAAAATGGCGTTAATATCCGGCTAAACCCAAGAAACTCCAAATCTCTATAGCTAGTGACGGTCTAGGCTAACTTTGAACTACCTCAATCTTATTTGGATCTACCTTGATCCCCTCACTGGACAGCACGTGCCCCAAGAACCCAATAGAATCAAGCCAAAACTCACACTTGGAGAATTTAGCATACAACTTATTCTCCCTCAAAGTTTGGAGTACAACCCTCAAATGCTACTCATGATCCTCACAGTTGTGAGAGTATACCAATATGTCATCATTGAACATGATGACAAATGAATTAAGATATAGATGAAATACACTATTCATCAAATGCACGAAGGTTGTTGGGGCATTGGTTAGCCCAAATGACATCACAAGAAACTCATAGTACTCATATCGGGTCATGAATGTTGTCTTTCAAAATATTAGAATCATTCAACTGGTGGTATCTAGACCTCAAATCAATCTTAGAGAACACTCTAGCACCCTGAAGGTGATTAAATAAGTCAATAATAGGTGGCAAATGGTACCTATTCTTGATCGTAACTTTATTCAGCTGCTAGTACATATCTGCATTGTATCATCCTTCTTCTTCACAAATAGAACCAGCGCACTCCAAGCGACACACTAAGACTGATGAAATCCTTATCAAGCAACTCTTGAAGTTGTTCCTTTAACTCTTTTAATTCCGCTAGTGCCATGTGATACAGTGGAATATAGATAGGTTGAGTGCCCGACACCAGATCAATACCAAAATCAATATCCTTGTAAGGTGGCATGCTCGATAGTTCTGCAAGAAATATATCTCAAAGTCTCTCACCACCGAAATAGACTCAATGGTAAGAGTTTCATTACTAACATCCCTTACCAAGGCCAAATATGCCATACATCCCTTCTCAACCATCTATTGAGCCTTCAAATATGAAATAAGTCTATTGGGAACATAGCCCAAGGAACCTCTCCACTCAACTCTAGGAAACCTTGGCATCGCCAATGTCACGGTCTTTGCGTGACAATCCAAAATATCGTGACATGGTGACAACCAATCCATGCCAAAATCAGGTCAAAATCAACCATGGTAAGCAGTAAAGATCAAATCTCGTCTCTAATTCCCTAATAGTCACCATACATGATTAATATACACGATCCACAATAATAGAATTACCTACCGGTGTAGATATATGAAAAAGCATAACTAAAGAATCACAGGACATAACTGAATATCGAGCAAAGTATGATGATACATATGAGTAAGTGGAACCACGATCAAATAATACTGAAGTATCCCGTGGCAGACTAAAACAATACCTGTGATCAAGGCCTCTGAAGCAACTGCCTCTGGCCTGGAAGGAAAAACATAACATCCTGCATGACCACCACCTATGTGACCTCTCCCACTCTGGGGAGACCTTAACCCGTACGACCTCCACCTAGGGTGGCTGAGCAGGTGGCATAGCAACTGGTGCAGGGGGACCTCCATGCTATATTGGACCTTTGTAATAACTTGGGAAATACTTCCTCACATGCCCCAACTCTCCATAATCCTAACAACGCCAAGCTGATAATGATGGAGGGGGCTACATCGAACCTTGGGAACTAGAATTTCTAATGAAAGAACCCGATACTGATAAACCCTGTACTGATGGAGCACGGTACGAGCTATGAGTTGGAAGGGCACCAAAAGATGACAGACCCAAACTAGTACTATATGAGCCATGACTAGTTGATGCACCATGATGAATCGGACGAGCCATCTTAGCGAGACTGTACGAACGACCTCTGTGGTGATGTGACTGACCTCTAGATGAGGTACCACTGAAACTACCAAATCTATAGGGCCTCTTGCCCTCCCTCTCCTCGTGCTCAAGCATGCAAACCGACTCTAAGTGCCTAGCAATCTTGACCACCTGGTCAAACCTAGCATATGTCTCGTCCTCTTGGGCCAAACTATAACACAGGCCATAGTTGAGGCCTCAATGAACCTCTTGATCCTCTCTCTCTCTCTTTGGGAACTAACAATTTAGCATGACGGGCCAAATTTGCAAATCTCATCTCATACTGAGTCACAGTCATATCTCCCTGGTGTAGCTGCTCAAAATCTCTATGCAACTCCTCTCTACGAGTTAGTGGAACAAACTTCTCTATGAAGAGAGCTGAGAACTCATGCCATGTAAGTGGTTCTGTGCCAATCGGCTGCTCAACTCATAGGCCTGCCACAATCTATAGGCTGCCCCAGTTAGCTAAAAAGTAGTAAATGTAACTCCATTGGTCTCCAAAATACCCATTATGCGAAGAATCCGCTTACGCATGTCTAGAAAGTCCTAAGCATTCTCTAACTCCTCCCCACTGAACTCTGGAGGTTTAAGCCTCCCGAAAAGCTCCAATATCTTCTTCTCCTCATCACTCATAGGTGGTCCAACCTCGGCCTGAGCAGCACCAATCAACTCGGCTAGTAGTACCCCCGGTGTTTAGAGTACCTGAGTAGGTGCTCAGTAGTATGGGCGGCAGGAGTCTAATACCTTCCCCGACCTGTAAAGTGGCTGGTGCAGCTGGCGCCAAAACTGGATAAGCCAGGCATATGCACACAGTCAAAATCTAGGCTAAGGACTCCTGAAGGCCAAGAATAATGATGGGCACGATAGGTGCCTAAGTTGGCCTTTCCTGCTCATCAACATCTCGTACCTGCTTCTCAACTGGAGCGACTGGTGGCTCCAAAGTGTTGCCCTGGCTGTAGCGTGAGCCACACCTCGACCTCTACCACGGCCTCGGCCTTTCGCAACCCCGACCTCTTGCGGCCCCAGCCTCCCGTGGCCCAAACTGGTGATTGGTGGTTGTCTACCTCATCCAATCGCACATCCTTATCATCTATGAGAGAATAAATGAAAAGGTTCAAACTTTAGAAATAACAAATCTGCACAATAAGAATGCAAGAAAGTGAAGTTTCCTAACAGTTTGTAGCCTCATATATAAGAACAGACGTCTACGTACCGATCAGAAAGAATCTACTAAACTTGCTCGTGACCCATAATACCTAAGCAACCTAGTGCTCTAATATCAACTTGTCACAATCCCAAATCCACAAGTCGTGATGGTACCTAAACCAATCTGCTAGGTAAACCAATAGTCACATGATAATAATGAAAATAAAATAACATAGTCTAATGACACAACAACGGAAGAATATCATAAAGTATATGAGAATAAAATCATAATGCTGCTACAACCAACCCCAAAATCATGTGTCAAAGAGTACACCAGCAATACTGAATAACAAGATACAAGCAAAAACCTCTAATACAAGAGCGGTAAAGATCAAGATAATAGAAAGAGAACTTCAAGGACTACAGACGATATGGCAACTACCTCATAGTCTCCCAAAAGCTGGCAACAACTCTAGTTTGAAAATCACCTCAACCAAATGTACCTGGATTTGTACACAAGTGTAGAGTATAGTATGAGTACAACCAACCCCATGTACTCAATAAGTAACAATACTAACTTTGGGCTGAAAGCAGTGACGAGCTCAAGACAATAGTTAAATGCCAATACTAATAACCGATAATGGTTTAGAATATAAAGGACAAATCGTAGAAACAGTAGCTCAGTGATATCATAATTAGCTTGCTCACATTTTAAAAATTTATACATGTTTTCAAGTATAACAGTTAAAGCTCAACACAGATAAAGCAAGTCAATTATCAGTTAGCATAAGGAAAGTACATCTATATGCCTATATGTCAATCAACAGTATCACAATGGATTCATAAAAAAAATTACACTTTAGCACTATACGGGTGCCTTGCATAACTGCCCATCATCAAGCATGGATACAAGATACTGTGCCTGCGCCTACTACTGTCATGTCAAACTCCGGAGGGGCGGATCTTGCTTAAGCGCTAATCATAATCATTTAGCAAGTAGTGAGGCGTGGTGCACGTGTCACTTTAAAACAATAACAATTCGCCCAATATGGGCCTGGCGTATGTGTCACCTCAAAATCAATACCAAAACGGCTCTATGACCCAAACTTAGTCATTTACCGTTCAATTCTTAGATAAACACATCTCAAAATACTCAGTAAAATAGTGTTTCCCTTAAGCAGTATCAACAATATGTAAGGAATCAATTACGAATTACTGAGACAGAGATATCATACACGGATATAGTATCATGACTGAGAACGTGTGTGCAAAAATGGTATACAACTGAAAAAATAAAGAATAGCCCTATCAAGTCTCAAACACTCAGCACATATCCTAGACATGATGTCTAACATGTATTACAGTTAAATATCAAAACAAGTAGAGAAAACGCGGGGAACACAAGATATGATAGCGAAACAAGCCCGATAATAGCCTAAAGGCCTCCCCAAACCATGAACATACTGGTGCACGCACATACACCCGTCACCTAGCACGTACGTCACCCCAATATCTTTCATATAACGCAGTTCTCAGGGTTAAATACCATCAAATCCAAGTTTAGGTGTGTTACTTGCCTCAAAACAAGTGAATCAATACTCCAACAAGCCCTTACCACACGTATCTTCCTCCAAACGACTCGAATCTAGTCACAAACAACTCAATATCAATAAATATTGTCATAGGAAACAAACAATAAAGTTTCGATCTTTATCAAAATCAAAAAGTCAACCCCGAGGCCCCACCTCGGAGCTTGACAAAATTCATAAATTTCGAACATCCATTCGATTACAAGTCCAACCATACCAAAATCATTCAATTCCGAACTCAAATAGATCTTTAAATCTCCATTTTTCATTTTTGAAAAGTTTGTACAAAATCCCCAATTTCTCTACTCCAAATCACCAAATAAATGATAAAAACAAGGATGGAATGATGATAAATGAACAAATCCTCCAAAAATCCTCCAAATCCGAGCTCTACAACCTAAAATATGATATATTAACTCTAACCCTCAAAATGGGATTTTAAACCTGCTGCCCAAGTGTTCCTCTTTGCGAACACAAACAATGCTTCGCGTTCGCGAAGAACAATCATACTAGGTGACAAAATCTCTTTCGCGAACGCGACATCCTAGTCGCGAACGCGATAGTCAAACATCCAAAAGCTTCATGATCGTTGTCCAGGTCTCGCGACCATGAAGAAAACGCCTTCCACCTCTGAGCCTTACCTCTTTTAATTCTATGTGAATGCATCACCTATCTCTCATTCGCGATGAACAATATGCCTCAATATTCGTGAACGCATCCCTAAACTCACGAACACGAAGAACAATTTCCACCTGCCACTAAATAACCCTATGCGACCGTGATCCTCTCTTCGCTGTCACAATTATGGAAACCAGATGCACAGAATTTAACAGTTCCTCTAAGACCAAAATGAAGCTGAACTTGATCTGTATCACACCCGAGGCCCCGTGACCCCGTCCTAATATACCAAAAATTCTTAAAACACAATACTAACTTAGTATAGGCCTCAAATTACATCAAACAACATCGAAAGCATGAATCGCACCCCAATTCAAACCTAATGAAACTAATGAACTTCCAACATCTAAAACCAATACCAAACCATATCAAATCAACTCTGAATGACCTCAAATTTTTTACACTAGTCCCAAATGACACAACGGACCTATTCCAACTCCCATAACCAAAATCTAAACCCCATTTTAACAAAATCAACTCTCGGTTAAACCTCTTAAATTTCTAAACCTTAATCTTTTCAACTTTCGCCAAAAAGCATCAAACTAATCTATGGACCTCCAATCAATATACAGACATACGCCTAAGTCCAAAATCACCATAAGAGCTATTTGAACTATTAAAACTCCATTTAGGAGTCGTCTACATAAAAGCCAAACTCCGGTTAGCTCTGTCAACTTAAGCTTCCAACCTTGGGACAAAGTGTTGTAATTTACTCGAAACCTCTCCGAAACCAATCCAACCACCCCGGTAAGTCACATAACCATATATATACATAGAAGGAGTGATAAATAGGGGAATAGGGATATAATATACAAAATGACTGATCCGGTCGTTACACTTAGTATCTTTTGCATATAAAAATGACTCTTTCTTCATCAACTCTCAAGATTAGTCGGCCTTTATGGACATCTATGATTTCTATACCTATAGCAAGAAATAGTTTACCCAAAATTATTGGTTCATCAAGATATTCTTTCATTTCAAGTACTATAAATATAGGAAAAACAATTTATCTACTCTTACACGTACATTTTCAATTATTCCCATAGGTTTCTTAGTAATTTGATCTGCAAACTGATGAGAAAAACTTGTGTATTTCATTTCATCAAGATCTAATTATTTAAAGATAGAAAATGAAATCAAATTTATTGAATCTCGAGAGTCACAAAGTCCTTTATCAATATATACTCCCAAAGTGTATGGAATTATATAACTACCAGGATCATTGAATTTTTGTGGTAGTTTATTTTAAAGTATAGCACTGCATTTTTCAGTAAGCATTACCACATAAACTTCTTCCAATTTCCTTTTGCTTGAAAATATTTCTTTTAGAAATTTGGTATGTGAAGTCATTTGCAATAAAGCATTAGTGAAAGGCATAATAGTATGAATTTGTTTTAAAATCTCTAAAAACTTTGTGAATTGGCTATCGAGCTTTTCTCTTTTTAATTTTGTGGAAAAGAAATTACCACAGGTAGAGGAGTCATTTTTTCAACATTCTTTTCTTCTCTTTTCTTGACTTCTTTCCTTTTTGATAGTCTGAAGAGTTTTTCAACATTCTTACTCTTGTCTACCTATTATTCTGACCAAACCTTTTCTTATATGTTTGCGTGAGGTTCATTAAGCTCCTTACCTGACCGTAAGGTGATGGACGTAAGGTGTTACTTTATATTTTTCTCTGTATTGCTTGTTAAGGGACCTTGAATCTTTTCTGACACAAGAGTTGCTAGTTAGCTTAATTGAACTTCCAAAATTTTTAAGATCGAATTCTGAGTTTCCATCCTTTTATCAGTGACTTTAATATACTTGTACAAAAGATCATCAAGACTTGGATGAGCTTGTTGAGGTTTTTGCTAGTATGGAAATACTTGCTGATAAGGTATAAAATTAGATTGTCCACGATTTTGATGTTGGTATACTGATGGAACTTGTACCTATTTTTTATCGAAGCTTTGAGAGTTTTCAGTACCATTTGGATTGTTCTACTGAAATGCTGGATGTTTTTGTGCCATTGGACTTCTAAAAGTGTACTGCTTGTAATTGATTGCATTGACTTGTTCATAAATTTGATTGATTTCTTGGCATTCATGGTTCAGATTGTTCTCTCCACATATTTCACAGGTCTCAGACTGACTTGACTATTGAGTATTGTAACGACTCGATCGATCGTTTTATGTAATTGCGCCGCGTTACCCCTTTTTCATGCTTCACACATATGTTCTTATGATTTTATGTCTTGTAGGGTCGGTTAGTTTCGTTCCAGGAAGCTTTCGGGCTAATTTGGACCCTTTGATTATTGACTTAAAACCTTAAAGTAGAAATATTGACCAAACTTTAACTTTAGTAAAAATGACATAGGAACAGTGTTTTGATGGTTCCTATAGCTTTGTATTGTGATTTGGGGCTTGGGCATATGCCCGGAATTGATTTTAGAAGTCCGTAGGTTGATTTGTGTTATTTTGCCAAAATTTGACAATTTGAAGTTGAAACGTTCGATCGTAGATTTACTTTTAGCTATCAAGTTCGAAATATGATTTTGGAACATGGAATAGGTCCTTTATTCTATTTAGAACTTGTCTGCAAAATTTGGTATCATTTGGAATTGAATTGATAGGATTCGGACGTCTAGTTGTAATTCTAGAGATTCTTGAACTTTACTTTGAAATTCATGCGTTTTAGTGTTCGATTCGTAGTTTTAGATGTTATTTTTGTGCTTTGAAAGCAAGTGAGATTGTATGATGTTTTTAGACTTGTATGGATATTTGGTTTGGAGCCACGGGGGCTCGGATGAGTTTCAGACATTTTTTAGAAAGTTTTGAATTCAATAATGTAGAATATAGTAGGGAAACCACAGGTATCGCGATTGCGATGCCTGGGTTGCATTTGCGAAGAAGTCTTGCGATGGGCTAGGTTTGCATTTGCGATGGTCTTTGTCTCTTTTGCGAGGGGAATAGGCTTCGCAATTGCGAACCCATATTTGTATTTACGAGAAGTTCTCTAACTCTGTCAGTGCCGTAATTGCGAGACTTTATTCGCAATTGCGATAACTGCAGCTGAACATAAAGGTTGGAAGTCAGGATTTCATCTCATATTCTCTCATTTTGGAAACCTAGACTCGGTAGGAGGCGATTTGGAAAGGGGATTTTCATCTACAAATTTTGGGTATGTGATTCTAATCTATTTTCAATCATATCCCATCAATATATCTTAGATTTTAACATTAAAATCATGTGAATCAAAGTGAAAATTTGTGAACCTTTGTCGAGTTTTTGAAAAATATGAATTTGAGTTTTGAGAGTCGATTTGAACTTTGAAACTAATCACATATATGAACTCATGTGGTCATGGGTTGCCGAAATCTACCATTGGACCCGAGTTTTGAATGGACAAGCCTCGGGTTAACTTTTGTTGACTTTTTGGAACAAGTGTAAAGATCATAGCTTTATCTATTGTGATTGATTTCCCTTGCATTGTTTGATAATATTAAGTCAATTTTGGTTAGATTTGAGTAATGTGGAGGCGAATTTTAAGAGAAAAGCTATTTTCGAGGGTTGAATTGGCCAAGTTGAGGTAAGTATCTTGCCTAACTTTGTGTGGGGGAGCTACCCCTTACGAATGGTATTGATTGATTTATTTATGCTATGAGGAAGCCGTGTATACAAGTTGATGAGTTGGTACACGGGTTGTACATGGTATTTAATTGGTTTAGGCTACTTAGACAGTTTCCATACTTTAATTGAAATGTCATATCATGTTCTAAATTCTCAAAGTCAATCTACTTTTACTTGCGTTAGTCTATCCTTACATGCCTTAAATTACTTGTTTAACACTTATTCTAACCTACTTGATAAATTGATCATGCTTTAGTTGAACTTGTTGCCCCTTTTATCATTACATGTTATCTCTTTCATCATTGATTATCATTACTTGAAGTCATTGTACGTGTTATCTCTGTCATTGTTGATTATCAATATTCGAGGTCATTGTTACAAGTTATCTCTTTTGTTGCTATTATTCTTACTTGAAATCATGTTATCTCTTCCATTGTGAGTTATTTGTGTCTAGGTCATGGTTACACATTACCTTTTTAATTGTTGAGTTATTGGTCTTGAAGTTGTGAAAGCCGTATCACTTTGAGGCGAACTTGATAATCTTTGAGATATCTCTCTTGTTCAGAATTTTACAATCATTATTATTCTTGATATTCTTGTACACGTTGTGGTGGATCCATGGGCTATTGTTGTGGAAACATTGAAATTGTTAATTGTTGGGAAGTTGTGACATATGAGCACTTGTGGTGCAAGTTGTTATTGTGATGTGATACTGCAGCGCATGTGGCGGTATAAGGCTTGGGGTGAATGTGCATGTAGTGGTATAAGGTGGGACTTATGTACGCGTTGCTTGTAGGGGAACTGCGTGAAGCCACGCGACTTCATAAGGTGGGCTAAAGTGTGTGTAGCTATTTCGGGCAAAAATATTTTCAAAACCTATTTGAATTTAAGTCTTATGCGTCGGTATAAGGAAAGATTGTGAGTTAAATTAAAATATGTGAATACGAGGCGGTGCCTCGATTGTGAATCTTATTGTACACGAGACGGTACCTTGTTGTGGTTCTCGTTATTTATTCTTGTTGCAAAAGGGTTATTTTGTGAGAACCCTTCTTGTTCTATCAGTTAAGGTCCGTATATAATCATTGTGCTTCCTGTCAATTGTTTCATTTATGTTAAGTTAATGCTTCAACCCTTTCGTTAGCCTACGTTGTTGATTTGTTTCACATTACATATTTCTCCTCTTTCCACTACTTCTTGTTATCACATTTTAATTTTGCTTATTATATCCTAATAGGTGTCTTGACCTGGCCTCATCACTACTCTACCGAGGTTAGGCTTGATACTTATTGAGTACCGTTATGGTTTACTCATACTACACTTCTGCACTTTTTTTTGTGTAGATCTAGGTACGCCTGCTCATGCTGGATGTTAGTGATCGACTGTTAGCTGCTTACCGAGACATCAAGGTATGCATGCTCGGCATCCGCATGCATCGGACTCACCTTTCTTTACTTTTACTACTGTTATATTATTCATTCAGACAGTATTGTAGTAGATATTTTTGCTTACTCTATAGAGTTCATGACTCGGTTCTACTGGTCTTGGGGAGTGTATGGTTGGTATTCTATTTCTGAAGTATATATCGGTTTATCAGATGTGTTTTAGTACTTATTTAACTTTTTTTGCCAAGTTCTTAGTAAACGTTAGGCTTACCTAGTCATAGAGACTAGGTTCCATCACGACATCCTACAGAGGAAAATTGGGGTCGTGACAAGTATTCACCTGAAATGATTCAAACTTTTGTGCCAAAGAAACAATCTGCTGCGCTAGTATATTTAAAGCATCTACCTGATTATCGTGGCAGCATTTTTAATGATTATATGCTCAGATGGCCATTGGATGACATTCTCAAAAATTTCATGCAACAACTGCAATACTTCTTCTGTGGTCTTTCCCATTAAGGAACCTCATGCAGCTGCATCTATCACATGTCTAGAAGAGGGGTTTAACCTGAGAGAGAAAATCTACAATTACATATATTCAAGAATGTCATGATGTGGGCATTTTTTAGCATTGCTTTTTATCTTTTCCAAGCTTGATAAACAAACTCGATGTCTGTCTACAAGTAATTAGATATATCTTGTCTTAATTTAGTGGTTTTAGAAGGGGAAAAATATTTATTCAAAAATTTCTGAGTCTGTAATGACCCGTTGTCCGGTGATTTGAGGCATTGAGTAGCTTCACTTCATGTTTTATGACTTGTATGTGTAGACATAATCGAATTTCGGGAAGTTTGGAGTTAATTCGGATGGAAATTTCTCAACTCGGAAGCTTTAAGTTGGAAGAGTTTACCAAGGTTTGACTTTTGAGTAAATGACCTCAAAATAAATAATTGAATATTCCAATATGTTTGTATGATAATTTCGGACTTGGGCGTATGTTCGGGTTAAGTATCGGGTGGTCCGGTAGCATTTCGACGCTTATTGTGGAAAGTTGGCAGTTTAAAGATTTTAGAATTTCCTAAGTTTAGTTTGAAGTAGAATTAGGTATAATCGATGTCCGTTTGGAGTTTAGAGCCTAGGAATAGGTTTGTATCGTGATTTGTTACTTGCACGTATAGTTTGGCATCATTTTGGGATGTAAAAGTGTAATTCGGATGCGTTCAACGAAGTTTGAAAGTTGAATGAAGGGTTTTGATCGTCAATTCGTAGTTTAGATGTTGTTTGGTGTGATTTGAGGCCTTGATTAGGTTTGTGTCATGTCTTAGGACTGGTTGGTGCTATTGGACGGGGTTCTGGGGGCCTCATATATGTTTCAGACCAAGTTTGAATGATCTGCTATTACTGTTTGTTGGTGCTGGTTTTGTTCTTTGCGAACACGGAGGAAGAGACGTGTTCCGAAAGAAGGATTTAGACTGGAGGCCTTTTTTCAATGTGTTCGCGATAAGGAAGTCGCATTCATGAAGGTTTGGGCAGTTGTGCTCCGTGTTCGCGATGGACTAGTCGCATTCGCGTAAAAGAAACTGGGCTTGGGAGTCTTGTCCTACGCTTTCACGGGGATGGTGCCACGTTCTTGATGGTCAGGTCGGGTAAGGCATCGGGTTCGTGAGCCTGTCTTCATGAACACGATGAAGGATTTGGGAGCAAAAGCTGGTTGTGCTTCATGAATGTGATGGACTTGCTGCATTTGGGAAGAAGGCCGCCTGGGCAGATTATAGCTTGCAAGGTCGTGATTCTCTCATTTTTAATTCATTTCTCTCTTGCTTGGGAGATTTGAAGGAGTCATTTTCATCATCAATCTTGAGGTAAGAGATTTCTACACATTGTAAGTTAAATACAAGGATTGTTTGTGGATTTAAAATATGAAAAGCTATGGAAATTGTGGGTTTTTTTCTTTGCAGAAAACCTACAATTTGGTATGTTTGGATTTTAACCACAAAATTGGACATGAAATTAGGAATAAATTATATGTTTAAGTTCATGGTGTTATGGCTAATGATTATCTCCAAAGAATTTCATAATCCAGGCACATGGGTCCGAGGGTTGATTTTTCGAGCGGAGTTGGAAATTTTTATAAATTAATTAATTGTGAGTGTTGGAGTATATTCTTATTGGTGTGCATGTTATTTGACTAGTTTCAGATCGTTTAGCTTTGAATTGAAGAGTTAGAGAGGCGTTGGATTCGGTTATAGAACTTCGGAGCGAGGTAAGTCTCCTGTCTAACTTCGTGAGGGGGAAACAACCCCGTAGGTATCAAAATTTCTTATGTGCTACTAGTTGTGGGTACTACGTGCACACAAAGTGACGATAGTCTGTATATAACAAAAATCATGTCTGTCTGGGCAGACTTAGGACTTTATCCTTTAATATTTGAATTACTTGAACTCATTTTTGCTAGCTTAATTAAGTAAAGTATTAATTGAAATTGATTTTGAAATATATTAGGTCGAGCTTTATCACTTTGAGTTGTTTGGCGAGATATTTTATAAAAGGTAAAGTTCATGCTTAATTTATGCTCTTGTACCGTGTTGCAAGCACGTGAATCGTAACTCGATAAGTTTCTTCCTTTCTTGTGGATCAAGCCGAACGCCTCAACAATATATTGAGATACATCTCTGGTTCGCACCTGTTGATCTTCAGCAGTGTACACATTGGGTTGTATGACCTCGGTGTAATCCTGCTTGATACCGCTAGTAGTCAGTATATTCATGAGATTCCCCTTTTATTAAGGCCTGAAATTTATATGGTATTCCTTATTCATTATTGTATTTATATTTCTGATATGTAGAGATACATGGTAGGTTTGGGATATTTATATCGTCGAAAGAAATATTGTAAGATTATGTTAGTTACAATTTTACCTCATTATTACTGTTGTACTTCATATCTGTTTATGATTTATCATACGGGTTTATGGGACCACTAGTAAGTGTCGATGTCGACCTCTCGTCACTACTTCTCCAAGGTTAGGTTGGATACTTACTGGGTACGCATTGATTTACGTACTCATGCTACATTTTTGCACTAAATGTGTGAGATCTGACAGGTTCATTTGGTGGTTATCTTGGCGCGTAGGCACATCTGTTGAGTAGACTTTATGGTGAGCTACATTTCAGGATACGTATCATAGCCCACAAAGTCTCCATCGTATTATCTACTTTATCCTATCTAATTTACATTCCAGGCAAATGTTGTATTATTATTGTACTCCTTAGTAAATGCTCATGTACTTGTGACACCGATTTTGGAATATTGTAGTTCATGTTTACGGATTTGCATATTATTATCACCTTTTATTTTTATGCCTTACTAATTATGTACATACCCATGATTTTAAATGTTTAAATTTCTTTACCTAATGAAATTTATGATTTCAAAAGTAATAAAATGGACAGTTAATGTGATAATTCATCGTTGGCTTTCCTAAAGGCGACATTGGGCGCCATCACGACCTATAGTGGGTTTTGGGTCATGATAGCTTGGTATCAGAGCTCTAGGTTCCTTTGGGTCTCACGAGTCATGAGCGAGTGAGTCTTGCGGATCGATACGGAGATGTCTATACTTATCTTCGAGAGGCTACAGGGATGTTAGGAGCACTTCTCTTTTTGATTCCTCGTCGTGCAATTTGATTATATTGAAGCTTGTGCCTTCATTTCCCTCCTACTCATTCTTATACGATGTTTAGCGCTTGTTATCAATTGGGCATCGAGGATTTGTAATAGTACTGCAGATGTGGTGCAGGATGTTTCCCTATATTTTTAAATATCCAAAATACCTTCAAAATAGCCTATATATGCATATATAACTATATCCCAAGGTTACATTATTTTTCCTTAATTTTTTTTCAAAGATTTTTAAATCAATTCCCTGCCCTATTTTATCAAGAAAAACCCAATAATTATCCCAAAACTTATCATTTTGGTGATTCATTTATTAGAGTCTCATGTTTACACTAAAATATAGCTAGATATGTTTTTACAAATTTATTTAGTATTTTTAAGGTTAAAATTGCATAATTGCAATACTAGCCATTTTTAGGTTTAAATTCGTCTCATGTTTATAAAATGGGATCTTATATTTTAAATTGATAATTATATATTATAAACCATTTTAGTGCTTTCAATTTGTTTTCAGAAATTTATTTACTATTTTTCTATAAATTAAAGGCGAAAAGGGGGCTATTTAACTTGTAGCAAAATTTGGCTTTCAAATTTAGCATAAAAACTCAAACAGACCCCAACCCAAATTAAACCAAACGACCCCCCAAACCCCTCTCATTCCTCACTCAATCGACTCTCATCTCTCTATCTCTATCTCTGGTTCTCTCTAGAACTTTCCCCCTCCCCCTCCGCTCTGATGAGCTTCACTCACCTTTTCCGGCCATTTTCTTGCCTGAATCCATGGTGGTTTCACCACCCACCTGCCTTTTATGGCTCCTCCACGCTTGGTTTCCAAATTCTCATGACCTGACCACGAAGAAGCTGGGTCCAGACCTTGCTTGATTCAAGTTCCATGGCCATCTCCGGCCTTGCTCCGGCATGCCGTGTCTGTTCGAGCCTGGCCTCGAATCTTCCTACTTAGATCAACGACTATCCAAGCCTTTCTCACCATTTGGGTTCCTCTGAAACACTAGCTTTTGAGGTTCTTCTTATTTCTTTAGATCTGTTCTAGATCCATGTTTTCCCTAAACTTTTAAACGATTTCTTGATATTTCTTTCAAAACTATGCTTTCAAAATCTTTATTTTTTTCGATGTAGGGTTTTTGAGTTATTTAGATGTTTTTCTGATTTTCTTTTTCTCTTGTGTGTTTCTTCTACTATGCTTCTCCTACTGTGTTCTTATTAAGTTTCTTCTACTATGCTTCTTTACATGTTTCTCCTATTGTGTTCTTGTTAGTTTCTTCGACTAGGTTTCTTATTAGTTTCTTCTACTATGTTTCTTTACTGTGTGTCGCATGTTGTTCTTTTACTATGCTTCCATGAGTTCCTGCTACTGAAAGAGCATGTCGAAGGTCTCAGTTCCTTTCTAAGACATCTGAACCTGTCTTGATTAGTATCTTTTTCCTTGATTACTTGTCCTCTCATCTCTGCACTCGATTGATGGTCAAAACCCTAGAATTTGGGGGTTCATTCGAGTTTTGAGACTATTGGGTATATGATTTGCTTGAACTTGTTTGATTCAAGAAACCCTAATTCCTTTAGACCTATTTCGAGTCTCTGAACTGAGTCTTGAAATCTCTGTTTCTTTAAGAGATTCTGATTTTCTACTAAACTCTTCTAAGGTCCTTATACTGGACCCTTTGTATGCTATTTGATACTATCTCTTCTACATTGCTGACCTATGTGACTACCATGATCTTACAGTCTATTACCTACTGATTTTGCAATGGCATGATGTTTTTTCTTTGCCCTAAATTTAGCCTAGCATATTTGTGTGCTCTTTATATGTGCTGAACTTCCCTCTAAAAATGGCTTTCAATTTTGATTGATTTCAGACTTCCTTTGTATAAGTTTGATTGATTTCTTTCCTTGTCTGCTGACTTCCCTGTTACTCGATTTGAGTCAAAAACTTTCCTTAGCTTTTCTGACTTGGTTCATTTATGGACCAATGATTATAAAAATCTCGGATCCCTTGATTTACTGTATACTGATTGATCCTTACCTTATTTGTTTTAACCGTTTATTTCAAAATTCTTCCCTTAATTAAACCCATATGTATTTACCCCTAATTGCCTACTTTGCACAAGTTTCTTATTTGATTTCTTTTCTTAAATAACTTTTACCGTTTAAGTCTGAATTCCTTAATTAAAGGAAGTCTTGTATTGATTGATTTTTAATTGATATCCCGTTCCTTAATTGTTTTCTTACCTTATTTCTTCCTGTTTTTTCACACTATAAATACACGACTCTTTCATTAGCAAAAAAAAATCCATCACTCATTGTCTTTTTGAACTTACACTTACACTCAAAAGTATTCTCTCTTGTTGCTTGTACTGTGGCCTGTTCACAAGACCTACTGCTTGCCTTTCTTTCTTTGCTTCTTTGAAACTGGTATGTCCTGATTTAAGCTTTTTAGCACCACAACAATGTGTTTATTTACTGCTTCTGTATCCCTGTCTGCTTACTACTTCTGTGTGGTTCAACACTACTGATTTCTTTCTGCCTGTCTGTTATGAATCCCAAACCCCTGCCCCCTATGTGTTCATGCTATGGTTTGAGGCATGGAAATATGCAAATTATTGTCCATGAATTAAACTTGATCCCCTGAGTTCCTAGCCTCTAATAATCTGTGTTCTAGCAGGCTTATGGGTATGCTAGCATCCTCCATTGTTGGGCATGCCTAAAGCCTACCCTTGCCTAAGCAATAGGCTCTTTACAATCTCCTCATTCCCCTAAACCCCCCTATGTGTGTTTATTAGTAGTTGTTTCCCTCTCCTTTTCCCCTTTAGCATTCTATTCTGCACTTGCACACTTTCTTAGTCTTTAAGTTCTGCCCCCCTCTTGTGAGCCTTGCCTTGGGACCCTTTGAGTTCCCTCTGAACTTGGACACTTGAGGGCTGACCCTTCCACACTGCACTTTTCCTAATCTGATTCTACATTTGGGTGTGAGCATTGCCCGAAGTCCCTTTGAGGTTCTTAAGGAACTTTGATACACTCAAATGGGAGAAAGGCTTTGGATAATGATCTCATGGAGTTGGTTTACCTCATATTTCAGACATGAAGTCTGAATTAGGCTCTCCTTTGGTTGTACTTTTATTTATATTTTTTGATGTATTTTTACTTTATTTCGAGCTGTAATAATTTGTAATATACTCTTGGGGATGGTTAGTGAAAAAGGGGTAGGTAACTATGTAAGCAAAAAGGGTAGATACCATCTCTATAGGAATTTTGAATCTTCATATAGAAATCATGCCTATATGTGGTTGGAAATCTGTATATACATATAGAAATCATGCCTACAGGATTGTCTAAATCTGCACGATCAATTGCTCCTAGATATCATGTCCATAGGTCTTAAACAAATTTCTGCACATAGATATCATGCTCATAGGACTTAAACATCCAATTGCACCTGGATATCATGTTCATTTAGCATATAGATATCATGTTCATAGGTTTAAAATGAGTCTTCTGCATTTTTATATCATGTCTACAAGGTTCAAAATCAACTACGCGTAGAAAGCATGCCTATAGGGATTCCTAATAGAATCTGAATCGCTTCATTCACGTATAGATCTAAAACTAGTAATAACAGGTACCATCAGTTGCATAACTTATAACCTTCGTTAAAACTTGCCTTTCTTTCAATAATCTGACTACCCCTTTTAACCAGTACGTATTCAATTTATTTTGCTTTTTGAATTCAGTAGATACCATGCCGAAAGGATCTTTGTCCAATACTTAGACAAGCCTTAGGGTGAAGTTATAAACTGAATCTGTTCTATTAACTACAACCAGCAAGCAGGCCTGATTCGGGCTTCTTATCTGAACTATGTAATAAATCAGTCTGCCTCAACCTTTAAGTTCTTTCATGTCTAGTATTTAATCAGATCCTAAACAGTATATATAAGTCATGCTAATTACATGCTTCTTTGTGTAAGGAGGTATATCTAAGCCTCTGCTTGTTATGTGCTTTCCTCAACTTGCAATACGTGTTTTGTATGTCGCCTTAGAATTTTTGCCTTTGAAACTACAAATAAGCCTAATATCCCTCCCCTTTAGGATTAGTAGTCCTAAATGCCTCCGGGACTGATAGGATTGGGACAGGTAATAGCATGCAATAAGTAATTGAGAACATTTTGCGCTTTAATACCTTAACGGGGTGGGAAGGGTAGATATGGAATATGATGACCACACGATAATGTCACATGTATCCCCTCATTGAGGAGTGATTACCGGGCATTGTGTGGGGCGATTCATATTATTAATAAACCTAAGACCCCCCTTTCCCTTTGTTTCTTTGTTTCTTCTAAAGATTTCAAACTATTTCTTTTAAGAAAAATCAGCTTTCTTTTAGTTCTTTCCAACTTTGTTTTATTTGTAAACCATTACGTGAAAATCCCCTATTATTTGAAGTTTCATTTGCCTACATGTTATTTACACCTAAATTCACAACAATAGTCTGGCCGGGAACCACACTAGTGGATCTCGAGGGGTACCTAACACCTTCCCCTTGAGATAATTTCAAGCCCTTACCCAATCTTTGGTTACTCAATCAAACCCTCTTGGTGTCCTAATGCACCTTAATCATTAGGTGGCGACTCTTCAAGTCAAACCCAATTCCCAAAAGGAATGAGTTGTCCTCCCAAATGTCATAAACCCGATTTCGCGAGAAAAAGGGGGCTCGACAGCATGGCGACACCGCTGGGGATTTTTAGGCTTTTACCATTTCAGACTATTATTATGAATTTATGCTTCTTTATGCGCAATTATCTGTTATTTCTTTCAAGCATTCAATTTTCTTTTCGATTGCAAAAGTAACTTATCTTCTGTTTCTTTCCTTTATTACTTTCCTTTACTGCTTTCCTTTACTACCGCTCTAAATTATGAAGAACTATTGTATTTACTGCTTTCTTAATGTGCAAATACATGACAACCTGCTTTAATTATTGCATAAGCATATTTTCAACATCATATTCCACTCGTGCAAAACAAAATACCATAGCAACACTTATAATGAGTGGTTGCGCTCTTCCGATATTATCACCCCTAAATCCGGAAAAGGCGTATTTGCGGTAAAACCAGTCGATCAATGGTGTAGTCGACCCTGAGTTGTCCGCTCAAGGGTACCAGTGTAAAACCCTATAGAAACCTTACTCTATTTAAATTGTGCATGCATCATGGTCAAACTTAGCCGAGTCAGTTATGTTGTCCGCATAATGACTCTTTAAGATAGGCTTGTCCAAAGTCCACTGGATTTCCCCAAAACCCAAAGGGACATTATCACGTTATGTGCATTTATTTGGAGAACTAAATGCTTTATGCCAATTATTGATATTTAAATAGTCAAGTCCGGTGGGGGTAAGGGCCTAATCCTTTTGTCTTGAAAAAACAATATGAGGCACGAAGTTCCCAAATTCGGCATGGTCACCAACATCCATCCAAAATTGCTAGACTGGTGGAGGAGTCTTCCATCAGATGACCAAATCAATGAGTAGAAAGAAAGGGACGCCAGAGCTAGCGAAAAGTTGAAATATCTGGAATATAGTCTGCTGGAATTAGAAGGAAAAGTGAGGAGGAGAGTCACCGACTTCCAGAATGCTGAGGGAAACGAAGGAGAACACCTGGTAAAGGCATTTTTCTGACGAACCTACGTGAACTGGATGATTTGATCAACGAGAGCATTCAACCTGGGGAAGGTCCTTCTGGGACCAAATAGAGAGGAGTTTTTTCTTTTTGCTTTGAGAAATGTAATAAGGCCAATGGCCACTAGTGACATTTTATTTCCTATTATTTAGTGTCGTTTTGGGCTTCATCTACTTTTTATCAATAAAATGAGGCATATAGCATTCTAAGTTCTCCAAATCAATTTGTCGCTAGGCCTACCTTGGGCACAAAGAGGTTCCAAAATAGGACACGATTCACATTCTTGCACTATGTGTTTAAATATCGCAACATTTTCTTATAATCCTCACTAACTTGTTACCTTTTTTTTTTACTGTTTTTTATTTATTCCCCCTCCCCAAAGGTTAGTTCGTGCACTCTGGCAACATCATCTTATTCAACGAGATGTAGGGGCCCTTCACCCACTCCTCCTCTTAGTCCAGTCAAAAACAAGAACAAAAGAAAAATGGAAGATTTGAACAACGCCAGAAAGGAGAACTCAACTGAACGGGTAGAGGTCACTCATGGTCATGGTACTCTGGTTCCTAAGGAAAGTGCATCCCAACTCGAACAAAAGCTGCTGAAATTCCAAGAAGAACTTGATCATGTTCGGAATCTAGCAAATCTGTCATTTTCCCTCACCACTCCGGACGTTAATCTCCCAAATGCTTAGAACCCCACACCTCCACAAAATATCCCAAAGCCACAAAACCATCCCGCTCCTCACCACCACTGCAACACCTGCCATACTTCCAACAATACTCCACTGCTTATCCCGGAACCCCAAAACTCCACAAATGACCACTTTCACACCCGTCATAACACCCCCATCTACGTGGAGACCATGCCACACTCCACCCAACCCATCTCAAGCGCACCTGAGTCTGATGATAAAGACTCACTCATCAAAAACCTGGCTGAAGAACTTAAGAAATTAACTAGCCGAATTCAGGGCATCGAAGAAAGTAAGGGGATTGAATGACTGAACTACGAAAATCTTTACATACAACCAGATGTCAAACTGCCCGAGGGGTACAAACCTCCAAAGTTCGAGATGTTTGATGGTACAGGGGATCCGAGAGTACATTTGAGAACATACTGCGATAAGTTGGTCGGAGTAGGGAAAGACGAGAGGATCCGCATAAAACTTTTCATGAGGAGTATGAAAGGAGATGCTCTGTCTTGGTACATCAGCCAAGACCCGAATAAATGGCCAAACTGGGTAAGTATCACATTCGACTTTATGGACAGGTTCAGGTTCAACACAGAAAATGCACTAGATATGTTCTATATCCAGAACCTAAAAAGAAGCCCACAGAAACATTCCGCGAGTATGCTACACGTTGGAGATCCGAAACTGCTAAGGTCAGACCTGCCTTAGAGGAAGAAAAAATGAATAAATTTTTATTTCGAGCTCAGGACCCGCAATACTATGAAAGACTGATGTTGATTGAGAACCATAAATTTTCTGACATCATCAAGTTGGGTGAAAGGATCGAAGAAGGCATCAAAAGTGGTATAGTTACAAACTTTGAAGCTTTGCAAGCTACCAATAAGGCCTGACAGTCTGGTGGTACGTCCAAGAAAAGGGACGTAGGTGTCGTAATGGTTGCACAGAGAACCAAATCCCCTGTCAAATACCAAATCTATCCAATGCCTCCACTCACATATCAGCCTACTCCGAACTACCAACCACCCTCACCCTCCTACCAAGCTCCACCACCCACTTATCAATCACCTCCACATCCCACATATCAGCCTACTTCACCCATATATTCCCAACCCGCACATGTTTACCAAGCCTACAATGCTCAACCATCTCACTATCAATCGCCTCCCACACGTTAAAACTTTCCTAGACCTCGACCAAATTTTGATCGCTAACCTCCCAAACAGTATACCGCCATTGCTGAACCCATTGACTAGCTGTACGAGAGACTCAAAGCCGCTGGTTATGTCACCCTTATCCCTGTTGTAAACCCTGAGAACCCCTCTCAATAGGTTATTCCAAACAAATCCTGTGCATATCATTCCGACATGAAAGGGCACACCATTGATGAATGCCGCTCCCTGAAAGACAAGATCCAGGCTCTCATTGACAACAAGATTATTGTGGCAAAAGAGCCCGCTCCGAATGTCCGCAATAACCCTCTGCCAGACCATACGGGTGGAGGCGTGCACATGATTGAAGTAGGGGATGATTGGGATCCTGTGGGATCAATCGGACTGGTCGAAAAAGTTGACCACCCAAAAAAGCCAATAGTTACCCTGAATCCAATTGTGGTCCAGATTCAGCCCTCTAGGGATGCTGAGATAAAGATGTCTGTGCCATTTGAGTTTGAAGCAACTGCAAATGCACCATCGCCAATTAAGGTCAAGTTCGTGTCTCCAACAAAAGCACCTGCACCATTTGAAGTTACGGTTTTACCTTCCAAAGCACATGCTCCGTTTGGAGTAAAGATAGCCACGCCAATTCCAGTAGCAATGTCGGCCATGACACCCTTCCATACCAAGGCTATACCATGGGACTATACAACCGAGGAAAGGAGGAAAGGCAAGGGTAGGTTCGAGAAAACTGTCATTGCACAGGGTGTGACGAGAACTAGTAGGGTCTATACCCCAAAACACAGTTGATTCAAGCAAGCAAGCCTCCAATCGGTCACCCATCATTGAGACCGGTTGACATGTTCTTTGGAGAAAGATACAAGCCAAGGAATAATTGGTCATTGATCAGCTGAACAAAACACCGACGCAAATCTCCATCATGGCTTTGCTACAGAATTCTGAGGCACACAAGAATGCTTTGTTGAGGGTATTAAGTGAATCATACGTGCCAAATAACATCACCGGCGGAGAAATGGCCAACATGGTTGGACAGGTGCTGGAAAGTCACAAAATTACTTTTCATGAAGATGAGCTACTACCTGAAGGTTTGTGTCACAACAAAACGTTGCACATCACTGTGCACTGCGAGGAATACTTTATCACCGGGATCCTGATCGACGGGCGTTCCAGTCTTAACATTTGTCCACTGGTTACACTCAAGAAATTGGGCAAAGGATTGCACGAGATAAAAGATGGAGCTATCAACGTTAAAGCCTTCGATGGTTCCCAGAGGTCCACAATTGGGTAAATTAGTCTGTGTTTGCAAATGGGACCAACTTGGTTCGATGTTGAATTCCAAGTGATAGATGTGCCAGCATCTTACAATCTGCCGTTGGGACGGCTGTGGATCCATGCCGCTAGAGCTGTAGCATCAACGCTGCATCAGGCAGTGAAATTCGAATGGAATCATCAAGAGGTGATCATTCACGGTGACAGTAGCAACCCTATATACAGTCGCCAGACCACTCAATCGATTGAAGGAAAAAGGAAGCTAGGAGGAGAAACTTACCATCACATCGAACGGGTGAATGCCATTGACAAAGACAAATGGTGGTACAAGAAGATTGAAAGTATACTGAATTGGTGTGGATACAAACCTGGCAAAGGGCTCAGTAAGAACCTCCAAGGAATCTCTAAGCCCATAAAGCTCAAGAAGCATGGCACTACTTTCGGTCTGGGATATGAGTATACCTGGGAAGAATTCAACGGCTGGACGCCACCATGGATCGGCCGATGTTATCTATGGGTCAGAAAAAGAAGCACTCACAACGGTGAAGAACTTGTTCTTAGAGGACAATGACATGGACGGTTGTGTTGTTTTTGAGGAGGAGGGGGAGGAAGGCCTTTCCATACATGCCGTAAGTAGAGGGGCACCCCTTAATAACTGGACCATCAGGACAACCAGAGCCCGACGACCCTCGGGGTAGCAAGGCTAAAACAAGCACTGTTTTTGATTTACTAAAAGATTTTATTTTCTCGCATGTTTTAATTCCTGCAATAAGACCTTCAATGTTCAAAACAATTATGTAATTTATCAAAGCATTTTAACTTTTCTTATGAATCAACGCTTATTACTATTATTTTTCTCTCATTACTTTACTTATACAACATTACTATTACTTATCTTGATGAACCAATGATTGTGACATGCAACGAGACAACGCAACAAACGGACATAGATTAAGAGAAAGATGATATAGCAGAATAGATTGTTAAATAAGTCGATAACTTTGAGAACAGGCCGAAGTCCAACCTGGACGAGACTGAGATTGTTAACCTGGGAGAGGCAGAAAATGTCAAAGGAACACGAATCAACGTTCACTTATCAGAAAAAGAAGAGTACACAGAATTTCTAAGGGAATATGAAGACATATTTGCCTGGTCGTATGATGATATGACTGGTCTGAGTACATCTATTGTGGCCCACAAACTGTCAATCGATCCAGCATGTCCACTGGTAAAGCAAAAGCTCAGGAAGTTTAAGCCTGATATGAGTTTGAAAATCAAGGAAGAAGTCACTAAGCAGGTCAAAACTAAGGTTCTCAGGGTAGTGGAATACCCAACATGGTTAGATAACATTGTGCCATTGCCGAAGAAGGACGGGAAGGTTAAGGTCTATATCGACTACCAGGATCTCAACCGGGCCAGTTCGAAAGACGACTTCCCTCTACCAAATATACACATCCTAATTGACAATTGCGCCAAGCATAAGTTGCAGTCATTTGTAGATTGTTTTGCTGGGTATCATCAGATCTAGATGGATGAAGAAGATACTAAGGAAGATGATAGAGAAGCATAAGAAGTGTCACAAGAAGCTATCATTTTCTTTATTGGGATACTGCACCACAGTTCGCACATCAACAGGGGCAACCCCCTACATGCTGGTATATGGTACAAAAGCGGTCATTCCCGCCGAAGTAGAAATCCCTTCCCTAAGGATCATACAGGAAGCTGAGCTCGACGATGTAGAATGGGTGAAAAGTCATTGTGAACAGCTAGCTCTTATAGACGAAAAGAGAATGAATGCAGTTTGCCACGGTCAGCTCTATTAGAATAGAATGTCCAAAGCCTTTAACAAAAGAGTCAAGCCGAGACAATTCACACATGGGCAGCTGGTGTTAAAGAAAATTATTCTGCATCAAGATGAAGCCAAAGGGAAGTTCTATCCCAACTGGCAGGTTCCGTACATGGTTCATCGGGTTCTAACAGGAGGAGCCCTCATACTTGCGAAAATGGACGAAGAAGTCTGGCCAAAGCCGATCAATTCAGATGCAGTCAAGCGATACTATGTGTAATCTATGTGCTTTCCCATATGATGTAATTTGAATTATGTCCTACCTGATTCCCATTTAAGAGAGGATATGTAGGCAGCCTTATGGGTTCGGTCATAATTCAATAAAATTTTCATTTCCCCCGTAATTGGAAACTGGGGCAGAATTTTGAAGAGGACCCTCAAAATTCCGAAGTAATTTCAGCCAGTCATCGCAAGCAGCCGTCAGAAACATCAACCCATTAAACTGGGGCAGAATTTTGAGGAGGACCCTCAAAATTCCGAAACAGAAGAGGTTGTAATGTCCTGAACCACGTCATAGTCGTCTGTTCATCCAAAAGCTATTTTTTAAAAATATGTACTTATGTCATATTTTTACAAACTCATGCATGTTTATTATCGAAATCGCTTTGTTCAGCAACGCTATGATACATACCGTATCACTAGATCAAAGCCGAACAGGTCAGACCAGGCCAACAGGGATACGAACTAACCTCCCTTCTACAAAACTCACAATTTTTCTTTGGATGCAGACATTTGGATTGCGAAAGCATCTGACATGCCATACAGTCACTAGATAAGCATTGCTCAGGAATACAACTATCAAAATTGTTCACGTTTACCAGCATTTGCTATCCATGCACGCCGACGATATTCCTTATATCCCAACGTCCCCAGCAGTCACAATGTCGCAACCTGCTATTAGCTAAGAAACTCTATTACCATTTGCCATTTTATTTTTATTTCTGCATTGCATAAGGCTACCATTCTGCTTTCTACATTGCATAAGGCTACCATTCTGCCTTACGAGACTAAACACTATCTCCATCTGCATTGCATAAGGCTACCATTCTGCCTTCCGAGTCTAAACACTGTCTCCATTTGCATTTTTTGCATTGCATAAGGCTACCGTTCTGCCTTCCGAGACTAAACACTGTCTCCATCTGCATTTTTTGCATTACATAAGGCTACCATTCTGCCTTCCGAGACTAAACACTATCTCCATCTATATTCTGCATGGCTGAAAGATCGCCACCTTATTTACATTCTGCATGGCTAAAAGATCGCCACCTAATTTATGTCCTGCATGGCTTAAAGATCGCCACCTTATTTACGTCATGCATGGCTGAAAGATCGCCACCTTATTTACATTCTGCATGGCTGAAAGATTGCCAAATACTCATCTCATGGGCTGAAAGATTGCCACCTTATTCACATTTGCATTGGCTGAAAGATCGCCACCTTATTTACATCCTGCATGGTTGAAAGATCGCCAAATACTGTATCTCATGGGCTAAAAGATCGCCAAATTTTCCAAAGGCGTCATTGTTCGTAGGTACCATTTTCATAGCCCGAGAACGCCATGTCATGGCCTGAGGACCCCCTTTTATCTTTTGCATATCATTATTCAAAGGCATCATAGTTCGGAGGCATCATTCTCACAGCCGAAAGCATCATTTCATGGCCTGCAAATCCTTTATCATACGCTTTATGGCCCAGGACGTCATGGTTTGAGGATGTCATCCTAACCGTCCAAAGACAACATTCATGGTCCCACAAGAACTTGCATCACGTTTAAATTTATGCACAATATATGTTTGTATTGCTCATTTGCAGGTAAACCGGAGAGCAACGACCATCTCGGCAGGAGCGATCCCTCTCCAGTTCTCGTAGCCCTATTAGACCTTAACCATTCATCCCGACCTGAATATTGCGTCCGTTCTTGAAAAGGTCTCCATCGGCATATTCCGCCGACAGATCCTGAACTACGTATGGCCTGATTCCTGTAAGACCAGGGATATGTGGGTAGATCAGGAGCCAGAGCACGGCTAACCTCTTCAAACCACTTCGTTCGGTCAAAATTGGCCATCATATCTTTACCCGACAACTCTTTCATCCTTTCTGGGTAAAGAGGGGCAGCTATTGATACCCAATTTTTTCCTATATTTTTAAATATGAAAAAAACCTTCAAAATAGCCTATATATGCATATATAACTATATCCCAAGGTTACATTATTTTTCCTTAATATTTTTTTCAAAGATTTTTAAATCAATTCACTGCCTTATTTTATCAAGAAAAACCCAATAATTATCCCCAAAATTATCATTTTGGTGATTCATTTATTGGAGTCTCATGTTTACACTAAAATATAGGTAAGATTTTTTTATATATATATTTTTTACAAATTTATTTATTATTTTTAAGGTTAAAATTGCATAATTGCAATATTAGCCATTTTTAGGTTTAAATTCGTCTCATGTTTATAAAATGGGATCTTATATTTTAAATTGATAATTATATATTATAAACCATTTTAGTGCTTTCAATTTGTTTTCAAATATTTATTTACTATTTTTCTATAAATTAAAGGGAAAAAGGGGCTATTTAACTTGTAGCCAAATTTGGCTTTCAAATATAGCCTAAAAAATCAAACAGACCCCAACCCAAATTAAACCAGCCCAATCGCCTAATTAAACCATCCCAAAGACCCAAGCCCAATCCCTAAATCTACCCAACCCAACCGGATTAAATCTTGGCCGTTGATCAAAAGTCGTTGATCTATTTTGATCAACGACCCAGATTCGTTCTTACCAAATTAAACCAAACGACCCCCCAAACCCCTCTCATTCCTCACTAAATCGACTCTCATCTCTCTATCTCTATCTCTGGTTCTCTCTAGAACCTTCCCCCTCCCCCTCCGCTCTGATTAGCTTCACTCACCTTCTCCGGCCATTTTCTTGCCTGAATCCATGGTGGTTTCACCACCCACCAGCCTTTTATGGCTTCTCCACACTTGGTTACTGAAGTCTCATGACCTGACCACGAAGAAGCTGGGTCCAGACCTTGCTTGATTCAAGTTCCGTGGCCATCTCCGGCAAGCAATGTTTGTTCGAGCCTAGCCTCGACTCCTCTTGCTTAGATTAACGACTATCCAAGCCTTTCTCACTGTTTGGGTTCCTCTGAAACCCTAGTTTTTGAGGTTCTTCTTATTTCTTTAGATCTGTTCTAGATCCATGTTTTCCTTAAACTTTTAAACGATTTCTTGATATTTCTTTCAAAACTATGCTTTCTAAACCTTTATTTTTTTTCTATCTAGGGTTTTTGAGTTATTTAGATGTTTCTCTGATTTTCTTTTTCTCTTGTGTGTTTCTTCTACTATGTTTCTCCTACTATGTTCTTATTAAGTTTCTTCTACTATGCTTCTTTATATGTTTCTCCCACTGTGTTCTTGTTAGTTTCTTCTACTAGGTTTCTTATTAGTTTCTTCTACTATGTTTCTTTACTGTGTGTCACGTGTTGTTCTTTTACTATGCTTCTCATGAGTTCCTGCTACTGAAAGAGCATGTCAAAGGTCTCATTTCCTTTCTGAGACCTCTGAACCTGTCTCAATTAGTATCTTTTTCCTTGATTACTTGTCCTCTCATCTCAGCACTCGATTGATGGTAAAAACCCTAGAATTTTGGGGTTCATCCAAATTTTGAGACCATTGGCTATATGATTTGCTTGATCTTGTTTGATTCCAGAAACCCTAATTCCTTTAGACCTATTTCGAGTCTCTTAACTGAGTCTTGAAATCTCTGTTTCTTTAAGCGATTCTGATTTTCTACTAAACTCTTCTAAGGTCCTTATACTGGACCCTTTGTATGCTATTTGATACTATCTCTTCTACATTGCTGACCTATATAACTACCATGATCTTATAGTCTATTACCTACTGATTTTGCAATGGCAAGACGTTTTGTCTTTTCCCTAAATTCAACCTAGCATATTTGTGTTCTCTTTATATGTGCTGAACTTCCCTCTAAAAATGGCTTTCAATTTTGATTGATTTCAGACTTCCTTTGTATAAGTTTGATTGATTTCTTTCCTTGTCTGCTGACTTCCCTGTTACTTGATTTGAGTCAAAAACTTTCCTTAGCTTTTCTGACTTGGTTCATTCATGGACCAATGATTACAAAATCTCTGACCCCTTGATTTACGGTATACTGATTGATCCTACTGAATCTTTGCTATTTGAAGAAGTATAAAATAGGTCAATCTCTCCTATTGAGTCATGTGAAGATGCAGAATAAAAAAGAACTCATTTATTCGTCATCGGTTTTCAAAGTAGCACGATCTAATTCAAAAATTTCACCCAATTGAGTACGTCTAGCATATTTTATCACAGTAGCAGGATCACTATAACTGACGTCGTTGAGTTCACCGTCGTAGAACTCAACAGTTACACCTACTTGTTCAACACTATACTTCGATTCTGTCCTTCTAAAAGGAACATCGGCTCTAACAATTCCATCGCCATCTACCAAAGGGATATGGATGGAATATAATGAAATAGAGCCGCTTTGAGGTTCGCTCTGAAATGAGGAATGTAAGGTAGCCACTACGAAGAAGTTCCGGGAGTTACAAAGGAAGCTTTGAGCTCATATTGGTCATGGGTTGGGAACAGGAATTGAACTCTATGAGATCGAATCTCCTGTTGTTCCTCAGTAGCTCAGTGGTAGAGCGGTTGGCTGTTAACTGATAGGTCGTAGGTTCGAATCCTACTGTATTTCAAAATTATTTCCTTAATTAAACCCCTATATATTTACCCCTAATTGCCTACATTGCACAAGATGCTTATTTGATTTCTTTCCTTAAATAACTTTTATCGTTTAAGTCTAAATTCCTTAATTAAAGGAAGTCTTGTATTGATTGATTTTTAATTGATATCCCATTCCTTAATTGTTTTCTTACCTTATTTCTGCCTATTTTTTCATACTATAAATACACGACTCTTTCATTAGCAAAAACATCCATCACTCGTAGTCTTTATAAACTTACACTTACACTCAAAAGTATTTTCTCTTGTTTCTTGTACTGTAGCCTGTTCACAAGACCTACTGCCTGCCTTTCTTTATTTGCTTCTTTAAAACTGGTATGTCCTGATTTAAGCTTTTTAGCACCACAACAATGTGTTTATTTACTGCTTCTGTATCCCTGTCTTCTTACTACTTCTGTGTGGTTCAACACTACTGAATTCTTTCTGCCTGTCTGTTATCAATCCCAAACCCCTGCCCCCTATGTGTTCGTGCTATGGTTTGAGGCATGGAAATATGCAAATTATTGTCCATGAATTAAACTTGATCCCCTGGAATCCTAGCCTCTAATAATGTGTGTTCTAGCAGGCTTATGGGTATGCTAGCATCCTCCATTGCTGGGCATGCCTAAAGCCTGCCCTTGCCTAAGCAATAGGCTCTTTACAATCTCCACATTCCCCTGAACCCCCCTATGTGAGTTTATTAGTAGTTGTTTCCCTCTCCTTTTCCCCTTTAGCATTCTATTCTTCACTTGCACACTTTCTTAGTCTTTAAGTTCTGCCCCCCTCTTGTGAGCCTTACCTTGGGACCCTTTGAGTTCCCTCTGAACTTGGACACTTGAGGGCTGGACCTTCCACACTGCACTTGTCCTAATCTGATTATACATTTGGGTGTGAGCATTGCTCGAAGTCCCTTTGAGGCTCTTAGGGAACTTTGACAAACTCAAATGGGAGAAAGGCTTTGGATCATGATCTCATGTAGTTGGTTTACCTCATATTTCAGACATGAAGACTGAATCAGGCTCTCCTTTAGTTGTACTTTTATTTATATTTTCTGATGTATTTTTACTTTATTCCGGGCTGTAATAATTTGTAATAAACTCTTGGGGATGGTTAGTGAAAAAGGGCAGGTAACTATATAAGCAAAAAGGGTAGATACCATGTCTATAGGAATTTTGAATCTGCATATAGAAATCATGCCTATAGGTGCTTGGAAATCTGCATATGCATATAGAAATCATGCCTACAGGATTGTCTAAATTTGCACGATCAATTGCACCTAGATATCATGTCCATAGGTCTTAAACAAATTTCTGCACCTAGATATCATGCTCATAGGACTTAAACATACAATTGCACCTGGATATCATGTTCATTCAACATCTAGATATCATGTTCATAGGTTTAAAATGAGTCTTTTGCATTTTTATACCATGTCTACAACGTTCAAAATCAACTACGCATAGAAAGCATGCCTATAGGAATTCCTAATCGAATCTGAATCGCTTTATTCACGTATAGAGCTAAAACCAGTAATAACAGGTACCATCAGTTGCAGAACTTATAACCTTCGTTAAAACTTGCCTTTTTTTTAATAATCTGACTACCCTTTTTAACAAGTACGTATTCAGTTTATTTTGCTTTCTGAATTCAGTAGATACCATGCCTATAGGATCTTTGTCCAACACTTAGGCAAGCCTTAGGGTAAAGTTATAAACTTAATCTGTTCTATTAACTACAACCAGCAAGCAGGCCTGATTCGGGTTTCTTATCTGAACTATGTAATAAATCAGTCTACCTCAACCTTTAAGTTCTTTCATGTCTAGTATTTAAACAGACCCTAAACAGTATATGTAAGTCATGCTAATTACATGCTTCTTTGTGTAAGGAGGTATATCTGAGCCTCTGCTTGTTATGTGCTTTTCATCAACTTGCAATACGTGTTTTGTATGTCGCCTTAGAATTTTTGCTTTTGAAACTACAAATAAGCCTAATATCCCTCCCCTTTAGGATTAGTAGTCCTAGATGCCTCCGGGACTAATAGGATTGGGACGGTAATAGGATGCAATAAGTAATCGAGACCATTCTGCGCTTTAATACCTTAACGGGGTGGGAAGGGTAGATATGGATATGATGACCACATGATAATGCCACGTGTAGTCCCTTATTGAGGAGTGATTACTGTCGCACCTCCTTTTTCCGCCCCCGCGAGGGTGCGTTGGGAGTTTTCTCCAATTAAAGGACAGTCGAAACGGGATTTGTTTGTTTGTTTCAGAGTCGCCACCTGGGAATTTTATGGCGTCCCAAGTCACCGGTTTTAATCCCTGAATCGAGGAGAATATGACTCTGTCTATTTAACAGTCTGCGCACCAGAAATCCGGATAAGGAATTCTGTTAACCCGGGAGAAGGTGTTAGGCATTCCCGAGTTCCGTGGTTCTAGCACGGTCGCTCAACTGTTATATTCGGCTTGATTATTTTGATTTGCTAAATACATTTTTTATTGCATGATTTTATTGTTACCGCTTCTATTTAGATTTAAAGTCCCTTCTTTGAATCGAATCACGCGTACGTATATTCGTGTTATAAATTATATTTTTTAAAACATGCGGAGTTGTGTCATGCGCACGTGTACACAATAATATAGATAATATTTTTATTAAAATAATTATTTTCGAAATTATGCTTTAAATAAAATCAAGAACATTCGCCCTTTTGGTATAATTAAGTAGTGAACCTCACATCTCGGGTTTTTATGAAATTAATAATGATATTCTCCGAGAAATCCCTTTTATTAAATATTCGATCGAAGTTGCGCGAACGCATAATCCGAATTGCCTTTAGAAATATAATTAGGTTACGCGAACGTATCCCTAATCACAAAAATATTCTTGATGGTAGTATAAATTTGTTTACAAATTGTTTATTATATCCACGTATTTTTATGTGAACATCATGAGAAATAAATATTCTTTTAGTCTCTAAATTCCTTAAAAAGAATTTACAATTTATTGGACGTTGGTCGCAATTTATGTTTTTTGCGTATGAATTATATTCCTCAAACCATTCGAATTTGTGGAGTAAAAATAAATGTGTGATTAATACTACCATTTAGTGAATACAATATTTGCCTACCCAAATAGACAACATGCAAATTACGTATAAAAATTGGGAAAGAATGGATGTAAGGAAGTGATATTTTTGAAGAATTTTCATTGTTCTATTTGAAGCGAATGCTAAAAAAATGTTATAATCTATAAACCTAATCACCTTCTACATTAATTGTTTTTAATCCAAAGTTATAATCGTTTGATTAATTTGTTTATGATGGTAGATAGGCATCAAGTTGATAAGAAAGGGAATTATTATACAAATCGATTGAATAAAATTGCCTTACATGCAACACAATTGTCCGTCTAAAACATTCATAACACTCTAACATCGTAACGAGCTATATCAAATCACCTTCCATATATGATTATATATATACTCATCATCATGCCATATATGAACATACAACTTATATCAATCTAAACCAAAATCAGATTTTTTACAAGATATACTAATAATGTAATTTCTTGATACTTCCATTCTACTTTACATTTAGCTAACAATATTACGGGATGTAATTAATGGCCCATTTTATGTCATGTTCCCTACCTTGATAATTCAATCATGACTTCACTTAATGAAAATTCCGAAATAGGTGATATTATTACAACACTTATACGAACTTTAAGAGGTAACAATTATCTTATATTCATCACGACAAACATACTACTATATTAATCAACTGAAACAAAACCAAATTTTAAACTAATGAACTTGAACGAATGGAAAACAGAATTATAATTCCCGAACTTCATTAATATGTCATGTTGAAGCTTTTCATGACATGAATTTACAGATATGTACCTGATATTGGAAGCAAGAAAATGAAGATGAGAATCAGCGGCAGTAATAACAGTACAACATCAACAACTGCTCAGCAACAGTAACAACCCAGTACAGACCGGTGGAGTAGTAATCCCAAAAACAAAAGCTTTAAGCTTTAAATGAAACAACAACCATTAATACTAATTTCAAACAAAGAAAGAAAGCAGTAGATTTTTTAGCTTTTATTTTTATTTTGAAAGCTTAAATATTTTTCGGAATTTTTCTCTCTTCTATTCTCTGTCCGTTTTTTTCTCTATCTGTGTGTGTATTTTTTCTCGTATCTTTTCTGTTCTCTCTGTATTGTCTTGTGTTCAAGACTTCTTCTTATAACCCATCCCATAAACCTTTCAATTAATTAAAATCCATACTTTTCTCTACCCAACCCATTATCTTTCCACTCATCTCCATTACATTAAATAAACATATCACACCACCCCATTATATTTTGTCCCCCATGCTTCATTTAAAATAATGCAAGATTCCCCCTTTAAATTAAATCTTGTCCCCCCTTTATATTAAACAACTATATCACAACCCACCCCATTTCATTTTGTCCTCCATGCTTCTAATAAACAATTTCAAAATGTACAATTCCTAAACTACCCCTCACGACCTTACTGAAATTACCAAACTACCCCTGAACGTACTACAAATTTACCAAACTACCCATCAGCTTTAACACATCAATTAATCAAACTTAACCAAAATATAGACAATATGATCAATTTCTAACAATGTTCAAACAACAATATGAACACGGATGAACATCATAACAACAATATCACATGAACATGATTTTAACAACATTTCAACAACAAATCACATGAACACAAATTGAACAACAAAGAACAACTAAAATTTGATTGAACAATATTTTAGCAACAAACAATTCTATTTTCGGATTCAACAACTACAACAAACAAGTATATTTAGATTTCTAACTTCAATCATATTGAACTTAAAATCAATTATAACAACATTACAACCAACAATTCCTATATTAAACTTTATGAGACAAATTCAAGAAATAATCACAAATGGTAAACAAGAAATCAAGCTATACAAATTTCGGATTCAAGAACAATCAAACAAAGTATGAACATGAATTAAATCTATTTTAAACAACAAACATGATGGATTTAAACGATTAAACCAACATATTTCTCTAACACAACTAAATTCTTTAAACAAATAACAAGATCGACGAAGAAACAATTATGAACTTAAACTTGAACTTAACAATATTAACAATTTCTAACAATACATAAACACATGAAACAAATTGAAGAAATAGTTAATTAAATTTCAATTTGAATCTAACAAACATCAAACTAACAAATACTTACTTAAACAATAATACAAACATGAAATAAACATGAAAACAACTAATTAAACTTCTATTTTGAAATCTGAAAATTAATTTAACAAACAACATGAACACACTAGAAAATTATTTCAACGACGAACAAATCAAACAAGAATTAAATTACTTCTTTATTTTGGATCCGAAAAATACCAAACAAAATATGGACAAAATTTGAAACATAAACCAACTAACCGATTCAAAAACAACGATGAAGACGAAGATGACGGAGAGGCATGAAGCAGTAGGGAGCTGCTGCGACGAGCAGCAACAACATCACGGCAGCAGCTATGGTGGATGGAAGTAGCTGGTCGAGGAGATGGAAGATGCAGCAGCGGAGTAGAAGAAGAAGCCGCGACAGCAGCGGCGTGGGCAGCGATGGGGTTTGTTTGCTCGATGATGGGGTGTTTGGCGATAATAGAAGCTTGACGAAGCATCACTAGCAACGTCCATGGTGGGTTGTGAAACTTCACGAGATGGAGATCTGCTGGACATCAAGCAGCAGCGTGAGGTGAAGGAAGAAGAAAAAAAAACAGCAACGTTTGGAGCTTTGACGAGGAAGAAGAAGGCGCAACATTGTAACCATGGGAGCTCGACGTGACCGGAGGAGCTTGGGCGTTCATGGCTTGGGTAGGCGGACTGGAGGGTGGCCGATGTTGGGCAGCCATGGTTGGAAAGTTTGGAGCTTTGGGGAAGAAGAAGATAGGGAGGGGGGGCGGATGGGTTAGTATAATTTTAGGGTTTTCTTCTTCTTCTTTTTTTTGTTTTTGTTTTGTTTTTTGTTTTTGTAAAATGTAAGACAAAAGGGTTTTGGGTCTTTTGGGTTATGGACTGGGTCGACCCAGTTCGAAATGGACTGGGTCGTAGGGAAGATTGGGCCATTTTTTGGGCCTGTGGCTTGAAATCGAAGAAGAGGCCCAATTCCGACTTTCTTTATATTTTTGCTCTCTTTTCTTCTTTTATTTTTTCTAAAACTAAATTATAAAAATACTTAAACTATTATTAAGAATTAAATTAAGTTATAAAAGCGCAAATTAACTCCCAATAACAATTAACACACAATTAAGTAATAATTAAGCATAAAATTGTATATTTGGACATTAAATGCTAAAAATGCAAATGATGCCTATTTTTTGTAATTTTCGTTTTTTTGTAAACAAATTTAATTAGTAACAATTATAGAATTAAATCCTACATGCAAATGCGACATATTTTTGTATTTTTTTTTATTAATTTAACAAATAAACATGCACAGACAAATACAAATAATTATTCAAAATATCACAAAATTGCACACCAAAGAAAAATCATTTTATTTTTGAATTTTTTGGGAGTAATTCTCATATAGGGAAAAAATCACGTGCTTACAGCTGCCCCTCTTTGCCCGGAGACACGAAGGGTTTTCGTGCAAAGATAAAGCGAGCGATTTTTGCCCATCCGAGTACTCCGTTGAAGCATTTTTTGAAAAAGATTTGACCGAACCTTTGCTTCAAAGGTTTCCTACATATCCTGGGCTAAACAGGAATCATGTCAATGTAGTTCGAGAAATTTGGTAGCTGGGACTACCGTTGGACTGCAATGTTACTGTTGTTGCATGTTATTACTACTGCTTACCGATCTCCTTGTTACACCGTGCTTAAAAAAAACAATAAGCTAGGCTAGAGTACAATTTGTTTTTGTTGCCTTGCTTCCTTGTCTGCTTGCATTTCTTTCGGTGCTTTACTTCTTTTGACACATGTACTTGAGTTTGTACTGTGACCTCTTGTTGCAACCTTCTGTTTCCCGGTGCTGGGGAATTTTATTGTTTCCTGCCAGGGATTCCTATTGTAACCCTCTGTTTTATTGTCCTCTGACTTGATCTTGAAATGTATGCCTCTGTTATCTGGGCGGGCTCCCAACTTCAATACTTGAAAATTAAAGACTTGAAATGTATGCCTCTGTTATCTGGGCGGGCTCCCAACTTCAATGCTTGAAATGTAAAGACTGAAATTTATGCCTCTGTTGTCTGGGCGGGCTCCCAACTTCGACGCTTGAAATATAAAGACTGAAATGTATGCCTCTGTTATCTGGGCGGGCTCCCAACTTCAATGCTTGAAATGTAAAGACTGAATGTATGCCTCTGTTTTATGGGCGGGCTCCCAACTTCAATGCTTGAAATGTAAAGACTGAATGTATGCCTCTGTTCTATGGGCGGGCTCCCAACTTCATCAACTGAAATGTAAAGACTAAAATGTATGCCTCTGTTATCTGGGCGGGCTCCCAACATCAACAACAACTTTTAAAAATAAGCGCCATTCCTCTCTTCAGGCGGGCTCCTGACTTCAAATACACAACTTTTAAAATAAATGCCTTTCCTTTCTTCAGGCGGGCTCCTGACTTCAACAACAATTTTGAAAAAAAATCGTCATTCCTCTCTTCAGGCGGGCTCCTGACTTCAACAACAACTTTGAAAATAATCGCCATTCCTCTCTTCAGGCGGGCTCCTGACTTCCACCAATACATCGCCATTCCTTTCTTTAGGTTGGCAAGATTTCAACAACTTTTAAAAACGCCTTTCCTCTCTTCAGGCGGGCTCCTGACAACAACTTTGAAAATAATCGCCATTCCTCTCTTCAGGCGGGCTCCTGACTTCAAACCATACATCGCCATTCCTTTCTTTAGGTTGGCAAGATTTCAAACACTAAATCGCCATTCTATTCTTCAGGGGGGCTCCTGACTTCAACAACTTCTTCTTTTTTTTCAAATTCAAACTTCTTTTTTTCAAATTATCCTAGGAGAAAATTCATCAAACTAGGATTTGATATCTTATCTTAGGAGAAAGATTCATCAGACTAAGATTTGATATCTTATCTTGGGAGAAAAATTTCATCAGACCAAGATTGTGACTCTAGGAGATAAATCGTCAGACTAGGTCCATTTTGTTGTGATCTTAGGAGAAAGATTCATCCGACTAAGATTTTATCTTGGGAGAACAATTTCATCAGACCAAGATTTTGACTCTAGGAGATAAATCGTCAGACTAGGTCCATTTTGTTGTGATCTTAGGAGAAAGATTCATCCGACTAAGATTTTATCTTGGGAGAACAATTTCATCAGACCAAGATTTTGACTCTAGGAGATAAATCGTCAGACTAGGTACATTTGTTGTGATCTTAGGAGAAAGATTCATCCGACTAAGATTTTATCTTGGGAGAACAATTTCATCAGACCAAGATTTTGACTCTAGGAGATAAATCGTCAGACTAGGTCCATTTGTTGTGATCTTAGGAGAAAGATTCATCCGACTAAGATTTTATCTTGGGAGAACAATTTCATCAGACCAAGATTTTGACTCTAGGAGATAAATCGTCAGACTAGGTCCATTTTGTTGTGATCTTAGGAGAAAGATTCATCCGACTAAGATTTGATATCCTATCTTGGGAGAAAAATTTCATCGGACCAAGATTGTATCGGGAGGTAAATTCATCAGACTAGGACTTTTTATCCTAGGAGAAAAATGTAGTAAAGATCAATGATTTGAGAAACTTACCTTCGTAATTTTTTCTTTTATTTTCTCCTTCCTTTGCGCTGCTTTGTTCTTGCTTGCTGGGGATAATACCACTGTGGGAGTCTCCTTTCTTCCCCTCCTTCAAATTTGTTTTTGGTTTTTTTTTTCTTCAACACTGTTGGGGATAAAAGTGTTATCTTCTTGGGATAACGTTGTTGAGGATAACGCTGCTGGGGAATTTTATCCCTTCAAATCGATGCTTCATTCTTTTGGAAGCTGCTGGGGATGATAATGGCTCTTTGCTTTTCTGAGCACAAGTGTCATCCCTTTATTCTGTCTGCTGGGGATAACTTCCTCCATTGGAAACTTATTATGTTGGGGGCAACCCTGGTTCAAAGGCCACTTCCTTGGTGCTATTTTTATTCTTCCCCAAATGGGTACCTGATTTTCCAGAAAATTTTCTAACTGAAAAGAAAATTTTCTGTCCCAGTTTGACAATCTTTCTTATGGCATGCATTTCCGACATCAATGCCATTTCCTTTACCCGTTTTAAACAAAATTTGTTAGTTTAAAACGCGGTGGTTGGTTGTGATACTCCTACTTGGGATGGCTTTCCCCTTTCTCCTTCCTTGCTCTGCATTCCACAAGGGACGATATTATTTGCTGAGGATAATCCTTTTCTGCTAGGGATATCCCTCTTCTTTCGTGGCATGGCTCGGAGACTTGCATTTTTCCGACCTTTTAGTCTCGCATGAATTTTCCAAGTCATGCTTATTGCTCTCCTTGTTTGTCCACGGGCCTTGGCCTTGAGGTTTTAATAACCTCTGATTTTGGCAAGGATATCCCTCTTGACACTCGTCAATCCTTTTGTCAATTCCCTTTTGCTGGGGATATCTTTCTTGACACTGGCCTTGTGCTCGTTCCTTGCTGACTATACCACTTGGATGTACTAGCCATATCTCATCTTGCATAATTGGAAAGCTGATGGCCTATTTTGAAGTCATTTCCCACTGGTTCTGACCAAACAGACTCTACTGGGGAATTTTCTATGAAAGGAGAAAGATAAAAAGGAACAGAATAAAAGACAAAGGAAAAAGATGACTCTTTAACAAAAGAAATTATAAATAAAAACCTATCAAACGCAGACACCGACTCTAATGGTCATGACATGCATATGTGGCCTATCCTCCGTCGTCATCGTCTTTCAAGATATTCCCTTGACTATCCTCCATCTGATTCCCAATCTTATTCGACTTGTAGTGCCCAAAAGGTTTTCACCATCAAGTCTCTCTCATTTTGGTTTTTCTCTCATCTTTCATCGCCTTATGGTGTCCGTGAAGATTTTCACCGATAAGACTCTCTCATTTATATCACTTTCTAGCTGGGGATTTGGAGTGTTGCCGGTATGACTCTCTCTGCTGGAGATTAGAGTCCTTTCTGTTGTGGAACAGAGTGTTATGTTCACCGATAAGACTCTCATTTGTCTGACTTGGCATCTTTTGCAGACTGATCAGAAGGTCTTTCTTTGGACCGTAATGTGGGTTTTTTGGATAGGCTTAGAAAGAAAGGGTATTAAAGGCTAAAAAACAAATCAATTTGGGGTTCAAAATTACAACCTTCGAAATCATATTTGTTTATAACAAGCGCAACCCTTGCCCCAGTTTCTTGCTTGGGGATTATTTATTAATTTTTTTTATTTATTACACCATGCATACCATGCACATTATGCACACTATGCACCCTATGACCGAGCCGTGAAGCGCCTACGTATCCTCTTTGAGGAATCAGGTCAAACGTAGTTCCCAATTCCTCTGTTTTCTTCTGACTTTCTTTTGTTTTTTGTTATCATTTTTCTCTCATTTTTCGTTTTTTTTATTATTATTTTTTTTTTGATTTTTTCTTTACCTTCCAGGCTCGTATTTCCTAGTCGTTGCTATTGATTCCGAACGAGGGGTATGAAAGAAAATAAAATAAGGCTCAAAAGGGGTAACGAAGGATAAAGTGTTTAGGTAGCAGAACAAAATGCCTTCGTCATTCCAGTCTTCAAAACATGCCAAATGCAAACAACACAATTGAACATAGATTTATAGTCTCTTCCGACGGTGCTGGCCTTGACAATTATGTTAAACACTTACTTTTCATTTGTCCTTTCTAAAGCACTGCTGGGCGACACTCTCACTCTCATGAACGACCCTCATGCCAATTCGGTGAATCTTGCATTTAACGGTTTTCTTTGTGTTTTACTTGCCCTAATTCCACCTGACTCGGGCTTCAAATAATCTCACACCGTTCTTATTTCCTTTAAATGGTCTAATCACCTTTCCGGAGTTTTATAATTAACTTTTAAGACTAGGCCCAAACTGTGTGCGCATGTCATGTCGCTAGAATCGGCATTGAACAAAAGAAAAACAAAAGATGACTGGAAACAATAAAAGACCGGCTTTTGTATTAGACTACCGGTGAAATGGTTTGAATAATAAAACAAACAAAACAACCAGAATAAAATCCTAACACAACCTCGACAAAACTTAAACAAACTGATATGACAAACTGGAAAGATAAGAAGGTTTGACACAAGACAATATTCGGATTACAACCCTAAGAATAATCCGGACAACAGAAATGACAACAAAATAAGCCACCACAAGCTTCTCTTTTGCTAACCAAGGAACGGAGCGTCCTCCCACTTTATCGAAATTGACATCTTTAGCCACTGAGCTTTGCATCAGTATTGTCCAGCCCATTTCCAACTTCGATATCATCAACCTTAGTCAACAAGTCCCAATAGGATTCGAGTGCTTCTGTTATCATGCCTGATCCCCGCAAAGTGTGCTTCTGGGTCTTGTATTTCCGGCTTACCACAAACCAACCACCTTCTTTCTTTGCGATTCAACACAAAACAGGTTAGAATGGACTCAGTTGGTCCCCATTATTAACAACATCTTTTTTTTCATTTTCTTTCATTTTTTTTCGATTTTTTTTCATTTTTTTTTTCATTTTTTCTTTTTCATTTTTTTCATTTTTTTGTTGTGGTCGAATCTTATGGAGATTGCCTACGTATCATGACCCCGCATGAATCAGACCTTGCGTAGTTCGGACCAATAAAAGATGAACAATACTAATCATTTTTTTCAATTTTCATATTAAAATAAACTGGGTTTCAATGGTTTGAAGATGACCTACAAACTCGAAAATCAAACAACCCACATATTTTAATCAAAAGATTTACAAACTCAAAAACAAACGGCCAGCTTCCTTTCCCCGTTTGACAAATTCAATCAAACGGCTATTTTTGCAAATGTGGCCCCTTCCAAATTTTGAGGCCGGAGAAGATTATTTTATGACACTTTAAAAACTTGTCCATTCTTTTATGAAAATAGCCTTTCGACAACTGAAAGATACTCTAAGGCTATTTCGGCAAGAACGGTTTAAGACACTGTCGAAGCTAGCTCGGCTTATTTTTTACTAAAAAAAAATTCACCGGACCGTTGACTCTTTGTTTTTTTTTTCAAATTACAATAAAAACCAGGTGGTGCAACACGACCCTTCAGCGCCTCGGGGACGAAGATTTTTTAAGGCTGTGTGGGTCAACTGAACCAAATTTTAAAAAATGACCCAAAGTTGGCTGTTTATGCAAAGTCAGCCTTCCAGCGTCCCTTTCGGGAACATTCGGCTATGTCTTGATAAAACAGCATCACCCGACTTCTTTATGACAAAACTAAAATTTGACATATTTTTTTGGCTATTTTGTTTTAGCAAAAAGTGGAGGCTGGACACTGCCCGACTTATTTATGAAAAAAATTAAAATTTTGACATGTTTTTTATTTATTTATTGGTTTTTGGCTATTTTAGCAAAAATGGGGGTTGGACCCGATGAGGGTTGCCTACGTATCTCACATCCGGTGAGAATCAAACCCGCGTAGTTCGGGCCATTAATAAGTAAATGAACTAATTTTTTTTTTATTGGAACTGTGAAAGAACTGCTCAAAAGAAGTATATATATTTTTTTGATTGATTTCTTTTTGAAAGAAAAACTCGTAAAAATTCCTTTTCTCTTGATTTGAACTTTGAGAATTTCAAAAGTAAAAGGAAGTTTTTTTTTCGAATTTCCATTTGTCTTTTTTTTTATTCTAAAGAAAAAAAATATTTTTGGAATTTTACTTTTGATAAAAGAAATGCTTCTAAAAAATATTTTTTGAATTTTGAATTTTCTTTTCAATTTTGAAAGAGGAATCAAAATATTTTCGGATTTTTTTTAAAAGAAAACATTTTTATTATTTTTGTTTTATCATCAATGGAAAATAAAGATATTTATATTATTTTTTGTAAGACATATTTTTTTGGAATTTTATTTTGAATTTTCTTGGCAAGACAAATACTCTTTGCAACAAATAAAGATATATATATCTTTTGGAAATAAAAAAAACTTTTCGGATTTATATATATATATATTTGCGACAAATAATGAAAGACCTTTTTTTTTATTTTTTTTTATTTTTTGTTTTTTGCATTTTCATAAGCAAATAAAATAAAAAAACCATTTTAAAAATAAGACTCTTTTTTTATTTTCATTTTCTATTTTTCCTTTGCTTTTTATAAAACAAACTAATAAAACATTTTTTTTTTCATTTTCTCAAAATTTCGGCAGAGTTTTGACAGTTATTTGGGCATTGGATTTTTTTTTCAAAAATAAACAGTCAATTCCCTAACCGCTATTTTTTTTTCAATTTTAAAATATTATTCATGATATTCAAAAGTCAGTCAACACACAAATCCGGATCAAATAAATGCGCAAGTAGCAGCAAGTAAGATGCATCAGGATGGTCATTTTTTTGGTACACCTGTCCTAGACAGACCCAACCCCTGTGTTGAGTCTCCAAAGTCAAATGCACGTGATGCAAACAATCGCTCCTACTAGGGATCCGGCATGAAGCTGAGTTATTCTAAGTGAAAAAAACCTGAGGGATATTGATCTAGCCCTGGCTTACCCAAACGGACAGTTTGAGCCGAAGCGGGGGCAACATACCGGGAGCACGAAAGTCTATCCGACCTAGTTACTTGTCCCAACTTCGTCTTATTTGGTATGACTTTAACAGAAAGGTGGGCCACGCGCATGTGTGCACCATAAATTTAGAAGACTCAGAAAGAAGGGGGTTTCGTAGCAGTTGTATATATTCATAATTCAATTAATATTAAAACGGTAAAAGTGTCATTTAGCACATTGGGCATATATCATGTAAAAAAAATCAGATAATAAATAAAGCCAACTATAACAATTATTTTAAGCTCGAATTCTTGAACCCTGAACCAGTGGTTATGAAATAGATTATCCTCAGCAGAGTCGCCAGAGCTGTCACACCTCCTTTTTCCGCCCCCGCGAGGGGCGTAGGGAGTTTTCTCCAATTAAAGGACAGTCGAAACGGGATTTTTTTGTTTGTTTCAGAGTCGCCACCTGGGAATTTTAAGGCGTCCCAAGTCACCGGTTTTAATCCCTGAATCGAGGAGAATATGACTCTGTCTATTTAACAGTCTGCGCACCAGAAATCCGGATAAGGAATTCTGTTAACCCGGGAGAAGGTGTTAGGCATTCCCGAGTTCCATGGTTCTAGCACGGTCGCTCAACTGTTATATTCGGCTTGATTATTTTGATTTGCTAAATACATTTTTTATTGCATGATTTTATTGTTACCGCTTCTATTTAGATTTAAAGTCCCTTCTTTGAATCGAATCACGCGTACGTATATTCGTGTTATAAATTATATTTTTTAAAACATGCGGAGTTGTGTCACGCGCACGTGTACACAATAATATAGATAATATTTTTATTAAAATAATTATTTTCGAAATTATGCTTTAAATAAAATCAAGAACATTCGCCCTTTTGGTATAATTAAGTAGTGAACCTCACATCTCGGGTTTTTATGAAATTAATAATGATATTCTCCGAGAAATCCCTTTTATTAAATATTCGATCGAAGTTGCGCGAACGCATAATCCGAATTGCCTTTAGAAATATAATTAGGTTACGCGAACGTATCCCTAATCACAAAAATATTCTTGATGGTAGTATAAATTTGTTTACAAATTGTTTATTATATCCACGTATTTTTATGTGAACATCATGAGAAATAAATATTTTTTTAGTCTCTAAATTCCTTAAAAAGAATTTACAATTTATTGGACGTTGGTCGCAATTTATGTTTTTTGCGTATGAATTATATTCCTCAAACCATTCGAATTTGTGGAGTAAAAATAAATGTGTGATTAATACTACCATTTAGTGAATACAATATTTGCCTACCCAAATAGACAACATGCAAATTACGTATAAAAATTGGGAAAGAATGGATGTAAGGAAGTGATATTTTTGAAGAATTTTCATTGTTCTATTTGAAGCGAATGCTAAAAAAATGTTATAATCTATAAACCTAATCACCTTCTACATTAATTGTTTTTAATCCAAAGTTATAATCGTTTGATTAATTTGTTTATGATGGTAGATAGGCATCAAGTTGATAAGAAAGGGAATTATTATACAAATCGATTGAATAAAATTGCCTTACATGCAACACAATTGTCCGTCTAAAACATTCATAACACTCTAACATCGTAACGAGCTATATCAAATCACCTTCCATATATGATTATATATATACTCATCATCATGCCATATATGAACATACAACTTATATCAATCTAAACCAAAATCAGATTTTTTACAAGATATACTAATAATGTAATTTCTTGATACTTCCATTCTACTTTACATTTAGCTAACAATATTACGGGATGTAATTAATGGCCCATTTTATGTCATGTTCCCTACCTTGATAATTCAATCATGACTTCACTTAATGAAAATTCCGAAATAGGTGATATTATTACAATACTTAAACGAACTTTAAGAGGTAACAATTATCTTATATTCATCACGACAAACATACTACTATATTAATCAACTGAAACAAAACCAAATTTTAAACTAATGAACTTGAACGAATGGAAAACAGAATTATAATTCCCGAACTTCATTAATATGTCATGTTGAAGCTTTTCATGACATGAATTTACAGATATGTACCTGATATTGGAAGCAAGAAAATGAAGATAAGAATCAGCGGCAATAATAACAGTACAACATCAACAACTGCCCAGCAACAGTAACAACCCAGTACAGATCGGTGGAGTAGTAATCCCAAAAACAAAAGCTTTAAGCTTTAAATGAAACAACAACCATTAATACTAATTTCAAACAAAGAAAGAAAGCAGTAGATTTTTTAGCTTTTATTTTTATTTTGAAAGCTTAAATATTTTTCGGAATTTTTCTCTCTTCTATTCTCTGTCCGTTTTTTTCTCTATCTGTGTGTGTATTTTTTCTCGTATCTTTTCTGTTCTCTCTGTATTGTCTTGTGTTCAAGACTTCTTCTTATAACCCATCCCATAAACCTTTCAATTAATTAAAATCCATACTTTTCTCTACCCAACCCATTATCTTTTCACTCATCCCCATTACATTAAATAAACATATCACACCACCCATTATATTTTGTCCCCCATGCTTCATTTAAAATAATGCAAGATTCCCCCTTTAAATTAAATCTTGTCCCCCCTTTATATTAAACAACTATATCACAACCCACCCCATTTCATTTTGTCCCCCATGCTTCTAATAAACAATTTCAAAATGTACAATTCCTAAACTACCCCTCACGACCTTACTGAAATTACCAAACTACCCCTGAACGTACTACAAATTTACCAAACTACCCATCAGCTTTAACACATCAATTAATCAAACTTAACCAAAATATAGACAATATGATCAATTTCTAACAATGTTCAAACAACAATATGAACACGGATGAACATCATAACAACAATATCACATGAACATGATTTTAACAACATTTCAACAACAAATCACATGAACACAAATTGAACAACAAAGAACAACTAAAATTTTATTGAACAATATTTTAGCAACAAACAATTCCATTTTCGGATTCAACAACTACAACAAACAAGTATATTTAGATTTCTAACTTCAATCATATTGAACTTAAAATCAATTATAACAACATTACAACCAACAATTCCTATATTAAACTTTATGAGACAAATTCAAGAAATAATCACAAATGGTAAACAAGAAATCAAGCTATACAAATTTCGGATTCAAGAACAATCAAACAAAGTATGAACATGAATTAAATCTATTTTAAACAACAAACATGATGGATTTAAACGATTAAACCAACATATTTCTCTAACACAACTAAATTCTTTAAACAAATAACAAGATCGATGAAGAAACAATTATGAACTTAAACTTGAACTTAACAATATTAACAATTTCTAACAATACATAAACACATGAAACAAATTGAAGAAACAGTTAATTAAATTTCAATTTGAATCTAACAAATATCAAACTAACAAATACTTACTTAAACAATAATACAAACATGAAATAAACATGAAAACAACTAATTAAACTTCTATTTTGAAATCTGAAAATTAATTTAACAAACTACATGAACACACTAGAAAATTATTTCAATGACGAACAAATCAAACAAGAATTAAATTACTTCTTTATTTTGGATCCGAAAAATACCAAACAAAATATGGACAAAATTTGAAACATAAACCAACTAACCGATTCAAAAACAACGACGAAGACGAAGATGATGGAGAGGCATGAAGCAGTAGGGAGCTGCTGCGACGAGCAGCAACAACATCACGGCAGCAGCTATGGCAGATGGAAGCAGCTGGTTGAGGAGATGGAAGATGCAGCAGCGGAGTAGAAGAAGAAGCCGCGATAGCAGCGGCGTGGGCAGCGATGGGGTTTGTTTGCTCGATGATGGGGTGTTTGGCGATAATAGAAGCTTGATGAAGCATCACTAGCAACGTCCATGGTGGGTTGTGAAACTTCACGAGATGGAGAGCTGCTGGACATCAAGCAGCAGCGTGAGGTGAAGGAAGAAGAAAAAAAAACAGCAACGTTTGGAGCTTTGACGAGGAAGAAGAAGGCGCAACGTTGTAACCATGGGAGCTCGACGTGACCGGAGGAGCTTGGGTGTTCATGGCTTGGGTAGGCGGACTGGAGGGTGGTCGATGTTGGGCAGCCATGGTTGGAAAGTTTGGAGCTTTGGGGAAGAAGAAGATAGGGAGGGGGGCGGACGGGTTAGTATAATTTTAGGGTTTTCTTCTTCTTCTTTTTTTGTTTTTGTTTTGTTTTTTGTTTTGTAAAAAATGAAAGACAAAGGGGATTTGGGTCTTTTGGGTTATGGACTGGGTCGACCCAGTTCGAAATAGACTGGGTCGTAGGGAAGATTGGGCCATTTTTTGGGCCTGTGGCTTGAAATCGAAGAAGAGGCCCAATTCCGACTTTCTTTATATTTTTGCTCTCTTTTCTTCTTTTATTTTTTCTAAAACTAAATTATAAAAATACTTAAACTATTATTAAGAATTAAATTAAGTTATAAAAGCGCAAATTAACTCCCAATAACAATTAACGCACAATTAAGTAATAATTAAGCATAAAATTGTATATTTGGACATTAAATGCTAAAAATGCAAATGATGCCTATTTTTTTGTATTTTTCGTTTTTTTGTAAACAAATTTAATTAGTAACAATTATAGAATTAAATCCTACATGCAAATGCGACATATTTTTGTATTTTTTTTATTAATTTAACAAATAAACATGCACAGACAAATACAAATAATTATTCAAAATATCACAAAATATCACAAAATTGCACACTAAACAAAAATCATTTTATTTTTGAATTTTTTGGGAGTAATTCTCATATAGGGCAAAAATCACGTGCTTACAATTACCGGGCATTGTGTGGGGTGATCCATATTATTAATAAACCTAGGACCCCCCTTTCCCTTTGTTTCTTTGTTTCTTCTAAAGATTTCAAACTATTTCTTTTAAGAAAAATCAGCTTTCTTTTAGTTCTTTCCAACTTTGTTTTATTTGTAAATCATTACGTGAAAATCCCCTCTTATTTGAAGTTTCATTTGCCTACATATTATTTGCACCTAAATTCACAATAATAGTATGACCGAGAACCACACTAGTGGATCCTGAGGGGTTCCTAACACCTTCCCCTTGAGATAATTTCAAGCCCTCACCAATCTCTGGTTACTCAATCAACCCCTCTTGGTGTCCTAATGCACCTTAATCATTAGGTGGCGACTCTTCAAGTCAAACCCAATTCCCAAAAGGAATGAGTTGTCCTCCCAAATGTCATAAACCCAATTTCGCGAGAAAAAGGGGGTGCGACCAAGGGCACTTTACCGTTTCCACCCAGTGCTAGTGTTACCTACGGTTTCGAGGCTGTGCATTGTATATTATGAGGTTCGTGCGTTTTATCGCGAAGTATTGGTGTGAATGGTATGGTGCTTATTTATGTGTCGCTGCAATGAATGATTCAAAAAGAGGATTACTCGGTTTATGGTTTAGAGGTTCGATATTTAATTCCGGTACAGGAAATGCAATTGGACAATGGATGTTTAGGCCTTGGTTGACGGATTAACAAGACTTGATATTGTTTAGCGTGGTGGAATTCTCATTATATTATGTTGTCATCGTCCTTGTTGAAGCACATTAAGGCTCATCGGTGTTATGGTCATTTTTTATTTGCCTTTGCGGTAGGGTGTTGTAGAATAGTGCCTAAGTAGTTGTTATCAAAGATGGCGGTGTAGGGAGACTTCAGTGTCGAATCATTGCTTCTAAGGTTGATGGCTCGAGGGGGATGATCTTTATGGAGGCTTAAAGTTGGTGGCAATTTTTCCATCGGGTGATACAAAGATGGATTATGATTCAAGGCAACATTTTGGTAGCGAAGGAGGAGGAATGATATGGTGCGAGGTGTCTCGCGGTGGTTGAATTGCTATCAGGTCAAGTATGAACATTAGAGGCCAAGTAGTTGCTTAAGAATATGGTTTAATCGAAATGGGAGTGACAGAGTAGCATATGGATTTTGTGGTAGGATAGCCACATGCTTGAGAAAGTTTAAAGGGGGATCACGGTGGACAATGACTAAGTCTATGAATTTCATTTAGGATGGTGGCTACTGTACTGAGGGAGTTTAAATATGATGGAAAGGAGTTTACTTGGAATGAAGAGGGGTGTGAAAGCTTGATTATCTTTTTGGGATGCAACATGACTTCGAGTTTTGGAACATGTAGTTGGGCCTTTAATTGATGCTAATGGGGATTGAACATACTCTTACAGTTGGTGGACAAGCATGAACCAGGAAGGTTTACTGATTTTATGGTAGTTGTAACTAGGGCAATGTCACTAAAATATGCCAACATGGAATTACACAGGTGGGCGATCCCCTATGAGCAGATTAGCGGTTGTGTGATTTTAATGAAGTTTCTATGAAGGGTTCTACTTACTACCTAGTAGGAGGTCGAATGCGCGATTGTAGCTGATAATTCGAAATGCCCATGAAAAGTTTAACAAGAGATTTTGAGAAATTTGGCGGGTTAGCGGTGCAAGATAATCGTAATTGAGAAGGAGGAATCATTGTGGGTTCTAGATTAATGTGATTGTACCTTAAGGTTAAGTGGGGGAGCCCGCCTTCTACGATTGGGTCACGTGGTTGTATGCATGCGCGGTTTATGGTTATCGGTGCATTGGTGGATTAATTATGACTAAGAAAAGGAAATATCGGGGGTAATTCAGGCAAAGGAGTTGAGGAATGTGTGCTACATTTCACCCTATCGATTCATGTGCAGGTTTTGGGATGACTCAGAGTATATGCTTCTTTTGGATGTGATGTACAAGGAAAAAAATTTATTCAGTTGCTTCTTTGGGAGTGTCCATATGCTAATAGAGCGTTAGAGTTTGCTTATATGCATGACCAGGTCGGATTGGGTGACTCTCAATAATGGTTCTAGTGGGTTTAAGAATTAAACTGCTGTGTCTAAGGATTTTAGGTCTATTGTGTGGTTAAGGATTGAGTTTTTGTAGTGGATTATGAAAGAGACTTGAAGTGTTTCTATATTAGCACTGGGGTTTTGCGATGCGATGTTAGAGAGATGGAAGGAAACACCTTCGGATTCATAGAAGATCTTTTAAAATGGGTGTACCAGTTGGAGATGCTATTGAGTGCATGAGGAGGGTATGAGATGGCTGATAGGTATTGAGGCAGTGTGGTCTCGTGATTTGGGGTCACTTAGGATGAGTGTTGTTTGAGGTCCGTTAGGTTTTTGAATAGAACTACTATTTCAAAGGCAAGTCAAGAGTAAATTGGAAGAAGTCATGTCAGTTCGTAATGGTTTGAATCAGCATGGTTATGGAAATGACACGTTCTTTTGGTGCGTTAAGTTATACATGTGGTTTGTGGATGTACGTGTGGGCTTGATTGCCATCGTAATTTTATTGATTTGAGAGGTATTTGATTCTGATGGACTTGTTATGTGTAAATGGATCCTGGAATAGTTATGGTGGTTTAGACCATGACTTGAGTTATGTGTCTTTCGCATTTTTGAGAAGTTGGTTGTGTGTTGCGATTCATCTTCTGAAATGAGTTAAGTGAAAGGTTTCTAGTCAATGAAGTATTTCTTCTACTAGCCGTTTAGGGGTTATGGTGAATTATTGTACTCTCGCATAGCGACATTATAGGTTTAGTGAGCGGTATGGAAATTGGAAGTTGAGGATCAAGGTTACGTTCGGTATTGAAAAGAATGTCCCGAGCTCGGAGGAGCGGGGGAACATTTCAGATGTTTAGAGTATGTTGATGCCATCTTAGTTTCGCTTGAGAATGGTGTCCTGTGTAAGAGGCAATGTGTATTAATTTGCGGATTCTTGATTTTCATTACAAAATTAGTACGGTTCGTGGTATATACGTGCAAAATTTGCTACCTGGTACAAATGATTGGGGGAGTGTATCCCACGAGAAGATTGTAAAAGTGTGACATATTAGTCACTTGATTGTTATAGGTTTAAACCAAGTATGGAGATTCCGGTATTGCTGCTAATGTGAGAGATCATGCCTGAAAGACACTTTATTCCTTTGGTTGTGGACTGCAGAAGTTTCTTCCGAATTGGACGGCTGCTCGTGTGTGTCATGAATAGGGCCATTATGGATCCTTGAAAGGTTATTGGCCAGTATGGGATGATATAAATTGACTTGAGGTCCGTCGGTGGGTCTAATATAGACGTGTGCTCTATGTCAGGCCGTGTGTGTTCATTGAGCATAACATTGCTTATAGAGGAGTCTGCGGGCATTAGATGTTATTCTTGTTGTCATCTATTTTATGTAATACTCTACTGTGCCACGTGGGTTGTGAGACAACTTGATTATTCGCACATGCATTGTGATCCCATGTAGCTAGCGGTGTTATATGAGCAAGATGGCTCTTGAGATGCAGGTCATTTATTGCACCTTAGTCGTTATTGGGTTCTTGTTGCACATGGTGCTATCCGTCTCCCCAGGGTTGTATTTATGCACTTGACATGCTTGTGATCGACATTCGGGCATTTTGTGGGTATGAGCATTTTGGTTTGATGGGCATTTCCTTGTTATTGCCATGTGTGGAAAGGGTGGAATGTCGCCACATGCATCATGTTTGGATCGGATTGCACGATGCAATGGTACATGTTTGGATTGGGTTACACGCCGTAACAGTATCATATGTGTATCGGGTTGCACGTTGTAATAGTGAGATGTTGAGTATAGTTCCTTATACTTATTTTGTGTGCCTTGTTTCTCATCTTTGAGATAGGTTCATAGCATCTGTTTGGCCATTTTATCTGTTACACGGGCTGGGTAGTTCTTTGCCAGAATTCGTTCTTCCTTATGAGTCATATTCGAGTTGTAGTGTCACGACCCAAATTGGAGGGTTATGACTGGCACCTGGTGCCTTACTCAACCGAGTACCAACATAACATATTTTTCTTATCATACCATCATGGGTATATGGGCCAAAAGGGACGTCACGAGATAACCAAAATAAAACATGAGGAAATACTCGACATAAGATGACACAACATGATATATAAAGTTATACATGTGACATATCGTCCTATAAGGCTGATATGATCATTTGTACACTCAAAGCGTATGCCTAAAAGGCCATACAAGTATCCATATATATTATATCTGTCTATAAGCCTCTAAGAGTACATCAACATTATAAAGGTCAGGACAGGGCCCCACCATACCAATCATTATATGTCCAAAGCATACTGACCAGATAGGCAACTCCGGAGCAAATGGAGAGCGCCAACACCTTCCGTCGAGCAGTTAGCCTACTAGGAGGACTATCAATATCTCTATCGAGATCTTCAGCTATGAAATACAACGTCCTCAACTAAAAGGAATATCAGTACAAATAAAGTACCAAGCATGTAAGGCATGAAATCAGTATGTAAAAGACATGAAAGAAAGATGGAGTAAAGAACTCAACCTGTAAGTCTGAATAACTCTGTGAATCATGAAAAATTTATAATGTCATGCATATGTGCATAAATGTCATATCATGCATAGGTATATGTGTAGATAACGTCATCAAGCCTCTAAGGGCATCTCATCATATCATCTTGGTCTCTGTGGGCGAAATCATCAACGTATACCAGCTGATCAGGTGGTGGTCCATAAATAACTTCATAACCTTTCCGCATACCCCATATACATATAATATACGTGTATATAACATCATCTAGTCACGGGTCAATGTACATGTATAAATGAATGCAATGCATAAGAAGTAAGTCAATAAGATCTCTCATGATGTCATAATATCAATATGCCTTTGCTTAATATCATGAAATAAACTTTGTCAACTTACATATTTTCTGAGACCCATTAACAGACAATATAATAATAGGACACACGGGGAATCAAGAACATAGGCACCCCTAGTACTTCTAAAAATAGAGTCGTTTGTGAAAGTTCCATATTTGCTCATTTTTGTATTATATGGATCATGCCAAAAGGATAGAAGGGATAGCATTAACATACCTTAACTCCGTTGAGTCCTTAATACCTTCCAAGCAATTCTTCAAACACCTCAACTCAATATACCATAGCTTAAGGAGATTCAAAATCAGTGCCGAGTGAAGGCTAAGTCCACAACTTAAACTAGTAGCTCGTTTATGCAAATTTGGGCAGCACATCCCATGTAAAAAGGGTATACTACAATACCATATACCAACAACTTAGCTAGTAGTAACAACTTGAATTTTCAGCCTAACACAACCCACAATCTTCCTCAATGACTACACAACCTCAAAGAGTTGTTATTCTTCACCAAAACTAACTTTTGATGTTGAAATATGCAATATCAGTTTGGAATCACCTCAAAACCTTATGGTATCTGTTTAAGAGGGTTAGGAGGAGTGTAGGGACGAGTTTGGATCGAAAAATGAGAAATAAAGGTCGTCCAAATCATTTTTAAAGTGAAGTAGGTCGACCACCGCCTAAGTGGGTCTCATTGGGAGCTGCTTGCGCAGTCTTGCAAAAATACAAATATCTCTCTACTCTGATATTTTATCGATGAAACATTTAATGTTTTAGAAACTAGACTCGTAGATATTCAATTTGATATGTGTATCATCTTGTAATTCCAGGTATATTAGGAGAAATGCTCTGCTACATTTGACCTAATATTCAGCACATTATGAATGTAACTTGTGATGACCTTTGCCATCTTTTGTTCCACAACTCTCTTGACTTCAAATCGTGCCACACGACTATCATACAACTAAAAAAACTCATAACATAAACTCTTTATCATGTTAAGAACCCTAGTATCACCCCAGAAGTACGTGTTATAACATTCCCAACTTGTCGACATTCGATGAAACTTATTTTCTTCTATTTGTTTAACTTTTAAGACTTTGAACCCTCTTAGTACTTGTTATCCAAGATCTTAAAAAATTTTAACCTTCCATTGAAACATGATTAACTTACTTTGCGTACCTTCAAGGATGATCACACTTATGAGCTTACATCAATTGACTTACGTTGTACTCTCACGTAAAAAAACACGGGGTGTAACATGTAGCTTGTTGGCTTTGATAGTTTCATATGAGATTTTAAATTGGGTTTGAGGTAGCTTATTGCCCGAGCAACTTGTACTGGGTGAGACGAGGTTATTGGACCTAAAATCATTGTGATCGGATTTATGTAAGGTATATCAAAGAGATAATATCTCTATTCAGTTTTGAATGAGGTAATGGTTCTTGTCAAGCAGAGAGACTCAATGATTTATTGATTGGGCAGGTGGTTATGAGCTTCTATGTGACACTTTCATTGTTATAGTATCACGAGGGTCGGAGGATTTTATATTGGGCATGTAAGTTATACGGTGCATTTTGTGATATTAGCATGAGTGCATTATCATGTTTTGGTTCAGCCTGTGGAGATTAATATAGTGTTCGTATGTTAGAATCAGGTCTCGTAGATAATTCTAGATGTTAGAATTTGGCTCTAAGGCTTGTGGGCTAAGGTAACAAGAAGGATCTTCAGTCGGGCTCAAGCTAGTGTGTTCACCTGGGTTGTGGTGGCAAGGGTAGGTGCATGAGTTGATAAACAATGGTTTTCGGAAACTCCGGTACGGTTCTTGGCATGTTCGAGGACGAACGCGTATTTAAGTGGGAGAGAATATAATGACCCGGCTGGTCATTTTGAGCTCTAGTGTGTCGTCCGACGGTTTGATGCCTCGAGTAGCTTCACTTCATGTTTTATGACTTGTACGCATAGTCGGAATTTTTTTTTGGGAAGTTCGGAGTTGATTCGGATGGAAAATTCTCAATTCAGAAGCTTTAAGTTGGAAGAGTTAACGAAGGTTTCCCTTTTGAGTAAATGACCTCAGAATTGGGATTTGAAGGTTTCAATAGGTTCGGTTGAGTATTGGTAGTCCAAGAGCACTTTGGCGCTTATTGTGGAAAGTTGGCATTTTAAAGATTTTTGAATTTCCTAAGTTTGGTTTGAAGTGGACTTTGGTGTTATTGATGTCTGTTTGGGGGTCCGAGCCTTAGAACAGGTTTGTATCATGACTTGTGACTTGCACGTAAATTATGGCATCATTTTGGGATGTTAAAGTGTAATTTGGACACGTTCGGCAAAGTTTGAAGTTTAAAAGTTAAAAGAAGGTTTTTGATAGTTGGATGTTGTTTGGTGTGATTTGAGGCCTTGAGAAGGTTCGTGTCATGTCTTGGGACTGATTGGTGTGACTGGACGGGGCCCCGGGTGTGTTTTGGGGTGGTTTCAGATGAAGTTTGAATGATTTGTTGTTGTTGGTTTGCCGGTATTGGTTTTGTTCTTCGCGAACACGGAGGGAGAGACGTGTTCGCGAAAAAGGATTTTGACTGGAGGCCTTTTGGTTCAACCCGTTTGTGATAAGGCAGTCGCATTTCCAAAGGTTTGGACAGTTGTGCTCCGTGTTCACGATGGACTAGTCGCGTTCGCGTAAGAGAAACTAGGCCTGGGAGTCTTGGCCTACGTGTTCGCAAGGATGGTGCCCCGTTCGCAATGGTCAGGCTTGGTAAGGAATTACGTTCGCGAACCTGTCTTCGTGACGGCGAAGAAGGATTTGAGGGCGGAAGATGGTTGTGCTGTGAATGCGAAGGACTTGCCAAGTTCGTGTAGAAGGGCGTCTAGGCAGATTATAAGCTTGCAAGGTCGATATTTTCTCATTTTCAACTCATATCTCTCTTGATTGAGCGCTTTTTAGGCATTTTGGAGGAGCCATTTTCATCATCAATCTTAAGGTAAGATTTTCCTACATATTGTGAGTTAAATACATGGATTATATGTGGATGTAAAACATGAAAAGTTACGGAAATTGTGGGTTTTTGGTAGAAAACCTAGAATTTGGTATTTTTGGATTTTGACCACAAAATTGGACATGGAATTAGGATTAAATTATATATTTAAGTTCGTGGTATTATGGGTAAGGATTATATCCAAGACTTTTTGGAATCCGGGCAAGTGGGCTCGAGGGTTGACTTTGTTGACTTTTTGAGCGAAGTTGAATTTTTTATAAATTAATTAATTGTGAGTGTTGGAGTATATTCTTATTAGTTTGCAGGTTGTTTGAATAGTTTTGAATTGTTTGGATTTGAATTGAGGAGTTAGAGAGGTGTTGGAGCTAGTTATGGAACTTTAGAGCGAGGTAAGTCTCCTGTCTAACTTTGTATGGGGGAAACCACCCCGTAGGTATTAAAATTTGTTATGTGCTACTAGTTGTGGGTGCTATGTGCGCACGAGATGATGAGAGTCCTTACGTAGCTAAAAGCATGTTTATTCCGGGTAGACTTAGGACATTATCATGTAATATTTGAATTACTTGAACTCATTTTTTGCTAGCTTAATTAAGTAAATTATGAATTGAAATTGATTTGGAAATATATTAGGCCGAGCTTTATCACCTTGAGTTATTTAGGGACATATTTAATAAACAGTAAAAGTCATGTTTAAGTTATGCTCCTGTACTCGTGTTGTAAGCACATGAATCATAACTCGATAGGTTTCTTCCTTTCTTATTGAACGGGTCGAACGCCTCGATATAATAACGAGATGCATCTTTGGTTCACGCCAGTCGACCCTCGGCAGTGTACACACCACTCTAGATCAGGTTGTATGACCTCGATGTAATCGTGCATGATACTGCTAGCAGTCCGGATATTTATGAGATTCCCCTTTTATTGTGGCCTAGAATTTATATGGTATTCCTTGTTTATTTGAGATTATATTTGATATTTCTGATCTATTGAGATACATAGTAGATTTGAGAGATTTAAATCGTCAAAAGAAATGTTGCAGAATTATGTTAGTTACCATTTTACCTCATTATTACTGTTGTACATCATATCTGTTTATGATTTATCATACAGGTTTATAGGACCACTAGTAAGTGTCGATGTCAACCCCTTGTCACTACTTCTCTAGGGTTAGACTAGATACTTACTAGGTACACATTGATTTACGTACTCATGCTATATTTTTTCACTAAATGTGCGGGTCTGACCGGTTCATTTGGTGGTCATCTTGGTGCGTAGACACAACTGCTGAGGAGACTTTATGGTGAGCTGCATTTTAGGCTGCGTATTGTAGTCCACAGAGTCTCCGTTGTATTATCTACTTTATCCTATCTAATTCACATTCCAAGCAAATGTTGTATTATTATTGTACTCCTTAGTAAATGCTCATGTACTTGTGACACCGATTTTGGGATATTGTAGTTGATGTTTACGGATTTGCATATTATTATCACCTTTTATTTTTGTGCCTTACTAATTATGTATGTATCCATGATTTTAAATGCGTAAATTTCTTTACCTAATAAAATTTATGGTTTTGAAAGTAATAAAATGGACAATTAACTTGATTGTTCACCATTGGCTTTCCTAATGGCGACGTTAGGCGTCATCACGACCTATAGTGAGTTTTGGGTCGTGACAGAGTCCTCTAGTCCCATGTGGTTATGGACCCTTGAGAGAAACTTCGCAACCAAGTCTTGGCGTCTCCTTTTAAAGAAAAAGGAAATTGCCTTAACTGGATAGCTTCAAGAGGTACTCTGTTATCCAATTTGAAGTAGATGTATGCCAATTGTCACGCCCCGAACTTGGGGAGTGCGACCGACGCTCAACCGAGATATCCCAGTTAAGCAAGCCTACTTGATGCTTTCTACCAAACATTACCGATGAATAAAGTGAAGTTGTATACCCTTAGTTAGACAATGAGAGGATTTCATGTACAACACCAATTTCGTTACCAATATTACTTCATTAAGGATTTCCAAAATATATTACATATTCGTAGATTAGAAATGGAAACATATGTTACAAGTACAATATTTCTAGTTTAACTTACCCAAAATAAAATACAACCCACACTATGTCTACGGAGCCTATAATTGATACAAAGAGAGTAATATGATAGTTTCGGTGACAAGGCCCCGGCTATACCTCAAAACACTATACATATGAAGCAAAAGACATAAGACCTTGATATGAAGTGGAGCTCACCAAGTAAGCTGAGAAGAGGGTGTACCGCTATCATTGATCAATGCCGCCTGTTGTGCCTGCATCCATTAAATATGCAGTGTCCCCGGCAAAAGGAACGTTAGTACATATGGAATAGTACTAGTATGCAAGGCCAAACACCCTGTCAAGAAATAGAGTAACAATACAAAAAGGAGAGAAACATGAAATCAATGAGAAAAACCAAATAATAATACAATACCAAGTCAAGAGTGGGGTAAATCTTCAAGTAAAGTCAATGTTTTAGGTTGGATATCTTTAGTACCGATACATCACCGTTCTTATAACACGAAGCTCGATGTTGGACCGATCGGCTAAGCCCTATCACCCTAAAGTATGAGGCTCGACATTAAACACAACAACACAATGTGCGCGGCATGGCATCCGATCTCTGCCCGATCGGCTAAGCCGTCTCACCACAATGTCGTGTGGGCCAACATCACCTTTCACTAGTGTCACACCTCTTTTCTACTTCACTAAACCTCTTTAAAATGAATAAAAAGATTTGTATAGCTCAAAAGGGTTTTCAAGTTCGAAAGAGACAAAATTGTGTTTTAAAAGATATTTCAGAGTTTCCACTTGACATTTGGTTTCGGTGTTTCAGGTCACCGTTTAAAAACAATTTTCTCTTTTAAAACACTTTGGACTCCAAAACTAAGTCTACACTAGAGATTCTAGATAAGGGGGTTCATTTGACTGGAGGAGAAGGTGTTAGGCATTCCCTGAGTTCCGTAACTAGTACGGTTGCGTACATGATCAAGTCAGCTTTTAGAAATACTCAGACTGAGGTCACGACCCCGGTTCACCCTTCGTGAACCACCGTGACGACACCTAGTTTCTACGAATAGGTAAGCCTAACAATGTGGAAAATAAACCAATTTGCGGAAGAAAATAATAAGAACAAAATAGTTAAATAAAATAGTGTTTAAAAGTGTCGCTCGACATACACAATAACAACTCTCAAACTCTGAACACATTTCCCACAACCCGGAATCTCATGATCACAAGCCTTTGAATGTCTACTAGTATCTAACTCCAGAATATCTAACAAAGGAAAGGAAAATACAGAATGGCTAATACTAAAAAGAGGGAGTAGAAAAGGACTCTTCGGTCTGCGGATGCGGCAGATATACCTCAGAGTCTCTACAAGCGCCTCGTCTCAAGCGTGATGAGTCTGAGTGGAGGTACATGGATCTGCACATGAAAAACATGCACAGAAAAGGGCATGAGTACACCACAGCGGTACTCAGTAAGTGTCAAGCCTAACTTCGGTCGGGTAGTGACGAGGAAGGTCAGAGCCCTACTGAGATTAAATAAAATATAAGATGTGACAGTATAAGATAAAGAATTACAGTTGAAAGATAACCACAAGAATCAATACATGATAATAAGGATAACTACAACTAAAACAGAAATAGAAAACAATAACTAGGAATACCACTTTTCTCAAAAACAATAATTGGGGATCTCCCAGTATCCCGAGGATCTCTTAATACCCTCAATACATGCCAGGGATCTCTTGGTATCCCGAGGATCTTTTGGTATCCTCAATATATGCGCTAGGGATCTCTCGGTATCCCCCACCTCAACTCAAATCATCAATATATACAGGGGATCTCTCGGGATGCCGTCCCATAGTCCCAAAGTAAAACACACAACAACAACACAAGGAATACTCAATTAAGCTAAATTTCGTATCAAGTAAAAAAGGTAATTCTAACCTAACATGCTTCACATAATACAATTATGGCAGTTTAAACAATAAAGCAATTAAGTAAATTAAACATGCTTTTCTAAGCTAACAGCAGATTTAAATTTCAAGTATAGTAAGCAAGAAAGAAAAACACAATTTAAGCTACTTAAGTGAAAATAGGATTTTTCAATAATTAGCACAAGTACGCACTTGTCACCTCACGTACAAGGCATTTCAATTACCACAATACCAAATCCTAAGGGGAATGTCCCCCACACAAGGTAAGGCAAGCCACTTACCTCGAACAGGCTCAAAAGTCAACCTGAAACTACGTTCTTGCCATGCGTACTCGATTCCAAATGGATCAAATCTATTCAATTCAATTGCATAATGTAAATAACACTTCAAGTAACTGATTCTACAAAGAATTCTAAGCTAATACGCAAAATTAGGTAAAATGACCAAAAAGCCCCTAGGTCCCACGTCTCGAAATCGAGTGAAATTTAAATTTTCAGAAACATTGTACTCGCACGAGTCTATATATAACAAGAACACTGAAATCAGAGTTCGATTGACCCCTCAAATACCAATGTTAAGGTCTCTTAATCTTAATCCCGAATTACCCATTTTTCCCAAAATGTTTCACCACTAATTAGGTTTTTAATCACATATAAACGAGTTATGAAGTCAAAAATGTTACCTCCAAGTGATTCCCCTTTGGTTTCCTCAAAAATAACCCTGAAAAGCTTCAATACCGTTTAAAAATGGTGGAAAAATGAAGAAGGGTCGCGGATGGGCTATTTAAATACTACCCAGATATTCCTTCTTCGCGAACGCGGAAGGCTCCTCGCATTCGCGAAGCACAAATTTTCTTAGGTCCAGATTACTTCATTGCGAACGGGATACACGGGACGCGAACGCGATGCACAGCCTCCTCTTCCTACGCGAACGCGGGAACACCATCGCAAACGTATAGGTATAAAACCTCCTAGTTTCGCAAACGCGGGAGACTCTTCGCGAATGTGAAGCACAAAATCTCCCCCAGCCCCAACTCCTCTTCGTGAACGTGAGATCCTACTCGCGAATGCGAAGAAGGAAACCAAAACTGGGCTGCTGCAATTTTTCTGCAATTTCAACAAGTCCCAAAATGCCCCGTTAGGCATCAGAAACACACCTGACGCCCCCGGGACCTCAACCAAATATGCCAACCAATCCTAAAACATCATTCAAACTTGTTCCAATCTTCGGAACGCTCAAAACAACATCAAAACACAAATTTAGCATCGGATTCAAGCCTAAGAACTTCAAAAACTCTCAAAATACGCTTTCGATCAAAAAGTCTATCAAACCTCGTCCGAATGACCTGAAATTTTGCACACACGTCACATTCAACACTATGGAGCTACTCCAACTTCCGGAATTCCATTCCGACCCTCGGATCAAAATCTCACTATCGAACTGAAAACTTTAAAAATTCAACTTTTGGCATTTCAAACCTAAATTAGCTACGGACCTCCAAAAAACCATCTGAGACGGTCCTAAACCCAAAATCACCCAACAGAGCTAACAGAACCATCAGAATTCTATTCCGAGGCCGTCTTCACACAGTTCTGACTACGATCAAATTTCCAAAACTTAATCTCTCATTTAGGGACTAAGTATCCCAAAACTCTCCGAAACTCCCAATAATTCCTCCTGGCAACTCACAATAGTAGAAACCAACACGGGGAAAACAATTAATAGGGGATCGGGGAATAAATTCTTAAAATAACTGGCCGAGTTGTTACAGGTAGAAACACACGAAAAGCAAAAATAAACACAGAAGAGGCTGAAGGTTGTCCCCACCTAATAAAAGAAAAATAAAAAATAAAAAAATCCTAAGCTAACCTGCACTATACTTCCTCCATGGTGTAGTTGTGGCCTCCATTACATTCACCTGAGGGCATACCCCTGAATAAAAATATATACAAAATCTGCGAGGCATTCCCCTAAATATAAACTAAAAGGGACGACCTCTTACGTCAAATAAAAGAAAAAAAAGAAAACCTAATATTTGCCTATCCAAGTGTGGTCGGCCTAAACATGCTACTGTCTCGCCCCCTTTTTCTTGCGAAATCGGGTTTATGACATTTGGGAGGACAACTCGTTCCCTTTCGAGAATTGGGTTTGAAGTGAAGAGTCGCCACCTAATGATTTGAGTGCATTAGGACACAAGGGAAGGTTTGATCTGAACAACCAGAGATTGGATAAGGGCTTGAAATTATCTCAAGGAAAAGGTATTAGGCACCCCTCAAGATCCACTAGTGTGGTTCCCGGCCAAGCTATTATTGTGACTTTAAGTACGAACAACATATAGGCAAATAAAGGCTTCAAATAAGAGGGGATTTTTCACGTAATAAACAAAAGTAAGAAAAAGGAACTAAAAGAGTTGATTTTCTTAAAATAAATGATTTAAAAAAAAGATTTAAGAGAAACGAAGAAAACAAAAGGAAGAGGGGTCCTAGGTTCATTAATAATATGGATCACCCCACACAACATCCGATAATCACTCCTCAATGAGGGGGGCTACACGAGATGTTATCGCGTGGTCATCATATCCATATCTACCCTTTCCCACCCCGTTGAGGTATTAAAGCGCGAAATGGTCTCGTTTACTTATTGCATGCTATTACCCGCCCCAATCTTATCAGTCCCGAAGGCATTTAGGACTACTAATCCTAAAAGGGAGGTATGTTGGGATTATTTGTAGTTTCAAAAGGTAAACATACTAAGGCGACAAACAAAACATATTTGGAAAGTATGGGGAAGCATATAAACAAATGAAAAGGCTCAAACAGACCTCCTTTAGCAGAGAAAAAGCAAGTAGTTAGCATGACTTACACATACTGTTTAGGGTCTGATTAAACTTAAAGGATCGAGGCAAACTGTTTTATTACATAGTTCAGATAAGAAGCCCGAGTTAGGCTTGCCTGTTGGTTATAGCATATAAAATCAGCTTCACTTTATAAATTTTCACACTATGGCTTGCCTAAATGTTAGACGAAGACACTATAGGCATGATATCTACTGATTCTAGAAATAATGAAGTAAACATGAATACATACTGGTTTAAGAAAAAAATCGTTTGTTATTAAAGAAAGGTGAGTTTTAGCAAAAGAGAACAAGTCATTTGTGACTGGTTTTAAACTTATAAGAAAATGAAGCGGTTCAGATTCGATTAAAGCTCCTATAGGCATGCTTTCTATGTGTTGTCGATTTTGGACACTTTTACAGACATAGCAAGAGTGCAGAAATCCTATAGGCACGACATCTAAATGATGTACTTCGTTTAAGCCTATAAACATGATATCTAGATACAATTAGTTATTTAAGCCCTATAAAGAGGTTTGCCTAGTGACAGATGCATATGCAGATTCAGATTTCCAGTTAACTATGAGCATGGTATCTATATGAGAGATGCAGAAATTTAACTATAGGCAGGACATCCATGTGACTGCAATATTTAAGAAAACTATAGGCAGGATATCTATATGGCTGTAGAATTCCTTATAGGCATAGTATCTACATATGAAAGTGCAGAATTCCAATAGGCAGGATATCTATGTGATATGCAGAGATTAGAAATTCCCTATGAGTAGGATATGTACCCCTTTTACATACATAGTTATTCCCCCCATTTTTCACTAGCCATCTCAATAGTTCATTACAAAGTTATTACAGTCCAAAAAAAATAAAGTAAGGAAAATACATCAGAAGTTGAAAATTACAACCAAGGAGAGCCTGATTCAGACTTCCTGTCTGAAGTATGAAGTAAACAAACTCCAAAGACCATGTTTCAAAGCCTTTCTACCACTTGGGTGTGTATGAGTTCCCTAAGAGTTTCATAAGAACTCCGGGCAGTGCTTATATCCAAATGTACCGCCATATTAAGCCAAAGTGCAGTGTGGAAGGGCCAGCCCTCAGGTGTCCAAGTTCAGAGGGAACTCAAGGTCCCAAAGCAAGGCTCACAAGAGGGGGACAGAACTTAGAGACTACGAGAGAGTGCAAGTTCAGAATTCTGAAAGGGGAAAAGGGAAAGGAAACAGTACACATAGGGATATAGGGAATGAGGGATCGCGAGAGCACAAGAAGAGCAGGCTAATGGGCATACCCAACCATGGGATATGCTGGCACACCCTCCAACCTGTTAAAAGGTTAAGATCCCATTGGTTCAAAGCTCAGTTCATGGACAACAACTCATATTGCCATGCCCTAAGCCACTGTTTACAAACACATAGGGGTAATGGGATAGAGAGCAAAGATTTACAATAGAAACAGGTAGTAGAATGTAGGCATACTAAGCTAAATGTTGAACTTTACATAAAACAATAAAGTAGACATGGATACAAAGACTGTAAGTAAACACATTGGGGTGATGCTGAAACTTAAATCAGGACATACCAGTTTCGAAGAAATAAGTAGAAAAAGCAGTAGTCTTGTAAAAGCCAAAGTGCAAATAGGAAGACAGAATACTATAAGTGTGAGTTCAGAAGAGATTGTGAAATTGTGAAGTCTGAAGTCTGTGTTTGTGAAAAGGATCGTGTCTTTTATAGTGTAGAAAATAGGCAGAAACAAGGTAAGAAAATAGTTTGAAAACTAATTGTCAATCAATTACACAATGCTTCCCTTAATTAAGGGATTCAGATTCAAAACGAGTAAAACCATTTAAGGAAAGGAATTGAATAAATAATTTGTGTAAAACATACAATTGAGGGCAAATACATAAAGGTTATTTAAGGACAGGGTTTTGATAGTACACAGTTTGTGCAAATAAGGTAAGGGAGTCAATTAACAGCCAGTAAATCACAAGGTCTGAGATTTGGTATGAATGAAGCAAGTCAGAAAAGATGAAGAAAGGTTTTACTTAAGTCGAGTAACAGAGGAAATAAGTAAAAGAAGGAAAGAAATCAATCAAGCTATATTCAGAAGGAAGTTTGCACTAATTGCAAATTTGAAAACTGTTTAGAGGAAAATTCATCATATATATAAGGAGCATGTGAGCATGAAAGAAGATTGTCATGTAAATTGGTAGAAAAAATCCAGTGTAGAAGAGTTTAGCAAAAAGTTCAGCATTGTATGAAAACAAAGATGTCCAAACTCAGTTCAGAGACTCAAAGTCAGTCTGAAAGAGTTAAGGGTTCTAAAATAAAACCCTAGTTCAATCAAACCTCGGCAGAACCCCCAAATTCTAGGGTTTCCACCTAGAATCAAGTACAGAGATGAGAAGGCAAGTAGTCGACTCGAAACATGTTAAGAGGTTTCAGAAATGAACAGAAACTTATAACATGCTTCTTCCAGCAACAGAACTCATGAATAGCATGTACATACAGTAGAGGGGATCAAGGCAAACAGAGTAAAGAAACTAATTCGAAACATGATGAGAAAAGACTGATAAGAACAATAGAAGAAAGCATGCTTAAGAAGATCCTTTTAAAAGAAACTTAAACAAAGTTCAATAGAAGAAAAATAGTAAGAACACTTAAGAACACAATAGATGAATAAGTAGGCGAAAAATACTAGAACATAGTAGAAGAAAATAACAGGACATAGTAGAAAAGCATACAAGAACATAGTATAGAAAGCACAGGAGAAGAACATACAAGAACGGAATATATAAAGCACAGTAGAAGAACATACATGGTAGAAGGAAAACATAGAACACAGTAGAGGCAAATATACACAAAACAAAAGGAAAAGAAAGTCATAGAAACACTTAAGCATTTTCAGAAAACCCTAAATCGTAAAAGAAAGACTTTGAAAAGTAATTTTTGGAACAAAAGTTAAGGAGATCGTTTGAAAACTCAAAGAGAGAATAGATACACAACGGATCTAAAGAGATTGGAGAAAATCTCAAAGGTTTAGGGTTTCAGAAGAACTCTAGAAATGAGAAAGGCTTTGACAAGGTCACCGATCTGACTAGGAGAGGTCAGAACCAGGCTCAAAACACCATGGTGCACCGGAGCAAGGTCGGCGATGACTCTGGAACCTTCAATCGTCAGAGGTCTGGGTTCAAACCTTCGAGGCTTGGCCTCGAATCTTCAGGTATCAGGTGTGTAAGAGCAAGGAGAGGTGAGTATAGGGCCCTCACAGCTTGGGAAGTCATGGTTTCCGGTGGGTTTCGAGGAGGAAGATGATGAGAGGTAGCTAGGGTTAGGGAAGGTTCGAGAGAGTTTGAGAGAGGAGAGGGGTTTCAGAGGCGGCGGGTGAATGAAAATGAGTTTACGGTTGAGGTGTTTGTGAATTAAAAAAGGAAAGGTAGAATCGTGGGTGTTGATCATTTTGATCAACGGCCTGGATAAAAATGGGAGCCGGGCGGGTTGGATAAACGGGTCAGGGGTCGGGTAATTTAAAATTGCAATTGGGTTTAATTGGGGGGTTGATTTGGGCTACAATTGAAATGAAATAGGGCTAGTATTTAAATAGCCACTTTTCCCCTTTTCATTTTATAAAAAATAGTAAATGATTTCTAGAAATAAATTAAAGGTACCAAACTAATTAATAATGTATAGCTATTAAATAAAAATACTGGAATCATTTTTGTAATTATAAACGCAATTAAATCTTACAATATGCTAAAATTGCAATTATATGCAATTTAGCATTAAAAATACTAAATAAATTTGTAAAAATGTGTAAAAATTACCTTAACTATATTTTGGTATAAATATAAGAAATACATAAGTTAATCACCAAAATGATAATTTGAGGAATAATTATTGGTTTTTGTACTACTAAAATAGGGTAATAAATTGATTTAAAAATCTTTTAAAAATTAGAAAAAATACTAAAACATTTAGACACACTTATATATGCATAGATATGCTATTTTTAAAGTATTTTGCATTTATAAAAAATATACAAGAAAATATTGGGTATCAACAGCTGCCTCTCTTTACCCGGGAAGGATGAAAGAGTTATCGGGTAAAGATATGATGGCCAATTTTGACCGAACGGAATGGTTTGAAGAATTTGACCGAACTTTGGCTCCTGAGCTACCTACATATCCCTGGTCTTACCGGAATCAGGCCATATGTAGTTTAGAATCCGTCGGCGGAATATGCCGATGGAGATTTTCCAAGACAGACGTGATATTTGGGTTAGGATGGATGGTTAAAGTCTAATAGGGCTGCAGGAACTAGAGCGGAATTGCTCCAGCTGAGACAGTCGTTGCTCGCTAATTTACCTGCAAATGAACAATATGGTGTGCGGAAATTTAAACATGATGCAAGTTCCCGTCAGACCATGAAATGTTGTCTTTGGACGGTTAGGATGACATCCTCAGACCATGACGTCCTGGGCCATGAAGCGTATAATAAGGATTCGCAGGCCATGAAATGGTGCTCTCGGGCCATGCGAATGATGCCTCTGAACTATAACTCCTTTGAATAATGATATGCGAAAGATAAAAGGGGTCCTCAGGCCATGGCATGATGTTTTCGGGCTATGAATATGGTGCCTCCGAACAATGATGCCTTTGGATGATTTGGCGATCTTTAAGCCTATGAGAGGCAGTAGGTGGTGATTTTTCAGCCAGTGCAAATGTAAATAAGGTGGCGATCTTTCAGCTAGTGTAAATATAAATAAGGTGGTGATCTTTCAGCCAATGCAAATGTAAATAAGGTGGCAATCTTTCAGCCAATGCAAATGTAAATAAAGTGGCGATCTTTCAGCCGATGCTAGGTATAAATGCAGTGGCGATTTTTCAGCCGATGCAAGATGTAAATGAAGTGGTGATCTTTCAGCCATGCAAGATGTAAATGAAGTGGCGATCTTTCAGCCATGCAAGATGTAAATAAAGTGGCGATCTTTCAGCCATGCAACATGTAAATATAGTGGTGATCTTTTAGCCATTCAAGATATAAATGAAGTGGAGATCTTTCATCCATGCAAGATGTAAGTAAAGTGGCGATCTTTCAGCCATGCAAGATGGAGGTAGAGGTTAACCTCGGAAGGAAAAATGGTAGCCTTATGCAATGCAGAGAATGCAGATGGAGACAGAGCTTAGTCTCGGAAGGCAGAATGGTAGCCTTATGCAATGCAGAGAATGTAGATGGAGGTAGAGCTTAACCTCAGAAGGCAGAATAGTAGCCTTATGCAATGCAGAGAATGCAGATGGAGGTAGAACTTAACCTCGGAAGGTAGAATGGTAGCCTTATGCAATGCAGAGAATGCCGATGGAGACAGAGCTTAGTCTCAAAAGGAAGAATGGTAGCCTTATGCAGGAAGTAAAAATGGCAAATGGCAATAGAGTTTTCTTAGCTGATAGCGGATTACGGTATCGTGATTGCTGGGGATATTATGCCTGCTGGGGACACTATTGTGCGGATAGCAGTTGCGAGCAAGTGCAACGGTTCAGAGAGTTGTATTCCTGAACTTTGTGAGTGAGCTTATAGTATATTTGATGATTTTACAACTTAAGTGCCTGCATCCATAGAAAAATCGTGAGTTTGAAAAGGGGGAAAGGTTAGTTCGTATCCCCGCTAGCTTTGCTTGACCTGCTGGGATTTGATCCGGTGATACCGTATATATCACTGGGGTAGCGTTGCTAAACAAGGCAATTTTAGTAATAAACATGCAAGATTTAGTAAAAGCATAAAATAAGTACATAATTAAGAATAGTTTTATTTAGATGAATCGACGACTACGACGTGGTTCAAGACATTACAACTTCTCTTGCTCCGGAATTTTGAGGGTCCTCCTCAAAATTCTGCCTCAGTTTACTAGGTTATTGCTTCTGACGGCTGTTAATGATAAATGGCTGGAATCGACTTCGGAATTTTGAGGGTCCTCCTCAAAATTCTGCCCCAGTTTCCAATAGCGGGGGAAATGGAAATTTTACTGAATTGTGACCGAACCCATAGGGCTGCCTACGTATCTCCTCTTAAATGGGAATCAGGTCAGGCGTAGTTCAAATTACGTCATATAAGGAGAGCATAAAGATTACACATAGTATCACTTGACTACGTCTGAATTGATCGTCTTTGGCCAAACTTCTCCATCCATTTCTGCAAGTATGAGGGACCCTCCTGTCAGAACTCGGTGAATAATGTACGAACCCTGCCAGTTGGGAGAGAATTTCCCTTTGGATTCATCTTGATGCGGAAAAATTTTCTTTAACACCAGCTGCCCTGGTGTGAATTGTCTCGGCTTGAATCTTTTGTTGAAGGCTTTGAACATTCTGTTCTGATAGAGCTGACTGTGGCAAACTGCATTAATTCTCTTTCCATCTATAAGAGCTAGTTTCTCGTAACGACTCTTCACCCATTCTACGTCGTTGAGCTCTGCTTCCTGTATGATTCTTAAGGAAGGAATTTCTACCTCAGCGGGAATGAATGCCTCTATACCGTAGACCAGCATATAGGAGGTTGCTCCTGTCGAAGTGCGGACTGTGGTGCGGTATCCCAATAAAGCAAATGATAGCTTCTCGTTCCACTGCTTATGCTTCTCTATCATTTTCCTTAGTATCTTCTTGTTATTCTTGTTGGCGGCCTCTACGACTCCTTTCATTTGAGGTCTGTAGGTTGTAGAATTCTCGTGTTTGATCTTGAAGGTTTCACACATGGATTTTATCAAATAACTGTTGAGGTTGGAGCCAATATCAGTAATGATTGACTCTGGAACTCCGAACTGACACACGATATGGTCGCGGACGAAATCCACAACTTTCTTAGTCACTGCCTTGTAAGATGATGCTTTAACCCATTTGGTGAAATAATCAATCGCTACTAGGATAAACCTATGCGTGTTTGATGTGGCGGATTCGATTGGTCCAATAACATCCATTTCGCAGGTGGCGAACGGCCACAACGAGCTTGTTACATTAAGCTCATTTGGAGACACCTTTATCATGTCTGCATGTATCTGGCAGCGGTGGCACTTTCAGACATACTGGATGCAGTCTGTTTCCATAGTTATCCAAAAGTAACCAACTCGGAGTATTTTCTTTGCTAAAACAAAGCCATTCATATGTGGACTGCAGGTCCCTGCATAAATTTCCTCTAATAGCCTGGATGCTTCCTTTGCGTCGACACACCTTAGTAATTCCAAATCAGGAGCCCTCCTGTACAGGATTCCTCCACTGTGAAAGAAATTGTTGGATAACCTCCGAAGCGTGCGCTTCTAAGTAGCGTTTGCGAGTTCTGGGTATTCTCCTTTTGCCAAGTATTCCATCATATCATGAAACCAAGGCTTTTCGTCTGCTTCTTCTTTGACATGAGCACAGTAAGAAGGATGATCATGGATCTTTACCGTAATGGGATCAATGAAATTCTTGTTTGGATGTTGTATCATGGATGATAGGGTAGCCAGTGCATCGGCGAATTCATTCTGGACCCTGGGAACATACTGGAATTCTGTCTTTGTGAACCTCTTTCTCAACTCCTGTTCATGATGCAGATAAGGGAGTATTTTGGCGTTCTTGGTTGCCCATTCTTCTCGGACCTTATGTATAAGCAAGTTTGAATCCCCAATTACTAGAAACTCTTGGATGTTCATATCAATGGCCATCTTGAGCCCTAAGATGCAGGCTTCGTACTCGGCCATGTTGTTGGTGCACGAGAACTTGAGCTTGGCAGATACCAGATAATGCTGACCGGTTTCTGATACTAGGACTGCTCCTATGCCAATTCCTTTGAAATTTTCTACTCCATCGAAAAATATTCTCCAACCGTCATAGGATTCTGCAATGTCTTCTCCAATGAATGATACCTCTTCATCAAGAAAATATGTTTTTAGGGGTTCGTATTCTCCATCCACGGGATTTTCAGCAAGGTGATCTGCTAGTGCCTGTCCTTTCATTGCTTTCTGAGTCACGTAGACAATGTCAAATTCATTCAACAGGATTTGCCACTTGGCCAGCTTGCCAGTGAGCATGGGCTTCTGAAAGATGTACTTTAAGGGATCCATTCTTGATATGAGATATGTAGTATAGGCACAAAAGTAGTGCCTCAACTTCTGAGCTACCCAAGTCAAAGCACAACAGGTGCGCTCTAACAGAGAATACCGAGCCTCGTACAGGGTGAACTTTTTAGTGAGGTAATAGATGGTCTGCTCCTTTCTCCCCGTTTCATCATGCTGCCCCAGAACACAACCGAACGCTCTATCCAATACTGCAAAGTAGAGTAATAGAGGTATACCAGGTTCAGGCAGAACTAAGACTGGTGGTGTTGATAGGTATTCATTGATTCTGTCGAAAGCTTATTGGCAATCATCAGTCCATGTGGTAGCGGCGTCCTTCTTCAACATATTAAAGATCGACTCATAGATGACCGTAGATTTTTCTATGAACCGGCTGATGTAGTTAAGTCTTCCTAAGAAGCTCATTACGTCCTTCTTGTTCTTTAGCGGTGGCAGTTCTTGAATAGCTTTGACCTTATATGGATCCAGTTCTATCCCTCGGAGACTCACAATGAACCCAAGTAGTTTTCCAGCAGGAACCCCAAATGCATATTTCGCGGGATTCAGTTTCAGGTTGTATCTTCTCAGTATATTGAAGAACTTCCTCAAATCTTCCATGTGGTAAGTGGCTTTCTTGGACTTTATGATGACATCATCTACATACACCTCAATCTCCTTGTGTTTCATATCATGGAAGATAGTAGCCATGGCCCTTATGAAAGCCGTTTTCTCAGCATCTTCTTCATCCATCCAGATCTGATGATATCCAGCGAAGCAATCTACAAATGATTGCAACTCATGCTTGGCGCAATTTTCGATCAGGATGTGTATGTTTGGCAAGGGGAAGTCGTCATTTGGACTGGCCCGATTGAGATCCCGGTAGTCGACACAGACTTTGACCTTCCCATCTTTCTTAGGCACCGACACAATATTGGATAACCATGTCGGATATTTTACTACTCTGAGGACCTTAGATTTGACCTGCTTAGTGACTTCTTCCTTGATTTTCAGACTCATGTCGGGTTTAAACTTTTTAAGCTTCTATTTTACCCGTGGACATGTCAGATCAGTTGGTAGTTTATGGGCCACAATAGATGTGCTCAAACCAGTCATGTCATCATATGACCAGGCGAATATGTCCTCATATTCCTTTAGAAATTCTATATATTCTTCCTTTTCTGACGGTGACAAATGAACGCTGATCCGAGTTTCTTTGATATTTTCTGTATCTCCCAGGTTAATAATCTCGGTCTCGTCCAGGTTGGACTTAGGTCCGTTATCAAAATTTTCAACCTCTTTAACAATCTCTATCGATATATCATCTTTCTTTGAATCTATGTCCGTTGTTGCGTTGTCTCGTTGCATGTCACAGCCATTGGTTCATCAAGATAGGTAATAGTAACGCTGTATAAGTAAAGTAAGGAGAGAAAATAATAAGAGTAAGATTTGTAAGGAAACCAAAATGTTTTGATAAATTTCATAACTGTTTTGAACATTAGAAGATCTTATTGCGAAAATTTAAAAATGCGAAAAGAAAATCAACTAGTAAAAATAAAAGATAGTGCATGATGCTTTGTTCAGCCTTGCTACCCCGAGGCTTTCCAAGCTCTGGTGGTTCTGGTGGTCCAATTGTTGAGGCGTGCTCCTCGGCTTACGGCCTGTATGGAAGGGCCTTCCTTCCCCTCCTCCTCGAAAATGACACAACAATCCATACCATCTTCTTCTAGGAATAAATTTCTCACTGCTGCCAGTGCTTCCTCTTCTTCCGACCCATAGATAACATCGGCCGGCTGGAAAGTCTGCTCCAAATATGGTATTGGCTGCTCCAACGGGTAGTATAGGTCGCGCCATTGTGGCGACCAATTGTTGAATTCCTCCCAAGTATACTTGTATGCCATACCGAAAGTGGTGCCATGTTTCTTCAATTTGATTGGCTTGGGGATTCCTTGGCTTGTATCTTTATCTAGAGATCATCGGGCCCGGTTTCAGTGATGGTCGGCCGACCAGAGGCCTGCTTACTCGACTCAGCTAAATGCTCCAGAGTATAAACCTGGTCGGTTCTTGTCATACCCTGTGCCGCAACTATTTCCCCGAATTTAGCTTTCCCTTTCCTTCTCGCCTCGACTGTGTAATCCCAAGGTATGGCATTTGTATGGAATGGTGTTACGGCCGACATTGTTCCTAGGATGGGCGCTTTTACTCCGAACGGAGCATGTATTTTGGAGGGTAAAACCGCAACTTCAAACGGTGTGAGTGCATTTGCTGGAGACCCAAACTCGACCTCAATTGGTGTTGGTGTCTTTGTGGGGTGTGGTGCTTCAAACTCAAGTGGTACAGACATGTTTACCTCGGCATCCCCAGAAGGTTGAGTCTGGACTACAATCGGATTGAAGGTGACTATTGTCTTCTTTGGTTCGTCACTTTCTGTGATTAAACTGATCGATCCTTTGGGATCCCAATCATCCTCTATTTCAATCATGTGAACACCTCCACCGTTATGGTCTGGCACTGGGTTGTTGCGGACGTTCGGAGTAGGCTCCTTTGCTATAATGATCTTGTTATCGATCAGAGTCTGGATCTTATCTTTCAGAGAGCGGCATTCATCAATGGTATGTCCCTTCATGCGGAATGGTATGCATATGATTTATTTGGATTGATCCATTAAGAAGGGTTTTCATGGGTTATAACAGGGATAGGGGTGACATAATCAACATCTTTGAGCCTTTCGTATAGCTGGTCAATCGGTTCAGCAATGGTGGTATACTGTTTGGGGGGTCTACAGTCGAAATTTGGTCGAGGTCTAGAAAATATTTGACATGTGGGAGGTGATTGATAGTGGGATGGCTGAGCATTGTAGGCTTGGTAGACATGTGCAGGTTAGGAATATCTAGGTGAAGTAGGTTGATATGTGGGAGGTGGGGGTGATTGGTAAGTAGGTGGTGGAGTTTGGTAAGAGGGTGAGGATAAGGGTGCTTGGTAATTCGGGGCAGTTATGTGAGTGGAGATATTGGATAGGCTTGGTATTTGATAAGGGATTTGGCTCTTTGTGCAACTAGTAAGGCACCTACGTCCCTTTTCTTGGACGTACCACCAGATTGTAAAGCCTTATTGGTAGCTTGCAAAGCTTCAAAGTTTGTAACCATACCACTTTTGATGCCTTCCTCCATCCTTTCCCCTAGCTTGATGATGTCGGAAAATTTCCGGCTCTTAATCAACATCAGCCTTTCATAGTACTGCGGGTCTTGAGCCCGGACGAAAAACTTGTTCATTTATTCTTCTTCTAAAGCAGGTCTGACCTTAGAAGCTTCTGATCTCCAGCGAGTGGCAAACTCGCGGAATGTTTCTGTGGGCTTCTTCTTTAAGTTATGAATGTAGAACACATCTGGTGCATTTTCTGTGTTGAACCTGAACCTGTCCATAAAGTCGGACGCCATACTCACCCAGTTCAACCATTTCTTCGGGTCTTGGATAATGTACCAAGATAGAGCATCTCCCTTCAGACTCCTCATAAAAAGCTTCATGCGAATCCTTTTGTCTTTCCCTACTCCGACCAACTTGTCACAGTATGTTCTGAAGTGGACTCTCGGATCCCCTGTACCATCAAACATTTCGAACTTAGGAGGTTTGTACCCCTCGGGCAGGTCGGCATCCGGTTGTATGCAAAGATCTTCGTAGTTCAACCCTTCAATCCCCTTACTTCCTTCGACACCATGAATTCGACTAGTCAATTTCTTGAGTTCCGTAGTCAGGTTCCTGATGAGTGAGTTTTTATCATCAGACTCTGGTTTGCTTGAGACAGGTTGGGTGAAGTGTGGCATGGTTTCCACATAGATGGGGGTGTTATGGTGGAAATGGTCATTTGTGGAATTAAGAGGTTCTGGGATAAGCAGTGGAGTATTGCTGGATGTGTAGCATGTATTACAGTGGTAGTGAGGAGCAGGATGGTTTCATGGTTTTGGGATGTTTTGTGGAGGTGTGGGGTTCTGAGCGTTTGGAAAATTAATATATGGAGTGGTGAGGGAAAATGACAATTTTGCCAGATTCCGAACCAGATCAAGTTCCTCCTGAAATTTCAACAGTTTCTGCTCGAGTTGGGACGCACTTTCTTTACATACCTGAGCACCATGAGTGACCTCTACCCATTCAGTTGAGTTTTCCTTTCTAGTGTTGTTCAAATCTTCCATCTTTCCTTTGTTCCTACTTTTCATAGGACTAGGAAGAGGAGTGGGTGGAGGGCCCTTTGATCTTGTGGAATATGATGACGATGCCAGAGTGCACGAACTAACCTTTGGGGAGGGGAGTAAATAAACAAAAAGTAAAAACAAAATGGTAATAAGTCAGTGAGGATTATAAGGAAAAGTTGTTGCGATATTTAAACACATAGTTCAAGGATATAAATCATGTAATAATTTGGGAGCCTTGTTGTGCCCGAGGTAGGCCTAGCGACAAATTGATTTGGAGAACTTAGAATGCTAAATGCCTCATTTTATTGATAAAATTAGACGAATCCCAAAATGACACTAAATAACAAGGAATAAAATGTCACTAGTGGCCATTGGCCTTATTACATTTCTTAAAGCAAAAAGAAAAGATTCCTATCTATTTGGTCCCCTTAGGACCTTCCTCGGGTTGAATACTCTCGTTAATCAAATCCTCCAGCTCATGTAGGTTCACCAGTAGCAATGCTTCTGCCATGTGTTCTCCTTCATTTCCTTCAGCACTCTAGTAGTCGGTGACTCTCTTCCTCACTTTCCCTTCCAATTCCAGCAGACTGTACTCCAGATATTCCAACTTTTTGCTAGCTTTGGCGGCCCTCCCTTTCCACTCGTTGATTTGGTCATTTGATGGACGACTCCTCCACTAGTCCAGCAAGAGTGAGGGGGTGCTAACCATACCGAAGTTGGGGACCTCGTGCCTCATGTTTCTGCAAGACAAAAGGGTTAGACCCTTACCCCACTAGACTCTACTATTTAATACCAACAATTAGCATAAAGCATTTAGTTCTCCAAATAAATGCACAAAACGTGGTAGTATCCGTTTGGGTTTTGGGAAAACCTAGTGGACTTTGGACAAGGCTATCTTAAAGAGTCATTATGCGGACAACACAACTGACTCGGCTAGGTTTGACCATGATGCATGCGCAGTTAAACAGAGTAAGGTTTCTATGGGATTTCAGACTGGTACTCTTTAGCTAACAACTCAAGGGGGAAAGGTACGGAACTGTCGACTACACCGTTGATTGACTGGTTTTACCGCAAATACGCCTTTTTCGGATTTAGGGGGTGATAATATCGGAAGAGCGCAACCACTCATTATAAGTGTTGTTATGGCATTTGTTTGGCACGAGTGGAATATGATGTTGAAAACATGCTTATGCAATAATTAAAACAAGTTGTCATGTATTTGCACGTTATGAAGTAATTACAACAATTCTTCATAATTTAAAGAAGTAATAAAGGAAAGCAGTAAAAGAAATAAAGGAAAGAAAAAAAAGACAAGTCACTGATTCTAGAAACAATGAAGTAAACTTGAATACATACTGGTTTAAGAAAAAAATCGTTTGTTATTAAAGAAAGGCGAGTTTTAGCATAAGAGCACAAGTCATTTGTGACCGGTTTTAAACTTATAAGCAAATGAAGCGGTTCAAATTCGATTAAAGCTCCTATAGGCATGCTTTTTGTGTGTTGTTGATTTTGGACACTTTTACAAACATAGCAAGAGTGCAAAAATCCTAGAGGTACGACATCTAAATGTTTTACTTCGTTTAAGCATATAAACATGATATCTAGATGTAGTTAGTTACTTAATCCCTATAAAGAGGTTTACCTAGTGACAGATGCGTATGTAGGATTCGGATTTCCAGTTAACTATGAGCATGTTATCTATATGAGAGATGCAGAAATTTAACTATAGGCAAGATATCCATATGAATGCAGAATTTCAGAAAACTATAGGTAGGATGTTTATATGGGTGTAGTATTCCTTATAGGCATAGTATCTACATATGAAAGTGCAGAATTCCTATAGGCAGGATATCTATGTGATATGCAGAGATCAGAAATTCCCTATAAGTAGGATATCTACCCCTTTTACATACATAGTTATATTCCCCCCTTTTTCACTAGCCATCCCAATAGTTCATTACAAAGTTATTACAGTCCAGAAAAAATAAAGTAAAGAAAATATATCAGAAGTTGAAAATTATAACCAAGGAGAGCCTGATTCAGACTTCCTCTCTGAAGTATGAAGTAAACCAACTCCAAAGATCATGTTTCAAAGCCTTTCTACCACTTGGGTGTGTCAGAGTTCCCTAAGAGTTTCATAAGAACTCTGGGCAGTGCTTACATCCAAATGTATCGCCATATTAAGTCAAAGTGCAGTGTGGAAGGGCCAGCCCTCAAGTGTCCAAGTTCAGAGGGAACTCAAGGTCCCAATGCAAGGCTCACTAGAGGGGGTCAGAACTTAGAGACTAGGAGAGAGTGTAAGTATAGAATTCTGAAAGGGGAAAAAGGGAGAGGAAATAGTACACATAGGGATATAGCGAATGGGGGATTGCGAGATCACAAGAAGAGCAGGCTGATGGGCATACCCAGCAATGGGATATGCTGGCACACCCTCCAGCCTGTTTAGAGGTTAAGACCCCATTGGTTCAAAGCTCAGTTCATGGACAACAACTCATATTGTCGTGCCCTAAGCCACCGTTTACAAACATATAGGGGTAATGGGATAGGGAGCAAAGATTCACAACAGAAACAGGCAGTAGAACATAGGCATAATAAGATAAATGTCGAACTCTACAAAAAATAATAAAGTAGACATGGATACAAAGACTGTAAGTAAACACATTGGGGTGATGCTGAAACTTAAATCAGGACATACCAGTTACGATGAAATAAGTAGAAAAAGCAGTAGTCTTGTAAAAGCCAAAGTGCAAACAGGAAGACAGAATACTATAAGTGTGAGTTCAAAAAAGAATGTGAAATTGTGAAGTCTGAAGAGTGTGTTTGTGAAAAGGGTCGTGCCTTTTATAGTGTAGAAAGTAGGTAGAAATAAGGTAAGAAAATAGTTTGAAAACTGATTGTCAATCAATTACACAAGGCTTCCCTTAATTAAGGAATTCAGATTCAAAACGAGTAAAACCATTTAAGGAAAGGAATTGAATAAACACTTTGTGTAAAGCATGCAATTGAGGGCAAATACATAAAGGTTATTTAAGGTTAGGGTTTTGACCGTACACGGTTTGTGCAAATAATGTAAGAGAGTCAATTAACAGCCAGTAAATCACAAGGTCTAAGATTTGGCATGAATGAACCAAGTCAGAAAAGAAGAAGAAGGGTTTTACTTAAGTCGAGTAACAGAGGAAATCAGTAAAAGATGGAAAGAAATCAATCAAGCTAATTTCAGAAGGAAGTTTGCAGTAATTGCAAATTTGAAAACCATTTAGAGGAAAATTCATCATATATAAGGAGCATGTGAGCAAGGAAGAAGATTGTCGTGTAAATCGATAGAAAATATCCAGTGTAGAAGAGTTTAGCAAAACGTTTAGCATTGTATGAAAACAAAGATGTCCAAACTCAGTTCAGAGACTCAAAGTCAGTATGAAAGAGTTAAGGGATCTAAAATAAAACCCTAGTTCAATCAAACCTTGGCAGAACCCCCAAATTCTAGGGTTTCCACCTTGAATCAAGTACAGAGATGAGGAGGCAAGTAGTCGAATCGAAACATGTTTAGAGGTTTCAGAAAAGAATGAAAACTTCTAACATGCTTCTTCCAGCAACAGAACTCATGAATAGCATGTAAATATAGTAGAGGGGTTCAAGGCAAACAGAGTAAAGAAACTAATTCGAAACATGATGAGAAAAGACTGATAAGAACAGTAGAAGAAAGCATGCTTAAGAAGATCCTTTTAAAAGAAACTTAAACAAAGTTCAATAGAAGAGAAATAGTAAGAACACAGTAGAAGAATACAGTAGGCGAAACATACAAGAACATAGTAGAAGAAAATAGCAGGACATAGTAGAAAAGCATACAAGAACATAGTATAGAAATGCATAGTAGAAGAACATACAAGAACGGAATATAGAAAGCACAGTAGAAGAACATACATGGTAGAAGGAAAACATAGAACACATTAGAGGCAAATACACACAAAAGAAAAGGAAAAGAAAGTTAGAGAAACACTTAAGCATTTTCAGAAAACCCTAAATCGTAAAAGAAAGACTTTGAAAAGTAATTTTCGAAAGAAAAGTTAGGGAGATCGTTTGGAAACTCAAAGAGAGCACAGATACACAACGGATCTAAAGAGATCGGAGAAAACCTCAAAGGGTTAGGGTTTCAGAAGAACCCAAGAAATGAGAAAGGGTTTGAAAAGGTCACTGATCTGAGTGGAGAGGTCAGCACCAGGTTCAAAATACCATGGTACGCCGGATCAAGTCCAGCGATGACTCTGGAACCTTGAATCGGCAGAGGTCTGGGTGCAAACCATCAAGGCCTGGCCTCGAATCTTCAGGTATCAGGTGTGTAAGAGTAAGGGGAGGTGAGTATAGGGCCCTCACAGCTTGGGAAGCCATGGTTTCCGGTGGGTTTCGAGGTGGAAGATGATGAGAGTCGGCTAGGGTTAGGGAAGGTTCGAGAGTGTTTGATAGAGGAGAGGGGTTTCAAAGGCGGCGGGTGAATGAAAATGATTTTAGGGTTGGGGTGTTTGTGAATTAAAAAAAGAAAGGTAGAATCGTGGTCGTTGATCATTTTGATCAACGGCCTGGACAAAAAGGGGAGTCGGGCGGGTTGGATAAAATAATAAATAAATTTGTAAAAATGTGTAAAAATTACCTTAACTATATTTTGGTATAAATATGAAAATAAAATAAGTTAATCACCAAAATGATAATTTGAGGAATAATTATTGGTTTTTGTACTGCTAAAATAGGCAATAAATTTATTTAAAAATCTTTTAAAAAATTAGAAAAAATACTAAAACATTTGGACACACTTATATATGCATGCATATGCTATTTTAAAAGTATTTTGCATTTATAAGAAATATACAAGAAACAATTGGGTATCAACAGCTACTAGCGGTCCAAACAAATAAAATATAATTAAACTTAATATTAAGCCCAATTCTATGCATAAATTTATGACCAAAGCCTAGATTTCATTTAATTTTAGCGAGAGCCTCATCTTTTCAAATTCTAACCCAACGGTCGAACTTACTAGTCAAAAGTCAATAAGATCTTGGTGTAGTAGCCTCCTAATTTTAGATAATCTCACTCCTTATACTTCCCTCTTAATTCCATTGAACTAGACATGTGCATTTGGGCTTATGACACAAACTAAAGTTCCTATGCAATTCACCTAATAGTTTGCAGGTACAAATAATCCTTTAGTAAGAGTCATCTTTAAACAAATTTAGACCCATCATAAAGACAACAAGTTAGCTACTAGTTAAGGCTAATTACGTGACCTTTTGGACTTGCAGAATTGTTCATGGACTGAAGTAGGAGGCATTTGAGCTATCATCTTTTGAATATCAAGCATGGCAAAAAAGAACTAATGTCAAATAATTCTCATGTTAAACTTAACTCTAGTCTGGCGCCTAAAAACCATGTCGCAAATACTTTCTCCATATCACCAAATTACTATCATTTTCCAGTTAACTTACATTGAGGACAAATAAACAAGCAGACCGACTTAAAATAGATTTCTCAAGTATTCCAGCATAGAACAAATTGTCAAATGGGTACATACTTCACAATAGAAACTAAAACGAATAGGAAATTATAAGTTGTTTATCCAAAAATCACACGATTCACAGAAACATCACAAAACGCACGAAAAGATCATCCATCTTAAACATTAATAGAATTTTTCAAACTAGTTTTAATGGCTCTTATTATATTTTTATCAACACCAAACATAGAATGAAAGAGAAGAAATAAACCTAAAATAGATGTTCTTCAATATATTGTTGAAAGAGTAGAGTAGGTACAAGGCCTCAAACACGAAACTCACGAATGAACCTCGAGTGGAAATCGATGGACAACTCGTTCCGGATGATTTCAGTGGTTGAATTAATGAAGAAGGTGAAGGTTTAATGTGGAATGAGAGGTTGGTTGGAGTTATTTTAGAGGAGTGTGTGTGGCTCTCTTTGATTTTAGGGGTTCCTTCTTTAGGTTATAATTAGGTCTGATGGGGTTATGGGCTGAGAGAATGGGCCGAAAATTGGACCTTTTAAGAGACAAAATTGGCCCAAAATTCATTCTTATTTTCTAAGGATAAAAATAAAAGTAACAAAAATAACAAAATATAATTAACAATTTACTTTAACTGAAATGGAATTAAAACGAAATTATTTTTGTATTTTTAAAGATTATACTAAAAATAGGAATATAAAAATCATGGGAAACTTAAGGTAATACTGCTATAAAAATACTAATGAACTTAAATGAATAAAAATAAAGACAAACATATATAACAAGATAAATTGAATCTATTTTTGTGTTTTCGAATTTTATGTTCTATTTAGATTAAAAGTGAAAAATAGGCTAAATCCTATAAAAACAAAAAATAAGTAAATATTTTAAAAATACTACTTTTAAATTGCATGGGTCAAAAATTATGTGCTTACTGCTGCCCCTCTTTGCTCTAAAACTCAAAGAGGTTTTTGAGCAAAGAACAATAAGCAAAGTAATTGATCTAGGACCCGATGCTTATTAAAAACAAAATAAAGATGGACAAAAGATTGTGACCGAGCCCTGGTATCTGAGCTACCTACATATCCTTGGCTATGAAGGAATCCGGCCACATGTAGTTCCAAAGTGAAAAGAGCAAAGGAGTGTACCGAGGTGGAGAGCCGATTGAGGTGTCGTTGAGGTTTCGGTTAGCGGTCCTGTTTTTTCATCAAATCAAAATCTAAAAGAACTAAGCAAGTCTATCAGCTATGAGTTACAAGATTCCTATCTATATGTCTACTGAAGCTTGATCTTGAGTCTTGAATGGTTCTTTATACAGACTTTTGATTTGATCATTGATGCTTGCTAGCTGCAGGTGATGATTCATTCTTCCACGACTTCTTCGGATCAAGACCGGATATGCAATGCTTGTGACTTCAACCATGTATTGGGCAGTTCGCATCTTTCATCTGTTTCTGCATTTGGATTTACTTCTATTTCTTTTTTTTCCTTTTCTTTCATTCAATGATTGAGACTTTTTCCTTTGGTAATCTCGGATTGTTGACTCAAATCTTGAGGCGAGGTTCTGTCACTTCTGACTTGAATTGAATTCTGAAATGACTTTCCTTGTTTTTCAGGTGGGTGACTGCTACTACAGCAGAATAGACAAAAATTAAAGAAACTTTTCTGCCCCAGTTTGCACTAGGAAGATTTGTGAGTTGTTAGCAGAAACTATAAATCACTGATGCTATTGATGAATGATAAGAGTAAAACTAAAGACTTGACTGGGATGTGCGTCTCCTATGAGGAAAACCAAGAAAATTTGACTAGCAAATGCATCTGCTAAAAATAAAACCTGAATGATCCAAACTAGGAAGTGCGTCTCCTAGGGGTAAAACTTCAATGGCTCAAACTAGGAAGTGCGTCTCCTAGGGACGAACATAAATGAAATAAACTAGGAAGTGTGTCTCCTAGGGGTAAAATCTCAATTTAGGAAGTGCGTCTCCTAAAACAAACAATAACCAGAAAGACCCAAACTAGGAAGTGCATCTCCTAGGGGTAAAACTTCAATGAACCAAACTAGGAAGTGTGTCTCCTAGGAATGAACTTAAATGACCCAAACTAGGAAATGCATCTCCTAAGTGTTAAATCTCAATTTAGGAAGTGCGTCTCCTAAACAAAAATATAACCTGAAAGACCCGGACTAGGAAGTGTGTTTCCTAGGGGTGAAACTTGAATGAACCAAACTAGAAAGTGCGTCTCCTAGGAATGAACTTAAATAACCCAAAACTAGGAAGATGCGTCTCCTTAACCAAAAATATAACTTGAAAGACCCAGACTAGGAAATGTGTCTCCTAGGGGTGATGTGTGATCTTCTCAATAACCTTTCCGTAAGCAAAATTGGGGCATTACACCTGAAAAATTCAAGTTTTTATATGAACGTAGCCTTCATACGTGTTTCAGACAAAGAAAACTTGTAAGTTTAAAACATGGTAGTTAGTTTGTGGCCTTGATTACGAGGGCGATTTCTCTTGCACTTGTCATGATCAACTTACACTTCAACTTGGAAGACAATGCTTGTTATCAGTCGGTCGCTTTTCTGGACAACCCTTATCACAAGAAATATTCTTGATTCGTTCAAGTCCAATACCTTATGCCCGATGCATTGCACTCGTGTTCAAACATTCACCAAATCTTTGCATTTTACATCAATCCCAAAGAACATCTATTATCACCAACTCAGTGCACACACTATTATCATGTGTCTTATGCCATTTTGATGTGCTTGCCAGACTCAGCTTTGTGTGATTAAAAAGCTGGTAGCAGATTTTGATGTCATTTCTCACTTGTTTCGACAAAAACAGACTCAAAAGGGACTCAAACAAAATAAGAGGAACAAAATAAGGGGAAAACGAGAAGAGATAGTATCTAACAAGAAAATATTTTTACCCAAGAAAAAGAACAAAGTAGAAACTAATCTGAATTGAAGGCCATGTCCACTAACCATGACATGCATTTTTGATTAAGCGTCCTAATCTGTCAAGCGAGTCTAATCTTCAACTCTTGTTATGCCTCTAAGTTGTGAAACTAGGCTTCAACGCTCCAATTGTCCTATTTGATCCACAATCCTCAGTTGACTTGTACTGCCCTGAAGGGTTTTCACCATCAAGCCTCCCTCATTTTGCTCTTTTTCTCAACTCACCGTCGTCTGACAATGCCCATGGGGGTTTTCACCAATAAGACTCTCTCATTTTATCATTTTCTCTTTTTGTGCTGAGAACAAGGTATTACCCATGATACAAGAAGATCATACTTTTAACACACACTTTATTTGGCATCATCAAAGATTGATCGGAAGGTCTTTCTTTGGACCGTAATGTAGGTTTTTGGACAGGGTTGAAAAAAAAGGGTAGCATGAAGACTCAAAATAATTTAAGATGAAAGGGGTCAAAATTACAACTTTTGGAATCAAATCTTTTGGCCAAATTAAAACTTCTGGCCCAGTTTCTTGGAGTCTTGGGAATTTGTTTTTTGAATTTTTGCTTTGATGGGACCGAACCTTAAAGTAAGGCTGCCTACGTATCCATAAAAGCAATCAGGTCGAACGTAGTTCCAACACAAAGTTGATTTATTTTCTTGTTTTTCTTTTCCTTTTCTTTCATTTTCTTTTTTATTTTTATTTTCTTTTCCTTCTTTTTCTCTTTTCTTTTTTTTTCTTATTTTTCTTTTTTCTTTTTCTTTTCTAGTTTCTAACTCTACTTATGACTCCAAAATATGGGTATGAAACAAAATAAGCAAAGAGATCGTACATAGTATCTATTTATGGCATCAACACAAACAAAAGTGTCAATGGGCAAAACCTTTATCCCAATGAATGACCCTTGCCAGTTCGAAGTAGACTTGACTTAACCTTATCTCGATGTGGAAGAATGCATTTCAGCACTGACTGATCTACCTCAAGATACTTGAGAGATATTCCCTTGTTGTATGCAATCATCAACCTCTTGATTTCCCAGAATAACTGCCTCAGTTTCACTCAATTCAAGCTTCATGTTATCTCAGAATGTGTGAATCTTTACTTGTTTCCTCAATGCATCATTTTATCATATTCAAAACTGTGTCATTGCTTCATGATTAGACTAACTTTCGAGACCAGGTTGAGAATAATGCGTGCATGTCATGTCACTAGAGTCAACATGAAAAAAACTATAAAAGGAAAAGTGACCTAAAATAAAACTGACTAGAACTAACAGAAAATAGGAGATTGCATTAGAAAGATAGTGAAAAGGGTTTGAACAAAATAAGCAAAATAGACATGGGTTACAACCCTGGAACAATCCTAGATATCACTAGACGAGTTACTATAACTAAATAAACTAGGAAAAATAATAAGAAGAAGGGTTTGAGTCACAAGACAATATCCGGATTACAACCTTGAAATAACCCGGACAATAGAAATGACAACAAAATAAACTACTAAAACTCCTCCCTCGCTAGCCAAGAAAGGAGTGTCTTTCCAATTACCAAGCTCGACATATTAGCCACTGGATTACACATCAATTGTGACGACCCGACCAGTTGTCTCATAAGTTACCGCTCTATTTCCCCCATTTCTGCTTCTTTATTCTTCGTTATCTGTGTTTTGTGGTATTGTGTTGCTCGGATCGAATCCAAAATGATTTTGGTAAGGTTTGAGACACTTAGTCTCTTTTAAGGAGGCTTAAGTTAGAAAGTCAACCGAATGTTGACTTATGTGTTAGAGGGCTCGGATGTGAGTTCCGATAGTTCGGTTAGCTTCGGGAGGTAATTTATGACTTAGGAGCGTGATCGGAATGGGTTTTGGAGGTTTGGAGTAGATTTAGGCTTGAATTGGTGAAGTTGATATTTTGGTGATTTCCAGTTGGTAGGCAAGATTTTGATATAGGGGTCAGAATGGAATTTTGAAAGTTGCAGTAGCTCCATTGTGTCATTTGAGATGTGTGTGCAAAATTTTAGGTCACTTGGACGTGGTTTGGTTGGGTTTTTAATCAAAAGTGGAATTTGGAAGATTTTAGAAACTTAGGCTTGAATTCGATGTGTTTTGGTAGATTTAATGTTGCTAGAGGTGTTTTGATTATTGGAACAAGTTTGAATAAGGTATTGGGTTATGTTTGTGCTTTGGGTTGAGGCCCCGGGGCCCTCGAGGTGATTTCGGATGGTGAACGGAGGAGTTGAGATGTTATTACAGCTGCTGAAGTTTTGCTGCTTCTGGTGTTTTCACATCTGCGGTTTAGGGACCATAGGTTCGGCACCGCATATGCGATGGAGTGGCCGCAAAAGCGGATTATGAGGATTTGTCAGTGACCGCAGAAGCGGTAAGGATGGCCGCATCTGCGGAGCCGCAGATGCGGAAGGCGTATCGTAGATGCGACTTTTGGGCTGTTAGTGATTTCCACAAAAGCGGAGGAATTAACCGCAAATGCAGTACCGCACAAGCAGGTTTTGGACCGCAAATGCGGGTGTCCCTAGGCAAAAGGTATATAAGTCTTCCTTCGCGATTTTTGAAGGTTTTCACCATGTTTGAACATGGATTCGGGAGCTTTGGGCGATTTTGAAGAGAGAAATCAAGGAGACTTCATTAAGGTAAGGATTTTGGACCTAAAATACATTTCTATGGTAGTATTTCATGGATTAAGGCTGTAATTAAAGGAATTAAAAGGCTAAAAATGGAGGATTAGAGCTTGAGTTTAAGAGTCCTTTAAAGGCGGATTTGAGGGGGTCATTTGGACTCTGATTTTAGTATTCTTGATATGTATGAACTCGTGGGGAGATAAGGAATCTATTGGTGCGAGAATTTTTGAATTTCGACACGTGGGCCCGGAGGTCGGGTTTTGGTAATTTCGGGATTTGTGCTCTTTATTGATCATTTTCGCTTGGGCTTTGTTCCCTTAGCATATGGTGACGTTCTCGTTCTGATTTTGGATAGATTCGACGCGTGTGGAGGCTGATTCAAGGGGAAAGGGCGTCGCGAGCTAGAGATTTAGCCGGTTCGAGGTGAGTAATGATTGTAAATGATGTTCTGAGGGTTTGACGCCCCGGATTGCACATCGTAGTGCTATGTTGAGGTGAGACACCCGCTTGATGATGAGCGTGGGGTCGTGCACTATTGGGGATTGTGACTTGGTCTGTCCCGGTTGATGATTTTACCGTGTATTTGAGTGAAACTTAATTGTTATCTCATTATTTAGGCTGAATGCCATATTTGGGCTTCGTGCCAACTATTTGAACTCTTCGGGGATTTTTATTACTATTTTCTCACTGTTTTGACTTATTACTTGAACTTAGTCATGTTATTTTCCACTGTTTTACTACTCAGCCATTTTTACTTAGTTTTGAGACTTAAATGATATTTTAAACGATGTTTGGGCTGAGAAACAGTGTTTTACTAATGCCCGAGGGGCTTGTGATAACTTTTGACTGAATAAGGCCTATGGCCTATATTGTGAGGAAACAGTGATACTGATTGGAGGTCGAGGGACTGAGATATGTACGCCACGAGGTGGCTTAATTGATATGAGGCCAACGGCCTAGATTTGATACCACGAGATGGCTTGTTATTGCGCTTGGGCCGTAAGGGGCCCCTCCAGGAGTCTGCACACCCCCAGTGAGCGCGGGTACCTATTATGATATGAGATTGAGCCCGAGGGCCTGGTATTGTTTTCAGATGTTGCCCCGAGGGGCAAATTTGCTGATACTGTGCCTAAGGGGCGAACTTCTATTTGTGTACTTTACCTTAATTACCTGTCAATTACTCGTTTACTTGTTGAAAGAAATTTTACTTGATTTTTCACTGGTTTACTACTTTTAAATGATTTTTACTACTTCATTATAGAATGTCGTGTGCCTTACGTGTTTTCTTACTTTTAGTCGTTATTTACATTTGTTATTCACTGAGTTGGAGTACTCACTTTACTCCCTGCATCCTGTGTGCAGATTCAGACGTAGCTGGTCCCACTCCCGAGTGCTGATTCATTCCAGCTTCAGGCAGATCTTCGAGGAGTCTTTAGGTAGCTGTTGGTGTTTCGCAGCCTGGAGCTCCTCTCTATGTATTTCCTTTATCTTCTTAGTTCAGTGTTTAAGACTCTGTAGTTACATTTGAGGATTCAGTACTGTTAGATGCTCGTGACTTGTGACACCCCGGTTAGGGCTATGTCTGGTTCTAATTCCGCACTTACTTGCTATTATTCGCTACTTAGTATCGTTAAATCATGTTTTAGATTGTTTTTATGTTGTTTAATTGTTTAAAAAGTGAATTGGGTTTAATTGGCTGGCCTTGTCTTCACGAGAGGCGCCATCACGACTGGGTTCGGGGTTAGGGTCGTGACAAGTTGGTATTAGAGCCTAGGTTACATAGGTCTCACGAGTCATGAGCAGGTTAAGTAGAGTCTCGCAGATCGGTATAGAGAAGTCTGTATTTATCCTCGAGAGGCTGCAGAACCTTTAGGAAAAACTTCACATTCTTGAAATTCTTGTCGTGCGAACTTGTTGATCCGAGTACTAAACTTCTGTTGTTCTATTCTCTCATAGATGGTGAGGACACGCGCTACCAGACAGGGTGGACGACCACCATTGCCACCAGCTGTGGCCACCAGAGGCCGTGGACGTGGTCGTGGTAGAGGTAGAGCAGCAAGGGCAGCACCTGTAGATCTACCAGCTGCCCCAGCATAGGATCAAGCTCTAGCTATGGATGCTCCAGCAGCACCAGTTCAGGCAGCAGATGTGGCCATCGTGATTCCGAGTCTTCAGGAGGCCTTGGTGCAGATCTTGTCAGTTTGCACTGTCCTAGCTCAGGCGGTTTTAGCCACTGCAGCCGCAGCTACTTTATAGGTCGGGGGAGGCAATTAGACTCCCGCCGCTCGCACACATAAGTAGGTCGTGCAGGGACTTCAGACGTCAGGGGCGCATCCAGCCAGCCGGTTACAGTTGCTCAGGATTATGTGGTTCCTGTCATGCCAGAGGATGAGCAGCATATGTTGGAGAGATTTGGCAGATTGCAGCCTCTGACCTTCAGTGGCACAGAGGGCGAGGATGCCCAGGGCTTTTTGGATAAGTGTTAGAGGATGCTTCGCACTTTAGGTATTCTGGAGACTAGTAGGGTCGCTTTTACCACCTATCAGTTTTCAGGAGCTACTTTCACTTGGTGAGAGGATTTTGAGAGGTGTAGGCCTCTTGGTGCAACACCCCTTTCTTGGCAGCAGTTCTCCATTATCTTCTTGGAGAAGTACATGCCGCAGTCCCGCAGAGAGGAGTTGCGTAGGCAGTTTGAGTGGTTGCAACAGGGGGAGATGACCGTGTCGCCATATGAGTTGAGGTTTTTTGAGTTTGCTCGTCATTCCATCTGGTTGGTTCTGACAGATCGAGAGCGGATCAAGAGGTTTGTTAATGGTCTTACTTATCAGCTCCGTATTCTTATGACCAAGGAGAGGGTATCTGGTGCTACATTCGAGGAGGTTGTTGATATCGCCCGTGAGATTGAGTCGGTTTGCCATTAGGAGCGATAGGAGAGGGAGGTCAAGAGGCCAAGCTGCCACGAGGATTTGGCAGCTATAGTGGTTCTCCTTCGAGAGGTCAGTTTCAGCACGGTAGAGGCCGTTCATTCAGGTCTACTTATCCAGCTCACCCAGGTTATCGTAGGGCATCTTCGGGTCATGGTTATCATAGATCTCAGTAGGGTCAGTCATCACTAAGCGCCCTTCCAGCTCAGAGTTCATCCCGTGCTCCATCAGCTCAGGGCTCTTCTATGCCCAGTGCATCTGCTAGTCACTCCGGTGCGAGGGGTTCCCTTTAGTCCCCTTCTCTAGCATGTGGGAGTTGTTATGAGTGTGGTGAGATGGGCCACATGTGGAGGCAGTGTCCTCATCATGTTGCTAGTTCGTCCTAGCAGAGGGGTCAGTCATCGGCTTCAGCGCCAGTTTCTTTTCCACCACCCGCTCAGCCAGCTAGGGGTGGAGGTTAGTCAGCCAGGGGTCTCCCCAGAGGGGGAGGTTGATCAGGGGGTGGTTAGGCCCGTTTCTATACACTCCCAGGCAGACCCAATGCTATTGCTTCAGATGTTGTCATTACAGGTATTGTTTTAGTCTGCCACAGAGATGCCTCTGCATTATTTGATCCCGGTTCCACCTTTTCTTATGTGTCATCATACTTTGCTCGTTATTTGGGAATGCCCCATGAGTTTCTTGCTTTACCTGTTCATGTATTTACCCCGGTGGGTGATACTGTTTTGGTAAACCATGTGTATCGGTCATGTGTGGTGACTATTGGGGGTTTGGAGACCCGAGTGGATCTATCACTATTAAGCATAGTGGATTTTGATGTCATTTTGGGCATGTATTGGTTATCTCCATGTCGTGCTATTCTGGACTATCACGCTAAGACAATCACATTAGCTATGTCGGGTGTGCCACGGATCAAGTGGCGAGGTGTGACTGATTATTTCCTAGTAGAGTTATCTCTTTCTTAAAGTCCCAGCGTATGGTTGGGAAGGGTTGTCTTTCATATCTAGAGTTTGTGAGGAATGTCAGAGCTGAGACTCCCAGTACTGATTCTGTTCCAATTGTGAGGGATTTTCTCGACGTGTTTCCTGCAGACCTGCCGGGCATGCCACCGGAAAGGGATATTGATTTTGGTATTGACCTGGTGTCGGGCACTCAGCCCATTTCTATTCTGTCGTATCGTATGGCATCAACGGAGTTGAAGGAGTTAAAGGAGAAGCTTCAGGAACTCCTAGATAAGGGGTTCATTCGGCCTAGTGTGTCACCTTGGGGTGCGCCAGTTCTGTTTATAAAGAAGAAGGATGGAACAATGAGAATGTGCATTGATTATAGGCAATTGAACAAAGTAACAATTAAGAACAAATATCATTTGCCTCGTATTGATGATCTATTCGACCAGTTTCAGGGAGCGAGGGTGTTCTCCAAGATTGATCTCCGTTCGGGTTATCACAAGTTGAAGATCAGGGATACGGATATTCTTAAGACGGCTTTCAAGACCCGATATGGTCATTATGAGTTCTTAGTGATGTCTTTTGGGCTGATCAATGCCCCAACAGCGTTCATGCATTTAATGAATAGCGTGTTTCGGCCTTATCTCGATTCATTTGTCATAGTATTCATTGATGATATTCTGCTATATTTGCGGAGTCAGGAGGAGCACGCGGAGCATTTGAGGGTTGTGTTGTAGAGATTGAGGGAGGAGAAGCTTTAGGCAAAGTTCCCCAAGTGTGAGTTTTGGCTTAGTTCAGTATCTTTCTTGGGGCACGTGGTGTCCAGCGAGGGTATTCAGGTTGATCTGAAGAAGATAGAGGAGGTTCAGAGTTGGCCCAAACCGTCCTCAGCCATAGAGATTGGCAGTTTTCTTGCTTTGGCAAGCTATTATCGCCGGTTTGTTTAGGGATTCTCATCTATGGCATCTCCCTTGACTAAATTGACTCAGAAGGGTGCTTCATTTGTATGGTCGGACAAGTGTGAGGAGAGCTTTTAGAAGGTCAAGATAGCTTTGATCACAGCTCTAGTGTTGGTTTTTCCATCAGCTTTAGGTTCATATACCGTGTATTGTGATGCTTCGAGAGTTAGGATTGGTTTTGTGTTGATGTAGGAGAGTAGAGTTATTGCTTATGCTTCTCGTCAATTGAAGCCCTATGAGAAGAACTACCTCGTTCATGATTTGAAGTTGGCTGCCATAGTTCACGCGTTGAAGATTTGGAGGCATTACTTGTATGGCGTATCTTGTGAGGTGTTCACTAATCTTCGCAGTCTTCAGTATTTGTTCAGGCAAAAGGATCTTAATTTGAGGAGGCGGAGATGGTTGGAGTTGCTTAAGGATTATGATATCACTATATTGTACCATCCGTGAAAGGCCAATGTGGTGGTTGATGCTTTGAGCTGAAAGGCGGTGAGTATGGGGAGTTTGGCATATATTCCAGTTGGGGAGAGACCTCTTGTAGTTGATGTTCAGGCCTTGGCCAATCGGTTCATGAGGTTGGATATTTCAGAGCGCTGTCGGGTATTGGCTTGTGTGGTCTCTCGGTCTTCTTTATATGATCGCATCAGAGAGCGCCAGTATGATGATCCCCTTTGCTTGTCCTTAAGGATAGAGTTCAGCATGATGATGCTAGAGATGTGACCATTTGTGATGATGAGGTGTTGAGGATGCAGGGCCGGATTTGTGTGCCCAATGTGGATTGGCTTCGGAAGTTGATTCTGGATGAGGCCCATAGCTCATGGTATTCTATTCATCCGGGTGCCGCGAAGATGTATCAGGGTTTGAGGCAGCACTATTGGTGGAGAAGAATGAATAAAGATATTGTGGAATTTGTAGCTCGGTGTCTCAATTATCATCAGGTGAAATATGAGCATCAGAGACCGGGTGGCTTGCTTCAGCAGATAGATATTCCAGAGTGGAAGTGGGAGAGGATCACTAAGGACTTTGTAGTTGGACTTCCACGAACTTTTGAGGAAGTTTGATGTTGTTTGGGTGATTGTGGATCGGCTGACCAAATCCGCGCACTTCATTCCTATGTGTACTACCTATTCCTCAGAGCAGTTGGCAGAGATCTATATCCAGGAGATTGTTCGCTTTCATGGTGTCCCAGTTTCCATCATTTCAGATCGGGGCACTCAGTTTACATCGCAGTTTTGGAGGTCTGTGCAGCGAGAGTTAGGTACTCAGGTCGAGTTGAGTACATATTTTCATCCTCAGACTGACGGGCAGTCCGAGCGCACTATTCAGATATTGGAGGACATGTTGCGTGCTTGTGTCATTGACTTCGGAGGGTCATAGGATGAGTTTCTACCGCTTTCAGAGTTTGCTTATAACAACAGCTACCAGTCGAGTATTCAGATGGCTCCATATGAGGCTTTGTATGGGAGGCGGTGTAGATCTCTAGTTGGTTGGTTCGAGCCCGATGAGGCTAGGCTATTGGGGACTGATTTGGTGCAGGATGCTTTGGAAAAGTTGAAGGTGATTCAGGAGAGGCTTCGTACATCGCAGTCGAGGCAAAATAGTTACGCTGATAGGAAGGTTCAGGATGTGTCCTACATGGTTGGCAAGAATGTTATGTTGAAGGTTTCACCCATGAAGGGTGTTATGAGATTGGGAAGAAAGGGAAATTGAGTATGCGGTTTTGAGTTGCTTCGGAGAAAGAAAGTCAATCGGACTATAAATGACCAGGTTAGGGTTGATAAAGTAGCGAGACTTGGTGTTTTCAAGTGTGGTGGAATTTTCATCTGCAACGTGGTATCGTCTTCCTCGATTGGATGTGTTAAGATCATTGGTGTTATGATCCCCTTCAATTCGCCTTTGGGCGGGACATTGTGAAATTATGTTGGGGAAGCGGTTGTCAGAGATCGCGGTGTGCGGTGGTTCAAGATCGAATCGGTGTTTCTAATGTTGACGGCTCGAGAAGGATAATCTTCGGAAAGGTTTCAAGTAGTAGCGATCTGTTGGTTCAAGTGCGACAGAGATAGATTTTGATTTATGGCAACAGCTGGGCAACGAAGGATGAGGAAAAACATGCAGGAAGTGTCATACGGGGGTTAAATTTCTATGAAAACCAGGTGTGAGAAGTGGAGGTTGAATAATTTCTTAAAGAGGAGGTTTGACCAAAATGTGAGAGTGACAGAGCAGCACATGAATTCAGTGGACGGATACTACACCCCTAGAGGAAAGTTTGGAGGGATTAGGGAATTTTAGTGGACGGTGATTGGGTCTACGAGCTTAATTTGAAATATTGGCCAGCATACGGCAGAAGATTGGATGTGGCATAAATGAGTTGCTTGATATGAAGAAGGATACAACATGAATTCGGATAGGGAGACATTGTCGCACATTTAGTTGATGTCCACGAGGAGTGAATGGACTTGTGCAGCTAGCGGATGAGCATGGGCTTAAGTGGGTTATCTCCTGTGAGCAGGTCAACGGTCGCGTGGTTGGTGAAGCTTCTGCGAAGGATTTTACTGGCTATCCGGTAAGAGGTCGAATATGTGAATGTTGATAGAGATTCAGAGTGTTCATGAAATGCTAAAGGAAGAATTTCGAGGGATCTGGCGGTTTGATTGCGCAAGGTCATGTCAATAAGAGAAAGGATCTTAGTGGATTCCAGAGTTGTGTAATAGTGGCTTCAAGCTAAGTGGGAGAGCCCCACCGCTTATAGTTGGATTGCATGGTCGTCTATTTGTGAGATTTTTAGTTATTAGCATATTGATGGGTTATTTCAGCTAAGGGAAAAGAACATAAGAGGTAATTTGAGCAAGGGAATTGTTAAAGGTGTGCTATAGTTGGCCTTATTGACGCATGTTCAGACTTGGGGAAGGATTTAGGATATATGCCTTGTATAGATGTGAGTTTCAAGGAACGTGATTCGGCCGGGTACTTCATTGAGAAGGTGTAAATGTGTTATAAGATTCATGGAGTTGATTATATTCGGGACCAAGTTAGAGTGGGTGGCTCTCAACAACGGTCCTAGTGGATTCAAAAGTTAATATGTGGTGCCTAATGATTTCGAGCCCATAAGTATGGTTAGGAATCGAGCTTTTGCAGCAGATTATGAAAAGAGGCTTGGAATGTTCTATGATATCTTCGGCTTGCAGTATAACATTTGGGGGAATGAGAGGAAATGGCTTCGGATTCTTAGAGGAATTATCATAATGGATGTACCCGTTGAGATGCGAATATGTGCACAAGGAAGGTATGAGGTGGTTCGTGGGATTTGAGACAGCATGGTCTCGTATTACAAGGCCACTCGGGATGAGTGCGGGTTGAGTGCGTTATGTGTGGAATGAAGTTATTATTATTCTAAGGCAAACAAGGATAAATTAGAAGAAGTTAGATTAGTTAGCCATGGTTGAATCAGCATAATGATGGTAGTGATTAGTTCCTTCAGTGTGATTAAGTTATGCAAGTGATTTGTGACGGTACGTGTGAGGCTTGTCGGTCGCCGTAATTTATTCGGAAGTATTTTAGTATTATGGCCTGTTATGTTTAGGTGGATCCCAGAAGGGCTATGGTGGCTTAGACGACCACTAGAAAATTTGCATATTCTATGGTTTTGAGAATTCACTTCTGTGTTGCTATGGTTCTCCTGAAATGAGTTAAGTGAAAAGTTTCTATATGATGAAGTAGTAATCTACTAGTGGTTCCGGAGTTATGATGAAAATCTTTTACTATCACATATTGGCATGTTGGGTACAGTGAGTGGTAAGGAATTTAAAAGTGAAGATCAAGGTTGCAGTTTGGTGTTGACAAGGATGTCACAAGCTCGGATGAGCAGCAAAGGGATATGAATGTTTAGAGAAAGCTGACATTGTCTTAAGCGTCACCTGAGATCGGTGTTTTCTGAAAAAGTCTTTACATCCTGATTATGGATCCTTGATCGCTTTTCAGCATTAGTGTGGCCAGTAGTATGGATGTGCAGACTTGTTATTTGTTACGGAAGGTCGTGGGAGCGTGCCCCATGAGAAGATTATATGAGTGTAGCATGTAGTCACTTGATTGATTGAAGAATTAAACCAAGTATAAAGATTGCGGTGATATCGTTAATTTGGGAATTTATGCCTGGAGGGTACTCGGTTTATTGGGTTTTGGACTGTGGAGGATTGCTCCAGTTATGATGGTTGTTCTTGTGTGTTATGGGAAAAAGGGGGTTATTACGGACCCAGGAAAGATTATTGGCCTAGTTCGGTACGATCAGGATATGCTTGAGGTCTTGGAATAAATTTAAATATGAATATGGGCTCTATATCAGGCCGGATGTGTTCGTTTCAGCATAGCTCTCCTTATGGAGGAGTATTCGAACGTTGGATGTTATTTCTTCGTCAGCTATTTCATGTAATGCTTTATTGTGCCGTGTAAGTTGCCAAACAACTTGATAAATTTCTTATGTGTTGAGGTTCTGCGTAGCGATGGTGTTATGTGAGCAGGATGGCTCTTGAGATTCAGATCATATATCGCACTTCAGTTGTGCTTGAGTTTTGTAGCTTATGGCGATATCTGTCTACCCAGGGATGGTATTATACACTTAGCGTGCTTGTGGCCGATATTCGGTATTTTATAGTAATGAGCTATTAGCTTGGTATGTATCTTCTTATGTGAATTTTATGTGTGGATCAGGTGGTACACCGCCACGGGTATGTTGTTTGGATCGGGTTGCACGCCGCAACAGTGTGATGTTGAGTACAGTTCCCTATATCTATTTTCATGTGTTTTGTTTCCCATTTTCTGAGGTAAGTTCACATTAGTTGTGTGAGTTGAGTAGTCCCTTCTAGAGTTCGTTTTCCTTATGTATCACGTTCGATCTAGTAGCCTATTGGTACGTTGTGGCATCATATGAGACTTTTGGTCATATCCGGGGTAGTTTATTGCCCGAGCAGTTCGTACTAGGTAAGACGAGATTATTGGACCTAGGATCCGTACAGTCGGATTATATGAAGTATATTAAAGAGCAAATATCATTGGATGGTTCAGTATGAGGTAACGGTTCTTGTCAGGAGTATAGACTCAATGATTTGTTGACTCGGCCGTTGGCTATAAGTTTCTACACATCTTTTCCGTCATAGAAGTATTGTGAGAGTTGGAACAAGACTTATATATATCTTGAGGTGCGTTGTGAGCATCAGATTCGGGGAATGCTGGTTATTTTAATCAGAGAATGTTATTATGGTCCTGTGAATAATGTGATGCATGGTGAGAATTCAGCAAAGGCATGCAGTCATGTTCTTGTACCTCGTGTAGTGATTGATACAGTGTTTATATATTGGAAGCAGGCCTGGCAGAGAATTTTGGATGTTGGAATTGGGCTCTAAGCTTATTTGCTTGAATAAAAGGGAGTATCTTCAGAATTGATCGAGCTAATGTACTTAACTGGGTTGCAGTAGCACGGGTACGTGCACAAGGTGTTAAACAGTGATTTCGGACAACTCCAGCGCAGTTCTTAGCACGTTCGAGGACGAACATATGTTTAAGTGGGAGAGAATGTAACGACCCGACCAGTCGTTTTGAGCTTTAGCGCATTCTTCGATGGTTTGAGGCCATGAGTAGCCTCAATTTAGGTATTATGACTTGTATGTTAGGTCGGAATCGAAATTCGGGAATGTCGGATTTGGATTGGGAAAGGAAATTCTCATTTCAAAAGCTTTAAGTTGGAAGAATTGATTAGGATTGGATTTTTGAGTAAACAACCTTGAAATAGGGATTTGAAGGTTCCAGTAGGTTCGTATGATGATTTCGGACTTAGGGGTATACCCGGATCGGGTTTTGGGTGACCCGGGAGCGTTTTGGCGTATATTGTGGAAGTTAGCATTTTTAAAGAATTTCATAAATTTGGGTTGAAGTGCATTCCAGTGCAATCGATGTTCGTTTGAGATTCTGAGTCTGGGAATAGATCAGTATGGTGATTCTAGTATTGGGAGCGCGAGCAGAAGTGGATTTGGAGGTCTGTACGTCATTTTGGAGTCATTTGGCAAAAGATAGAAATTTGAAGGTTTTTGAGGAAATTGACCGGAAATAGACTTTTTGATATCGGGGTCGGAATCCGATTCTAGAAGTTAGAGTAGGTCCGTAATGTCAAATATGACTTGTGTGCAAAATTTGAGGTCAATCGGACGAGATTTGATAGGTTTCGGCATCGAATGTAGAAGTTTGAAGTTCTAAGGTTCATAAAGCTTGAATTAAGATGCGATTCGATATTTTGGCATTGTTTGATGTGATTTGAGGCCTCGAGCAAGTCCGTGTTATGTTATAGGATTGATCGGTGTGATTAGATGGGGTCCCGGGGGCCTTGGGTGGAATCTGGGTGGTCAACGGATCGAAAATGGAACATAAGGAATGGCTGAAGTGCACCAATTCTTGTGTGATCGCACCTGCATAAGTTTGACCGCATGTGCGTGATCGTAGAAGCAAGGGAATGGTTGCAAGTGTGGTTTGGTCGAAGAAGGGAAGTGACCACGGGTGCGGAGATTTATCCGCAGATGCGGGTGCGCATCTGCGCTGAGGAGACTATAGAAGCGGATTTTGGACTTGAGCCTGGGACCGCAGAAGTGGCACATGCGCCGCAAAAGTGGTCTGTGCACCGCAGGTGCAAATATGCTGGGGTAATAAGGTTTCTTTAAAACGGCGGTTTGGCCAATTCTCTTCCATTTTACTCTTGTTTGGACGATTTTGGAGAGCTTCAAGTGGGGGTTTTCATCATCAACGTCAAGGTAAGCTATCCCCGCATATCTTGAGTTAAATACATAGATTATGGATAGATTAAAATGTAAAAAATGGTGAAATCAAGGGTTTATATGAAAACCTAGGTTTTGTATAAAAATGAGATTTGACCACGAAACTGGCTATTGAATTTGGTAAAAATCATATATTTGACTTCATAAGGTTATGGGTAACAACTTTCTTAAAAAATTTCCGAAATCTGGGCCCGGAGGTGAATTTTACATTTAGGGTTGGGTAATCACCTTAATAGTTGGAATATGAATTTTTGAACATGTATTGATTAGTTTATACATTATTTCATTAGTTTTGGATTGTTCTGCACCGAATTGAGGGTTTGAGCATAATCTTGGACCGGAAAGTCGGCTTCAGAGCGAGGTGAGTCTCCTTTCTAACTTTGTAAGAGGGAATTATCCCTATAGGTGAATTAATTTGATATGTGCTCCTATTTGTGGGGGCTACGTACGCACGAGGTGACAAGAGTCCGTGCATAGCTACTATTATGCTTAAGTCCGGGTAGTCTATGACCTAAAAGCATGCTTTACTTGTAATTTTTGCAACCTTGTTGCCAACTTAAGAATGCTTAAAATATATCGAACGTATAAATAAATTTCTAAAAGGCTAGACATCATTTCTTGATTTTTAAAAGAGAAACTTGCATTTTCCTGAATAATTGCTCCTTGAAGAATTCTTGATTTGACTATTTGAATGTGTTCATCTATTGTGAAATGGGCCGAACGCCTCGGTAAATTAAATAGATGCATCCATGGTTCGCGTCATTCGACCCTCTGGCAGTGCACAATTTAAATATTTGTTGGATCGGGACGTACGACCTCAGCAAGATTTGCGCATGCTTGTATTGCTTGCCTTGAATTTCATAGATGTTGATATTTGTTTCTCCCTGGCCTGAGATAAATGTATAAATGATGAAAATGAATTTGGGAATTTCCTATAAACGAAAGAATTGTTTACTTGCCTCATGCTATTTGAGTTACCGTCATTTTTATGAAAATCCTCGATTTATTAAATTATTGGTATATTATCATTGGACCACTAGTAAGTGCCGAAGTCGACCTCTCATCTCTGCTTCTTCGAGATTAGACGGGATACTTACTGAGTACACGTGTTTTTTGTACTCATGCTACACTTGCTATGCATTTTTGTTACACATGCACATGTACCTCTAACGGCCTAATGGGCGTAGCAGCATGGATGATACGGAGACATAGGAGAGTTGCATCTCTCGAGGCGACCTGCAGCCAGCAACGTATCTTTTAGTGTATTGTATTTACTTCCTGTCCAAATCTGTATTCCGGACAGTTATTGTACTTCATTTGATTTCCTAGTGATTTCTCATGCACTTGTGACACCGGGTTCTAGGATGATTATGGGATATTTAATATTAAAAGTTTTAAATGTTTTTATTTATTCAGCGATGATTACCTTTTTACTAGTTAAATTAAAGGAAATTATGGATCCTAAAATATTAAAATGAGAGTTTAATTAATTACTCAATGTTGGCTTGCCCGACCGAGGTGTCCGGCTCCATCACGGCCTTTGATGGATTTTGGGTACGCGGCTGTAGCTCCGCGTTCACGAAGGCTAAACTACTCCAGGCTCCCACTCTGCTTTCTTCTTCACGTTCGCGACCCCTGTGTCGCGTTCCGTAAGCTTCCTTAGGCAACCCTCCGCGTTCGCGACCTCTGCCTCATGTTTGCGATGGCCAAAACCCCTAGCTGCCTCAAATTCCTCTTCGCGAACTCGGGACACCCTTCGCATTTGGGTTGAAGGAAACCAGATACTAGCAAGAGCAGTCCAAAATAGTCTGAAATGATCCGGAACCATCCCGAAACACACCCGATGCCCCCCGGGACCCCGTCCAATCACACAAACCTGTCCCATAACATAACACGGACATGCTCGAGGCCTCAAATCACATCAAACAATATCAAAATAATAAATCACACCCCAATTTGAGCTTAATGAACTTTAGAACTTCAAACTTCTACATTCGATGTCGAAACCTATCAAATCACGTCCGATTGACCTTAAATTTTGCACAGAAGTTATAATCAACATTACAGACCTAGTCCAACTTTCGGAATCGGAATCCAACCCCGATGTCAAAAAGTCCACTTTCGGTCAAACTTCTCAAAACCTTCAAATTTCTAACTTTTGCCAAATGACCTCGAAATGATCTACGGACCTCAAAATCTATAATCGGGCACGCTCCTAGTACCAGTATCACCATACAGAGCTATTCCCTGACTCGGAATCCCAAACGAAGATCGATAACATTGAAATGCACTTCAACCCAAATTTATGAAATTCTTCCAAAATATTAACTTCCACATTAGGCGCTGAAATGCTCCCGGATCATCCAAAACCCGATCTGAATATACGCCCATGTCCGAAATCAATCATACGAACTTGTTGGAACCTTCAAATCCCAATTCCGAGGTTGTTTACTCAAGAATCCAACCTTAGTCAATTCTTCCAACTTAAAGCTTCCGAAATGAGAATTCTCTTTCCAAATCAACTCCAAACTTACCGAATTTCAATTCCGACCACGCGTAAAAGTCATAATACCTGAAGTGAAGCTGCTCATGGTCTCAAACCGCCAAACGACGGGCTAGATGTCAAAACAACCGGTCGGGTCGTTACATTCTCTCCCACTTAAACATACGTTCATCCTCGAACGTGCTAAAAACTGCACTGGAGTTGTCTAAAATCACTGTTTAACAACTTGTGCACCTGCCCGTGCTACCACAACTCAGTTGAGCGCATTTGCTCGAGCAAATCTGAAGATTCCCCTTTTTTGCGTAGTCAAATTAGCCTTAAAGCCAAATTCCAACATCTAGAATTTTCAACCAGGCCTGTCCCATCATCCGAACACCGCATCAATCACTACACGATGCACCAATACATTACTGCATACCTTTGCTGAATCCACACTAAGCACTGTATAACTTACATGACCATAATAAGATCCTCTTATAACAATAGCCGAAATTTCACGAATCCGATGCTCACAATGCACCTCATGATATATAAGTTTTGTTCCAACTCTTGCAATATCGCCACAGCGGAAGAGATATGTAGAAACTCATAATCAACTGCTGAGTCAACAAATCACTAAGTCTATTCTCCTGACAAGAACCATTACCTCATTTTGAACCACGCAATGATAATTGCTCTTTAATATAATTCATATAAACCCGATCGCACTGATCCCAGGTCCAAAAATCTCGTCTCACCCAGTATAAGTTGCCCAGGCAACAAGCCACCTTAGGTACGACAAAAAGTCTTATATGATGCCACAATGTGCCAACAAGCTACTAACTAGAAGGTGATACATAAGGAAAAAAAACTCCAGAAAGGACTACTTAACCCACGTAACTAATTGAAACAACCGAAAAGGTGTTATGAACCTTCCTTAGAAAATGAGAAGTAAAACACGCAATAATAGATATAGGAAATTGTTACTTAACATCACACTGTTGCGGCGTGCAACCCGATCCAAACAACATACCCGTGGTGGCATGCCACCCGATCCATACATAAAATCTATATAATGAGATACCTACCGAGCTAGAATGCTTATTACAACAAAATACCTGAATATCGGCCATAAGCACGCCAAGTGCATAATATTATTCCTGGGAAGACAAATAGCGCCATACGCTACAAAACTCAAACACAACTAAGGTGCGATATATGATCTGAATCTCGAGAGCCATCCTGCTCACATAACACCATCGTTATGCGGAACCTTAACATATATGAAATTTATCAAGCCGTTCCACAACTCACACGGCACAATTTAGTATTACATGAGATAGCCGACGACAAAACAACATCCAACGTCCGAATACTCTTCCATAAGGAGCGCTATGCTGAAATGAATACACCCGGCCTGATATAGAGCCCACGTTCACATTTAGATCCATCCACAAATCTCAAGCCGATCCTGATCGTACCGCACTAACCTTTCAAGGATTCACAATAACCCTTTTCCCATGATACACAAGAACAGTTGTCGATCCGGAACAAACTTCCACAGTCCACAACCAAATGAACCGAGCATTCTTCAGGCATAAATTCCCACATAAGCGATAGTACCACAATCTCCATACTTGGTTCCAATCTTCGGTCAATCAAGTGACTACATGCCACACTTATACAATCTTCCTATGGGACATGCTCCCATGACCTTCCGCACCAGGTAACAAGTCTGCACATCCATACCACCGGCTGCACTAATGTTGTAAAGCAAATCAAAAATTCGAAATCAATACTCAAAGCCTCTTACACAGGACACCTATCTCAGGTGACGCTAAAGACAATACCAGCTTACTCTAACCATCTGAATCCTTTTTCCCCGCTCATCCGAGCTGGTGACATTCTTATCGACACCAAACCGCAACCTGATCCTCAACTTCCAAATTCCATGCTACACGATGCACTCAATCATGCCAATCCGAAAAAGTACATGAATTTCATCATAACTCCCAAACCACTAATATGGTAAACACTTCATCATATAGAAATATACACTAATCGATGTCTAACGCTCCAAAACTAGTCAATAATATGCAAACCCATAAAAATATACTCTAATACCCGCAACATTTTGATTTAAACAATATTCCAAATCTTCTCGAAAAGTTGATAAAATCACCCTTGGGCCCACGTGACCGAATTTCGAAAATTTTCAAAGATAAACTTTACCCATAACCTCACGAACTCAAATATATAATTTATTCCAGATTCCATGTTCAATTTCGTAGTCAAAATCTAAAAATACCAAATTCTATGTTTCTACCAAAACCCCACAATTTCTGCAATTTTTCATGTTTAAATCCTTATATAAACCATGTATTTAACTTATAATAAGTGGGAATCACTTACCTTGACATAAATAACAAACATCTCCCTTCTAAGAGCTCCAAAAATCGCCCAACCAAATGAAAAATAGAGGAAAAATGGCCAAATCCCGTCATTAAAACAATCTGCTCAGGCCAGGCCCCTTCTTCGCGTTCGCGATCAGAGCCTCACGTTCGCGAACGCTGCAGACACCACTGTTTCGCGTTCGCGGCTGTAGCTCTGCGTTCGCGAAGGCCAAACTACTCTAGGCTCCCACTCTGCTTTCTTCTTCGCGTTCACGACCCCTATGTCGCGTTCCGTAAGCTTCCTTAGGCAACCCTCCACGTTCGCAACCTTCGCCTCGCGTTCGCGAAGACCAAAAACCCAGCTGCCTCAAATTCCTCTGCGCGAACGCGGGACACCCTTCGTGTTCGCGATGAAGGAAACCAAATACCAGCAACAGCAGTCAAACTTCCAAAACCTTCAAATTTCTAACTTTTGCCAAATGACCCCGAAATGACCTACGGGCCTCCAAATCCATAACCGGGCGCGCTCCCAGTACTAGAATCACCATACGAAGCTATTCTCTGACTTAAAATCCCAAACGGACATCGATAACATTGAAATGCACTTCAACCCAAATTTATGAAATTCTTCCAACATAGTAACTTCCACAATAGGCGCCGAAATGCTCCCGGGTCATCCAAAACTCGATCCGAACATACGCCCAAGTCCGAAATCATCATACGAATCTGTTGGAACCTTCAAATCCCGATTCCGAGGTCGTTTACTCAAGAATCCAACCTTAGTCAATTCTTCCAACTTAAAGCTTCCGAAATGAGAATTCTCTTTCCAAATCAATCCCGAACATCCCGAATTTCAATTCCGACTACACGTACAAGTCATAATACCTGAAGTGAAGCTGCTCATGGTCTCAAACCGCTGAACAACATGTTAGATCTCAAAACGACCAGTCAGATCGTTACAACTCGTTTGCTTGTTATTGTTCTTTCCATGATGGCAAACGATGATGATACAGAAGAAATCTACCAAAGTATATAAGTCACTACATATATACACTCTTAATCATTTCCGATATCTAATAACATAAAGTTTATTTAGCTTCTGTCTTTTGCAATTTATATTTGATATGAACAAACCCAAGATTTTCACAATTTTATAAGTGATGCACTACATCAGGGTAAGTGTGTCACAATCTCTACGATTAGAATAAAAAAGAATTTGAAAGAAAAAAGAAATAAATAGAGAGTACCCCAGCTTATAAGAACTAGTAGTTTTTACATTCCGTGTTTCCATTTATTAATTTTCTATAGATACCACGTGCGTATAAGTTTTTTTTTATATAAAATTAGCAAAATTTTCCGTGCTTAAAAAAAAAGAAAAAAAGAAAATTTGGTACACTGATGGTGCTGAAGTTAACGGTCACTCAACCGACAAAACCGCCAATAGTCCCTCTTCACCTCTCCCTCCCACCCCCTCATCCCCACCCCCCCCCCCCCCAAAAAAGAAAAAAAGGAGAAACAATTTCTTTTGTCTACCATGAAAATAAAGCGAATTTCTTTTGTCTACCATGAAAATAAAGCTAGCAACTTTCATATTGCACTGATTTCCCCTCCAAAATCTAAGATCTTCTATCAATTTCCCTTCAATCATAAATTAAATCTACTCTAATTTTATCAGGTAATTAGCTTTTCTTAATTTTCTGCTCTTTCCTTTCCTTGGATATTTACAAGAGTTTAAAAAAATGAGTTAAATTAGTAGCATGAAAATAAGTAGTTATTTTTTTTGTATATAACATGCAAAAACACAAAAAGAAAGGTTAGAGAAAGGGTATGATGAAACACAAGTCTATTTGTTGATTTCAATTAAGAGTGAATGATTAATCATTTTTGTCTTGTAATTAGTTTTATTTGCCTTTTTTTCTTGTTGATAAACAAGCAATTAATTAAGGGTTGTTGAAATTGAAGGAGATCAATAAAAATGTTCAAAAGAATGAAAGAAGAGGAAAGAATAGAAAAGATCATTCGTGGTCTTTTAAGGCTTCCAGACAACAAGAGATGTATCAACTGCAACAGTTTGGTATGTTATTATTTCTCTCTATGTACTTACCATTAATTTAATTTGTCATGCAGCTCATGCCCAATATATAATTCTTTTTTTTGTTTCTTCTATTATTAAATTAAATATTAGAGTAGTATGTGATTTTCCCTTCAGCCCTTGTATTAATGAATGGAGCTCTACACTAGAATTAGGCACAATGAAAGAAACAAAATCTATATAGGCCAGAGTTGGAGACAGAATTTGAAGGTTATGGGTTCTAATCTTCTCTTAAAACCCTAGCTCGTTTTAGTTATTGAGAAAACTAAATATTCTTACATAATTAATGTATTTTTAATACCAAACAAGGTTTAAGCAAAAGCTATAGGGTTTGTCGGAACCCATAGCTACTGCACTACCTCCGCCCCTGATTTGGTGATAAAGTTAGTTAGGATTAAGTTTTAGTCATATTGAATAAACAGTAACATGGACATCGAATTGTGTACCGGTTAACAGTAGCGGAAGTCTTGCAGAACCTGCTTTGATCAATTGCTCAAGTTCGATTTCATTTCTCTTGAAAACGAAATACTTTTCACAAACTAAGTGTCCTCTGTGTATTTCTTGTGAGAAAAAGAAGGGAGATAAAATTCACTGTATTTTTCTTCTTCTATGTTCCCTTTTTATGTAGGGTTAAGGAAGAAAGTAGTTCTCAAGAAAAAACCGTTCCGTTCCAGAACAAGAAAAATAACCGTGTAGAATATGATCCCACAAAACTAAACATGTGGAATAACTTCTCATAAGAGGTCTCATCTACTCATAGATGGGTCGGGTCAGCCCACATAGAGCGACTCGCGGCCCAAATTGAAAATAAATCCAACATCTCCCACTTCGCTCATAGTGGGATGTACCCAAACCAATATCATGCCAATAACACACGTTATTCATACGGACAAATAGTTCGTGCGATCTGCGAGCTTCAAGAGCTAAAAAATTCAAACTCATTAAGGTTATTCTAAAGCTCTATATAGAAATCCGATCACATTCGGAAAGGATTCACTACTAACATGAGGATCTTATTACTCGCTATACCCCAGACATTACTCGCTATCCCAGTAGCTAGTTATCCAATCCCTCATCCTCGAAAAGAGGCGAACTCGTGTTCTCATATAACATTGTATCCACAATTACACACAGTACCCTCATGGTAAGTGTAATGGTCGACCTATGAATACAAGTTAAATTACTAATTTTTAGTCGTCTTCCCTTTCTACTTGAATCTTTCCATTCCAAATCAGTTGCTTTCCTACACATGCACTGCATTGCCAAATCACTCATGGCTATTAGTAACATACTAAAGTAGCAATACTGATTGGCACTTCAAGAAATAGTAAAATGTCAAAGGGTATTCCAATAAAAGTTAATGTAACTTCTTTGGGATCTCTCACAATGAAGAAGTAGGGATTCATTCTTCCATTATCTCATTGGTCGATAGCACACGTGGTATGAAATACATGTTATGGTGTTCTCACCTTATATTGGTGCGTGTGTCTTATTCTTTTAATCATTCAAAACCATACAGATCTTGGTATAGACACCTTCAAGTGTCTAACCGAGTTTCTCACTTCAATAATCCTCAAATCATTTTCTTAGAGAAACTCGTATCTGGCTTACAAAACAAATCATAATCGAATAGTGAAATTCGTAAGCTATCAAGAACGACCTCTACAAGTAAATATAACCTCACATTATCCAAGGTTCTATAAAGTCTCATCTCTTTATGATTATTAACATAAGAGGCGATTCCTCATGTGAGAGAGCCAATCTCGCGACTTGTTCGACACACTTTATCAACAAAACATTCATCACATACATACGAGATATAAGCAGAATTCAAGAGTAAAATATTGATGAGCATATTATAATACTTAAGTCATTTTACAATACATAAATATGTTCATATCCTTCGCAAACCTAGAGCTATAGCATGTTTCTCAAACAGGTCTCTAGATATCGCTTTTGTAAAAAGATCAGCTATCATGCTTCGCGTAGGAATGTACTGTAAATTTATCTCTCCGCTTGCTACCATGTCTCTTACAAAGTTATATTTGATGTCAATGTGTTTGGTCTTGCTGTGATACTTTGGATCTTTTGTATATGCAATAGCCGCTTGACTATCACAATATAGAGTCATGGGACCCTGAGAGTTCTTTGTAATATCCAAATGCTCAAAAAATCTCTTCAACCAAATAGCTTCTTGTACTTCAGACGCACAAGCCACGAACTCAGCTTCCATCGTTGAAAGGGTTGTACAGGTTTGTTTCTTACTTTTCCATGATATAGCACCACCATTAAGAAGCATAACCAGACGTTGATTTTCTATCATTCCGATCACCAGCCCAATCAGCTTCTGTATATCCTCTCAAGTATAAATCATTTCTACTATAACATAGTGAATAATCTGCAGTTCCCTTCAGGTATCTAAAAATTCTCTTCATAGCTTTCCAATGATCTCTTCCAAGATTGGATTGATACCTGCTAACCAGACCTATGGCATAACAAATATCTAGGCGAGTACACATCATAGCGTACATCAAGCCCCTGATAGCACTTGAATATGGAACTCGAGATATGTCTTCCTTTTCATTTTCAGTCTTGGGACACATTTTAAGGCTTAAAGTTTCACCTCTTGCTATAGGAGTATCCATGGATTTGCAATAATTCATGCGAAAACGCTCCAAAATTTTCTTTATATAAGTTTCTTGAGATAAACTCAATAACTTTTTGGAACGGTCTCTTTGGATCTTAACTCCAAGGATATATTCTGCCTCACCCATATCTTTCATGTCAAATGATTTTGAAAGCCATGACTTGATAGTTTTCACATACTCCAAATTGTTTCCAGCTAATAAAATATCGTCCACATAAAGAGAAAGAATTACAAACAACCCATTGGACCTCTTCACATAAATGCAATGGTCTTCATCGATCATGGTGAAATCATATGAGATCACCACCTTGTGAAATCTCAAATACCATTGCCTTGAAGGTTGCTTCAGGCCATAAATAGATCTTTCTAATTTATAGACCTTCTTTTCTTGGCCTTTAACGATGAAGCCTACAGGTTGTTCCATCTAGATTTCTTCGTTTAGTTCTCCATTGAGAAAAGCTGTCTTCACGTCCATTTGATGTAATTCCAAATCCAAACGTGCAATAATAGTCAAAAGTAAGCGAATTGAGGTAAACTTCACAACTGGTGAAAATGTTTCCTCATAATCTATTCCAGCTTCTTAAGTAAAGCCTTTTGCCACCAATCATGCCTTGTATCTTTCTATTGACCTATCCGCTTTGCATTTAACTTTGAGAACCCATTTGTTCTCAATAGCTCTATGCCCAGGCGGAAGGTCAACTAGATCCCAGACATTGTTGGTTTTCATGGACTCTAATTCTTCTTTCACTGCTTTCATCCACTCATCTTTTCCAGGGCTCGATAAAGCCTCAGTCACAGACTTTGGCTCATCCATTTCTGTGGGAGATACCAAGAAAATATAATCTTTAATTTCATAAGTACGTTTTGGTATATTTTTTCTAGCACTCTTTCGTAGTTGAAATTTAGGTTCGTTAGAAGGATTTTGGGATTAAGAGTTCCCACTTCTACTCCCATTCTCACTCCCACTCGGATCAAGAATAAGATCTTGATCAATTTGATTATCAACTGTGTCAGAAGACACTTGCTGACTATTTGAGTTCAATATTTCATAAAGAGACTCTCCATTCTTTACCTCGCCCTTCTTTGGAAAATCATTTTCCAAAAATGTGACATCTCGCGATTCAATTTCAGTAACACTTTCATCCTCTAACACCAATGAACACATACCCTTTGGAGTGTTCTGAATATCTTATAAAGATACATTTCTTGCCTTTTTTTTTACCTAATTTACCAAACATGCTAAAAGAATCTTTTACATATGCAGCACAAATCCAAGGTTGTAAATCCTTTAAGTTGGTTTATGACCAGTCCATAGCTCATAAGGAGTAGAAGAAATTGATTTAGAAGGTAATTTGTTCAATATATAAGTTGCAGTCAATAATGCATCTCCCCAAAAGGAGATAGGTAAATTTGCCTGCGCCATCATGGACCTTATCATGTCCAGCAGTGTTATATTCCTCCTTTCTACTATACCACTTTGTTGAGGTGTGTACGGAATAGTTAACTGTCTGGTGATTCCTTTTTCATTGCACAATTATTCAAATTCTTTTGAAAGATATTCACGCCCTCTATCGGTTCTTAAGGTCTTAATCCTTTTGTCTAATTGATTCTCAACTTCATTCACATATTTCTTAAAGCATTCAAGTGCTTCAAATTTATGAGAGATCAAATAGACATAACCAAATCGTGTGAAGTCATCAATGAACGTAATGAAATATAAAGCACCAGACCTAGACCTCACATTCATTAGACCACAGATATCAGAATGGATTAATTGCAATGAAAAATGAGCCTTTCCAAATGGTTTACGTGTAATCTTTCCGTCAAGACAATTTTCACAAGTTGGCATTTCAATTTTAGAGAAAGGGCCTAGATATCCTTCGTTAGCCAATCTATTCATTCGATCCTGCCCTATGTGACCTAGTCTTGCATGCCATGTAATAACATCAACATTATTGTTACTAGAATAACATGCCATAACACAACGGTCAACATAATAGTTATACGTACAAGGATTAAAATCTAACACAATAAAACCATCATAACGATGTCCAAAACCATAAAAAACATTGTCTTGAGTAATTCTAAGACCACTGCGGCTAAAGTTCAAATTGAAATCTAAATCTAGAAGAACATATATAGATACTAAGTTTCGTCGAATCTCTGGAACATATAGGATGTCATGAAACATCAAAGATCGGCCACCACGCATGTCCATTCTGCAAGTGCCTATCCCTTTGACTTCAAGCTTTATATTGTTTCCCACATATACATGCTTTGATCCAGGTGGAACTCGGCGAAACTCTATAAACGTTTCTCTATCACGACTCACATGGTCTGTGATCCCTGAGTCTACAATCCACACAGGATAAGATTCAGTTAGTAAAACAGTGCTAGAAACATATATAGCACTAAGAGATGCATTTTGAAATGCTACCTTTTTCGGCTCAGTGCACTCACGAGCAAAATGCCCTGGAACTTGGCAATTGTAACACTTCATCTTGCTCTTGTCTTTCTTCTTGTAGAACCGTTTTTCTTTCTTGGAATTTGGCTTGTTTCGTTTCTTGGAGGGTCCTTCTCCGGTCTCCTTACTCTTTCCATCATTTTTCTAGTTTCTCTTGCGCTTGAAGCTTGATCTCTTTGTACCACTTGATTCTGCCACAAAGGCATTAGGTACATCTTTAGCAGCACTAAGACGTTCGTCTTCAAGCTCCACATGACAGGCAACATCAACAAAAGTTTTGATGCTATCATTGTGGGTCAATTTAACCTTCAAATGTTACCAATTATTGGGAAGATACATAATCACTACCTGAACCTGCTGCTCATCAGAGAGAACATGGCCAGCACTTTTGAGTTGAGCAATCATATTTGACATCACCCTTAGATGTTGCTTGACACCGTGATCATGACGCTTTTTGTACGTGTCAAACTTGATTGTCAGTTGACGAAGGTGAGTCACAATCGTACCCCCATATGACTCCCTTAAATGTGCCCACATGACTTGAGCAGTAGGATATTGCTCACATTCGTGGATGAGATCATCAACAACTGAACTTACAATAATTTCACGTGTAGTGGAATCTTTCTTTTCCAAACATTGTAAGTTTCCAGGTCCCTCCTGTGTTAGGCAGTGTTACCCTCCTCTGGGTGACTCATAACATGGTTAATACTTTTAAGAGCATCTTGCTCTTCGAGTACATACCACATCTTACGACTCCAAATATCGTAATTTTCACCATTCAGTTTGTCACCCTTGTTCAAGTCAGCAATGATACTTTTTGATGCCATGTCTGTTATTAGAGACAATATTACAAGTTTAACTCATCAATATATACTTCAGTTAATTTATGCATGTGATTACACACTCAAGAAAATTAATTATAATATTAATTCTACATTTAGTATAGAATCGAACGGTCACTACGTTTCCATTCATCATCTATATCTAAATATTTTTAATTAATATTAAAATCACTTCTTAGTGTGTACATATTTTCAAGTCTCAATCCATTACAAAAAGATATAATAAACAACGTATGTAACTTAGTGAGACAAATAACATAATATAAATTTCATTAAAATAAAACACATAATAACAATTTACATGTTTGCTTGGACATCCATATACCAATCGAATACTAACTCTTGCTCATATACGCTAAAAGGTGCACTAGGCCAAACATCATAATAAATCTCAGTTAAAATTTCACCCCAAGGCTCTCGAAGATAGTTCGTTAAAATAGCTAATGCTTCCCAATCAGTAATTTCTACGTAATTAGCCAATTCAGCTCTTTTTATCTTAAAAAGGTGTACATATTCAGGAACGGAAATATTAGGGCCCATCTTAAATTCCTTAAACTCCCTAAATTTCTTTTCTTTTTCCCTTCGTTCAACCCTTCGATCCCTTAACTGATTTTGTCTCGCCCTTGGGACATTCCTGATGACTTCAGGCTCCGAGTCTGAATCATTATAGAAATAAATCCTGCGACGACGTACCCTTCTACGTTGTCCCCTTCCTTGTCTTCGAGAACTCCCACTTGGAGTAATTCGAACTTGTCCCTATTCAGCCATATCTGAAATATGACCAAGGAAACACTTAGAATGGTTAAAACCATTCAATGTGACAACATATATCACAATAACTCGTAGAAGTATATCAATGTAAGGGTGGCTTAAAGGAAGTGATGATTTAATATTTATAGTTCAAAAAGAATTATGGTAGTGTAGAATAATCAGTAACTCAGTAGATGCAACCATATCTACATTTGCTCTTATTTTAACGGTAGGAGAACGTGAATCTTGCAAATATTTCTTACATCCTTTTAGCCTTCATCTTTACGTAAGAAAGGAAGAAATATACAAGAATTAATACAATCCTTAGTGAGAGGAACATATTTCTGTTTCAAAAGGACAAAAATATTTCTAAGAGAAAATGGATTTCAGGATTGTTGCTGAAGGCAACATATGCCTTTAAATGTCACCTAACGATTTTTCAATATGATCATATTTTTATAACTGTTGTAATGTGTATTATATATATATCACTTTGAAATATTTGATTTTCATCAAATATGAAAAACAAACAAAACAATTTGCAACTAGAGGGTAAAAGAAAGTTCTATAAGCCAACGTAACATTCTTAGAATTTGTCAATCTCCAAACTTCCAAAAAAACTTTGAAACATATTTTCATGAGACTTTTAGAATTTAGTCCATGATTCAAGAAAAAATATTGGAATCTGGAATTACACAAAAAAATTCGATTACTTTGTTGTCACTTCTCTTTCGTGAACTGGCTCCTTTTTTTATTTTTAAGGCAAAATACATAAGTTGGCACCCGAACTATGACCCAAATCCCTGTTACACACTTTCTAAGAACGAATATTACTTTACACACCCAACCTTTCCAAAGTATATCTAAGACGCACCATTTTTTTCTTAACCAGTTTTTCAGAATATGTGCAATATCACGCACCAATCAAACAGTGACATGTGTCATTTAAAATAAAAAATAAAAAATTAAATTACAATTATACCCCTCATCTTCCTCATCTAAACTACCATGGTCGTCTTCCCCCTCTCTCCCCATCAAACACCATAGCTTCTTCCTCCACCTTTTACTTAATAACAAAGTCACCATTAACTAACAAAAATCACCAGAAAATACACCTAAAACTCCATCTTTTCCGCTGAATTGAATCAAAATTTTTGAACCCACATCCAACTCATTTTTCATTTTACTTCTGTAAAAGTTCGACCGCCATTAACTGACATCGCCACAAGTCAACTATTTAAAAAATCATCCATTAATAAAATTAAAGAATGTGCAGAATCTTGAGTTAAGTTTAATGGTTGGAAAAATTTTCGAAAAATTCTCGCTTCCTAAAAATTTGACTTCGCCATGGGTAAAGCTCAAGTTAAGCTTCTCTACAACGAGAAGAGATAAAAGAAATCGTGGTATATCTATTTGAGAAGAAGGAGATCGGGTGGTGGAGCTCAAGGAGTAACTATGACAGAATTTTAAAAAGGAAGAAGATGACTTAATTTAAAATTTTAAAAAACTAAAAAAAAATTGACATCTGACATAAAATTCTTTTGTTCACGCGACTCACTTGTTGGGAAAAACACGCAGTATTCACGTGGGCAAAGCAGTGTGTATTAGATACACTTTAGAAAAGTTGGGTGTGTAATGTAATATTCGTTCCTATAAAGTGTGTAACAGAGATTTGGGTCATAGTTCGGGGTAACTTATGTATTTTACCTATTTTTAATAAGAAACATAACCATCTTTCCATGTATGTTTTCATTGATAGGTGAAATAATCATTTCCTAGAAAACAATTATTATATATATACTCATACATAAATCACCATAAACAATACATGAAACAGTTGTATTCGGGAAGGGAGATGCATATGGGGAAACATAAATTTGCACGACGCCATAATCAAGATCCCCCCCCCCCCCCTCCTAACCCAAAAAAAATACTCTTCACAAGGAGAGATACGGACTGGAAAACAAACAATCTGGCTCCGATACCATTATTGAATAAACAGTAACAGGAACATCGAATTGTGTACCTGTTAACAGTAGCAGAAGTTTTGCAGAACCTGCTTAGATCAATTGCTCAAGTTCGATTTCGTTTCTCTTGAAAACAAAATACTTTTCACAAACTAAGTGTCCTCTGTGTATTTCTTGTGAGAAAAAGAAGGGAGATAAAATTCGCTGTATTTTTCTTCTTCTATGTTCCCTTTTTATCTAGGGTCAAGGAAAAAAGCAGTTCTCAAGAAATAACGGTTCAGAACAAGAAAAATAACCGTGTAGAATATGCTCCCACAAAACTAAACGTGTGGAATAACTTCTCATAAGAGGTTATTTATTCTCATCTACTCATAGATGGGTCGGGTCAACCCACATGGAACGACCCGCGGCCCAAATTGAAAATAAATCCAACAAGTCATGTTAATACGCTGACTTTAGGTCCAACGTTTATAGGGTTCTTTTGTCATGTTAAAGTTTTATATGCCAGTAAAAAATATAAGTAGTAGAGAATTTCTAGTAGTGAGTCCAGTATATAACTAGCCAAGCAAATGTTTGTTAATTTATCAATTCCTCTTAGACATATAGCAGCATAGCAAACAATTCTAATTTGTTTTTTGCACATGTAGCAATGAGTGCACAATGTTACACCTTGATAATTAATGTCTTGTGTTTTTGCTTCCTCTTAGCAGGGGCCACAATATATTTGCACAAATTTCTGGACATTTGTCTGCACACGCTGCAGCGGAGTGCAGTAAGTATCTTATTAATGGCTAAGTTATTTTCAGTTTTTATGGATTTGATTATTCATTTTTTGTTCAAACAATTTCAGCCGCGAGTTTACACATAGGGTAAAATCCGTGTCAATGGCTAGATTTAGTGAAGAAGAAGTTAGTGCTCTGGAATCTGGGGGTAATGAGGTACACATTCACATTTTACTTGTTAATCATCCTCTTATAAGAGGCTAATTCGCTTGTCATTATTTTAGCGAGCAAAGGAAATCTACTTCAAAACGTGGGATCCATATCGTAATTCATATCCAGATTCCAGGTAATATTTCCTTATAGTAAGTAACACAATGACAAGAAAAGTATATTTTCGACGATATGGCCCAATATTAATATTGTTTTTGCGTTACAGTAATCTTCATAGACTTCGAGATTTTATAAAGCATGTTTATGTGGACCGGAAATATACAGGTGAGAGGGGCCACGACAAACTTCCCTCAGTGAAAACGGTAAGTATCCAATTGTGGCTGTAGCAGGTACAGCAAAAACATTTCATATTTCTGCTAGTTAGATCCTGCAGTTGATAATGTGCTAGAGTCAATTTAACTGAGTTAATCGAAAGTACCTGATAAGCATTAAATGTTGAAAAACACTTTTACGTGCTGATGCTTATTTTGTAAATAAGCAGTTACGTGTTTAGGTAGAAGTGTTGAGGCTGACAAAAATAGTTGTCATTCCGTTTGGCACCATACTTTTTGATATATGTCGTTATGTTATGCATTCCACAGAGTATAAAAGATGACTATAAGGAAATGTCTACAGCTGGAGCTGGAGATGCTGATAGAAGTTCATTTGAAAATTTTAGTCCAAGAAAAAGGAGCGATGACTTGAACATAAGATCATATTCCATGGAAGAAAGAAGAAGTCCCCGTAATTATAACCAAGCTGGTAAGAGGTCTAATAGGGAGAGAAGCCTACCGACTCGCTTTGAAATAGTTGATGACAGGTTTCGAGATGAAGGAAGTGGTGATGTTAAGCGATATCAATATCATATATTCTCAAAATCAGAATCCAGGCGTAGAAGTAGGTCGCCTGTTTCACTAAACGCAGAGGAGGTCTCTAGTCCTCCCAGGATACGTTCAATCAATGAAATCTTGGGTGACAAAGTTATAGCTCTCAAGGTTGGTGAGTCTCCTAAATCAAGTGGCAAAGTTAGTGAAAGCTCTGCTGAGGATGAGGTGAGATTTGTGATTGTTTTTAATTGTGTTTTTAGGAAAAATGCCACATTTTTATATTTGGAAAATTTTAATTTTAAACTTCCCATTTTATCTTAGTGAAACCATGACATAACGTAGAAAAATGAAGTCGTCTATTGTTGGTAGAAAAATGACAACTGTTACCTCTATGTCCTAGTAATCTTGTTTTACATTTAATTTCTCATTATTATGAAACCATGGTATAACGTAGTCGATAATGGATATTATGTTATGGCAAATGTCATTAAAATTTGGCCATATTACATGTAGTGTGATTTTCTTATCAATGTTCTTGATCTATAAAATTCTTAATTGCAGAAAATGGCAAAGGAAAAGGCAGCTGCCAATCTTGGTAGCTTGATTGATTTGGAAACTGACCCTCAGCCTCAACAGACACAACAAACAGATCCACCTAAAGAGACTTCCAATACCTCAACTCCACCTTCCTCAGCAGATAAGGTTTCCAGTGTTAATTTACTAGAATCGTTGTTTCTTGACATGTCAACTCCAGTAGTTGCGTCGACAGAAACACCAGCTGCTACTGAAGCAACATCAGTTGCAACTGTAGTTTCTAGTGGTTTTGGACCTACAGTAGCTTCGCCTGAGAGTACCCTAGCATTGCCTGAACCTAATGATTCCACCAATGGGCAACAGACGCCATCGATCACTAATCAACATTCTGCAGTGCCTATGGGGATCAATAGCTCCAATGTTCAACAGAGTACTGCATCATTTGACGTTTTGTATGGTCAGGTGAGAGAACTGTGTGATGTTTCTTAATGAATAAAACTCTAGCATCAGCGTGCCAAAAGTGCAAAAGTTTCTAAAACATTTCAAAAGTAGAGGCCCTTTATTGGGAATTTGTTTTAGTCATGTTAATATGTTTACTTCAGGTCCTATGTTTTCCACGAATCCTTTAGTCATGTCAGAGTTTTATATGCCAAAAGAAAATATAGAGAACTTCTAGTACGGTAAGTTTTGTTTGTATAATATTGGTCCGAGATGAGCTTAAATGAAGCGACATGGTCAGTGAGGATTTATATAGCCGACCCCAACTTGCTTGGAATTGAGTCTAGTTGTTGTTGTATATAAAGAGTAAAGGTCGCCAAATTGGTTGCTTGAGAACAGTCTTTGTTTCTATGCTCACTGTGATGGAGATGCAACTAATTTTTTCTCTCGTGTTTACTGGCAGCAAAATACCGGAAAACCTACAGGAAATACTGAAGCACCAACTGCAAATCAAGCTAACTCTGTGACAGCTCCAAGTACTAGTTCAGCAAATGATCCAAAATCTATAGGAAGAAAAGAACTCCCAGCGGTAACTTTCAAACTGGCTTTATGCATCATAATTAGGTGGATGTCACGAAATAGAAATAGAAGTATTAAATGGGGATAACATTGATACAGGACCTTTTCACATCAAGCTATCCTCCAGCTGTTCCAGGTTGGCAATTTCGCCCTCCTGGAATGATGTATGGCACGCAATACCATCCGGCTGCAATGGTAAATCACATTTCAATACTCTTACTAATTTAGAAACCATGGGATAGATTGATGTTCTAATACAAAGAAACTGCTGTTACAGTCAATTCCAGCTCTCCCAAACTCCGCAAAATCAAGAAATCCATTTGATATTGGTCAAGACGGGCAAGTTCAAGCCCCAGAGGTATGTCGAGTTTCTGTGAAAGGTTATTAAGCTCTGAATGTGTCCATTAATAGCAAAAATACACTTACTCCCTCCGTTTACTTTTACTTGGCACATATACTAAAAATAGATTTTCATTTTTACTTGTCATTTTACGCATATCAAGAGAAGATAATTTTTTTTCCTGTTATACCCACAGTATTTATTACTCATTTCAAATCATTTTCTCGAATCCAATAAAATATGCATCAATTAATATGAGTATCATGGTAAATTATGCACTTCATTTATTATTTCTTAAGGGACGTGAAAAGTCAAAACGTGTCAATTAAAAGAGAACGGAGGGAGTATTTTTTTGATTTTGCATCTCTAACTTTGAGAAGTTTCTTTTTGTTTAGTTCCCGTCCATGTTATCTGTGCAAGCAGCATTGCCAAATCTTTCAGCTCCAATAAGTGTACAACCTCAACAACTGCCTTATGCTTTTGCACTGCCTCCACAAACAGCTAATTACGGGATGACCTTTTCTGGAAGTAAGATCATACTGTTAAAAACATAACTAAGTAAATAAAAATGTGAGATGGTCATATCGTTTTGAACTTTGTTTCAGCAAGTCTGTTTGTTTTTGACATTTGATGTTATCTTTTGCCTGTTGTCTCTGTTATATCCTGCAGGAGCATATGCAGGACAACAGATACCGAACAACATGGCCCTTGCCGCGTAAGGTTTCTGTTCCAGAATCCATGTAAATATTTTGGCTTGCAATTATAGACCGGATGCCTTCAATATGTTTTTTCTTTTGTGCAATTTTGACATTATATTGATTGACTATGAATAACCACCAACAAAGAATGTGCCAACAAGAATTGCTCTCTTAACTTGAAGAGAGTAATTTTGCTTGTAATTTCAGGTTACAACTGTTACTCAATAACTAAAGAAGTTCTTATCATGTAAATTAACAGTTCAATATTTCATCACAGACAACAAGGGAATACTAGCATTGGCAAAGATGACGCCGCCTTCGCTTCCCTAAATCCGCTTCAACAGTCCAATGGCACAAATCCAACGCATGCTACATCGAATAGTTTTTCATCTGGGGGAGGAAATCCATTTGGATAATTGAAAAAGAAACATACAAGACTTCACCTGTTCCAGTTTCTTTTATCCCACCACTCTCATAATCTAAGAGAAGCTAGTATCAGTCAGTCTGGTTAAAGATCTGTTACTCGAATCCTCCAAAAATTCTTACATACTCGTGTAGGATCCTCCAAGAACACATAACTTTTTTTACAAACCAGCATGGGTGCGGTGGCGTTTTTGGAGGATCCAAGTAACATGAGTTAAAAGTGTACAGATAGCAGGTAATATATAAAATGAAATGTGTAGCTATTGGTTGTATATATCTGGACTGAATTGTATTTGGGTAAATTGTGTGCTTGTTTTTTGGACTGGATGATGTAAAATAGCACAATCTAGCCAGTTTTAGGACTGGTCATTCAAAAATAGCCAGCATTTGTCAAGTCATTGAAAAATAGCCACTATTTTGCTGCAACAGAGACCGGTCCAGCATAATATACTGGAGTTCGGTGCACCTGTGTATGAACTTCTAGCATATTATGCTGGACCGGTATACTTTGCTGGCTCCAGTATAATATACTGGAGACTGGAGCACCGGTGCTCCAAACTCCAGTATATTATGCTGGACCGGTATATTATACTGGAACTCCGGTATATTATACTGGAACTCCAGTATATTATGCTGGAGTATTTTTCCGGATATTGAACAGTATTTTTCGTTTAGATTTATTTTTACATGAAAAGTGGCTAAATTTCGATTACTTTTAAAACTGTGGCTATTTTTGAATGACCACTTATAAATCTGACTATTTTTTAATTTCTCCCCTTGGTCTTTTTGCGCCTGTCCTTCTGTATACTTTTCAATTTTTCATCCTGAAAAGAAAATAAAAGCACCTAGTTCATTAGTAGGGGATTTATTTACTTTGGTCTATACTCTCTTGCTTCTATATATTATTTTCTCTTCCAAAGGAATGAGCTCAATAATCAAAAGTCATGATCCAAATTCCAAGTAGATAATTGGAACAACTTCGATTTTTTTTAATGCCAGTTGATGGAATATAATGTATTTTTCAATATCAATTCTAACTGAAACATGGATTAAAATTTGGATTGCTCTCACTTCGAAGGTACTTGGAACAAATTCAATCCTCATACAAAATATTATTGTTCCAAACACTAACTCCACTCGAAGGGAAAAGTCGATATAAACTAACTCCATCCGTTCACTTTTAGTTATCAAGTATTCTAAAAATAAATTTTTATTTTTACTTATCACTTTTAGCATATTAAGAGAAACATAATTTAGTTTTTCTATTTTTCCCTTAGCATTAATTACTCATTCCAAATTATTTTCCAAATCCATTAAGACTATACATCAATTAATATGGGTATCATGATAAATTATGCACTTCATTTATTATTTCTTAAGATGTATGCATGTTGGGATATGTACTATTAACCATGGGTTTGGTTTAGATATAGTATTTATTATGAAACAATTGTTTATTCAGTTTTAATAAAGTTTTAAATAGATCATATATTAGTCTGTGTCCTTTGCTTATATAATAGATGATTTAGTGTATAGAGTTTAGCTTATACACGAAAGATTAAATCATCGGTTCTTATAAGTAAAAAGTTTGAGTTCACAATCTAATGATGGAATTAGACAAACCATCAGGAATGATTGTAGCACAATATTAAATATAATTTATCTTGATTATGGGAATGATTTAATTCCAACTTCTTGTGCTAGTATATTTTGTATGTATTGAACGGACCAAGTAGAGATTAGTATTTTATACCGACTTAATAAAATAAACTCTCTAACCATTAAATGTACTTATACTCTTAATCTTGATATAATTATTATTAGCTGTGTACATTATTATTATTTTGATTAAAAGGAGAGATTCTTTCGTGGGTCAATATGCCTGGTAAATTGGATAATAATAATGTACATTGGCGAAATAATAGTTAGTTGATGGAATCTATGTCTCGGTTTAGAGATTGATGATACACCTTTATGAAAGCTTATAAGTTTTCATGTGTAAATCCGGCCGGTGAATTTTGTATCCGACATATGAAATAAGTTAAGCGAAAGTCTAAAGGAAATAATTAATAAATTAAATCATCAGTAATTAAATTTAATTGATTAGTATCTGAATCTTAACGTGAGGAGTTAAATAAGATTTAATTGATGAATTTTGAAATTGAATAAGGAGTGCAATAACAAATTTTTAGTGGAATAATTCGTAATTAATTATGGTGGATATTAATTTCGAAAATTACAAATTAATTCCATAATTGCAAGCCCTATTAATTAAATTTTGTGCTCCCTACTATGCCTAAATAATAGGAAATAAAGGAATCATTTTTCTGGTGGAAAAGAAAACCCAACAGGTTTTAGAAAAGGGTTTTAACCCTTAAAACTTGTGCCATAAATACATAAGGTTTTCTACCTAGAGGAATGACCACATGGCGGCCGAATTTCAGCCCCTTTTCCTTAGAAAATTTCGCCCACACGAAATTGCTATTTTCAGGTATTATTTGGGTAACACAATAGAAGATCGTGGAACATTTGAAGATCACGATTGTGCGGGTGATGGAGATTCGATTGAGAAGTTATGGAAATGAAGGCTCACGTGATAGAAGAGATATGTTCACGCTCCAAGAAGTAACCCATGAAATCCCGTTTAAGCTAGTTGTCTAGATTACATGTGATTTTGATACTGGAATTGCTTCGCTACTTATAATAATCCATCAATTGGTATCAGAGTCCACTCACGTCTAATTAGATAACTAAGTTTTTCATGAAACAAGAATATCGTGTTTATATGCGTTTTTGAATTACATGTATATGTGGTTTTCTGAAAAACTGCACTGTTGTTTTGTGAATTAACTGTGCAAAAAAAATTTGGACTATTCTTGTAATCATGAGATATCTGTTTTTATTGATATTTGATTGGGATGATCTAGATATTTCTTTGGTAAACCCTAGAAAAATGCAAAACCTGATTTTGACCGAATTGCCGGTATTTTCGGAGGTCAGCGAACTTGATGGACTCCGATTGAGCTGGCATTTGGTGGATCCATCATAAACGACGTGGTGAGAAAATAATTATGGTGTTTTGAGGCCATTTGGACTGTATTTTGGATGTTTTTCTATTTTCTGAAAATTATTTTTTAATAATTTTAATTCGTTTTTAATTCAATGGTGGTGGGGGTGACTCCCCATAGTCTTCATGATTAAATACTGGTGATATAATAATAAGTTTACACATTGGCTATTAGTAAATAGATATGTTGAATTAAATTCAATAATAGAAGTGTAGGATTTTATTGACTAGGTCTTATAAGGTATAATTGATATTGTGTAATAATATAATTATTTTGTAAGAAAGCTAAATCCTCTGTTTGATATCCTAGATGACTAATGATTGGAGCGTTTGGCATATTTGTGCATAAAAAATTTCTCAAATTTTAGTTTATATTTTCATGCCCTGCGTGATTACTAGTCTTGGATTTTCGATGAAATATTTTGTTCTCTGGTTGGAGGTTGTAATTAAGGGAAATATAACGGTATTTTGTATGAGTTTTATATTATTGACATGGATTTTAAGCTGTGGTCCATAATCGGCCATAAAATAATTTTATGAGCTACATGTATCTTCACTCATAAATTGAGAATTTTGTGAGTAATAAATAGTTACCACTAAAGTGGTTTGTTTGAACTCATGAAAAATTCTTAATAAATTTGTATATGTGAAATTGTGTCTATTCATGGATTGAACATTATGATTAATAAGTAAGATCCACAAAATGGTCTATTTATTTGAGTCATTAAAATCTGCTTAATGTACCATGTGAAAATTGTCCTTGATAAATCTACATTAGTGGTGGAGGTTCTTAACAAAAAGAGTTTTATCTTTGGGTACTAGTGATACCAACTCCGCCCATGAGAAGAGATATTAACTTTTTCCCCGAACAGGAGAAAATATAATATCTTAGGTTCTTGTGTATTTAATCAAAGGATAATTTATTGCAAAAGGAGATATTATGTATCCTAGAAATAGGAAGAACATAATATATGCCTTGAGCTCATAGTATAATTATAAGGAGAATGGAAATCAATATCATATTTATTTTAATTCATGAAACTACTTAAAAAGGTTATTTTCCGAGTTTGGTTACAGGGTGATGGTCATGAATTTGACGGACTCCGATTGACCTGAAACTTGGTAGGTTCATCGAAAACGGTCTAGTGAGAAAAACTCATTGCTATGCAGTGAATCATGTTGTTTTTTTGGCATTTTGAGGTCATTTAGATGGGTTTTCAAGCAGTTTATTAAATTGAATTTGTTATAAATATAAAAAATTATTCTTTATATATCGGCTATATTTGTGTAAAATTTGAAACATGATATATAGCGAGAATGCAAATCACATGGATTTAATCCTAAATACGCCAAAAATAATTTATTCAGAGTTGGTCAAGTTTTTGGCGATCGTGAATTTCACGATCTCCGAATGACCTGAAATTTGGTAGGATCATTGGAAAACGATCAGTTAAGAAGAACTCACTGCATGCAGTGCTATGTAGAGAATCACATCGTATTTTGTCGATTCGGGATCGTTTAAATGAGTTTTCTGGAGGTTTGGCAGATTAAAATGTGATTTACATACAAAAAGTCATTATTTCTATCATTTTATTTATGTCTAATCTGGAACATGATAACACATGTTGATTTCACATGAATTGGTATATGGTAAGAATGTAGGTCCTATTTTAAATTATTAAAATGTGATGGCCCAAAAGGTCATCTATAATGATCCGACCGGTCGTTTTGAGCTTTTGTACTTCACTCGCTAGTTTTCGAGTATGACTATCCCCGTGTGATGTATTATGACTATGTAAATCGTCGGTTTTGGTTTTGAGGATAATCGGAATAGATTTGGAAGAACAATTCTTAGTTTGAAGCCTTAAGTTTGAAAGGTTTGACCAAGTTTTGACTTTTTAGTATTCGATCTCGGATTTAGATTTTTATGATTTGGTTAGCTATGTTAGGTAATTTTGGACTTGGGAGTGCATCAAGAATGTATGTTGGAGATCTGTGGTAGATTTAGGCTCGAATTGGCGAAATTGGAAATTTGGCGTTTTCTGGTCGGCAGTGGAAATTTTAATATCGGGGTCGGAATGGAATTCCAGAAATTGGAGTAGGTCCGTTGTGTCATTTCTGACGTATGTGCAAAATATCAGGTCATTTCGGACGAGGGTTGATAGACTTTTTGATCGAATTCAGAATTCAGAAGTTTTGGAATTCTTAGGCTTGAATCCAAGCGTGATTCGATGTTTTGATGTTGTTTTGAGCGTTCCGAAGGTTGGAACAAGTTTGAATGATGTTATGGGGTATGTTGTTTGGTCGGGGTCCCATGAGGCTCGGATAAGTTTTGGAAGATTTTTTTTGGAAGATTTTGGCGTTTTGAGCATAAGCATGTAATGATCTAAAAGTCCATTTTTAGTTCTAGAGATCGAAATTTGATTTCGAGACTTCCTTAAAATGATAATGAATTATAGGAGTGATGTGGAAAGTTTGGTCTAATTTCATCAAGTCGCGATTGGGTTTTTGACGTGAATCATGAGTTAATTGTTTAACGAGCGAAATAAGTATCACACTGAGAAAATAAGCTCCGAATTGAGTTTTGATTGAAGGACTATGTTCGTATTAATATTTGTGACTCATAGGAACAAGAATCATCAAATTCCGAGTTCGTATGATGGAGTTAGTACCTTTTTAGTGAAATTAAAGACTGCTGGTGCATCAGATCTGTGGTGCACCTTTAGCGACCAGATTGGACCACTTTTAGCAACGGGAGATAGCTTTTAGCGACCAGAATTGGTTTATTATTGTTGTTCTATTTTTTAGCTTATTTTGATGTTTTTTTGGTGAAAGAACACGTCTTGGGGCGATTTTTGAGCAAGAAATCATGGGAAATCTAGAGGTAAGTCACTTGTGATCATTTCTACTCCATAATATTGAATTATCATCGAATAATCCAACTAGTTTATATGTTTTTGAGGTGTAAATTGGGGATTTCGACCTAGGGATTTGAAAATAAGATTTGAAGATTTTGAGGTCGAATTGTTATTGGAATTTAGTAATTTTTGTATGGTTGAACTCGTGGTTGAATGGGTTGTTGGATTTTGTGAGTTTCGTCAGATTCCGAAGCATGGGCCTGGGGGTCGGGTTTGAGCCAAATTCGGGATTTTTGGTTTAATTTGATAATTTTCATAGGGAATTCGTTCCTTTAGCGTATATTGATGATAATATATTGATTTTGGTTAGATTCGGAGCATTTGGAGGCTGAGTCGAGCGGCAAGGGCATTGCGGAGTAGAATTTCATCCGGATTGAGGTAAGTAATGACTGTAAATGTTGTCCTGAGGATATGAAACCCCGAATTTCACATCGTTGTGCTACTTTAAGTTGACGCGCACGCTAGATGATGAGAGTGGGGTTGTGCACCATTGGAAATTGTGAATTGGTCTGTCCCGTACGACTGTTAAGTCGCGTATTTGATTGAAAACTATTTGATATCATTGTGTTTTGGAAAGTATTACCATACTTTGGGCTGAATTCTATATTTGGTCCTCGTGCCAACTGTTTTGGACCCCTAGGGGCTTTTTACTACTATTCCTCACTATTTTGACTTAATATCTTTACTCAGTCATGTTGTGCTTTACTGTTTTCATAATTCAGCCGTATTTACTCCATTTTGATATTTTAAATGATATTTTGGGCAGAGCATCATGTTTTACTATTGCCCAAGTGGCTTGAGAGATTCCTGACTGAGTGAGGCCGAGGGCCTGTGTTGTGAGGATATTATGGGATCGGGCTGCACGCCGCAGTAGTTTGTTACTAATTTATGATATTGTGAGGCCGAGGGCCTGATTGATTCATGCCATGAGGTGACTTGCTGTTATGAGGCCGAGGGCCTAATTTATTATGCCACGAGATGACTTGTTATAGCACTTGGGCTGTAGGAGCCCATCCGGAGTCTGAACACCCCCAGTGAGCACGAGTACCCAGTGTGAGTGATGTGATGTAGCCCGATGGGCTGTTGTTGTTTCATATTGTTGCCCGATGGGCTGTTCTTGATTCATGTTTTGCCCGAGGGGTGGTTCTTGATTCATGTTATGCCCGAGGGGATGATTACGAGAGATTGTGAGGTAGCCCGAGGGGCTAGTTTTGTTGATATTATGCCCGAGGAGCGGTTTATGGTATATGTTTTGCCCGAGGGGATGTTTACGTTTCTATCATTTTTACTCACTGTTTTATCACTCGTTTGAAACTATTGGAAGATTTTTTAAAAAGGAAAGGGTTTTTACTGAATTGAGTTAGATTTATGAAGTAAATGATTTCTGTACTATTTTGGAAATGTGTTGTATTTGCTGTAACGTTATGACGTGCTTTACGTGTTTTCTTACTGCTCAGCTTTCATTTACTTTTATTACTTACTAAGTTGGCGTAATCATATTACTCCCTGCACCTTGTGTGTAGATTCAGGCACTTCTGAACCATGTAGCGGGTGTTGATTTCTCAGTGGCAGAGTCATCGGAGTTGGCAAGGTAGTTGCCCGATGTTCGCAACCCTGCTCTTCTACCTATTGTATTCCTTAGACTGTTTTTAATATATTTTCAAACTCTTCATTGTATTCAGACCTTTGTAGATGCTCGTGACTTGTGACACTCCGATGTCGGGCTTATATTATATTTCCACACTGGTTATTTATACCTTTATTATATGATTTCTTGTTGAATTAATGGCTTAAAATGACCTTTACAAAAAATGGTTGATTTGGGAATTGTGTCGGTTGGCCTAGTTTCACGATAGGCTCCATCATGACCGGGCCAGTTTTAAGGTCGTGACAAGTTGGTATCAGTGCCTAGGTTACATAGGTCTCATGAGTCATGAGTAGGTTTAGTAGAGTCTCGCAGAACGGTATGGAGACGTCTGTACTTATCCTCAAGAGGCTGTAGAACCTTTAGGAAATCCCGCATTCTTGAATTCTTATTGTGCGTCCTTGATTCAGCTTGAAATGTAACTCTTGAAATTCCTTCCACACGTTCATATGCGCACATGAGCGCTCGGTATTAGCTGTGCATCGATGGCTTGTGAAGAGTAGCGAGATATGATCTTGGCATGTTGATGATGGTCTAGTCTGGAGGACTTGAGGCCAGATTTTGCTTGTAGTTTGAGCACTGAGGCGTTGATTGTGTGAGCACATGCTTTTGGATTTATATGTTCGGTAGTGTTCCTATTAGTGAAAGTGATGGTTGGATGGCTACGTGATGAGCATGATGTGACTGCGAGATGTGTTCATATGATTTGGATGTAAGGAGAAGGGTCTACCTGAGGATAGAAAGGACTATTTTGTGCTTGAAATTCATCTTGATTTGATGTGTAGCCTCGAGTTATGGGTGTGTTGAAGGATCTTTCCATGTTTTCTAGTTAGGGAATGAAGTAGATTTCATGTCATGATATGAGTTCAGACTCGGGAAGATTAAGTGATTGCATGATGTTTATGAGGTGGAAGGGTATAAAGAGATGTTAGTTTAAGGCGAAGCAGGTGGGTTATCTCCTGCGAGGTGTTCTGAGGTTTGTGTGATCCTTATGTTGTTGGTTGGGAGTCCTCTTTTACTAGTGAATTATACGTGCTGCAGTTTGAGTTTGGATTGGATTGCGTAATAGAGTTGTCTTGACTATTACGAGGGTGAATGCGAGATTTTTGTAGATGATTAGAAGTACTAAATGATTTGTTTTGCACGAGCTTATGAAGGGTTTAGTTGAGTCTCACTATGGTATTATGGCAGTAATAGAGTATAGGCATTATGAGTTTTGTGTGTTTTGATCCATGGATTTGAGCCAAGTAGGGGAGTCTACTATTGATCAGTTGATTGTGCGGTTATGTGCTGGTTCCAATTTGGGGTATGCTAGTGAATCAGTTATGGTTTACAGAGGTTGAAATCAAGGATGAATTGAGTAAAGAAAATTTAGGACAAGGGTTGTGTTATGCTTTATGGGTATATGAGGAACATTGGATGATTTAGTCGTTTTTTGTGAGGAATGTAATGTGTATGGAGTAGGGAAAATTGCTTGGCGGCTTAGAAGATTAGGTTACTTCCTTGGGTGTTGGAGTGCTAACGGGGCACAAATCATTCAGTCCGTTTGGTCAGTCTAATTAAGTTTGAGCAGAATGGATGGCTCTCGAGAATGGTTCCAATACATTACGGTTTATATGTATTAATCGGGGATCTTCGGGATGTGTAAATTGCTAGAAATGAGAATTATATGGGACGATGCCAAGAGTTGTGGCATTTCTATATCATTATGGATTCTACATATCAATATCAGGAAGGTGAAGGTTGAGGTTTTAGATTCGTAGGAAGTCTCTTCAGGGGTAAGTATTTTGAATGTGGTGTTTTTGGGGATATTTGAGGGAGAATTCAATGGCTTATGAACCTTAGATGGTGTGGTGTTATGATAAAGTTCGTGGGGCAAGTTTTGGTTAAGGATAGTGGTGTACTAGCAAGGAAACGTATCAATTTGAAGGTAATTCGAAAGGAACTCAGAGAATTAGGACAACTTGGTAGTAGGTTGGATCGGTAAGGTAATGGATATGATCGGTTCTTGGGTGCTTATGATGCGGTGCGTTTCTACAGGTGTTTAACGGTAATGCTCTTAGGTTTTGATGGCTTGCGTAGCTTGGTTGAGTTAAAAGAATTCAGTCCAGACGGTTGGGTTGTGTGACAATGGGATTCAAAGAGTTCTTGATGGTTTCTATCACAGTTAGAGAGGTATATTTTCTACTGGCATGATAAACATGTGATGTGTAGTGATTTTCTTTTAGATAGGATCAAATGGAAAAGTTCTTGGCTAGTTGAGTACGTAATTGCTTGTAGCTCAGAGTGGACTATGAAGTTCTCATGTTTATAATAGGATGGCATGGTACATGCGGTATGTTGTGTAGGGTTGAGATTTGCGCGTGTAAGGTCACGATTCAGTTTTGAAAGGAAGGTCATAAATTCTTAGACAACATGGACGGTTCCAGATGACTAGATAAATAAGATCACTGATTGGTGTGGCTTGATGAGGGTGCACATTTCAGAAAGGGCGATATGTTTGAGTTGTGGATACTTCATTGGTATTGCGGCACTATCTTGTTAGATCGACTGCTGATATTCGAAGTTTGCTTGGTGGCACAAGAGAGTTTTTGGAGTACCCTCGTGGAATGATCGAGTATTAGAGGTGTGTTAGATATTCGGGTGGTGGAGTTGGGTGAAGATATGGTGATTCGTGTGCTTTATGGACTTGGAGGCTGGCAATTCTCATAAACAGGTTATTTTGTGGTTATGGACTGTAAAGATGTGGGCAAAGCCAGTCAAATGTTGTACATGCCATGGTTCAGTCATTGTGAACTTTCGGAAAGTTATTCATCTATTGTGGGTGACTAGAGTTGATTTGGGGTTCATTGGTAGGCCCAATATGGATAGGTGTTCTGCATCGAGTCGGGTATGTTGACTCCGAGTTGATATTGTTGAGGGATGTGCCATTCGATTATCATTGAACTTATTCGTGTTCGGGGAGATCTATGAGTTACCTTTTCGTGTTGCGAGGCATTAGGATTTGTCGGTTATAGGCACATGTGGTGCGGTTTTAATAGGGTCTCTCAGTAGAATTCGAGCGGGAAGAGTATTGGGTATTGCTCGGTGAACGACATATCGGTTGTGTCCTTTCAAGTTTGTGTGATGTTATGTCATTTGCCTTACCGTGGTTATGATGATTTGCTTTTGGTACTAGACATCAAATTGCGCGTGGTTTTTGATTTTGAGCATAGCGACTCGAGATGTTTCATGTGGACCAGTGTTTGGATAGGGTCGCGCATTGCAGCAAAGTTATGTGGAGGTATGCCTTCGGGTTAAATTTGTGTGTTCTGGTTCTATGATGTGTGATGGGTTCTCAGCATTGTGTGGTGGTGGTACTAGTGAGCTTGCGGTACAACTCTCTCATTTGAGTTATTTTTCTATGATTTGAGTACATTTGGACTGTTGCTTATTGGTGCGCGGGTTGTGGCTTTAGATTGCATTAATGTGTCATGTCATTTGAGCAGTCGTTTTGGATGAGATGAGGACATTGGGATCTAGAATGAATACTATCGGATTCGATTTTAGCATGTTGGAAGGATAATATCGGGATTCGGCTTAGAAATTTACTATGGTCCTTGCCAAAGGATAGGGAGTTGCATGAATGGTTGATATGAAGAATGATTATGATTCTACGTGTTTCTTTCATTATTGGCAGTATAGGAAAGTGTTTGAATGAGACTTTAATTGGTAAGAGGTTTATTATCGGTATTTGATTGTTGTGTACAGCTGTCGTGATTAGAAGTTATCGCTACGAGTGTCTGAGTTATGGGGTATATCATGTAATTGCATCTACGATTACAGATATGGTTTGATACAACTTGTTTGGACTTATTCAGTGTATAGATGTGAGATTCTGATCATATAGATAGTTTCGGAAGTGGAAAATTGGTTCTAAGGTTATGGGCTAAGGTGAATTGTGAAATTTTAGTTATGTTGTGTTATCGAACCTATATGGGATAGGGTGACGTGGGATCATCCCCGAGTATGTGCATGGTAAGGTTACACATCGATTTGATGGTTTTCGGAACAACCTTGGGCACGTTCAAGGACGAATATATGTTTAAGTGGGGGAGGATGTAACGACCCGACCGGTCGTTTTGAGCTTTCGTACTTCACTCGCCAGTTTTCGGGCATGACAATCCACATGTGATGTATTATGACTATGTAAATCGTCAGTTTTGGTTTTCAGGATAATCAGAATAGATTTGGAAGAACAATTCTCAGTTTGAAGCCTTAAGTTTGAAAGGTTTGACCAAGTTTTGACTTTTTAGTATTCGATATCGGATTTAGATTTTTATGATTTGGTTAGCTCCGTTAGGTGATTTTGGACTTGGGAGCGCGTCCGGAATGTATTTTGGAGGTCCGTGGTAGATTTAGGCTCGAATTGGCAAAATTGGAAATTTGGCGTTTTCCGATCGGTAGTGGAAATTTTGATATCGGGGTCGAAATGGAATTTCGGAAATTGGAGTAGATCCATTGTGTCATTTGTGATATATGTGCAAAAGTTTAGGTCATTCGGACGAGGTTTGATAGACTTTTTGATCGAATTCAGAATTCGGAAGTTTTGGAATTCTTCGGCTTGAATCCAAGGGCGATTCGATGTTTTGATGTTGTTTTCAGCGTTCCGAAGGTTGGAACAAGTTTGAATGATGTTATGGGGTATGTTGGCATGTTTGGTCGGGGTCCCATGAGGCTCGAATAAGTTTTGGAAGATTTGTTTTTTGGAAGATTTTGGCGTTTTAAGCATAAGAATGTAATGATCCTGTCACGACCTGAATTTCCCACCCTCGGGAGTCGTGATGGCGCCTACTAGTGAAAGCTACACAAGCCAACCAACTGAACTATATACCTTATTTCCATTTTTAATCCGATAACGGTTAAGAGCCAACAATTAGATAACAATAGAATTGAATAAGCGGAAGACTACATTGTAGAGATTTAATAATACTGCTAATACCAAACCATAACAAATCTACCCAAGACTGGTGTCACAACTTCACCGACTGTCTAGGAGTACTACAAATAAAGGTCTGAAAGATATAAATACAATACCGTCTCTGGAAATACATGAAAGAAACAGGAATAGTAGATAGAAGGAGACGCGCCAAGGCCTGCGGACGCCTGCAGGACTATCTCGGATCGCCTGATGAACAAGAAAACAACAATCTCACTGCAGTCCGAAGTCTACAACACTGGGATCTGCACAAAAGTGTGCAGAGTGTAGTATCAGCACAACCGACCCCATGTGCTGGTAAGTGCCTAGCCTAACCTCGGCGAAGTAGTGACGAGGCTAGGACCAGACTACCAAATAAACCTGTGCAATATAGCGTACAAAAATAATAGGAAGCAGATAACAATGATGGCAACAATGACCAACCAGTGATGTAAATAGCAGGCCACAAGAACACCATAAATGTTTCTCAACAAATAATAGATACAAGTGCAATCAATTCATCAAGTCCTTCAAATATAAATCTTTCGCCTATAAATCCTTCAAGTAATAATCTCCAAGATAATATGCTTTTCAATGAATATATATCGAATATATTTCCTTTAAATAAAATATCTTTCAAATAAGCATCTTTCGAATATAATTCTTTCGAGTAAATGTCACCTTGTGACGCCTCATTCACTTAACATAAAGTAGAGTACAACTTCCAACCCAATTATGAAATCAACAAGAAAATATGAAGTTATTTTTAGAAATCATTTGAAAAAGAAGATACCCTTTTCAATTAAAGTACAATATCGAATGACTCCTTCACCTTTAATACGAGAAATCAATAAATCAAAACATAGTAGAAATTCCTTTTTTTTTTTGTAAAGTACAACCTCAAATGGTTTAAGGAAAATTTAGTTGAGAAATCAATTGAGTTAAAAAAAATGTAACAATTGTTGAAATTTGGAGTATTGAACATATATATAAAAAAAGTAAAAATAGAATATCAAGAGAATTATAAAGGAATCAAAATCCAATCACTAACAAGAATAAGGGAAACAAAAGCATATTTCACTTTCTTTTCAAATATTGTTGCAGGCATGCAACCCGATCCCATTTCATGTATCTCGTGGCAGGCGTGCCACCCGCTCCCATTTCATGTATCTCGTGGTAGGCGTACCACCCGCTCCCATTTCATTATATCTTGTGGTAGGCGTACCACCCGCTCCCATTTTATTATATCTTGTGGTAGGCGTACCACCCGCTCCCATTTCATTATATCTTGTGGTAGGCGTACCACCCGCTCCCATTTCATTATATATCTTGTGGTAGGCGTACCACCCGCTCCCATTTCATTATATATCTTGTGGTAGGCGTACCACCCGCTCCCATTTCATTATATATCTTGTGGTAGGCGTACCACCCGCTCCCAGTTACAAGCCAACAATAATCACAAGGAATCCCGGCAAGGGAACAAGAGCAATATAACAACTTTCCGGCAAGGGAACAATAATATTTCAACAACATCCCGGCAAAGGAACAATACTATCAAAACAAACATCCTGGAAAGGCAACAATAATATCAAACAAACATCCTGGCAAGACAACAATAATATCAAACAAACATCCTTGCAAGGGAACAATGGTGATAATAACATATGAAGCGCAATAAACCACAACGGAGTCATAACAATTATAACACAAGACTCACGGACATGCTTGACACCAACGTATAGATACTCGTCACCATGCCTATACGTCGTACTCTACAACTAACATGTAGCAATTAAGACACAACTCCTAATCCCTCAAGCTAAGGTTAGACCAAACACTTACCTCGCTTTGCAACCAATTCAAAATTCCAACAAGCCTTTGCCTCGCGAATTCGTTCGAAGCTTCAAATCTGGTCATAATAATTCAATATACTCAATATAAATCGTACGAATTAATTCCATATGAAAATACTAATTTTCCAACAAAATCCGAAATTTAACTCAAAATCGCTCGTGGGGCCCACGTCTCGAATTTCGACGAAACTTACAAAATCCGATAACCCATTCAACCACGAGTTCACCCATACAAATTTTATCAAATTCCGATAACAACTCGACCTCCAAATCTAAAATTTTCATTTTTGGAAGATTTTGCAAAAATCTTGATTTCTTCCATTTAAATCCGAATTAAACGATGAAAATAACCATGGATTTATGTAATATAAACACTTTCGAGTATAGGACACTTACTTAAGTTGAAATCGTGAAGAACACCTCAAAATTGCCCAAAATCCGAGTTTGGAACTCAAAAAAAATGAAAAAAAGACGTGTTGTTCGTCCTTTAACTGCCCAGAATTTTCAGGGGCACTATTCATGCGTTTGTACTGTTCACAAGGTACTGTTCACGGAATATTGTTCACGGGGTACTGTACACCGGGTACTGTTCATTGATACTGTTCACGGGGTACTATTTCTGCAAATTTTCTGCTATTTTCCCAAGTCCGAAATCACTTTGAGACACCTACGAAACACTCCCGAGCCCCCGGGGCTCCTAACCAAACACATGCACTAACTCAACAACATCCTACAAACTTAACCATGCAATCAAATCGCCAAACTAACGTCATATACCACGAATTAAGCTTTAAAATCCAAGAATTTTTTCAAATTTCATAAAACATCAAATTTTCCATTTTGAGTCCGAAACACGTCAAACGGCGTCCATTTTCAACCAAACTTTACAGAAAGTGCTTAAACCATATATAAGACCTATACCGGACACCGAAACCAAAATACGGTCCCGATACCATCACTTTCTAATCAAATTTCATTTCCATTTTCCTTAAATATTTTCAGAAAACAATTTTACTCAAAAATTCATTTCTCGGGCCTGAGACCTCGGAATTCGATTCTGGGCATACGCCCAAGTCCCATATTTTCCTACGGACCTCCTGTGACCGTCAAATCTTGTATTCGGGTTCATTTTCTCAAAATATTGACCGAAGTCAGCTCAGTTGAGTTTTAAAGCTCTAATTCATAATTTAATCCATTTTCATACAAAAACCTTCCAGAAAATTATACGGACTGCGCACGCAAGTTGAGAAATTATTGATAGCTCTTTTCAAGTTCTTAAAACACCGAGATGATTATTTAATTTAAATATGACATTTTGGGTCATCACATTCTCCATCTCTAAAACAAACGTTCGTCCTCGAACGTATTAAGAATTATTCTCAAGTTACCAAATTGATGATTTTACTTTTACACAATTATTCGCGGTTGATCCCACATTATCGCATTCGACATAAGTCCGACAACACCATTTCAATTGAGATCATTTCCTTTATCCATATTCGTTAACTTCAAGACCAAATTTCTTACACTCCAATCATTTCTAGAAAGGTCCGATTTTTACGTCAACACACGATATTAGTCCCGATTGGCTATAGCAACTCGTGCCTACGCACCCATCAAATACGAGGTATTACATTCTCCCCCACTTAGGGTCATTCGTCCTTAAATGAGAAGTAGAGTCCGTCTTCAAACACATAATGTAACTTATCTCTTTCTTTGCACATCTCAATATCCCAAATTTTTCAGAATTTCCGGCAGAGTCTCCCCTGTAATTGGGCCTATCCACCTGTCAGAGTAACACCAAAACAACTCCTAACAACATGTCCATAACCCAACAACGCAACACAAAGTATATATCAATAACACTAATCTCCGCATTACAAGCACAACATTATCACAATGATATCTTGACATAAAACGCACCATATGTATGACCATAACAACCCATCCGCAGTTCGGCTGCTCATACTAGGTCTGTACCGGATAACTTAAATAACCATTGCAAGAAATTTCATGCTACTGGTACATTAAAAGATGACTGCCCCACGCAAGTGTTGTGATTAACTTAAGTACTACGAGTATACTGAATATGTTTTCATGACCCCGTTGATACTGAAATGTAAAATTATTAAGGACGCGAGAATATCTCAAGTCTCATCATCATCCCATTCAAATCTCAGCTCTTGATCATATACAAGTTTTGGAAAACCTTTCAATACCACATAAATACATCTCGGGCCAAAATCGGTATAACACACGGCCCTGCAATTTGATCGTAGATAGTGGACTCCCCTCACTTGGCACGAAGCCATATGTCACAACATCCGATAATCCACAATATTTGACCTTCACAACTCAAATAAATCAACCAGGCATCAAGGTACGTTGAACCCCAACATGATTCATTAGGTGATCTTTTGATACGTCTACATCTTCCGTCGGAACCACAACTGGTCTAGTAAATACATTATCTTTCCACTACCTCTACTTGTCATCTCCAACACAGCAAAATCAACCCCATTGCTTTCGACTATCTTCACGTTCTGCAATACTTCATAGTAGCGGTTAAGAAAATCGTGCGGGTCCTCAAAAGATGCACTGTTGAAAGTGGTAGCGAAGAGCTTTGTGAGACCTATCCAGCCTCCGCAAAGTCTCCGAAGACGTAATTGATCTATCACCGGTCTGTGACATTGTTTGGCTGAAAAAGCAGCACGTGACCTCGCCATTTGTGAAAGGACAAGAGTAGAGGTTTCAATTTAGCAATGAGAGAACAAAATTGCACGACAGAGAAGAATGGGAGTGAAACTTTTCCTAACTCTGTAGCCTCTAGGGGATAAATACAGACGTCTCCGTACCGATCCCTCAGAATCTACTAAGTTTGTCTGTGAATTGTGACACCTATGTAACCTAGAGCTCTGATACCAACTTGTCACGACCCGAATTTCCCACCCTCGGGAGTCGTGATGGCGCCTACTAGTGAAAGCTACGCAAGCCAACCAACTGAACTATCTACCTTATTTCCATTTTTAATCCGATAACGATTAAGAGCCAACAATTAGATAACAACAAAATTGAATAAGCGGAAGACTGCATTGTAGAGATTTAATAATACTGCTAATACCAAACCATAACAAATCTACCCAAGACTGGTGTCACAACTTCACAGACTGTCTAGGAGTACTACAAATAAATGTCTGAAAGAAATAAATATAATACTGTCTCTGGAAATACATGAAAGAAACAGGAATAGTAGATAGAAGGAGATGCGCCAAGGCCTGCGGACGCTTGCAGGACTACCTCGGATCGCCTGATGAACAAGCAAACAACAATCTCACTGCAGTCCGAAGTCTACAACACTGGGATCTGCACAAAAGAGTGCAGAGTGTAGTATCAGCACAACCGACCCCATGCGCTGGTAAGTGCCTAGCCTAACCTCGGCGAAGTAGTAACGAGGCTAGGACCAGACTACCAAATAAACCTGTGCAATATAGCGTACAAAAATAATAGGAAGCAGATAACAATGATGGCAACAATGACCAACCAGTGATGTAAATAGCATGCCACAAGAACACCATAAATGTTTCTCAACAAATAATAGATACAAGTGCAATCAATTCATCAAGTCCTTCAAATATAAATCTTTTGCCTATAAATCATTCAAGTAATAATCTCCAAGATAATATGCTTTTCAATGAATATATATTGAATATATTTCCTTTAAATAAAATATCTTTCAAATAAGCATCTTTCGAATATAATTCTTTCGAGTAAATGTCACCTTGTGATGCCTCATTCACTTAACATAAAGTAGAGTACAACTTCCAACCCAATTAGGAAATCAACAAGAAAATATGAAGTTATTTTTAGAAATCATTTGATAAAGAAGATACCCTTTTCAATTAAAGTACAATATCAAATGAATTCTTCACCTTTAATACGAGAAATTAATAAATCAAAATATAGTAGAAATTCCTTTTTTTTTGTAAAGTACAACCTCAAACGGTTTAAGGAAAATTTAGTTGAGACATCAATTGAGTTAAAAAAAATGTAACAATTGTTGAAATTTGGAGTATTGAATATATATAAAAAAAAGAAGAAGTAAAAATAGAATATCAAGAGAATTATAAAGGAATCAAAATCCAATCACTAACAAGAATAAGGGAAACAAAAGAATATTTCACTTCCTTTTCAAATCTTGTTGCAAGCGTGCAACCCGATCCCATTTCATGTATCTCGTGGCAGGCGTGCCACCCGCTCCCATTTCATGTATCTCGTGGTAGGTGTACCACCCTCTCCCATTTCATTATGTCTTGTGGTAGGCGTACCACCCGCTCCCATTTCATTATATCTTGTGGTAGGCGTACCACCCGCTCCCATTTCATTATATATCTTGTGGTAGGCGTACCACCCGCTCCCATTTCATTATATATCTTGTGGTAGGCGTACCACCCGCTCCCATTTCATTATATATCTTGTGGTAGGCGTACCACCCGCTCCCATTTCATTATATATCTTGTGGTAGGCGTACCACCCGCTCCCATTTCATTATATATCTTGTGGTAGGCGTACCACCTGCTCCCAGTTATAAGCCAACAATAATCACAAGGAATCCCGGCAAGGGAACAAGAGCAATATAACAACTTTCCGGCAAGGGAACAATAATATTTCAACAACATCCCGGCAAGGGAACAATACTATCAAAACAAACATCCTGGCAAGGCAACAATAATATCAAACAAATATCCTGGCAAGGCAACAATAATATCAAACAAACATCCTGGAAAGGGAACAATGGTGATAATAACATATGAAGCGCAATAAACCACAACGGAGTCGTAACAATTATAATACAAGACTCACGGACATGCTTGACACCAACGTATAGATACTCGTCACCATGCCTATACGTCGTACTCTACAACTAACATGTAGCAATTAAGACACAACTCCTAATCCCTCAAGCTAAGGTTAAACCAAACACTTACCTCGCTTTGCAACCAATTCAAAATTCCAACAAGCCTTTGCCTCGCGAATTCGTTTGAAGCTTCAAATCTGGTCATAATAATTCAATATACTCAATATAAATCGTACGAATTAATTCCATATGAAAATACTAATTTTCCAACAAAATCTGAAATTTAACTCAAAATCGCTCGTGGGGCCCACGTCTCGAATTCCGACGAAACTTACAAAATCCGATAACCCATTCAACCACGAGTTCACCCATACAAATTTTATCAAATTTCGATAACAACTCGACCTCCAAATCTAAAATTTCATTTTTGGAAGATTTTGCAAAAATCTTGATTTCTTCCATTTAAATCTGAATTAAACGATGAAAATAACCATGGATTTATGTAATATAAACACTTTCGAGTATAGGACACTTACTTAAGTTGAAATCGTGAAGAACACCTCAAAATCGCCCAAAATCCGAGTTTGAAACTCAAAAAAAATGAAAACAAGACGTGTTGTTCGTCCTTTAACTGCCCAGAAAAAGACGTGCTGTTCATTGGTACTGTTCACGGGGTACTATTTCTGCAAATTTTCTGCTATTTTCCCAAGTCCGAAATCACTCCGAGACACCTACGAAACACTCCCGAGCCCTCGGGGCTCCTAACCAAACACATGCACTAACTCAACAACATCCTACAAACTTAATCGTGCAATCAAATCGCCAAACTAACATCATATACCACGAAATAAGCTTTAAAATCCAAGAATTTTTTCAAATTTCATAAAACATCAAATTTTCCATTTTGAGTCCGAAACACGTCAAACGGCGTCCGTTTTCAACCAAACTTTACAAAAAGTGCTTAAACCATATATAAGACCTATACCGGACACCGAAACCAAAATACGGGCCCGATACCATCACTTTCTAATAAATTTCATTCCATTTTCCTTAAATATTTTCAGAAAACAATTTTACTCAAAAATTCATTTCTCGGGCCTGAGACCTCGGAATTCGATTCCGGGCATACGCCCAAGTCCCATATTTTCCTACGGACCTCCTGGGACCGTCAAATCTTGGATCCGGGTTCGTTTGCTCAAAATATTGACCGAAGTCAACTCAGTTGTGTTTTAAAGCTCTAATTCATAATTTAATCCATTTTTATACAAAAACCTTCCAGAAAATTATACGGACTGTGCACGCAAGTTGAGAAATTATTGATAGCCTTTTCAAGTTCTTAAAACATCGAGATGATTATTTAATTTAAAGATGACATTTTGGGTCATCACAGATCCAAAGGTCCATTTTTAGTTCTAGAGATCGAAATTTGATTTCGAGACTTCAGGAATTTTGATAATGAATTATAGGAGTGATCTGGAAAGTTCGGTCTAATTTTATCGAGTCGCGATTGGATTTTTGATGCGAATCATGAGTTAATTGTTTAACGAGCAAAATGGGTATCATATTGAGCAAATGAGCTCCGAATTGAGTTTCGATTGAAGGACTATGTTCATATTATTATTAGTAACTCATAGGAACAAGAATCATCAAATTCCGAGTTCGTATGATGGAGTTAGAGCTTTTTTTGTGAAATTAAAGACTACTGGTGCATCAGATCTGTGGTGCACCTTTAGCGACCAGATTGGACAACTTTAGCGATGGGAGATAGCTTTTAGAGACCAGAATTGGGTTTATTAATGCTGTTCTATTTTTTTAGCTTCTTTTCACGTTTTTTTTGGTAAAAGAACACGGTTTGGGGCGATTTTTGAGCAAGAAATCATGGGAAATCTAGAGGTAAGTCACTTGTGATCATTTCTACTCCATAATATTGTATTATCATCGAATAATCCGACTAGATTACATGTTTTTGAGGTGTAAATTGGGGATTTGGACCTAGGGATTTGAAAATAAGATTTGATGATTTGGAGGTCGAATTGTTATTGGAATTTAGTAATTTTGGTATGGTTGGACTCGTGGTTGAATGGGTTGTCGAATTTGGTGAGTTTCGTCAAATTCCGAAGCGTGGGACTGGGTCCCGGGTTTGAGCCAAATTCGGGATTTTTGGTCTAATTTGATAATTTTCATAGGGAGTTCATTCCTTTAGCGTATATTGACGATAATATATTGATTTTGGTTAGATTCGGAGCATTTGGAGGCCGAGTCAAGCGGCGAGGGCATTGCAGAGTAGAATTTCATTCGGATTGAGGTAAGTAATGATTGTAACTATTGTCCTGAGGGTATGAAACCCCGGATTTCACATTGTTGTGCTACTTTAAGTTGATGCGCATGCTAGATGATGAGCATGGGGTTGTGCACCATTGGGGATTGTGACTTGGTCTGTCCCGTATGACTGTTAAGTCGCGTATTTGATTGAAAACTATTTGATATCATTGAGTTTTGGAAATTATTACCATGTTTTGGGCTGAATTCTATATTTGGTCCTCGTGTCAACTGTTTTGGACCCCTAGGGGCTTTTTACTACTATTCTTCACTGTTTTGACTTAATATTTGTACTCAATCATGCTATGCTGTGTTGTTTTAATAATTCAGTCGTATTTACTCCGTTTTGATATTTTAAATGATATTTTGGGCTAAGCATCATGTTTTACTGTTGCCAAGTGGCTTGAGAGATTCCTGACTAAGTGAGGCCGAGGGCCTCTTTTGTGAGGATATTATGGGTTTGGGGTTGCACGCCGTAGTAGTTTGTTACTGATTCATGATATTGTGAGGCCGAGGGCCTGATTGATTCATGCCACGAGGTTGCTTGTTGTTATGAGGCCGAGGGCCTAATTTATTATGCCACGAGATGGCTTGTTATAGCGCTTGGGCTGTAGGAGTCCTTCTGGAGTCTGAACACCCCCAGTTAGCGCGGGTACCCAGTATGAGTGATGTGATGTAGCCCGAGGGGCTGTTGTTGTTTCATATTGTTGCCCGAGGGGCTGTTCTTGATCCATGTTTTCCCCGAGGGGCGGTTCTTGATTCATGTTATGCTCGAGAGGCTGATTACGAGAGATGGTGAGGTAGCCCGAGGGGCTAGTTCTGTTAATATTATGCCCGAGGGGCGGTTTATGGTACATGTTTTGCCCGAGGGGATGTTTACGTTTCTATCATTTTTACTCACTGTTTTATCACTCGTTTGAAACTATTGGAAGATTTTTTAAAAAGGAAAGGGTTTTTACTGAATTGAGTTTGATTTATGAAGTAAATGATTTCTATACTATTTTGGAAATGTATTGTATTTGTTGTAGCGTTATGACGTGGTTTACATGTTTTCTTACTGCTCAGCTTTCATTTACCTTTATTACTTACTGAGTTGGTGTACTCACATTACTCCCTGCACCTTATATGCAGATTCAGGTATTTTTGAACCCTGTAGCGGGTGTTGATTGCTCAGTGGCAGAGTCATCGGAGTTGGCAAGGTAGCTGCTCGACGTTCGCAACCTTGCTCTTCTCCCTCTTGTATCCCTTAGACTATTTTTAGTATATTTTTAGACTCTTCGTTGTATTCAGACCTTAGTAGATGCTCGTGACTTGTGACACCCCGATGTCGGACTTGTATTATATTTCCACACTGGTCATTTATACCTTTATTATGAGATTTCTTGTTGAATTATTGGCTTAAAATGACCTTTATAGAAAAATGGTTGATTTGGGATTGTGTTGACTGGACCGGGTCGATTTTAGGGTCGTGACATCATCACTTGTTTTAGAACTAAATTCTGTGTTTTGAGGCCTTAAAACGTCCTTTTTGTCTCACCTCGATGTGTGTGCGTAGTCCGGGCATGTATCCGAAAAGCTATTATGTGAAAATCTATAAAAATGGTGAATTTTGCTTTTAAAATAAATTTAGGTTGACTTCGGTCAATATTTTGGGTAAATGAACCCGGCCCATGATTTGATGATTCTGGAGGGTCCGTAGGAAAATATGTGACTTGGGCGTATGCCCGGAATCGAATTCTGAGGTCCCAAGCCCGAGAAATGAATTTTTAAAGAAAATTGTTGTCTGAAATATATATGAGCTTTTGGAAATGAAATATGTTTGAATTTGATGGTATCGGGCGTGTATTTTGGTTCCGGATCCCGGTACAAGTCTTATATGTGATTTAAGTTGAGCCTGTAAAATTTGGTAAGAAACGGAGGTCATATAACGTGATTCAGAAACTTAATTGTAAAAATTTGAAAGTTCTTGAGATTTTCTTTGATTTTGATGCTAAATTCATAGTTATTGATGTTGTTTTGATGCTTTGATCACACGGCCAAGTCTATATGTTGTTTTTGGATTTGCATGCATGTTTGATTTGGAGCCTCGAGGGCTCGGGTGAGTTTTAGATAGGCCACTGAGTGAAATTTGCACTTAGGAAATTGTTGTTGTGTTGCAGGCCTGCAGGCTTTGCAATATGCGAGCTCGTAAATGCGAACTATGGCTTGGGCTGCCTTGGTCGCAAATGCGACAGCAACATTGCAAATGCAAAGAGAACATGAATCCTCAGGGTTCGCAAATGCGAACCCCTGTTCGCAAATGCGAGGAAAGTAGGTTTTGAAGGGGTTCGCAATTGCGAACCCTTCCCAATTGCGATATCTACGACCTGCAAATTCATAACTTAGCCGAAAATCTTTCATTTTCAAACTCTTTCAAAGCATAAACTCTCTTAGGCGATTTTCCAAAGAAAAGTTCTCCAAATCGATTGTAAGTCATTTCTAACTCATTTTCTTCAATCTTTAATATCTTTTCAGATGATTTCAACTCAAAATCAAGGGTTTTCATGGGGGAAATTGGGTGTTTTGGGTAGAACCTAGGTTTTTTAAATTTTGAGATTTGGACCTCGATTTGAGGTCCAATTTCAAAATAAATTATAAATTTAGGTTCGTGGGTGAATGGGTAATCGGGTTTTAGTTCGAACCTCGGGTTTTGACCATGTGGGCTCGGGGTCGATTTATGACTTTTGGGGGAAACATTAAAAACGCTATTTTCATGCATTAAATTGATTCATTTAGCATTTATTAATATAATTAAGTAACTTGTGGCTAGATACAAGCGAATTGGTGGTGGAAACGAGAGGTAAAGCGGTAGTTGAGGCTTGAATTATGTTCGTGGCATCGAGGTAAATGTTTGGTCTAACCTTAGCTTGAGGGATTAGGAGTTGTGTCTTATTTGATATGTGTTAATTGTGGAGTACGATGTATAGGCATGGTGACGAGTATCTATACGTCGGTGTCAAACATGTCCGTGGGTCTAGTGTTGTAATTGTTGTGACTCCGTTGAGATTTATTCATGTTTAATATGTTGATTATCATTGTTGGTTCCCTTGCCGGGATGTTATTGTTTATGATATTGTCTCCCTTGCCGGGATGTTATTGTTATGACATTGTCTCCCTTGTCTGGATGTTATTATTTAGGATATTGTTTCCCTAGCCGGGATGTTGTTGTTATGCTAGTGTTCCTTTACCGGGATTCTTTTGTGATTGATGTTGATTTGTAAGTGGGATCAGGTGGCACGCCGCCATGTAAACATATGAAATGGGAGCGGATTGCACGCCTATAATGAGACATATGAAATGGGAGCGGATTGCATGCCTATAACGAGATATATGAAATGGGAGCGGGTTGCACGCCGGCAACGAGATATATGAAATGGGAGCGGGTTGCACGCCTACAACGAGATATATAAAATGGGAGTGGGTTGCACGCCTGCTATGAGATTTATGAAATGGGAGCGAGTTGCACGCGTGCAACAAGATATATGAAATAGGAGCGGGTTGCACGCCTGCAACGAGATTTATGAAATAGGAGCGGGTTGCACGCCTGCAACGAGATTTATGAAATGGGAGCGGGTTGCACAACTGTAACGAGATATATGAAATGGGAACGGGTTGCACACCTGTAACGAGATATATGAAATGGGAGCAGGTTGCACGCCTGCAACGAGATATGTGAAATGCGATCGGGTTGCATGCCTGCAACAAGAAAGAAATGAAAGTGAATAGTGTGTTTGCTTTCCTCATTATTATTGGCAACTAAATTATGGTTTCTTTGCATTCCTCTTTGGTATTTTGTTGTTATCTGATACTTCCCGAAACATGCTTTCCCCTCCCAATCTTTAACTGTGAATATTTGCTTTTATTCCCCGCTATATATGATTTAACTGCACAGGTTTATTTGGTAGTCTGGTCCTAGCCTCATCACTACTTCGCTGAGGTTAGGCTAGGCATTTACCAGCACATTGGGTTGGTTGTGCTGATACTACACTCTGCACTGTGTGCAGATCCCGGTGCTGCAGCTTTTGGACCACAGTGAGGGTACTGTCTTCAGTCCATTCAGGCGACCTGAGGTAGTCCTGCAGGCGTCCGCAGGCCTTGGCTTCTCCTTCTATCTTTCTATACTATTTCTTCTATGTATTTCTGAAACAATTTGTATTTATCTTTCGAACCTTTATTTGTAGTACTCTTAGACAGTCTGTGAAACAATGACACCAGATCTGGGTAGCTTTTAGTTATGGGATTGTGTTAGTAATATTGAGATCGTTATATTTTTTTTCTTTCGCTTATTTAATTCCGCTGTTTATATGACGTTGTTCACCATTGTTAAAGGATTAAAATATATGAAAAAGGTTAAGTAATTGGAACAATTGGCTTGCCTAACTTTCATTAGTATATGCCATCACGACCCCCAAGGTTCGAAAATCCGGGTCGTGACAAGTTGGTATCAGAGCACTAGGTTACTTAGGTCTCACAATTCACGGACAAGCTTAGTAGAGTCTGAGGGATCGGTACGGAGACATATGTATTTATCCCCAGATGCTACAGAGTTAGGAAAAACTTCACATCTGTTCTTTCTTGTCGTGTGGTTTGGTTTCTCAATGCTAATTAAATTTCTATTCTGTTCTTTAGAGATGGCAAGAACACACGCTTCCTCATCCACTGATCAGCAGCCCGAGCCCCCAACATCAACTTTTACGAGGGCAGAGGGCGAGGCCGAGGCCGTGCTAGAGGCTGAGGTAGGGGCAGAGCTCAGCCCAGAGTAGCAGCACCAGCGGGAGAGCCTCAGGTTGAGTTTCATGATGAGGTTCCGACCCAGGCAGTTTCGGTGGCCCAGCTCAGGTCCCAGAGGGGTTCATTGCTACCCCAGTACTCTAGGATGCTCTTGTCCGTCTAGTGGGCCTTATGGAGAGTGTCACCCGGGCAGGCTTACTTCCGGTAGCACCAGTCATCTATCAGGCTGGGGGAGTAGCACAGACTCCTGCTACCCGCACTCCAGAGCAGATGGCTCCCCAGTTTCAGACTCCAGCAGCTTAGCCAGTTGGAGCAGTTCAACCAGGTGTGGTAGCTCAGACCGGTAATGGAGTAGCTATGTCTGCTGATGCCTTGTAGAGATTGGACAGATTTACCAAGCTCTTCACTACCACTTTCAGTGGTGCATCTTCTGAGGATCCTCAGGATTATTTATACAGCTATCATGAGGTTTTCAGGAACATGGGGATAGTGGAGACCAATGGGGTCGACTTTGCTACTTTTTGCTTATCTGGATCCGCCAAGACTTGGTGGAGAGATTATTGTTTGGCTAGACCAGTTGGGTCACCAACTTTGACTTGGGATCAGTTCTCTCAGCTATTTCTAGAGAAGTTTCTTCCTATCACTCAGAGGGAGAACTATAGGAGGCAATTTGAGCATCTCCAGCAGGGTTCTATGACTGTTACTCAGTACGAGACCAGATTTATTAGCTTGGCCCGTCATGTTCTTCTTATACTTCCCACTAAGATAGAGAGAGAGTGAGGAGGTTCATTAAGGGACTCATTCAACCGATTCGATTGTAGATGGCTAAGGAGACGGGGAGCGAGATTTCTTTTCAGGATGCGGCCAATGTGGCCAGGAGAGTTGATATGGTTCTATCGTAGGGGGTGGTTACGGGTCATACAAGAGGCCTCGTCATTCGGGTAAGTTCAGTGGTGCCTCATCTGGAGGCATGGATTCTTTTGGTAGGGGCCATCCTCCTAGGCCTTTTCAGTCAGCACTTCAGGTTTCTCACGGTGCTTTAGGTGGTCGTGGTTCTTACATGCAGTATTCTGATCAGTAGTCTTCTAGTGCACCGCCAGCTCCTATCAGTGCACCTCTGCTTCAGAGTTTTCAGGGTCGTCAGCCCCAGCAGCCGAGGGCTTATTTTACTTGTGGTGACACGAGGCATATTGCTAGATTTTTCCCTCGTCTACCGAGCAGTTCTCAGCACCAGGGTTCCCGTGTAATAGTACAGGCACCGAGTGTTCCATCACCCGTTCAGCCAGCTAGAGGTAGAGGTAGGAGTGCTAGAAGTGGAGGTAGAGGTATTAGAGTTGGAGCTCAGGCCGCTAAAGGTGGAGGCCAACCAGTAGCAGGCCGTCCCAGAGATGTAGTTCAGAGTGGTGGGGCCTAGGCCCGATGTTATGCTCTTCCAGCCAGGCCTGAGGCTGAGACTTTCGATGTAGTTACCACAGGTACTGTTCTGGTTTGTAGTAGAGATGCTTTAGTTCTATTTTATCTAGGATCTACGTACTCCTATGTGTCATCTTATTTTGCACCGTATCTAGTCATGCCTAGTGATTCCTTGGGTGCTCATGTATATGTGTCTACACCGGTGGGTGATTCTATTGTGGTAGATCGTGTCCATCGTTCATGTATAGTTGAGATTGGGGGTCTTGAGTCTCGTGTAGATTTGTTACTTTTGGATATTATTGATTTTGATGTCATATTGGGGATGGACTGGTTATCCATTTACCATGCTATCTTGGATTGTCATGCCAAGAATGTGACCTTAGCCTTTCCGGGTTTGCCTCGTTTAGAGTGGAGATGGACTCCTGGTCATTCTACCCGTAGTGTTATCTCGTATATGAAGGCTCGACGTATGGTCGAGAGGGGGTGTTTGGCCTATTTGGCATATGTTCATGATTCTAGAGCTGAGGTTCCTTCTATGAATTCTGTGCCTGTTGTTCGTGAGTTTCCTGAGGTATTTCTTATAGACCTGTCGGGGATGCCACCCGACAGGGATGTTGACTTCTCCATTGATTTGGCTTCGGGAACTCAGCCCATTTCTATTCTGCCGTATCGTATGGCCCTCCTGAGTTGAAAGAATTGAAGTAGCAGTTGCAAGACTTGCTTGATAAAGGCTTCATTAGACCTAGTGTCTCGCCTTGGAGTGCGCCGGTGTTGTTTGTTAAGAAGAAGGACAGATCGATGAGAATGTGTATAGTGTGAACACCTAATTTTTGCACTATTTTAACACCTCATAAAGTTATTAGTGTTTTGTTATTTTTATTATTTTTCTCAATTTTTGTGTCTTTAATTGCATATTTTCTATCATAAAATACCAAAAATAGTTCTTTTTTCATTTGTGCATTTTAGGAATTTACTAATTGTTCAATTGGTGAATTAATCTAGTGAATTGATTATTTGAATAAGTTATTTAATTAATTTATTTGTTTGTGTAAATTTAGCTTAATAAGTAGGATTAAGAATGAAATTGGGCCAAATTTGAAAGAGAGGCCAAAAGTGCAACATCAAGGCCAATTGAGGGGCTGCCAGTAGATCACGAAACGACGTAGTTTCATACCTAAACTACGTCGTTTTGATAAGTAAATGTAAGATCAAATATCATCCCTCCATTATTTTTGATCCAATGGCTTAGATCCATTTCCCATTCCAAATTTAAAGCTCGAAAAATCTGAAAAATCCTCCCATTTCACTCCTCAACCAAACCCTAGCTCCCTCCTCACTCTCCATCTCATTCGCCGCCTCCGCCACCATCCGCCGCCGCGGTAGTTGGTCCAAACACCCCCACAATTTTACCATGTAATCTCCAACACCTCCTCTTTCCATATCTTCAAACCAAATCCTTCAAAACCCCCTCAAACTCCACGAATTTTAGATCAACGAAACCCTAGCCGCCACCATTTTTCTCAAATTCATGAAGTTCCGGCCACCACCACCCCACAATACATACATGGATGGATATAACTCCTTTAGATCTATTTTTTCCTATTTGTTTGGACCCCGAATTCCGTCAGATTATTTTTCGGTGAAGTCACTAATGACCGCCCCATGACGACGTTGCCTCCAGCGCTCTTCCGTTCTTGCCTCTAATCGACTCAGACATGATTTTATTGTCGATTATACCAACATCAAAATTCAGCTCACCGGATTTAGGATTTTTGGTATCAATAAACAATAAAACCATGTCCCGAGTCGAATCACTACCATCACTGCTGTTGTTTCATCGTTGCCTGGTTGATCAAGTTTTTCGGTAAATCTTCAATCCATCTCCCCTTTCCCATTTCTGATTTTTCAGCTTGTGCTTCAAATTTAGTTTTAGGGATTAAACTTTGCTCCTAATTTTGTTAGTATTATTTCTAGTTTAATTAAACTATGGTAATATTAGTTATGAATCGCTTGTTATTTCACAACATAAGAGCTCATTGTTGATCGTTGTCTGATAATTTCATCCAAATTCTGTTTTGCACAATACTTCATGGTTTCAGTTGTTCACTATTAGTTTGTAGAAATCACATTGCTTTAATCTAGTTTGTTTGAATACGTAGTTGTGACGACCCGAAGGGTCATCACCTTAGTTCTTCCTTGTTCCGCGCTTTCGAGGCCTTGAGAACCTCGCTTTTAGTCGCCTCGATTTGCATGCGGAGTTCGGGCGCGTAGCCGGAAAGTTTTTATGTTAGAATATGTGAATTATGTGAAACATTTGATGAATTTTGGTATTAATATGCATAATGTTGACTTCGGTCAACATTTTGGGTAAACGGACCCGGACCGGTGATTCGACGGTCCCGAAGGGTCTGTAGGAAAATATGGGACTTGGGTGTGTGCCCAGAATCAAATTCTGAGGTCCCAAGCCCGAGAAATGAATTTTTGAAAGAAATTATTTTTCTAAAATTTGATATAAAAATTTGAAATGAAAAAGGGGTTAGAAAATATAGGTATCGGGCTCGTATTTTGGTTCCGACGCCCGGTACAAGTCTTAAATATGTGTTAAGCACTATATGTAAAGTTTGGCTAAAAACGGACGTCATATGACGTGTTTCAGACTAAAAATGGAGAATTTGAGTTATGAAAGTTGAAGAAAGAAAATCATGTGTTTGAGGTTTGATCCTATGTATATGATGTTATTTTGGCGATTTGATCGCACGAGTAAGTCCGTAAGATGTTTTTAAGGTTGTATGAATATTTGGTTTGGAGCCCTGAGGGCTCGGGTGAGTTTTGAGTAGGGCCCTAGAGGTCTTAGACTTAGAAAAAATATACAGGTTCAGATGTTGCAGGCCCAGCGCGGCCGCGGCCATTTCCGCGCGGTCCGCGCTGGCAGCCACGCGGCCGCGGTGCTTTTCTGTGCGGTCCGCATGGTGGGGTTCAGAGGGTCGACCAGCGCGGTCCGCGCTGGGTGGGTTCAGAGAGAGCCCACTTCTCCCCTCCCTCGGCGTGGCCGCGGTGCATTTCTGTGCGGTCTGTGCCAGCCCCCAGAAAAATGTATAAATTCGGGATTTTTAGTCATTTTTCCACTTATCAAAAACCCAAAACCTAAGAGGCGATTTTCCAAACAACTTTTCTTCTTCAAAACGATTGGTAAGTGATTTCTAACTTAATTTCTTTATTCCTTAATATCTTTTAACATAATTTCAACTTCAAATCAAAGATTTTCATGGGGAAAATTGGGTGTTTTGGGTAGAACCTAGGTTTTCTACAAATTGAGAAGTTGGACCTCAATTTGGGGTCTGATTTAAAAACAAATAATATATTGGGATTCATGGGGGAATGGGTAACCGGGTTTTGGTCTGAACCTCGAGTTTCGACCACGTGGGTCCGGGGGTATTTTTGACCTTTTTGGGAAAAACCTTGAAAAATCTATTTTCATGCATTGGGGATGATTCATTTAGTAATTATTAATGTGATTAAGTAACTTATGACTAGATTCGAGCGGATTGGTGGTGGAATCAAGAGGTAAAGCTGTACTAGAAGCGTGAGTTGAGTTTGGAGCATTCGAGGTAAGTGTTTGTTCTAACTTTGGCTTGAGGGAATAGGATTAGGATGATATTTGCTACTTGCTAATGTGGAGTACGGTGTATAGGCATGGTGACGGTTATCTATGCACCGGAGTCTAGCATGACCGTGAGTCTTGATTGCTTTTAATTCGAATAATGTGACACAAGCTCCTTGTTTATTTGATAAGTTTCATATAATGTGAACGGTTGAGGAAGAATGATTTAAAAGGAGAATGTGTTGTGAATACTCCCTTGCCGGGATGTGTAGACTGATATATATATTCTCCCTTGTCGGGATATTTTGGGCTGTTAGCTGTACCCTTGCCGGGTTAAAGGTATTGAGTTGTTATTCTCCCCTGAAGGGGTCTACTATATGAAGTCAGATATTATGAACTATATTATGGGATCGTGTGGCACGCCGTCCACTTATATATGATATTATGGGATCGTGTGGCACGCCGTCCACTTATATATGATATTATGGGATCGTGTGGCACGCCGTCCACTTATATATGATATTATGGGATCGTGTGGCACACCGTCCACTTATATATGATATTATGGGATCGTGTGGCACGCCGTCCACTTATATATGATATTATGGGATCGTGTGGCACGCCGTCCACTATATATCATGGAAACCGGAGTTTCTTCTATTTATTTTCGATATTTCATTTTTATCTGTTACTCCCCGATAGCATGTCCCCTCCTAGTTTTACTTTGTATTATCTTGTTATTGTTTTCTTGCACTTGTTGTATATATATATGTACAGGTTAATTGTGGCAGGTACTGTCTAGCCTCGTCACTACTTCGCCGGGGTTAGTTCAAGCACTTACCAGCACATGGGGTCGGTTGTGCTGATGCTACACTCTGTGCATTTTTGGTGCACAGATCAGGGAGCAGCTTACGGACCGCAGCAGTAGGACTTCTGGGAGCTATCTTCAGTCCAGGGACTCTCGAGGTAGCCTAGCTGGCGTTCACAGGCCGAAGTCCCTTTCCATGTTTTTTGTTTGTTTATCTTGTATCAGACAAACATGATGCATTTTCCCTTCAGACATTGATTGTAGTATTCTGTAGTAGTCCGTGAGCTAGTGACACCAGACTCTGGGTAGCATTTTGGTTCAAACTTCCGCACTTTTGGTTCTCAGTTGCTTTAGATTTAAAGTCTTCCGCTTAGATTTTGTCTCGTTTATCATTTTGTTTGAAAGAAAGCAGGAAAGGTGTTTTAAATATTTGGCTTGCCTAGCTCCGATAGTAGGCGCCATCACAACACCCGATGGTGGGAAATCCGGGTCGTGACAGTAGTTCAATTGCAATTGAAGTCATACCCTAGCTTTGCCTATTCATAGTTGGTTTGAGTATAAGTGCGTTAGCTTGAATTTCAATCATGATAAAAGCTGAATATTTGAGTGTAGGGTACTTGTTTGGCTGCTTTTTATTGTTTAAAGGTTGTTTGGAGTACATTGCTCATAGCACTGTTCATATTTGGTGAAAAAATTGTCTTTTGGACAGATTTTTGACCAAAAATCCGTCCTTTGAATAGTTGGGACATATTTTAGGTGGAAAATTCATACTTTGGACAGATTCAATGAAATAATTCAATTCCTTTCCTACAAAGGAAGGGGTCTTTCCTCACTTAAAGATGATCTTTACACAGATTAAAAAGGGGGAGATCAGAAAAAAAGAGCTGAAGATAAAAATTTCAACAGCCTTTCACCTTTGAATACTTTCCAGAAAAGAGCAAAAACATTCCAAAAATATAAAAGTTGGAAGTTAGTTTGTTGTTCATTTCTCCTTTAAGAGCTGTTGAATATCGAGGTTATTTTGGGTTGTTTCATTGGTCTTCTTTACTACTGTTGCTGCTAGTTTGAAGCTGTATTTGATAGCCGCTAAGTTCGGGCGAAGTGATTATTGTTGTCTTGTATTCAAGTATGCAATCTAGGTAAAATTTCAAGCCCGCAATGTAGTTTATTGTTAAATAAATAAAAGCATGAACCCTTATTTTATTTTTAAATTGTTTTTACAACTTTCTAGTAAAGATACTTATGTGAATAACAAAAACAACAACAACAACAACAACCCAGTATAATCCCACTTAGTGGGGTCTGGAGAGGGTAGTGTGTACGCAGACCTTACCCCTACCCTGGGGTAGAGAGGCTGTTTCCAAACAAACCATCGGCATCTTTCCCTCCAAGAACTTTCCACCTTGCTCTTGGGGAGACTCGAACTCACAACCTCTTAGTTGGAAATGGAGGTTGCTTATCATTAGAGCAACCTCTCTTGTCAATACTTATGTGAATAAATGAAGTGTTTATCCCCTGTATGAAGAATATGTGACTGCTTGAAGGATTAGTTTGTCATAATCTTATTTGACTCATTTTAGGCTATTCTAGAGTAGGAAGTATGTCATTTAATTTGTAAAAAATATTTTCATGTTTTTTATTCAGGCTCTAATAGTTGAATCTGTACAAAAAAAGTATAAAAAGTTCTTTCTCTGTCAAGAAGTGTGTGGCGAGGGGTTTCTATTAGAATTTTTGTTGTTTAACATTAGGCATTTTTGTTCAATTGAAGGTCCAACACCAATCTTTCACTGTCATTTCTTTAATCTGTTTTGATATTTTAGTCCCTGTTTTGACTTTCTACGAGTTTGTGAGTTACAATAAGGAATTAGTTGGAAAAATAAAAAGTGAATAGCTGAATAAACTAGAACTTGTCTATTCCCAGAATTCTTACTATATTTTGATACACATACACCCGAAATCTGCACTTTTTCTATAGTACGGATCCCGGATTACATAAACAGAAAGAAATTTTAAGATGTCTATTGCAAAAATAGATACTACTTCACTTCCAGAAAGCAATGTCCTCAAACGTAGCAAGCTGAGAAATGGTTCATGATTTCCAATTATAGTGCATTGCAAAGCAGGCATGTATAGTAAATCTTTGCAAGCATCTTAAGATACATGATTGTAATACATAGAGGTCAAAATTTTTCTATATCAGTTGGACCTTTAGAAAGTGAGCCGTGGGAGAGGTTTGAGTATTAAAAAATACAGAATCGTGGGGATCAATGGAGATTTAAAATAAGCATGACCTTGCTCATGAATTTTGCAAGAAAGAAGTTTAAAAGTGAATGTTGTACACTAATTATAATCGGACTTTAGTTTGGTACAGAATATTTTGAGTTTAGTAGTTGTAGTCTTGTTTTGTTAAAGTTCATTATTAATTGACGTGGAGTTAATGAACTATTGCCCATGAATTTTTTAATAAAAGCTGAAAATGAGTTTAAGGTAAGAATAAATTTTGGGACATATTCTTGTTTATTAGCATTTTGTTTTTATAAGTTTAATTTCATTTAGCTACTGTTAATTTTTTTTGTTTGCTTCTCATTTCTTTTCATCCAAGAGGCTTAGGCCAACCAAACGAAAAAGAAAAGAAATCAGATCTTTTTTTTGTAATTAAAATAATTTAATAACTTAGTCACTTTCAATAAATTAATTTAAATGCTAGGGAATTAGTAGGTGCACCTTAACCTTTTCATTCACGTATTCGCTTGCTTAACATGATGTTTAACATTAAATAAATTAATTCAATAATTTTATACCATATCCATTAGTTTTAGTTAGTTTCTAATTTAATTAATCCTTTGTTAAAATCACGGATTCGCTTGCATAGCGTGATGGTTGACTGTTAATAATTTTCAAGAATTAATATTTTCAAATGAAGTAATTTTTCAAAAGTACTACGAATAATTGACCGTCATGATTTCGAATTCGCTTGCGAGACACAATTATGATAAGTTAATTAATTTTTTTATTCGATCACGCATTCTCTTGCGTTGCACGGTTATGACAATGTAGTTTATCCAAATTATTTTTTATAGTAATTTTAATAATCAACAATAAAAGCGGATATAGGCAAACATGAAAAATCAAATAAAGAACAATTTATCCAAAACTAATTCAAGTCAATTTTAGTCAATAAAAGTGACCGTGCTAGAACCACGAGACTCGGGGAATGCCTTACACCTTCTCCCCGGTCAATAAAATTTCTTACCCGAACTTTGTTTTCGCAGACCAATAATAATAGAGCCAAACCTTCCTTTGACTAGGGATTCAAATGAAAGGTGACTGGGAACACCCAAAAATCAATTCCAAGTGGCGACTCTGAACAATAAAATAATCCCTATTTCAAAATTGTCACTTTAATAGAAAAACTCTTTAATCCACAACAATCCATAAAACATATATATCTTTTGGGGGGTCTGAAAAAGGGGTGTGACAGCTCTGGCGACTCTGCCGGGGAACTAATAAGAATTCGAGCTTGTACATGTTGACTTTTATTTGGCTTTATTAGTTTTGTATATATTGTGATTTATTTGTGCATAATGTGCTACATGTTCGCTTTTTACTGCTTCGATATTGTTGAACTGTACATATAAACTGTCTTCTCATGCACCCTCTCTGAGTCTTCTTGAAATTAAAAATTGGGCATTTGCTTGACATAGCTCGCTTTTTTTGAAATAGTTGAGGTGCTTTTCATCCGGTGAAGGATTTTAGTCACACATGTTTTAGGCGGGGAGCACCACCAGTTAAGCCGGAAAGCAATGCTACCGGTACACTGACCCTCCTCGGCTCGAGTTGTCCGCTCGAGTAAGCCAGTCTAGATACCTTCTTCACCAGGATTTAAACCTAGAAGAACAAACCTCATGCTGGATATCCTTTGTAGGTTCGCTTTATTTGCATCACGTGCATTCGACTTACCGAAAATCGGCACAGGGGCCGGGTCCGTATAAGACAGATATCCTCCTTGAGACCATCATGTTTACTTATATGCTACTTGATACATCATTTGGAAGGCTTACTTGCATTATCGACCGGCTTTAGAAAATTAATGTAGCGTAATTATTAAAAAAAGGGAATCATTCTCCTAGTTTAGTGCAAATAAGCCTTTGTTTTAAAAATAAAAAAAAGAAAAAAAAGAAAAAAAATTGTAGTGGTCTGGAGTGAGGTGTAAAAATTAATTTTCACAAAAATCAAAAGAGAAAAGTACCCAATTTTACTAAACTACGCGGGTTTAATTCTCACCAGATGTGAGATACGTAGGCAACCTCCATCAGGTTCAGCCCATATTTTTCAAAAAAAAAAAAAAGCACAAAAATTACGCATGTGCATAAATTTTCGATAAAAAAAATTGCTCTTTTTGGTCACCTTTTAGCATTTTTGCCCTTATGTCTGACCATTGTAGCTGAGAAAGCTTTAAATATTCTACGAAAGTGCTAAAGGGCCATTTTTGTAAAATAGCTACTTTGTCCATTTTTTTCACCTTTACCGTTTTTCCCTTATGTCCGACCATTTTTTACCAAGGCAGCCTTAAACCTTCCACGGAAGTGTTGAAGGGCTGTATTTCATAGAAATGGCCATTCTATCTAGTTTTGTCTGGTCATATTTGCCGAAACAGTTTTCGAACCTCTCCCGGGAGTATTAAAGGATCGTTTTCGTAATAATAGCCATGTTGTCTATTTTTGCCTACTTTTATTATTTTTCCTTTGTGCCTGGTAATTTCTGCCGAGGCGGCTTTAAAAGCTTTTCTCGAAAGAATTAAAAAGGTTATCTCCGTAATTATACCCATTTTTTCCCTTTTATCATTTTGTTCTTGACCCGACAATTTTTAGGACCCTGTTCAGAAATGTTAAGAGGACAATAGGTATCTTGATTTTCATGAACTGCACACTCTTGACTCTATGCAAGATACCTAGACAACCCTTTTATGGTATGATGTCGCGTCTAAATCAGACAAATTGATCAAGTCTTACCATTTGGGTTACAATGGACTGATCTTCAAAATTGTATCTTCCTCCAACGAGGGTATCCGCTCTTTAGTAAACTCTCACTTCAAAATGTGGTTATGGTCAGTTACTTGAGTCCCACATTGCCATTTCTAACCTGCATGAGTCAAACCTCAGGGTATCAGAGATCTTTGTATTATCTAAGCTTGCATCAATCCTAACCTCATGTTCTGCCACTTAGGTGCAATATGGATACAATGAAAAGAAGCTTTGACAAAAGGCCAAAATATGACGAGCCCCCACAGATTTGGCTTGTGCATAAAACACCTCGGTTGTTGAGCCAATAGTGAAAAAATATGGGCATTTGTGAGCGGGAAAAGATAAAGGATCATCTGGATCATTTTGTGAATATTATGGAGATCAACCCAAGGAGGGATTTAATCGAGGCATTGGTGCATTTCTGGGATCCTAATAACAATGTATTCCATTTTAATGGTTTCGAAATGACTCCCACTTTGGAGGAGTTAGATGGATAAACAAGGTTAGGTGATGAGCTTTGGAAGAAGAGACCATTGGCCCCAAGGGATATCACTAGCAGTAAGTTCCTTGATCAGATGACAATCAGCCAAAATAAAATAGTAAGTGTGGAACGAGGGCATGTTCGATTGGATTTCTTGTACGACAGGTATGGGTGTCAAGGTGGATTTTCAAAGCATGGAAAAGAGCTTGATACTAAAATTGGATACAAAGCCTGGTAAAGCCATGGGCGGAAAGCATTCCTAGTGGTATTTCTAGGGACAATGGTTTTCCCGAGGCATGACAAAAATGTTGATATTCGATTATCTCGCATAGTCACCACTTTATTGAATGGAAAGGACGTCACTATCATTCCAATGATATTGTCCAATATTTACCGTGCCCTGACCAAGTGTCGGGAAGGAAAGGATTTCTTTGAGGGATGTAACATCATACTCCAAATATGACTTTTAGAGCACCTTCTCAGTCATCCCGTACGGGTAAAGTTTAGTGTTCATTGGAGCAACAATGATCTTGGAGATGGGTTTGAAGATTTGACTGAAGATAGTAGCTTCCCCAAGGGAGTCAAAGCATGGAGAGGGCATCTTTAAAAGTTGACCGCTACTGAAATCACACGGAACTACCACTGGTTCTCACCAAAAGAAGTCATATACAGGTCTTACCACTATTCGTTTATGATTTTGATGGGTCTTCGGGGTTTTCAACCATATGTGCCTATGAGAGACCTCCGCTAGTTAGGTTGAAAATAGGTAGTACCCATAGTGGACACATGAAAAGATTCACGTGGAAAGTAACATCAGAGGATCATGTTCGTGAGGCATATGCTCAGCAGGTTTGGGATGAAATTAAGGTGCTTGAATTTAACACTACGGTGGAAGATCAGGATCGAGGAGAGTTAGACCCTGCATATTTCGAGTGGTTCTATGACCAAGATGGTTTTGGATCCAGGAAGGAGACAGTTCTGAAGAGCGCGACAGAATGGGAGACTAAAATCAGAACAAGAGTAGGGCAGATCAAGGAAGAAATAACAAGAGACTATGAATCCATCATCCGAGCTTTATGTAGGGATATAAGTATCGCCAATGTGAATAGGGATTTGCAGTGCTTTGAGTTTAAAGAGGAGAAAATCAGATTGACACATGAAGTTCAAACGCTTCAAGCACAACTTCAGCAAGCGAGAATAAGGGCTTCTGCTCAGTAGCATGCAGCCATTCCAAAGCACGAAGAAATGCATTATAGCCTTATCATCCATGATCTAAGGGCTCGGGCCAGGGTTACAGAATTAGGTAAGAAACATGTAGAGAATGAGCTAGCAAAGGTCCGGAACTAGCTAAAACATGAGGCAGATATATTGGACATAGCCAATAACCATGAGCGACAGATCCAATTTTTAAGTCAGAGCCAGGAGCATGTTAGAAGGAGGGTCTATGAAGTGGCTACTTATACCGCTCGAGGGTGTGTGACTTGTCAAGGTTTGAACCAAGAGCAATTTGCTATGGTAGCGCCCAACTTCGTACGCCACATTGCCATAGACTTGAAGCACATATACCATGATATGAGAGTTCAGCCGCAGGAATAAGCACCTTGACTACAATGATGCTGCCGGAGTCTCCTGCAGAGATCAGAGTCTTCTTTTAGCTGGTAGTCCACTTTGATGGTTCATTTGTAGTCATCGAGTCTGTAAGAGTCTTTTGGTATTTTGAGTCTTGTTATTTTGCCTTTTATCCTAAGAAGTCTGTTTGATTCATGTATGGTCTTGTTTATCTTTATGTAATTCTTGCTTTTTGAGTCTTGTATCAAAAACATTTTTTTATTGAAAATCAATGAAAACGATTTTGTTTAGAAAAATGCAAAAATGAAACAAAAGATGTTTGTTTTGTAAATAAACAAATAAAAAAATATATGGTCATGTACCTAAACTACGTAATGATCTGATTCATGCGGCGACATGATACGTAGCCAACCCACAAAAGGTTCGATCAAATATTTTTCAAATAACTATAAAGTGAGGGATCAAAATAAGGCGACTAACCCGCACATGTTTACCAAGCCTACAATGCTCAACCATCCCACCATCCATCACCTCTTACATGCCAAAACTTCCCTAGACCTCGACCAAATTTTGACCGCAGGCCTCCTAAACAGTATACAGCCATTGCCGAACCCATTGGCCAGTTGTACGAGATAAAAGCAAGTAGGGGGTAGGAAGAAGGTGAATAGTAATTCCGTCACTATTCATCCGGCCATAACTCCGGCATCCAACGGTGGATTGTCGCAATCTTTGTGTCAAAAGAAACATCTACTCTTTGCGCACAATCCCCAATTGGTTTCATCCTCAAATTCGTAACCAATTTTTCTAGATCTTAAATTCTATCTCGCGAGTTACTATAGCAACAGTTTTTTTTCCAGATTTTTGTCTTGAATTCTACTCTTCATGTCAATATGGTGACGTTTTGAGCAGCCATGGATGCTGTCGTCTCTCCCCATCTTTTGGCTGTGGGAGAGCCAAACCAAAAATATAATAATCCAAATCCTACCCATGTTATGTCACAATCATATGCTGCTCGTTTACAAACCTTAAAAACAGCTACTACTTCGACAAAAATTGATTTGAATCCTGTGAAGTTTGTTCATGGCGAGCCAATTATAGAATTCACTATGGAGGAGGTAAATCAATTTACCATTGAAGAGGGATTACACCAAGCAGTTATTATGAAATTCTCATATGGGAAACCAGATGTACATGACCTGCGTAAACTCATCCCGAAACAGTACGACATTAAAGGTATGTGTAATATTGGACAGCTTGAATTTCGGCATATTTTGGTGAGGTTCGATTTGTTTGAAGATTATGTCCAGTTCTTGTCGAGGTCAGTTGGTTACATAAAAGATAAAGGTGACGAATTCTTTTTTAGAACGTTTCCATGGATGATAGGATTTAATCCCAAGGAGGAAACATCAAAATCTGTGGTGTGGATTTCGTTGCCTGATTTGCCTCCGAATTTTTTCGCAAAGAAGTCATTACTGTCAATCGCTTCAGCTATAGGAAAGCCTCTTGCAGTGGATAAGGCAACACAAGATCGAACAAGGCCAAGTGCTACTAGGGTAAAGATTTTGGTAGACTTGTTAGACAAGCACCTTAAGCGAGTAAAGTTGCACATCGTTGATAAGTCGACTGGAAAATTTGTCGAGCATTATCAAGAGGTAGTGTATGATAATCTCCCCAAATTTTGCACTTTTTGTAAGCATCAGGGGCATGAGGAAAAAACATGTCGTTTGATAACTGAAAAGGATAAGGAAGGCGATGGAGTTGGGACAAAAAACATGGGTGTGCAAGAGCTGCCTGTTGTTGAGACAAATGGAGTTGAAAAGCTGCAAGGAGATGCAAGGGCTTATTTGAATGCCAAAAGAGCAGGACAAAAAGTTAACGAATTACCGGATTCCAATAGTGGTCAACTGGAAGTTGAAGCACCAAAAGAAAACTCTGCAATGCAGCAGGTATCGCAAACAGATGGAGGAAATCTTGTGAATCGTCCAGGTAATGGTACAACTGTAGGTAAAGTTTCAATGATCGATAAAGGTCTACCTAAACCTTCACGTGATGTCCCTGCTAGGAAAGCATTAGCAAGGATTTTTAATGTGGTGAATCCAGTTGTGGAAGCCTATGATAAGAAGAATTTGTCTAAAGCTTCAACTGGTTGTTTTACAAAAGAACCAATTGATGATCGAGCTGAAGATGCTGCAGAAATTGGTAATGTAGTGAATGGTGTGGAAGATGGTAATCGAGGCTCAGCTGATGTTGAGCAGATTTTACCAGTTCTAGGTGGTAATGCAGTAACTGGAAAATAGTCAGCTATGGTGGTGTCAAATTTGGAAGCTACTGTTCCATCGGATGCTACAAGTGGTCGAGCTGGTGTTGGAGGTTCAGTTGAGGCCACTGGGTTTATTGATGTGCAGAATGGTGAGGAGTTTGGTCGAATTGCATCAGTGTTTGATGGAAAAAAGGAAAATATGGTCAAAAGGGATGCTCCTGCTAAGTAAAAAATTGGTACTGTTTCATTAGAAATAGGTGCACGATCTGTCAAACCTACAACTACTGATTGTGTTTCTAAAGGTGCAAATGTCAAAGGTGTACAGGTTCTAACTCAAGGTGTAATCGAGCTGATACATATGCACAACTGGGTAAGGAAGAGGATGGTCTGGCAAAAACTGTCGCGTTGAATGCAAATGGGAAATCCGAAATTCAGCAGATGATGGCTGCTAGTACATTAAGTACTGCAATTCGAAATAATGCAGAACTACCAGCTACACTAGTTGGTACATCTCACAATGCTGAAGCAGTTACACAAGCAGCTCCCCTTGAGTTTGCTGTGAATATTGCATCAGATGGTGCAGTGGTCGACCAAACTTCTGATGCACAAGGACAATCTGAGAAACAACAGGAGAATAAGGTTACTTCTGATGCAGGCCTAACAATAGAAATATATGCTGACAGAGCAGCTATTCAATCAGCTATGCAACCAGGAGTTCAATTTGACACTGTTGCATTGAATTCTTCTGCTTATCGATCATACTCAACTGCAGCATCATCAACATACACGACTGGGCAGCATCAGCAACATACAACAACTGCAGCTGATGTTAATACTAATCCTGGGCAGCAGCAGTCCAATGCAAACAAGACTGGGCAGAAGCAGTCCAATGCAAACACGATTGGGCAGCAGCAGTATAATGCAAACATGACTGGAGCCAAAGTAATGGTAACTGATATACCTGCTATTTCGTTGGAGGACAGAAAGTTACTGGATGCTTTGGGCAGTCCAAAACCACACAAAAGTGCATACTCATCATACTCAAAAATGGCCGGACTAAAGCTGAATTTTTCAGTGACAAACAGACAGGAACCAAGTAATACAAAGACACTGAAGAGGCATGAACCATTTTGGATGGTTATACAAGATGAAACTAATCAAAATCTTGAGGCCAACTTACGCGTTGCCATCTCCGAAGAAGCAAAAGAGGATGACTTGATTGAATCTTGGCCGGAAGAGGCAGCTACAACTGGAGATTTCACTTCTAACAAAACTGAAAAAAAGAAGGTGACTCAAGAAATAACACTCAGGCAACTCCCAATAAGAGCTGAAAAGAAAAAGGGGCTGCCTCATCCAAATCTGTGAAGTCCAATAGATACGACAACAAATGAAGAACTTTGAAGATTATTTGATGACAGTTAAAGAGGATTTTAAGGACGTTCAAATTGAAGAACTCACAAGTTTGATAAATGAGGGGCAAGATTCTAATTTCTACATTGTCTTAGTTTATCATTTTCAAAGCATCATCACTTGTAATAGCGTCATAGAGTGTGTTATAAACTCTATGGAGATCATAGAGTACTTGGTACTTTCAAGTTCCTTTTTTTACATGCTGGCTAGAAGATGAGGCTTTCTCTTTGCCTCAATAGGATTGGTAAGGTAAGGTTTAGCACGGTTAGTGTTGCCTTGGTCCTATGCTTTCGGAAATATCCACATGGCTATGAGATTATATGCCCTCGTGAGACGTTGCCGGCAGCTACACCATGAACCTCTACATGAGGCTGCCATCATAAGGCAATGTGAGGCGCAGAGGAGTGATTATATAGCCAAGGCATATGGGTAACAATACCAGTGATATTGTCCCCCTTATTTATACTTTTCCTAATTGTTGTATTTTTGTTTTTCTTTTATTAATAAAAAACTAGCCCTAGGCGCTTGCCTAGCGGATGAGAAAAAATAAAAAAATAAAAAAATAAGGCGACTGGAAAATATATATATAGAGAGAGAAGGAAATAACAGTGTCAATAAGTAACAAGCTGATAAGCCAGAATGAAACATGAAGCCTTCCAAAAGCATATTAGAGATGGTGATATTTTAGGAGCATAGCATATCTACGTTTGATTCCTATCTGTAAAATGCTTAACCCTAACACATTTGTTGCCTCTTATCTAGTAAGCTTAAGGTGGTTGGTTTGTGGTGAAACTAGCAACACATCATTACTTCACAAGATCTAAGGGAGCAGTGGTAATGGATAACAGTGATGAAATCGAGTTGGTCAATGACAATCCACAGGGTCAGTCGGTTGAGCAAGAATCGGAGGAGATAAGAAAATTGAGACAACAACTATTAGATGTATATCAAGCTTAGGTTTCCGATCGACCCCCACCCCAAGGTCCTTCAGAGGGAACTTCCACCATACCCTAGGCTACTCAAACACCACTCCATGCAACGAGCGATCACATTCTACCATCAGGGTATGTGCCAAACTACAGCATCCATGCTGCCCCCAGTACCTCTAACATGTGACCTCCAGTCGCACCCGTCAGGAACACCCCTCTCATCGTGTCTGGCGCACCGGTATATACCATCCCGCCACCACCTTCTGTGACGAGGCCAAACAATAAGCCACCATCTCATGCTTATGATGGCCAATACTACTCTCCAAATATGGCTTTCGGGATCTCGACTCCATTCAATCTGACTCCTCAGTATGAGTCACCAGTGGAAAATGAAAAGCCTGCCACGGTGGTTGAGCCAGATGAGATGGCCAGGAAAATGAAAAGTCTTGAGCAGAATATAAAGAATATGCAAGGACAAGTCGGCTACAAAAGTGTTTCATTCAGTGATCTATGCATGTTCCTACACATCCATTTGCCACGAGGGTTCAAAACCCCAAAATTTGAGAAATATGATGGACACGGCGAACCTATCGCCCACTTGAAAAGGTACTGCAACCAGCTGAGGGGTACAGGAGGAAAGGAAGAGCTGCTGATGGCTTACTTTGGGGAAAGCCTTGTGGTGGTAGCTTCCGAATGGTTCATTGACCAAGATATCTCTCACTGGCATGTTTGGGATGACATGGCCCAAGCCTTCGTCAAACAATTTTAGTACAACATTGATATTGCGCTGGATCGTAATTCCTTGTCCAAAATGAAGAAAAAGTCGATCGAAAGTTTTAAGGAGTATGCCATCAAGTGGAGGGAGCAAGCGGCTAGAGTTAAGCCACCCATGGATAACCACGAGTTGATCACTATATTTTTGGAGGCTCAAGAGCCTGATTACTTTCAGAACATGATGTCCGTGATGGGTAGACCTTTTGCAGAAGCAATCAAAATAGGGGAGATGGTCGAAAATGGCTTCAAGACTAGCAGAATTGTAAGTCAAGCTGCTATCAAAGCCACCACCCAAGCTATCCAAAATGGGTCGGGACGTTTGGCAAATAGAAAGAAAAGAGATGAAGGGTCCAAAGAGGGGCATCACACCCTTATATGCAAGTTCAGCAGGGGCAATCCAGCCACCCTCAACATTATTATCCCCCACCAATTCCTCAATACTCTGTGGGCCCGCCACGATATACAGTGTTCAATGCTCAATCATATGCTTGGCCTCCCAATCAGCAGGTACGGGCACCAGCTCTAAGGGCCCCCCGACCTCAGCAGCAAAATTTTTGGGCACCCTACAATGCTCATCCCAAGCAGGATTATGGTCGAGAGTAGAGGCCGACAGAAAAATTCATTCCATTGGCTGAATCATACTCTAGTCTATTCCAAAAGCTGAAGCAAATAGGCATAATTGGACCCATCGCTCCCCACCATATCACATGGATTTCAAGCAAATGATAGATGTAAATATCATTCAGGTGCCCCGGGGCATAGCACCGATGACTGTTGGACTCTGAAAAGAGCCATAGAAAGACTCATTTCTGAAAAATTGATTGTAGTGACGAATGGCGAGGACCCTCCTAATGTGACAAATAACTCGTTGCCAACACACAATGATGTTCATTTCGTGGGAATGATTGGCTGGGATCAAGAATACAAGGCGGTCGGTCAAGAAGAAATGACAGTGGGAGCAATTTAAGAAGGAACAAGTCTGGAAGTAAGTCCAAGCCGAGATGTGCCGTTGATTGTGAAAAGCTCCCCCAGCTCAGAAAAGGTAGCTTTATTTGTGCCCAAGGTTTCGAGGGTGGAGGTTCGCTCCAATGTTCCAAGCCCAAGGTTGTATGTCCTTGGAGGCCACCCCATCACAAGGCAAAATAATGGTGGTACAAATGGCATAATAGAGCCGATCATACTCAAACCAACCGTGCAATCCCCTGTGACAAACACAAAAATCATTCCTTGGAACTACAACAAAACTGTGATGACCTACAAAGGTAAGGAAATCATAGAGGAAGTGGGGGAAACTGGAGGTTTGACTCGATCGGGGAGGTGTTACTCTCTAGAAGAGTTGAGGAAGGCCAAGAGAATCAGAGAATGCCAATTGCCAATAAAGAAACTAGTCACTGAAGTAGAGGCGGAAAAGTTTTTGAAAAAGATGAAAGTTCAGGATTAAACAATCATTGACCAGCTAAGAAAGACTCCTGCCCAAATCTCTCTACTATCTCTGCTCATACATTCCAAAGAGCATACCCGTGTACTAATCAAGGTCCTGAACGAGGCACATATATCAGAGGAAACCACAGTGAATCAGTTAGAGAATATGGCCAACAGATTTTTTGAGGTGAACAGAATCTCCTTTACTGATGATGAACTTCCCGAGGAAAGAGCCGGGCACAATAGGGCTTTGAACTTGATGGTCAAATGTGAGGGGCATTATGTAAAGCGAGTCATGGTTGATGGAGGATCAAGTGTATATGTATGCCCTCTTTCTAACTTGCAAAGCATGAAGATCAATACAGACAAAATACGGCCAAACAATGTTCGCATCCGGGTTTTTGATGGCTCAGCAAGATATACTATTAGGGAGATCAACCTCACCATGACGACTGGGCCAGTTGACTTTGAGATTGTCTTCCAAGTAGTGGACATGGCCACTTATTATAATTTTCTTCTTGGAAGGCCATGGATCCATACGGCCCGAGCTGTGCCATCCACCTTGCATCAGATGCTCAAATTCGAACATGACAGGCAAGAAATTATTGTTCATGGGGAAGACGAGTCTTCCATTTATAAAGACCCATTAATCCCCTGTATTGAGGACAAGGAAGGGTATGAGTCCATTGTCTATCAGGCTTTTGAAGTGGTTACTATAGACCATGTTGAGGAAGGAAAGCCCATTCTGCATCCTCGCCTTTCCGCCACATCTATAATGGTGGTTGCAGTTATGTTGAGACAAGGTTATGAGCTAGGAAAAGGCTTAAGGGCATCATTGCAAGGAATTTCGGAAACTATTTCTCCATTCAATAACCATGGTACTTTTGGCTTAGGATTCAGGCCAACACAAGCAGACAAAAAAAAGCCAAATACCGCAAAAAGCATGGATGAGTCTTGCGACAACCCATCCCTTATATTTTCTACACTTTTGTCAAGCCACGACTCCAAGAGGGTCAAAATTCCTCGGCGCATGCAAACATTGATGAAATTTGCCATAGACTCAGCCAAATGGTTTTTTGAAGTGAATATGATCCAAGCTGGTGAAGGCACTAGTCGCGCCGATATGTAACTAATTGACCCAGAAACCATGCTCACCAACTGGGAAGCAACTCCTCTCCCCACAAGGAAGGAGTCTTGGTAGTTTGCTTTTGCAGCTTCTTTTTTCTATTTTGGGTTACTTTCAGGGTTGTAATACAAACATCTCAATATCCTAATTCCTATCATTTTATTTCCATTTTAGTTTTGTAAATGTTGGCTTTAATAATATGACATGCATGCGGAATTCACGCCCAGATCTTATAAAGTTGTCTAATATCTAAACAATGCATCAAGAGGTTGAATATGATGAAGATGAGGTTGTTGAGGAAATAAAAAGAGAGTTGGAACAATTTGAAAACAAGCCTAAGCCCAACCTCAATGAGACTGAGCCGATTAATAACGGAAGTCATGAAGAAGTTAGAGAAATGAAAATAAGCATACACACTGAACAAAAAACCAGAGATGCCTTGATTCAACTTTTATTTGAACACAAAGATGTGTTTGCTTGGTCTTACGATGATATGCCGAGTTTATGTACTGATCTAGTAGTTCATAAGCTTCCTACATTTCCTGGTTTTCCACCAGTCCAACAAAAGAAACAAAAATTTAAAACAGACATGAGTGACAAAATCAAAGAGGAAATAATGAAACAACTTAGCATCAATGTGGTTAGAGCTGTCTGATACACCACCTGGGTGGCAATTGTTGTGCCTGTGCCAAAGAAGGATGGAAAGACCAGAGTCTGTATTGACTACAGGGACTTGAACAAAGCAAGTCCAAAGGATAATTTACCTTTACCAAATATCCACATTCTTGTAGATAATTGCGCAAAACATGAGATACAATCGTTCGTGGATTGCTATGCTGGGTACCACCAAATTCTAATGGATGAGGATGATGCAGAAAAGACCGCTTTCACCACTCCATGGGGTACTTATTGTTACAGGATCATGCCATTCGGTTTAAAGAATGCAGGGGCAACTTACATTAGGGCCATGACCACCATTTTTCATGACATGATGCACACAGAGATCGAAGTATATGTCAATGATGTCATCATAAAATCAAAGACACAGGCTGATCACGTGTGCGATTTGAAAAAGTTCTTCAAATGGCTTCAAAGATATGACCTTAAGCTTAATCCAACCAAGTGTGCATTTAGGGTTCCATTTGGGAAACTCCTCGATTTTATAGTTAGCCGGAGAGGCATTGAACTGGATCCATCTAAGATAAAGTCCATATGAGATCTGCCACCCCTGAAGAACAAAAAGGAAGTCATGAGTTTGCTCAGGAGGTTGAACTACATCAGTAGGTTCATTGCTCAGCTCACAACCACGTGCGAGCCCATCTTTAAGTTGCTGAAAAAGGATGCCTCTATCAAGTGGACAAACGATTGCCCAAAAGCTTTTGACAAGATCAAAGATTATTTGAGCAAGAAGTTCACCAATTATGAGGTTAAGTACACCCTTTTAGGAAGGACATGTTGTGTCTTGACTTGGGTCGCTCAGAAGCTGAGAAATTATCTTTTGGACTATACTACTTACCTCATATCCAGAATGGATCCTTTGAAGTATATCTTCCAAAAGCTAATGCCCACTGGCAGACTCGCAAAATGGCAAATCCTGCTCACAAAGTTTGACATCGTCTATGTCACTCGCACCACGATGAAAGAACAATCTTTGGCAGATCATTTGGTAGAGAACCCAGTTGATGATGAGTACATGCCACTTAGCACGTACTTCCTAGACGAAGAGGTCAACTCAATAGAGGAAGTGGTTCCAGACGGTCACCCTATATGCAAAAAATATTTTTATGGGGCTGTCAATATCAAAGGAGTTGGGATCGGGGCAATCCTCATCTCACCTATTGAACATCATTACCCTGCAAAGGCCCGACTTCGGTTCTTCTGTACCAATAATACGACGGAATACGAAGCTTGTATCATGGGTTTGAAAATGGCCATCGATCTAGATGTGCATGAACTATTGGTTATGGGAGATTCTGACTTGCTTATCCGGCAAGCCCAAGGCGAATGGGAGACTCGAGACATCAAGCTTAATCCGTACAGACAATGTGTGCAAGACTTGAGCAAAAGGTTCAAATCCATCAAGTTCAGGTACATTCCCAGGTTTCACAACGAGCTAGCCAATGCCTTGGCTACTTTAGCCTCGATGCTCCCTTATCCAGGCAACACTCATATTGATCCACTAGAAATCCAAGTTCAGAATCAACATGGTTACTGCAATACAATTGAGATAGAACCAGATGGTGAACCATGGTATCATGACATAAAACGATTCCTGAAAACAAGAGAATATTCAGAGCATGCTAAAGGAGATCAAAAAAAACTATAAGGCGGTTCGTCAGTGGTTTCTTCCTGAATGGGGAAATTCTGTACAAGAGGACCCTAGATTTAAACTTGTTGAGATGCATAGATGCTACAGAAGCAGAGCGAATCATGAGTGAAGTGCATTCGGGGGTATGCAGACCTCACATGAATGGATATGTTTTGGTGAAGAAGATTCTGCGGGCAGGGTATTATTGGCTTAATATAGAGCGAGATTGCTTCAGATTTGTTTGCAAGTGTCACCAATGCCAGATTCATGGTGACCTGATTCACTCGCCTCCTTCAGAGTTGCATCCCATGTCCTCTCCTTAGCCTTTCGTTGCTTGGGGAATGGATGTCATTGGGCCGATCAAGCCAAAGGCTTCAGATGGGCATAGATTCATTTTGGTTGCAATTGATTACATCACCAAGTGGATGGAGGCCGTCACTTTCAAAGCAGTCACCAAGAAAGCAATGGTAGACTTTGTTCTCTCCAACATCATCTGTCGCTTTGGTATCCCAAAGACCATTATCATTAACAATGCAGCCAATCTAAATAGTCATTTGATGGAGGTATGCGAACAATTTAAAATCAAGCATCGCCATTCTGCCCCTTACCGTCCAAAAGCCAATGGATCCGTTGAAGCGACAAACAAGAACATCAAGAAGATTCTTAGGAAGACGATCAAAGGTTCCAGGCAATGGCATGAAAAGTTGCCTTTTGCTCTTTTGGGATACCGCACGACTATTCGCACATCTGTTGGTGCAACTCCGTAGCTACTTGTATATGGAACTGAAGTTGTAATACCCACTGAAGTCGAAATTCCCTCTCTCCGAATTATTGTGGAATTAGAGATTGAAGACACTGAGTGGGTCAAGACCCGATTAGAACAACTGATGTTGATCGATGAAAAACGGCTAGCAGTAGTGTGTTTTGGCCAGTTATACCAGCAAAGAATGGCACGCGCTTATAATAAGAAAGTGCGCCCAAGGCAGTTTGAGGTAGGCCAGCTAGTTTTGAAACGCATCCTTCCGCACCAGGTTGAAGCTAAAGGAAAGTTCGCACCGAACTGGCAATGACCATACATCATCAAGAAGGTGTTACCAAAAGGGGCATTGCACTTGGTAGATGAAGAAGGACGGGTACCATACATGACTATTAATGCAGATGCAGTCAAAAAATATTATGTCTGATATTTGGCCATTGTAGAACTTTCACGCATTGATTTTCTCAGATCGAGATGATGAAGGATATCATTTACTCGCTATTCCAAATAGGTGTCATTCTTTTGTTAACCATTTTGAGTCATATTTGTCTTATTTGTCTTGCACCTTCTAGAACCTGTGTACTTGTAAAAAAAAGAATGAAAAATAGTCAAACAACGAAGCTTCAGAGTCATTAAACTATGTCCGACCTAATTTCGAAAGGATACGTAGGCAGCCTTACCCTGGGTTCGGTCCCATCAGAACAAAAAATCCTTATTCCCAATACTCCAAAACGGGGGCAGAAGTTTGTATTATTACACGGTTTTTCCGTAAAAATGGTTTCCAAAAGTTGTAATTCAGTTCAAGGTTCATTACACTTTTTTTACCTTTCAAAGACTTCTGATCGATGCCTTTTGAGAATTTTTTAAGTCCCCATGCCAAGGGAGTTGTGTAACCTCCCTCATGCAGTAACTTAGTCAAACAAAAAAAAAAGAAAAAAAGAAAAAAAGAAAAAAAGAAGGAGTAATGAGAGAGTCTTATCAGTGAAAACCTGTACGGGCACTATAAGGCGACAATGAGCAGAGAAATGAGAGTATTATTGGTGAAAACCCAGATGGGCACCATAAGGCGACAGTTAGTAGAGAAATGAGAGAGGTTAGTTAGCGAAAACCTGCAAAGGGCGCTACTAGCCGAATGAGGGTCTTCGATTCTCCGACATGAGCACAACCAAGACAATTTCAAGATGAACATTTGTGGCGGATTTTTAGAATTAGACAGCTTAGACAGATCACGCGTCCAGTCCAAAATGCATGTCATGATTCATTGAAGTCAGCACATACCTCCCGATAAGTCTCCCTATTCATTTCGCCGAAAGGGACACCGTTTGTTTAAGCACAATTCTTTTTCACTTTCAATTATTATTCTATCTTTACCCATATTTTTCTTTGAGTCCCTTTTGGTCTAATCCTGCATCAAAAGCAAAGCAAAGAAATGGCTGCAAAACTGGCTACAGTTTCCCCGTAATGTCGAGCACAATTTGGGGCATATATGGCATTGATGGAGGCACGAATCCATCTGTGGTCTCATTTGATAAGGCGAACAAAGTGTCTCAAAGAAACTGAAAAGGTCTCCTAAGAAAGACCTGCTTCATGAACAAAGTTGATAAGCACTACAGATACAAACTAATACTTGGTGCAAGAGAACTGAGTTTGATTTAAAAAAAAATTAGCCTTGCTTTAGAGACAAGGGTAGCGGTACCATACACATCAGGCTATGAAACAGTTGGGGGCAACATTGGAAAGCCAAGGTCTCCAGAAAATGAAACAAAGCAGCCGAGCATCTCGGTACCACACTGACAGAATCGGTTCTTTGACAGCAGTGGCCATGAATCAAACTACTCAAGGCATCAAAGCATCAAGGCCACAAACCAACTACCACTTTGAAAACTCACAAATTTTTCTTTGTTTGAAGCAAGGACAAAGCAGTGCAGAATGCCAATTCTAAAAGAACGAATGTCACAAAACGTAAACTCTTTAAAATCTCCATTTCCTTTTATTTTCAGCATGCATCACTACTATTCACACCTCCCATTTACACAGCTTAACTCAGGTAGAATCCTTTCGCCTAGGGGATCCAGCTCATATTCCGGGTAGAAATACTCTTCGCTCAGGGTGTTTTACGCAGCTGAACTCAGGTAGAATCCTTTCGCCTAGGGGGATCCAGCTCATATTTCCGGGTAGAATCTTCGCTCAGGTTGTTTTACGCAGCTTAACTCAGGTAGAATTCTTTCGCCTAGGGGGATCCAGGTCATAGTTATGGGTAGAAGTACTCTTCGCTCAGGATGTTTTACGTAGCTTAACTCAGGTAGAATCCTTTCGCCTAGGGGATCCAGCTCATAGTTCTGGGTAGAAATACTCTTCGCTCAGGGTGTTTTACGCAGCTTAACTCAGGTAGAATCCTTTCGCCTAGGGGATCCAGCTCATATTCCGGGTAGAAATACTCTTCGCTCATTGTGTCTTATGCAGCTTAACTCAGGTAGAATCCTTTCGCCTAGGGGGATCCAGCTCATATTTCCGGGTAGAAGTACTCTTCGCTCAAGGTGTTTTACGCAGCTTAACTCAGGTAGAATCCTTTCGCCTAGGGAGATCTAGCTTATACTTCCGAGTATAAGTGATCTTCACTCAGGTTGTTATATATAGCTTAACTCAGGTAGAACTATTTCACCTATGGGGATCCAGCTCATAGTTTCGGGCGGAAGTGCTCTTCGTTCAGGGTGTTTTATGTAGCTTAACTCATGTATAACCATTTCGCCTAGGAGGATCTAGCTCATACTTACGGGTGGAAGTACACTTCGCTCAGGGTGTTTTACGTAGCTTAACTCATATAGAACCATTTCGCCTAGGAGGATCCAGCTCATATTTCCGGGTGGAAGTGCACTTCGCTCAGGGTGTTTTACGTAGCCTAACTCAGGTAGAACCATTTCGTCTAGGGGGATCCAGCTCATATTTTTGGGTAGAAGTACTCTTCGCCCAAGGTGTCTTACGTAGTTTAACTCAGGCAGAGCTGTTTCGCCTAAGGGGATCCAGCTCATAGCTTCGGGTAGAAGTACACTTCGCTCGGGTTGTATTACGTGGCTTAACTCTGGTAGAAACGTTTCTCCTAGGGGGATCCAACTCATAGTTTCGAGTATAAGTACTCTTCGCTCACGATGTTTTACGCAACTTAGCTCTGGTAGAATCTTTTCGCCTAGAGGGATTCGGTACTTTTTCAGTAATACAAGACTCCAACCCCTGGTTACATTTCTTCCTAGTAATAAAGGGCGCCAACCCCCGGTTACATTTCTCTTCAGTAATATAGGGTACCTGGTTACATCCCTTCCTAGTGATACAGGATACCAAACCATAATTACATTCTTTTTTGGTAATACAGTGTGCTAACCCCTGGTTATGTTTTCTTTGAGTAATATAGGATACTATGCTCTAATTCCATTCCTTTGGTAACATAGGGTAGTACCCCATGGTGGCATATCTTCACATAGTAGTTTACACTACCGTCTTTGTCTTCCTTTAAGTAAATTAGATAATTTACAGCTTTCTCTAATAACTCACAAAATTTTCCTTGTGCCAAACTGGGGCAGAAAAATTTTGTTCATTTTGTTCGTCTTTGATGGCTTTGCAGGACCCTGCCGTAAAGCACATATCGTAGAGATTAAAGCTTGCAATTTTTGTTCTCATCAAAAGAAAGAAGATTGTTGATCATAAGACAGTTGGAGTTAGTTTCGATGAGGTGTCAGCAACTCGGCGTCTCAAGATTCATCTTCTCAAGTTCTGAGAAGGAAATCAAGCAATCGAGAATGAGCCATAATCTTTTCTTCAAAAAGGCATTAAGATCCAATCTAAGGTCAACACAAGCGAGCATGTCAAGAATCAAGATTTGACTCCAGAAGACACATAGATAGGAATTTTGTACTCTTAGTTTGAAAACATATATAGTGCTCTTTTCTTTATCTTTTGATGTAAGAAGTAAGTAACAACAATAGCAACAACAACAACAACAGCAACAACCATCTTAACTCCAGTGTCTAGTAGTACTAGCTACCGAATTTTCTCAGAACTACACTAACCTGATTCCTTTATAGCTAAGGATATGTAGGCAACCTCGGAAGCAAGGTTCGGTCACCATTCTCAAAAATTCTTTCATTGGAGTGATATGTGAGCAAAATTAGCTATGACATTCACTTTTCTTTGCACGAAAACTCTTTATGTTCTCGAGCAAAGAGGGGCAGCAGTGAAAACCTAATTTTTGCACTATTTTAACACCTCCTAAAGTTATTAGTGTTTTGTTATTTTAATTATTTTTCTCAATTTTTGTGTCTTTAATTGCATATTTCCTATCACAAAATACCAAAAATAGTTATTTTTTCATTTATGCATTTTAAGAATTAACTAACTATTCAATTAGTGAATTAATGTAGTGAATTACTCATTAAAATAAGTTATTTAATTAATTTATTTGTTTGTGTAAATTTAGCCTAATAAGTAGGATTAAGAATGAAATTGGGCCAAATTTGAAAGAGTGGCCAAAAGTGCAACATTAAGGCCAATTGAGGGGCTGCAAGTAGATCACGAAACGACATAGTTTCATACCTAAACTACGTCGTTTTGATAAGTAAATGTAAGATCAAATATCATCCCTCCATTATTTTTGATCCAATGGCTTAGATCCATTTCCCATTCCAAATTTAAATCTCCAAAATCTGAAAATCTTCCCATTTCACTCCTCAACCAAACCCTAGCTCCCTCCTCACTATCCCTCTCGTCCACCGCCTCCGCCACCATCCGCCTCCGCGGCAGTTGGTCCAAACACCCCCAAAATTTTACCATGTAATCTCCAACACCTCCTCTTTCCATATCTTCAAACCAAATCCTTCAAAACCCCCCTCAAACTCCACGAATTTTAGATCTACGAAACCCTAGCCGCCACCATTTTTCTTAAATTCGTGAAGTTCCGGCCACCTCCACCCCACAATACATACATGGATGGATAGAACTCCTTTAGCTCTATCTTTTCCTATTTGTTTGGACCCCGAATTTGTCAGATTATTTTTTGGTAAAGTCAATAATGACCGCCCAATGACGACGCTGCCTCCAGCGCTTTTCTATTCTTGCCTCCAATCGACTCAGACATGATTTTATTGTCGATTATACCAACATCAAAATTCAGCTCACCGGATTTAGGATTTTTGGTATCAATCAACAATAAAATCATGCCCCGAGTCGAATCACCACCACCACTGATGTTGTTTCATCGCTGCCTGGTTGCGCGAGTTTTTCGGTAAATCTTCAATCCATATCCCCTTTCCCGTTTCTGATTTTTCAGCTTGTGCTTCAAATTTAGTTTTAGTGATTAATCTTTGCTCCTAATTTTGTTAGTAGTATTTATAGGTTAAATAAACTATGGTAATATTAGTTGTGAATCGCTTGGTAGTTCATAGCATAAGAGCTCATTGTAGATCATTGTCTGATATTTAAGCGATGCTCATCCAAATTCTGTTTTGCAAAATACTTCGTGGTTTCAATTGTTCAATGTTAGTTTGTAGAAATCACATTGCTTTAATCTAGTTTGTTTGAATACGTAGTTCAATTGCAATTGAAGTCATGCCCTAGCTTTGCCAATTCATAGTTGGTTTGAGTATGAGTGTGTTAGCTTGAATTTCAGTTATGAAAAAAGCTGAATATTTGAGTGTAGGGTACTTGTTTTGCTGCTTTTTACTGTTTAACGGTTGTTTGGAGTACACTGCTCCTAGCACTGTTCATATTTGGTGAAAAAATTGTCTTTTGGACAGATTTTTGACCAAAAATCTGTCCTTTGAATAGTTGGGACAGATTTTAGGTGGAAAATTCGTCATTTGGACAGATTCTATGAAATAACTCAATTCATTTACTTTCCTATAAAGGAAGGGGTCTTTCCTCACTTAAAGATGATCTTTACATAGATTAAAAGGGGGAGATCAGAAAAAAAAGAGCTAAAGATAAAAATTTCAGCAACCTTTCACCTTTGAATACTTTCCAGAAAAGAGCAAAAACCTTCCAAAAATATAAAAGTTGGAAGTCAGTTTGTTGTTCCTTTCTCCTTTAAAAGTTGTTGAGTATCGAGATTATTCTGGGTTGTTCATTGTTCTTCTTTACTATTGTTGCTGCTGGTTTAAGCTGTATTTGATAGCCGATAAGTTCGGGCGAAGTGATTATTGTTGTCTTGTATTCAAATCTGCAATCTAGGTAACTTTTCAAGCCGACAATGTAGTTTATTGTTAAATAAATAAAAGCATGAACCCTTACTTTATTTTTGAATAGTTTTGTGATGACCCAAATGGTAATCACTTGCTTCTAAATTGAATTCCGTGTTCTGGGGCCTTGAAAACCTCATTTAGAGTCGCCTCAATTTGCGTGTGCAGTCTGGGCGCATAGCCGGAAAGCTTAAATATGAAAATCTGTGAAAAATGATAAATTTTGATTATAAAATGAGCTAATTTGACTTCGGTCAACGTTTTGGGTAAACGGACCCGGACCCGTGATTTGACAGTCTCGGAAAGTCCGCAGGAAAATATGGGACTTGGGCGTATGCCCAGAAACAAATTTCGAGGTCCCAAGCCCGAGAAATAAATTTTTAAAGGAAATTGTTTAAGGAAATTTTGAAATGAAGTTTGATTAGAACATGATGGTATCGGGCCCGTATTTTGGTTCCGGCGCCCGGTACAGGTCTTATATATGATTTAAGACATTTCTGTAAAAATTTGGTGAAATGCGGATGTCATTTGACGTGATTCGGACCTAAATTGCTAAAGTTGATGTTTTAAGAAGTTTGAGAAAATTCTTTGATTTTGAGGTTTAATTCGTTGTTATTGAGGTTATTTTGGCGATTTTATTGCACGGATAAGTTCAAATGATGACGTTGAGTTAGTACGTATGTTTGGTTAGGAGCCCCAAAGGCTCGGGTGTTTTTCGGAAAGTTTTGGACTTAAGAAAAATTGCAGAAAACAGTTGTTCTGGTGTGCTGATATTTTCTTCTTCGCGTTCGCGGGATGGCCCTCGCTAACGCAATGTGTTAATTTGTGCTGAAGGAATTTCCTTCTATGCGAACGTGTAACATAGTTCGTGAACACGAGGCATTGGGGGGTTATCCCTTCGCGAATGCGGTCCTGGCCATGCGAACGTGAAGGCTAATTGAGCCTGGGCGGGGTGGGGCATTTGTCTTATTCGAACGCGACCCATTGGACGCGAACGCGAGGGCACGAGGAGATCCTTCTTCACGAACGCGAGCCCGTTTACGCAAACGTGAAGCCCAGTTATTTTAAAATCTCAAAAACAGAACACCTACCAGATTTTTACAAAATTTCACAAACCTCTTCTTCTCCAAAGCTCTTAGGCGATTTTTGAAGCATTTCTTCACCATAATCTCTTGGGTAAGTAATCTTTAACTTGTTTTCTTCAATTTTTATCAAAACCCACTAGATTTCTAGGTCTAAAACATGAGATTAAGGGTAGAAAATTAGGGATTTGGGTAGAGTTAGGGCTTTTTAATTATTTATGATTTAGACCTCGTTTTGGGGTCGGATTGTAAAATAAATTATATATTCGGGCTCGTGGGTGAATGGGTGATTGGGTTTTGGTTTAAACCTCGTATTTTGATCAAGCGGGCCCGGGGGTCAATTTTTGGATTTTGGGGAAGAATGATTAGAAAGCTATAATTAAAGATTGGAATTGGATTGTTTAGCATTTATTGATGTTATTAAGTCGATTATGTATAGATATGATTGAGTTGGAGCCAAATTTGAAAGGGATAGCGGTGTTTGAGGCTTGAGTTAGCCATGAAAGTTCAAGATAAGTGTCCGGTCTAACCTTAGCTTGAGGGATTAGGAGTTGTGTCATATTTGCTAATTGCTTCTTGTTGAGTATGACGTATAGGCATGGTGACGAGTATCTATACGTTGGTGTCGAGCATGACCGTGAGTCTTAAATCGATATTTGTTGTGTTCCTAAATAATACTACAGATGCTTTAATTGATGATTCTCGATATGGAGCAAGGATTTATTTTATTTTCATGGAATTTATTTATGACTGAGTATTTGTATTAATTGAGCTGAGTAGGAGTTGAGTTAAGATTGGTTATAGCTGATTCTCCCTTGCCGGGATGTTTATTTTGATATTATTGTTCCCTCGCCGGGAAGTTATTATACTGCTTTTGTTCCCTTGCCGGGATTTCCTTGTCATTTTTTGTTGGCTTGAAATGGGAGCGGGTGGTACGCCTACCACAAGATATGATGAGATGGGAGCGGGTGGTATGCCTACCACAAGACTTAATGAAATGGGAGCGGGTGATATACCTACCACAAGACTTAATGAAATGGGAGCGGGTGGTATGCCTACCACGAGATTTAATGAAATGGGAGCGGGTGGTATGCCCACTACAAGTTATAATGAAATGGGAGTGGGTGGTACGCCTACCACAAGATATGAGAAATGGGATCGGGTTGCATTCCTGCAACAAGATGTGAACTGGAAGTGAAATCTGCCTTTGTTTTCCTTATCCGTGTTAGAAGTTGAATTTTGGTTTCCTTATAATTCCCTTGAGATTCTATTTTACTTGTTATTCCCCGAAGCATGTTTCCCCTTCCCAGCTTTAATTGTTTGTTCCAGTCTATGTTTCCGCTGTATATATGTATAACTACATAGGTTTATCTAGAGTCTGGTCCTAGCCTCGCCACTACCTCGCCGGGGTTAGGCCAGGAACTTACCAGCACATGGGGTCGGTTGTGCTGATGCTACACTCTGCACTCTGTGCAGATACCAGAGCATCATTGGGACATCAGTAGCTCGGGAGCCAGCCTTCAGTCCACAGAGATCCCGAGGTAGTCCTGCAGGCGTGCGCAGGCCCGACGTCTCTTCTATCCATTTAGATGTTTTTTTTTCTTTTGTATCTGATATAGACTATATTTCCTTTTTCAGACACTTGTATGTAGCATTCCTAGATAGTCCATAAATGTTGTGGCACCGGTTTCTGGGTAGAGATATATGTTAGTTTTTCTTTTTTATTCGTATCGATTTTGGTATTATATTTATCTAAGACTTCTGCTTAAGTTTCATCTCTCACCATTATTTAAGTGCTGATCACCTGTTAATTTAATTGGTTAAAAGTGGCTAAAAATGAAAGAGATTGAATTTTTCACATTTCGTGGCTTGCCTAGCTTCTACGAGTAGGCACCATCACAACTCCCGAGGGTGGGAAATCTGGGTCGTTACAAGTTGGTATCAGAACTCTAGGTTTGATAGGTCTCACCAGTCACGGACAAGCTTAGTAGAGTCTGAGGGATCAGTACGAAGACGTCTGTATTTATTCCCCAGAGGTTATAGAGTTAGGAAAACTTCACATTTGTTCTTTCTTGTCATGCAATTTTGTTTCTCAATGCTAATTGAATCTCTACTCTATTCTTTCGTAGATGGCGAGAACACGCACTTCCTTATCCACCGCTTAGCAGCCCGAGCCCCCAGCTGCCGCTCCCACAAGGGGCAGAGGGCGAGGCCGTGCTAGAGGCCAAGGTAGAGGCAGAGGTCAACCCCGAGCAGCAGCACCAGTGGTAGAGCTTTAGGTTGATTTTGATGACGAGGTTCTGGCCCCAGCAGCTTCGGTGGGCCCAGCTCAGGTCCTAGAGGGGTTTATTGCTACCCCAGTTCTTCAGGATGCTCTGGTCCAATTAGTGGGCCTCATGGAGAGTGTTATCCGGCCAGGCTTGTTTCTTGTAGCACCAGCCGTCTCTCAGGCTGGAGGAGGAACCCAAACTCCTACTACTCGCACTCCGGAGCAGGTAGCTCCCTAGATTCAGGCCCCAACGATTTAGCCAGTTGGGGCAGTTCAGCCATGAGTGGTAGCTCAGACCGGTGATGGAGCAGTAATGTCTGCCGATGCTTTGTGGAGACTGGATAGGTTTACCAAGATCTTCACTACTACTTTCAGCAGTGAATCTACTGAGGATCCCCAGGATTATCTAGACAGCTACCACGAGGTTCTCAGGAACATGGGGATTGTTGAGACCAATGGGGTCGATTTTGGTACATTTTGCTTGTCTGGATCCGCCAAGACTTGGTAGAGAGATTATTACTTGGCTAGACCATCCAGATCGCCATCTTTGACTTGGGAGTAGTTTACAGTGTTGTTTCTGGAGAAGTTTCTCCCCATTACTCAAAGAGAGGCCTATCGGAGGTAGGTTGAGCACCTCCAGCAGGGTTCCATGACTGTTACCCAGTATGAGACCAGGTTCATCGACTTAGCTCGACATACTCTTATCATTGTTCCTACCGAGAGAGAGAGGCTTAGGAGTTTTATTGATGGTCTTATTCAGCCGATTCGTCTTCAGATGGCTAGGGAGACTAGGAGTGAAATATCTTTCCAAGAGGCGGCCAATGTGGCTAGGAGAGTGGAGATGGTTCTGTCACAGGGAGGTGGTCATGTATCGGACAAGAGGCCCCGTCATTCTGGCATATTCAGGGGTACCTCATCTGGAGGTAGGGATTCGTATGGTAGAGGCCATCCTCATAGGCCTTTTCAGTCAGCACTTCAGGTTTCTCATAGTGCTTCAGGTGGTCGTGGTTCTTAGATGCAGTATTCTGATCAGCAGTCCTATAGTGCACCATCAACTTCTATTAGTGCACCACCGCTGCAGAGTTTCCAGGGTCGTCATCCCCAACAGCCGAGGGCTTGTTTTACTTGTGGCGACACGAGGCACATTGCTAGGTATTTCCCTTGAGCTTCAAGCAGTTCTCCGCATTAGGGTTCCTATGCTATGGTTTAGGCACCAAGTGTCCCACAGGCCGCCCAGCCATCCAGAGGTGGGGGTAGAGGGGCTAGAGGTGGAGCTAGAGGTTATTAGAGGTGGAGCTCAGGCCGCCAGAGGTTGAGTCCAGCTAGCAGCAGGCCGTCCCAGAGATGTAGTTCAGGGTGGTGGGGCCCAGCCCCGATGTTATGCTCTTCCAACCAAGCCCGAGGCTGAGGCTTCCGATGCAGTTATTACAGGTACTGTTCTGGTTTGTAGCAGAGATGCTTCAGTGTTATTTGATCCAGGGTCTACGTACTCATATGTGTCATCTTATTTTGCACCGTATACATGGTCATGCCTAGTGATTCATTGAGTGTTCCTATTTATGTGTCTACACCGGTGGGTGATTCTATTGTGGTTTATCGAGTCCATTGTTCTTGTATTGTGGTGATTGGGGGGTCTTGGGACTCGTGTATATTTGTTGCTTCTAGACATGGTTGACTTTGATGTTATATTAGGGATGGACTGGTTACCACCTTACCACGTTATCTTGGACTTTCATGCCAAGACTATGACCTTAGCTTTATTGGGTTTGCCTCGTTTAGAGTGGAAAGGGACTCCTGGTCATTCTACCCGCAGTGTTATCTCGTATGTGAAGGCTCGGGGTATGGTCGAGAAGGGGTGTTTGGCCTATTTGGCATATGTTCGTGATTCTAGTGCTGATGTTCCCTCTATTGATTATGTGCCCGTTGTTCGTGAGTTTCCTGAGGTATTCCTTTCAAACCTGCCGGGTATGCCGCCCGATAGGCATATTGACTTTTGCATTGATTTAGCTCCGGGCACTCAGCCCATTTCTATCCCGCTGTATCGCATGGCCCCGCCTGAGTTGAAAAAGTTGAAGGAGCAATTGTAAGACTTGCTTGAGAAAGGTTTCATTAGACCTAGTGTTTTGCCTTGGGGTGCGCCGGTGTTGTTTGTTAAGAAAAAGGACGGTTCGATGAGAATGTGTATTGATTACCGACAGTTGAACAAGGTTACAATCATGAATAAGTATCCATTGCCGAGGATTGATGATTTGTTTGATCAGCTTCAGGGTGCCAAGGTATTTTCGAAGATTGACTTGTGATCTGGCTATCATCAGTTGAGGATTAGGGCATCCGATGTCCATAAGCAGCTTTCCGCACTCGGTACAGGCATTATGAGTTCTTGGTTAGGTCATTCGGGTTGACAAATGCCCCCGCAGCTTTTATGGATTTGATAAACCGGGTGTTCAGACCTTATTTGGATTCGTTCGTGATAGTATTCATTGATGATATTTTGATATATTCCCGCAGCCAGGAGGAGCATGATCAGCATCTCAGAGTGGTTCTTCAGACTCTGAAGGATAGTCAGTTATATGCTAAGTTCTCGAAGTGTGAGTTCTGGTTGAGTTCAGTTGCATTCATGGGTCATGTTGTATCAACAGCAAGTATTCAGGTGGATCCGATGAAGATTGAGGCAGTCAAGAACTGGCCTAGACCAGCATTAGTTATAGAGATTCGGAGTTTCTTGGGATTGTCAGGCTACTATCGTCGCTTCATGTAGGGGTTCTCATCTATCGCAGCCCCGACGACCAGGTTGACCCAGAAGGGTGCCCAGTTCAGATGGTTGGACGAGTGTGAGGCGAGCTTTCAGAAGCTCAAGACAGCTTTAACTGCGACACCGATGTTGGCTTTGCCCACAGGTTCAGGGCCTTATATTGTTTATTCTGATGCATCTCGTATTGGGCTTGGTGCAGTGTTGATGCAATATGGCAAGGTCATTGCCTATGCTTTGCGGCAGTTGAAGATTCATGAGAAGAACTATCTGGTTCATGATTTGGAGTTGGCATCCATTGTTCACGCATTGAAGATTTGGAGGCATTATCTGTATGGCGTGGCATATGAGGTGTTCACGGATCATAAGAGTCTTCAGTACTTGTTCAAGAAAAAGGAGTTGAATTTGAGGTAGAGGAGGTGGTTGGAGTTGTTGAAAGATTATGATATCACTATATTATATCATCCGGGAAAGGCCAATGTGGTGGCCGATGTTGTGAGTAGGAAGTCAGCCAGTATGGACAGTCTTGCTTACATCCCGGTCAGTGAGAGACCGCTTGCTTTGGATGTTCAGACTTTGGCCAATCGGTTTGTGAGGTTGGATATTTCTGAGCTTATATGTATTAGTTTGCACGGTCACTCGTTCTTCTTTATTGGAGCGTATCCGTGATCGGCAGTATGATGATCCCAATTTATATGTCCTTAGAGACATGGTGCAACGTAGAGGTGCCAAGCGGGTTACCTTAGATGATGATGGAGTTTTGAGATTGTAGGGTCAATTGTGTGTACCACATGTGGATGGGCTTTGGGAGTTGATTTTAGAGGAGGCCCATAGTTCCCGGTACTCTATTCATCCTGGCGTCGCAAAGATGTATCTGGATTTGCGGCAGCATTATTGGTGGCATAGAATGAAGAAGGATATCGTTGCATATGTAGCTCGATGTTTGAATTGTCAGTAGGTTAAGTATGAGCATCAGAGACCTGGTGGTTTATTTCAGAGGATTGAGCTTCCTGAGTGGAAGTGGGAGGGGGTCACTATGGATTTCGTTGTTGGACTCCCGTAGACTTGGAGGAAGTTCGACGCAGTATGGGTCATTGTTGATAGGCTGACCAAGTCAGCGCATTTCATTCCTGTGGCAGTCTCCTATTCATCCGAGAGGTTAGCTGAGATATATATCGGGGAAATTGTTCGTCTTCATGGTGTGCCTGTATCTATCATTTCGGACCGAGGTACGCAGTTTACCTCATGTTTTTGGAGAGCAGTTCAGCGAGAGTTAGGCACACAGGTTGAGTTGAGCACAACATTTCATCCTCAAATGGACGGGGCAGTCCGAGCGGACTATTCAGATTTTGGAGGATATGCTCCGAGCTTGTGTCATTGACTTTGGAGGCTCGTGGGATCAATTTTTGCCTTTAGAAGAGTTTGCCTACAATAACATCTACCAGTCGAGTATCCAGATGACTCCTTATGAGGCTTTATATGGTAGGCGGTGTCGGTCTCCGATTGGATGGTTTGAGCCGGGAGAGGCTCGGTTGTTGGGTACGGATCTGGTTCAAGAGGCCTTGGACAAGGTCAGGATTATTCAGGATAGGCTTCGTATAGCTCAGTCCAGGCAAAAGAGTTATGCAGATCGCAAGGTTCGTGATGTGGCTTTTATGGTTGGTAAGCGGGTATTGCTTCGAGTGTCGCCTATGAAGGGCGTGATGAGATTTGGGAAGAAGGGCAAGCTTAGCCCTAAGTTTATTGGTCCGTTTGAGATTCTTGATCGAGTGGGAGAGGTGTCTTATAGACTTTCATTGCCGCCGAGCTTATCAGTCGTGCATCCAGTGTTTAATGTGTCCATGCTCCAGAAATATCACGACGATCCATCCCACGTGTTAGATTTCAGCACTATCCAGTAAGACAAGGACTTGTCTTATGAGGAGGAACCGGTGGCTATTCTAGACCGGCAGGTTCTTCAGTTGAGGTCGAAGAGTTTTCCTTCTGTTCGTGTTTAGTGGAGAGGTCAGCCTCTTGAGGCATCGACCTGGGAGTCCGCGTCCGATATGCGGAGCCGTTATACTCATCTTTTCCCCTACTCAGGTACTTCCTTCTTCTGTCCGTTCGAGGACGAACAGTTGTTTGAGAGGTGGAGAATGTGATGACCCAAAAGGTCATCACTTGCTTTTAAATTGAATTCCGTGTTCAGAGGCCTTGAAAACCTCATTTAAAGTCGCGTCAATTTGCGTGTGCAGTCCGGGCGCATAGCCGGAAAGCTTAAATATGAAAATCTGTGAAAAATGATAAATTTTGATTATAAAATGAGCTAATTTGACTTCAGTCAACGTTTTGGGTAAATGGACCCGGACCCCTGATTTGACGGTCCACGAAGGTCTGTAGGAAAATATGGGACTTGGGCGTATGCCCAGAAACGAATTCCGAGGTCTCAAGCCCGAGAAATAAATTTTTAAAGGAAATTGTTTTCTGAAATTGTTTAAGGAAAATTTAAAATGAAATTTGATTAGAACATGATGGTATCAGGCCCGTATTTTGGTTCCGGCACCCGGTACAGGAAAGCGGATGTCATTTGACGTGATTCGGACCTAAATTGCTAAAGTTGATGTTTTAAGAAGTTTGAGAAAATTCTTTGATTTTGAGGTTTAATTCGTTGTTATTGAGGTTATTTTGGTGATTTTATCGCACGGATAAGTTTGTATGATGATATTGAGTTAGTATGTATGTTTGGTAAGGAGCCCCGAATGCTCGGGTGTGTTTCAGAGGTGTTTTGGAATGTTTTGGACTTAAGAAAAGTTGCAGAAAATAGCTGTTCTGGTGTGCTGATATTTTCTTCTTCGCGTTCGCGGGATGACCCTCGTGAACGCGAGGCATTGGGGGGTTATCCCTTCGCGAAAGCGGTGCTGGCCACGTGAACGCGAAGGCTAATTGAGCCTAGGCGGGGGTGGGGCATTTGTCTTACGCGAACGCGAGGGCTTGAGGAGATCCTTCTACGCGAACGCGAGGGCTTGAGGAGATCCTTCTACGCGAACGCAAGCCTGTTTACGTGAATGCGAAGGTCTACAGGCCTGACTCATCGCGAACGCGAGCCCGTTTACGCGAAAGCGAAGAACGTTTTTGCCTGGTTATTTTAAAGTCTCAAAAACAGAACACTTACCGGATTTATACAAAATTTCACAAACCTCTTCTTCTCCAAAGCTCTTAGGCGATTTTTGAAGCATTTCTTCACCATAATCTCTTGGGTAAGTAATCTTTAACTTGTTTTCTTCCATTTTTATCAATACCAACTAGATTTATAGGTCTAAAACATAAGATTAAGTGTAGAAAATTATGGATTTGGGTAGAGTTAGGGCTTTCTGATTATTTATGATTTAGATCTCGTTTTGGGGTCGGATTTGAAAACAAATTATATATTCGGGCTCGTGGGTGAATGAGTGATTGGGTTTTGATCCGAACCTCGTGTTTTGACCAAGCGGGCCCGGGGGTCGATTTTTAGATTTTGGGGAAGAATAATTAGAAAGCTATAATTAAAGATTGGAATTGGATTGTTTAGCATTTATTGATGTTATTAAGTCGATTATGTATAGATACGATTGAGTTGGAGCCAAATTTGAAAGGGAAAGCGGTGTTTGAGGCTTGAGTTGGCCGTGAAAGTTCGAGGTAAGTGTCCGGCCTAACCTTAGCTTGAGGGATTAGGAGTTGTGTCCTATTTGCTAATTGCTTCTTGTTGAGTACGACGTATAGGCATGGTGACGAGTATCTATACATTGGTGTCGAGCATAACTGTGAGTCTTAAATTGAAATTTGTTGTGTTCTTAAATGATACTACAGATGCTTTAATTGATAATTCTAGATATGGAGAAAGGATTTAGTTTATTTTCATGGAATTTATTTATGACTGAGTATTGGTATTAATTAAGCTGAGTAGGAGTTGAGTCAAGATTGGTTATAGCTGATTCTCCCTTGCCGGGATGTTTGTTTTGATATAATTGTTCCCTCGCAGGGAAGTTATTATATTACTTTTGTTCCCTTGCTAGGATTTCCTTATGATTTTTTGTTGGCTTGAAATGGGAGCGGGTGGTACGCCTACCACAAGATATGATGAGATGGGAGCGGGTGGTACGCCTAGCACATGACTTAATGAAATGGTAGTGGGTGGTACGCCTACCACGAGATTTAATGAAATGGGAGCAGGTGGTACGCCTACCACAAGTTATAATGAAATGGGAGGGAGTGGTACGCCTACCACAAGATATCAGAAATGGGATCGGGTTGCACGCCTGCAACAAGATGTGAACTGGAAGTGAAATCTGCCTTTGTTTTCCTTATCCGTGTTAGAAGTTGAATTTTAGTTTCCTTATAATTCCCTTAAGATTCTGTTTTACCTGTTATTCCCCGAAGCATGTTTCCCCTTCCCAGCTTTAATTATTTGTTCCAGTCTATTTTTCTGTTATATATATATATATATATATAATTGCACAGGTTTATCTGGAGTCTGGTCCTAGCCTAATCACTACCTCGTCGGGGTTAGGCCAGGTACTTACCAGCACATGGGGTCGGTTGTGCTGATGCTACACTCTGCACTCTGTGCAGATACCGGAGTAGCTTTGGGACAATAGTAGCTCGGGAGCCAGCCTTCAGTTCACAGATATCCCGAGGTAGTTCTGCAGGCGTCCGGAGGCCCGACGTCTCTTTTACTATTTAGATGTTCTATTTTCTTTTGTATCCGAGACGGACTATATTTCCTTTTTCAGACATTTGTATGTAGCATTCCTAGACAGTCCGTAAATGTTGTGGCATCGGTTTCTGGGTAGAGATATACGTTTGTTTTTCTTTTTTATTCGTATCGATTTTGGTATTATATTTATAAGACTTTCGCTTAAATTTCATCTCTCGTCATTATTTAAGTGTTGATCAACCGTTTATTTAATTGGTTAAAAAGGGCTAAAAATGAAAGAGATTGAATTTTTCGCATTTCGTGGCTTGCCTAGCTTCTACGAGTAGGTGTCATCATGACTCCCGAGAGTGGAAAATCTGGGTCGTGACAAGTTTTTACAACTTCCTACTATAGATACTTATGTGAATAAATGATGTGTTTATCCCCTGTATGAAGAATATGTGACTGCTTGTAGGATTAGTTTGTCATAATCTTATTTGACTCATTTTAGGCTATTCTACAGTAGGAAGTATGTCATTTAGTTTGTAGAAAATATTTTCACGTTTTTTAATTCAGGCTATAATAGTTGAATCTGTACAAAAAAAAGTGTAAAAAGTTCTTTCTCTGTCAAGATGTGTGTGGCGAGGGGTTTCTGTTAGAATTTTCGTTATTTAACATTAGTCATTTTTGTTCAATTGAAGGTCCAACATCAATCTTTCACTGTCATTTCTTTAATTCGTTTTGGTATTTTGGTCCCTGTTTTGACTTTCTACGAGTTTGTGAGCTACAATAAGAAATTAGTTGGAAAAATAAAAAGTGAACAGCTGAATAAACTGGAACTTGCCTATTCCCAGAATTCTTACTATATTTTGATACACATACACCAGAAATCTGCACTTTTTCTATGTTCCAGATCCCGAATTACATAAACAGAAAGAAATTTTAAGATGTCTATTGCAAAAATAGATACTACTTCACTTCCAGAAAGCAATGTCCTCAAACGTAGCAAGCTGAGTAATGGCATGATTTCCAATTATAGTGCTTTGCAAAGCAGGCATGTATAGTAAATCTTTGCAAGCATCTTAAGATACATGATTGTAATACGTAGAGGTCAAATTTTTCTATATCAGTTGGACCTTTAGAAAGTGAGTCGTTGGAGAGGTTTGAGTATTAAAAAATACAGAATCGTGGGGATCAATGGAGATTTAAAATAAGCATGACCTTGCTCATGAATTTTGCAAGAAACGAGTTTAAAAGTGAATGTTGTACACTAATTATAATCGGACTTTAGTTTGGTACAGAATATTTTGAGTTTAGTAGTTGTAGTCTTATTTTGTTAGAGTTCATTATTAAGTGACGTGGAGTTAATGAACTATTTCCCATAAATTTATTAATAAAAGCTGAAAATGAGTTTAAGGTAAGAATAAATCTTGGGACATATTCTTGTACATTAGCATTTTATTTTTATAAGTTTAATTTCATTTAGCTACTGTTAATTTTTTTGTTTGCTTCTCATTTCTTTTCATCCAAGAGGCTTAAGCCAACCAAACGAAAAAGAAAAGAAACCAGATCTTTTTTTGTAATTAAAATAATTTAATAACTTAGTCACTTTCAATAAATTAATTTAAATGCTAGGCAACTCGTAGGCGCGCCTTAACCTTTTCATTCACGTACTCGCTTGCGTAATGTGATGTTTAACATTAAATAAATTAATTCAATAATTTTATACCATACACATTAGTTTTAGTTAGTTTTTAATTTAATTAATCCTCTGTTAAAATTACGGATTCGCTTGCGTAGCGTGATGGTTGACTGTTAATAATTTTCAAGAATTAATATTTTCAAATGAAGTAATTTTTCAAAAGTACTACGAATAATTGACCGTCATGATTTCGGATTCGCTTACGAGGCGCAATTATGATAAGATAATTAATTTTGTTATTCGATCACGCATTCGTTTGCGTAGCACGGTTATGGCAATGTAATTTATCCAAATCATTTTTTATAATAATCAACAATAAAAGCGGACATAGGCAAACATGAAAAACCAAATAAAGCACAGTTTATCAAAAATTAATTCAAGCCAATTTTAGTCAATAAAAACGACCGTGCTAGAACCATGGGTCTTGGGGAATGCCTTACACCTCCATCCCAGTCAATAGAATTCCTTATCCGGACTTTGTTTTCACAGACCAATAATAATAGAGCCAAACCTTACTTTGACTAGGGATTCAAATGAAAGGTGAATTGGTGATAACTAGGGATTTTAACGTGTTTCATGCTCCTTCTTGCTTATGCTTTTATTATAAATTATTACAAAATAGTCCTAAAAGGCTCATAAGTTGTGCTTGATTTTGCAGGTTTGATTGACAGAGTGAGGAAATATCAAAGATCAGCTCAAAAGGAGTGAAACCTGCTCAAGTATCAAAGATAAGGCAATCTGAGAGCAAAAAAGGCCTAGTGCGGCCGCATTCGACTTTGTGCGGTCCGCACTAGGTGGTTCAGAGAGTTGGCAAAAATGGACTTCAGGTAACGCAGCCGGAATACACATTTAGTGGCATGCGGTGAAGGCTCCGCGGCCGCGCTATCATTATGCGCGGTCCGCGGAAGAGAGATTCAGAGAGATGAAATTTTGCATGGTTCAAGCTGCGCGGTCCGCAATCATACTTATGCGGACCACATTAGAGATATCCGCAACCGCGGTCCATCCTACGCGGTCCACAGAGCCCAAGTTCAGAGAGCCCAGAATTGAAGTCCAAGAGCCTAGCGCGGCCACGGTCCATTTTATGTGGCCCGCGCTGACCCCGCAGGGGTATTTTTGTCCAGTGTTTAAAGCCTAGTATAAATAGAACATTTTTCCATTTTAGGTCATTAGTTATTTCCAAAACGTAGCTGCGTGTCACGACCCAAACTGAAGGGCCATGACTAGCACCCGACCACACTTGCCGAGCACCAACGTACATTTCATCTAACCTTCATTATTATCTTTTAAGGCTGACGAGATCAATATAAATGGTAGACCTAGATCATGGACAACCAGCAATAAAATATGACGGCATGAACATACATAGCAGGGGATGACCAGACAATCAAGAAACTACGTATAAGGTATGAGCTACCACGCTACTATGAAAGACTATACAACAAAAACTAGCCGACAAGGCATACCAAACTATACATGAGCCGACACCTGTCTATGAGCCTCTAAAAGAACATAAGTGTTGCAACATAGCCGGAACAGGGCCCCGACATACCCATAATGTCTATAACAAAAATTGCATACCAAGACCAAGGCAAGTCCGGAGAAGGGATCTCGCCAATCACCGCTGAACTGGACAGTCTACTGTGGTGGGGAGCTGCACCTGTCTGTCTATCAGGACCTGCAGCACGACATGCAGCGTCCACAAATAAAAGGACATCAGTACGAATAAAGTACTGAGTATGTAAGGCAAGGAACAATAAATACGATCAGTAATGTAAGCTAGGATAAAGAATATACCACCTGTAACATCTTAGTACCTCTGAGGGCTACTTACATGAAATGCATGATACATATGTATAAATACATAAACCTTTAAAGCATTCGCCTCTGTGGGCATCATCATCATCATATCGTACCCGGCCATAATAGGCTCGGTAGAATCGTACCGGGCCACGTGGAGCTCGGTAAAACCCAACTGATCAGTGGTTGCACAATAGGTGCCGTACCCGGCCAACTATAGCGTGGCTCGGTAGAGTAAAATAGATACATATATATAATGCATGCTCGACTCATGGAATCACATTCTAAACCTTTCGGAGTGACGTAAGGTCGGTATCCTCTATACACGTTATTAGGACTAACTCTTCACTATGAACCTTATAAGATTTAGGAAGTACGAACAACATTGATAACATAAGAATAAGAGAAGTAACATTAACATCAATCGTTCCATAAGAGGGAAAACAATGTAAGTACTGCTAGCTTCTAAGAGTAGAGTATCTTGGAAGCTCGTTCATTACATTATGTACAATCGGAGTCGTGCAAAAGAAGAAAAGGGATAGCCTCACATACCTTGTATATACTTCCCCAATCTCAAGCTATGCAACTGTCAAAACTCCTTAGTCTACAATAAGAGAAACGATACTATCGTTATCATTTAAGCGTCATAACTATTATGTATCGACCAGAACCTATTTTACGATGAAACGGACAGCACCTCCCCTATATATATGACCTCACACCATTCAAAATAGTCACCAAACAGCCCAAACAACATCAATAATAAACATATTGAGCCTCCCAATATAGTCCACACACAGCCTAATCACTCCATACATACGACGACCACCATAGTCGTGTCAAACAATCTGGAAATGTTACGAATAACTATCAGCCCATAACCCTACATATATATGGTGTTTCTCCACACCCTTCCTCCTCCAAAACTCCACAATATAGTAGTAAAATATGCAGCCCAACAACAACGCAAAACAGTCCACAAAACAATAACATTACTACCAAGCCTTTCGATATATATCTCACAAGTTCTAGCTTCAATGGCTTAGCCGCAACTTGGATAATCTTAAATACATATAGAGTAAGAGGTTCCTTACCTTTATACAGAGAGAACAACTCCAATTTGACCTTAAATTTCCAAGAAATATCCCTCCAATGCTGCCACAACAACAAAAAAATGAAACTAGCGATCAATTAGTGTTTTTCGGCACTAGAATCACTTTAGAAGGCTTGAAATCACCTAGGATTGATATTAAGAACATTAGGGAGTATTTACAGAACATAAACCCTTTAAAACCACCTCCAACAAGAGCTGGAACGACACAAAAATGAACAACAACAAGAAGAACAAGAGACTTACTAGCGCCACAGAATTCCCGACACTTGATTTGTGTTGTTTGCCCTTTTTTTGGGTCTTGAATCTTGAGAGAACCTTGAGAGAATGTTCCTAGGGTTCTAAGGTCTGAAAATAGTGTAAGGAAATGACTTAAAACGTGTTGTAGTCATCCTATATAGGTCCAAATATCTTAAACCGACTTAGTGGGCCCCATAGAGAGGTGCTTGGCGCAGTCTCGCGAAAATGCGAATATCTCTCTACTCCGAGATCGTATCGATGAACGGTTTAATGCGCTGGAAACTAGACTCATAGATATTTAATTTTGTGGGTAGATCACCCCGTAATTCCTTGTAAATTATGAGAAAAGATTAGAAACATTTGACCTAATGTTTAAGTAAAATTATGAACCTAAGTTGCGACAACTTTTGTCGACTTTTGTTTCATAACTCGTTTGACTTCAAGACTTATGATACGGATATTATATGATTAAAATACCTTCATAAATGACCTCTTGAGTGTATTAAGCACCGCTAGATTACCTGAAAATTCGAGTTACAACATCCTTGATTCGTTTAACTTCTAATACTGGTTAATCACCCTTATACACTCTTGTATCACTTAAGACCAATAGGATTGACTTCTTATCATCTCAAAGATAATTCCTTCTTGGATTTATGTTAACTAATATATGGCATGAACTAACACATGTGGATATGGGTTGTAACACCCTCCCCCTTAGGAACATTCGTCCTCGAATGTAAGGGTTTATGGGGAGTTTAAATCATCGTGGATTCCAATTGAAATTTCCGATCAATTTTCCCCTATAAAATGGTCACTAGCAAAACTTGCAAGTAATTAATCCCAACATATGGCTTTCACAAGTCTACACAAAGCATTATGCATATTTACATTATCTACATATCACCATTTTGTATTAAGGAGGAGTATTCTCAAATTATTGCTTACCTCATAGAGCCGTTTCACCTTCCAATGTATCCTGTCTTCCAACAGCATCCTTGTTATCTTCATTCTGGAATAAGTAAGGGTATTTTGACTTCATCTCCTCTTCTGCTTCCCATGTCATTTCTTCCATATTTTTGTTCCTCCACAATACTTTGACGGAAGCTACATCTTTTGTTCTCAGCTTGCGGACTTGCCAATCTAATATCGCCACTGGCACTTCTTCATATGATAGGTCCTCTGTAACTTGTACATCTTTGATAGGGACGACTCAAGAAGGGTCTCCAATACATTTTCTCAACATAGATACATGGAATACCGGGTGGACAAATTCCAATTCGGATGGCAATTCTAACTTATAAGCAACCTGTCCAATCCGTCGAAGAATTTTATACGGCCCGATATACCTTGGACTCAGCTTACCTTTCTTCCCAAAACGCATAATACCCTTCATTGGTGAGATCCTCAGGAAAACCCAATCACCAACCTCAAACTCTAGATCACGACGTCGGACATCAGAATAAGATGTTTGCCTGCTTTGTGCCGTCCTCAATCGCTCCTGTATCACTTTCACCTTCTCAATAGCTTGGTGAATCAAATCTGGCCCATATAATTCTGTTTCACCGACTTCGAACCATCCAACTGGTGATCTACATCTCCTCCCGTATAGTGCCTCGTATGGGGCCATTTTAATACTGGAATGGTAGCTATTGTTATAGGCGAATTCTATGAGTGGAAGATGATCATCCCAATTCCCCTTAAAATCTAGAACACATGCTCGTAGCATATCTTCCAGTGTCTGAATGGTACGTTCAGCCTGTCCGTCAGTATGCGGATGAAATGCAGTGCTGAGATTTACTTGTGTGCCTAAACCCTTCTGGAAAGACCTCCAAAAGTTAGCCGTAAATTGAGCTCCTCGGTCTGATATAATAGATATGGGCACACCATGAAGCCTAACAATCTCCTTGATATACAACTTTGCATAATCTTCAGCCGCGTAAGTTGTCTTCACTGGCAGAAAATGGGCACATTTTGTAAGTCGATCAATTATCACCCAGATGGAGTCAAACTTATGATAAGAGCGAGGTAATCCAATAATGAAGTCCATATTAATCACCTCCCACTTCCAGGTCGCAATCTCTATATTTTGAAGCAATCCACCGGGTTTCTGATGTTCTATCTTTACTTGTTCACAATTGGGACACTGGGCTACAAATTCAGCAATAGACTTCTTCATATTATCCCACCAATACTGCTCCTTGACATCATGATACATCTTTGTCGAGCCGGGATGGATGGAATATCGGGATTGATAAATCTCATTCATAATCTTCTCTCGCAACCCTGCCACATTAGGCACACACAATCGGCTCTGGTATCTCAGTGCCCCATCTTTTCCGATCCTAAAAGCTATACTTTTACACTGTTGAATGCTTTCTCTTAATCGTACTAAGATAGGATCTTCATATTGTCGTGCTTTTACCTCGGCTACCAAAGATGATTCTGATGTATTCTGTACAGTAACACATCCGTCATCAGAGTCTAACAATCTGATTCTCATATTGGCTAGCTGATGAAGCTCTTTAATCAACCCCCATCTACCTGCCTCAATATGTACTAAGCTTCCCATTGATTTACGGCTGAGAGCATCTGCCACAACATTGGCTTTACCGGGATGATACAATATCTCGACGTCGTAGTCTTTCAATAATTCAAGCCACCTACGCTGCCTCAAATTCAACTCTTTATGCTTGAAGATGTATTGTAAATTCTTGTGATCTGTGTAGATGTCAACATGGACGCCGTATAAGTAGTGCCGCCATATCTTCAAAGCATATATTACTGCAGCCAATTCCAAATCATGGGTTGGATAATTCTTTTCATGCTTCTTCAATTGTCTTGATGCATAAGCAATCACATTCCCACGCTGCATCAATACGCACCCCAAACCTATACCTGAGGCATCACAATATACCACATAACCTTCTGTTCCTTCAGGAAGAGTGAGCACTAGTGCAGATGTCAATCGATTCTTCAACTCCTGAAAACTACGTTCACAAGTGTCAGACCACTGGAATTTGGTAGCTTTTTGTGTTAACTTAGTCAATGGTGATGATATAGAGGAAAATCCTTCTACAAACCGCCTATAATATCCTGCTAGCGCTAGGAAGCTGCGGACTTCTGATGGTGTTGTAGGTCTCGGCCAATTCTTTACTGCATCGATCTTCTAAGTGTCGACACTAATACCCTCATCAGATATCACATGGACAAGGAATGCTACTGAGTTCAGCCAGAATTCACATTTGGAGAGCTTAGCATATAACTTACGATCCTGAAGCGTCTGTAATACTATCCGCAAGTGGCCCGCGTGTTCCGCCTCCGAACGAGAATACACTAGAATGTCATCAATGAATACAATCACGAACACATCAAGATAGGGCCTGAATATAGTATTCATGAGATCCATAAAAGCTGCTGGGGCATTTGTTAGCCCGAACGACATCACCAAGAACTCAAAGTGCCCATATCTTGTCTGGAAGGCCGTCTTTGGAATATCTTTCTCCCTAACCCTTACCTGATGATACCCTGAACGTAAATCAATCTTGGAGAAATACTTGGCACCCTGGAGTTGGTCAAACAGGTCATCAATTCTTGGAAGTGGATACTTGTTCTTTATAGTAGACTTATTCAACTATCGATAGTCGATACACATCCGTAACGACCCGTCTTTCTTCCGCACGAATAGGACTGGTGCACCCCAAGGTGAAGTGCTAGGCCTAATAAAGCCCTTATCCAGCAAGTCCTTCAACTGCACCTTCAACTCTCGCAACTCTGCCGGGGCCATTCTGTATGGAGGAATAGAGATCGGTTGAGTGTCAGGCAACACATCAATGCTAAATTCAATCTCCCTTTCAGGAGGAAGGCCTGGGAGTTTATCTGGGAAAACATCTGGGAATTCGTTGACCACAGGGATTGATTGTAAAGTAGGCGGTTTCGCCTCCGCATCCCTAACGCGAACGAGATGATAAATGTAACCTTTTGAGATCATTTTCCTTGCCTTAAGATAGGAAATAAACCTACCTTTCAGTGTAGCAATGTTCCCTTTCCATTCAATGACGGGTTCACCCGGAAATTGGAACCTAACCATCTTCGTACGACAGTCAACATTTGCATAGCATGAGGCCAACCAGTCCATTCCCATTATCACATCAAAATTAACCATTTCTAACTCAAATAAATTTGCCGAGGTTTGACGACTACAAATCATCACAGTGCAACCTCTATATACCCTTCTAGCAATCACAGAATCTCCTATCGGAGTAGATACCGCGAGGGGTTTACTTATCAATTCAGGTTCAATGCCAAACTTATTAGCCACAAAGGGTGTAACATATGATAATGTAGATCCCGGATCAATCAGCGCATATACATCATAAGAAAACACAGATACAATACTTGTAACAACATCTGGAGACGACTCGAGATCATGTCGACCTACTAGAGCATAGGTTCGATTTTGAGCACCACTCGAACTCGACACTGCACCTCTACCCCTACCACGACCTGTCGACTACTGAAAACCCCGTGCTGGAGGTCTAACTGATGAGGAAGAACCAGACACAGATCCATTCGGCTGAGCCATACCATCACCTCCTCTATTAGGACAATCCCGCATCATATGTCCAGGCTGCCCACACGAATAGCATGCATCAGAACCTCGACGACACAGTCCAAAGTGGGCCTTGCCGCACTGATCACAATGTGGTATTGGGGGTCTCATCTGACTAGTATCCCTGTGATGTTGCGAGCCAGATGCCCGCGAACTCTGACCTGGACCAGAATAGGATCGATCATATCGAGGCCTCTGAAACTGTGGAGGAGCACTAGCTACAGGTGGCGCCGAACTCCTCGAAAACTGTGGCCTGATGCGGCCTCTGAAGTCATCAGAATACCCTGCAAATCTCGCCCTCTTATGCTGGCCTCTATCCTGCTCCCTAACTGCCCTCTGCTGGCGCTTACGATCCTCTAGGGTCTGGGCATAAGCTTGAATACGGGAAATATCCATGCCCTCCACCAAGGAGGCTGTCGTACACTCATTTATTAGATATGGTCCCAACCCATTCACAAACATATGCACCCTATCACTCATCTCGGCCACCATATGGGGAGCATACCTTGCCAAAGAATCAAACTGCATAATGTACTCTCTCACACTCATATTACCTTGTCTAAGGTTCAAGAACTTATCAACTCTAGCTCGTCGTATCTCAACTGGCAAGTAGTCACGAAGAAAGGCCTCAGAAAATTCCTTCCACACAGCTGGAGGAGGGTTCGGACCCCTGGATCTCTCCCAACTATCATACCAGAGAACCGCTAAATCCCGTAGCCGATAAGAAGCCAACTCTACTGCCTCTGTATCACTAACATGCATAACCCGAAGTGTACGATGAACCTGGTCAATAAAAGTCTGTGGGTCCTCCTTTGGGTCTGATCCGGTAAACACTGGAGGGTCTAAGTTAATAAAATCACGAACTCTTGTACTAACTGGTTTCTCAGCAGTATTCTGCCTCTGAGCCTGAGTAGCTACCAAGCTAGTCAATAACTGCAAAGCACTCCGCATATCCTGGTCTGGAGTGCCAGACGGAGGAACTGGAGGCACTGGGTGCCTTCTAATATCCTCTGGAGGAGATGGAGTAGATGAGGTATGAGAGGGCATCTCACTTTGAGCCTCACTTTGTCCTGCTCTGACTTGGGGCACCTGACTGGTACCCTCTCCCGCTGCTGTATCAAGCCGTCTACTAATCGTTTGCTTCCTAGTCGAAGGCATCACTGAAAAAAAACAAGGTGAATATTAGAGACAAACACTTACGACTCAACTCTACGCACGATCTAGATTCAGGAAGAAGGTAACAACCCTAGATGTCATGTAGCCTCCTAATTATAAATGTGGCGCGCTACACATCCATAATCAAGACTCTACTAGACACGGCTCATAGACAACCCCTAGGACAGACTTGCTCTAATACCAAGTTTGTCACGACCCAAACTGAAGGGCCATGACTAGCACCCGACCACACTTGCCGAGCACCAACGTACATTTCATCTAACCTTCATTATTATCTTTTAAGGCTGACGAGATCAATATAAATGGTAGACCTAGATCATGGATAACCAGCAATAAAATATGACGGCATGAACATACATAGCAGGGGATGACCAGACAATCAAGAAACTACGTATAAGGTATGAGCTACCACGCTACTATGAAAGACTATACAACAAAAACTAGCCGACAAGGCATACCAAACTATACATGAGCCGACACCTGTCTATGAGCCTCTAAAAGAACATAAGTGTTGCAACATAGCCGGAACAGGGCCCCGACATACCCATAATGTCTATAACAAAAATTGCATACCAAGACCAAGGCAAGTCCGGAGAAGGGATCTCGCCAATCACCGCTGAACTGGACAGTCTACTGTGGTGGGGAAGCTGCACCTGCCTGTCTATCAGGACCTGCAGCACGACATGCAGCGTCCACAAATAAAAGGACGTCAGTACGAATAAAGTACTGAGTATGTAAGGCAAGGAACCATAAATACGATCAGTAATGTAAGCAAGGATAAAGAATATACCACCTGTAACATCTTAGTACCTCTGAGGGCTACTTACATGAAATGCATGATACATATGTATAAATACATAAACCTTTAAAGCATTCGCCTCTGTGGGCATCATCATCATCATCATATCGTACTCGGCCATAATAGGCTCGGTAGAATCGTACCCGGCCACGTGGAGCTCGGTAAAACCCAACTGATCAATGGTTGCACAATAGGTGTCGTACCCGGCCAACTATAGCGTGGCTCGGTAGAGTAAAATAGATACATATATATAATTCATGCTCGACTCATGGAATCACATTCTAAACCTTTCGGAGTGACGTAAGGTCGGTATCCTCTATACATGTTATTAGGACTAACTCTTCACTATGAACCTTATAAGATTTAGGAAGTACGAACAACATTGATAACATAAGAATAAAAGAAGTAACATTAACATCAATCGTTCCATAAGAGGGAAAACAATGTAAGTACTGTTAGCTTCTAAGAGTAGAGTATCTTGGAAGCTCGTTCATTACATTATGTACAATCGGAGTCGTGCAAAAGAAGAAAAGGGATAGCCTCACATACCTTGTATATACTTCCCCAATCTCAAGCTATGCAACTGTCAAAACTCCTTAGTCTACAATAAGAGAAACGATACTATCGTTATCATTTAAGCGTCATAACTATTATGTATCGACCAGAACCTATTTTACGATGAAACGGACAGCACCTCCCCTATATATATGACCTCACACCATTCAAAATAGTCACCAAACAGCCCAAACAACATCAATAATAAACATATTGAGCCTCCCAATATAGTCCACACACAGCCTAATCACTTCATACATACGACGACCACCATAGTCGTGTCAAACAATCTAGAAATGTTACGAATAACTATCAGCCCATAACCCTACATATATATGGTGTTTCTCCACACCCTTCCTCCTCCAAAACTCCAAAATATAGTAGTAAAATATGCAGCCCAACAACAACGCAAAACAGTCCACAAAACAATAACATTACTACCAAGCCTTTCGATATATATCTCACAAGTTCTAGCTTCAATGGCTTAGCCGCAACTTGGATAATCTTAAATACATATAGAGTAAGAGGTTTCTTACCTTTATACAGAGAGAACAACTCCAATTTGACCTTAAATTTCCAAGAAATATCCCTCCAATGCTGCCACAACAACAAAAAAATGAAACTAGCGATCAATTAGTGTTTTTCGGCACTAGAATCACTTTAGAAGGCTTGAAATCACCTAGGATTGATATTAAGAACACTAGGGAGTATTTACAGAACATAAACCCTTTAAAACCACCTCCCACACGAGCTGGAACGACACAAAAATGAACAACAACAAGAAGAACAAGAGACTTACTAGCGCCACAAAATTCCCGACACTTGATTTTTGTTGTTTGCCCTTTTTTGGGTCTTGAATCTTGAGAGAACCTTGAGAGGATGTTCCTAGGGTTCTAAGGTCTGAAAATAGTGAAAGGAAATGACTTAAAACGGGTTGTAGTCATCCTATATAGGTCCAAATATCTTAAACCGACTTAGTGGGCCCCATAGAGAGGTGCTTGGCGCAGTCTCGCGAAAACGCGAATATCTCTCTACTCCGAGATCGTATCGATGAACGGTTTAATGAGTTGGAAACTAGACTCATAGATATTTAATTTTGTGAGTAGATCACCCCGTAATTCCTTGTAAATTATGAGAAAAGATTAGAAACATTTGACCTAATGTTTAAGTAAAATTATGAACCTAAGTTGCGACAACTTTTGTCGACTTTTGTTTCATAACTCGTTTGACTTCAAGACTTATGATACGGATATTATATGATTAAAATACCTTCATAAATGACCTCTTGAGTGTATTAAGCACCGCTAGATTACCTGAAATTTTGAGTTACAACATCCTTGATTCGTTTAACTTCTAATACTGGTTAATCACCCTTATACACTCTTGTATCACTTAAGACCAATAGGATTGACTTCTTATCATCTCAAAGATAATTCCTTCTTGGATTTATGTTAACTAATATATGGAATGAACTAACACATGTGGATATGGGTTGTAACACTGCGCTCGTGAGAAGCTATTGTGTAGCCATTTTTGGCATCTTAACTTAGATTTTACAATAGATTCTCTGTATTTACATTAGCTTTTAAATTAATATGTCTTGTTCTTCATCTATTTCTCTATTTTCTCCTTCAAGCATGAGTAGTTAAACCCATTAGTTAGGGTTGTGGCTCAACCTTAGTGTGGGTAATTGATGGGTGTTGCCATCTATTGTTAGATTGACTATGGGTGTTTGTTATTTGGGTCAATTTTATGGTTTAATCTATGAATTGGTGGTTGCAAACACTGGTTTGTACTAAGTTGACTTGACTCTTCTTGAAAAAGAGAGCCTAAGTCTCCAAAATTTACCCAACAAGGAATTGGGATGGACTCAAGAGAATTGATAGTCTCAATTAAAGGGTTAAACCTCGAGAGAGTAATTACCCAACTTAAACCCTAGTTGCTTGAGCTAATTTGCCTACCCATTTAGTCTCGAGATAGTCAATTGGGAAAAATCACTGTCTGTACCGAGAGGTGTGAGAGTGGGTAAAATTGTGCAACGGTTATAGCATATTTCCCCAATCATGTCAATTGAACCTTAGAAGTATTTACCAGTCAATTAGCCATCTAGGTGAAAGTCGCTACCCTAGTGCCTTTCTACCCATTAGATTCAACTTTAGTAATTTTCTTATTAGCATAATTTAGTTCTAATTAGTAATTGATAATATTAGTTTGTTAAAGAAAATTCAAAAGATGTTTGGAAGTGACAATTGGAACAATTACACAACTCTAGTCTAGATAGATACTCGACTCCATTCCTAGCTCCCTGTGAAAATCGATCCCGACCCTCTCTTCCTACTTTTTAGTAGTGTGGAGTTGGCAGCGGTCACTTTTAGGCGCCGTTGCCGGGGAGCTAACAGTTTTGGCTATCTATTTAGTTAGTTTTGTGTATTGTTCTTCTTTCCTTCTTTGTTACTTACTTGTTTGTGTCATTACTCAGGTACCAACATGGCTTTAAATAATGCTAATGATAGGGGAGGAGGTAGATGATCTTGAGCAAGATGAGGTGCTTCTTGCACCTCAAGGTCAACGGAGAGGCCGGAATGCCAATGCTAATCCAAATGACAATATTCCAGACCCTCCCCGATTCCTCCAAGAGTGGCTCCCAGAATATTACCGAACCAGGGCTATGCAAGTGTTGTTGTCCCACCCCGAATCCAGGCGGGCAACTTTCAGATAACCAATGTGATGTTGACCTTACTTGAGCAGCGTAGGTACTTCACGGGCATTGCGGATCAAAATGCCTACAAACGTCTCAAGGGGTTCGTAGATAAATGTTGGGGGAGCAAACAGACAAATGTATCCGAGGATGCATTGAGATTGAGACTTTTCCCGTTCTCACTTCGGGGAAAGGCATTGGATTGGCTCGAGAGACTCCCCAACCATTCCATCACAACTTGGGATGAGTTAGCGGATAAGTTTATTACCAAATTCTTCTCTCCTAGTCATATGGTGGCACTTCGAGATGAAATATTAGCCTTCAAGCAAGAGCCAACGGAACCTTTGCATGAGATTTGGGAGCGGTATAGAACGATGGTGAAGGAGTGTCCAAATAATAATATGACCGAGGCCACGATCCAACAAACCTTCTATCGGGGCATAAATACTACAAATCAATGCATTATTAACCAATTGGCCGGGGGCAATTTTATGAAGCTTTCTTATGAGGAGGCATGTGATGTACTTGATGAAATGGCGGACACTTCTTCAGTATGGCAGAGTATAGCAAATGTGCCTCAAGGTGACCCTACGGTTATCCATTTGCACAAGGAATTACATGATCACGGGCAAGCGATAGCTGAGCTTACAACTACTATGAACCAATTGGCTAAGGCACAGTTGCAACAAGTTCAGAATCCTCGCCAAGTGAATGCCATGGAGGGTGTTAGTATGCTTGTCAACAAGAGAAGGTAAAAGAGGCAACAAAATCAAGGAAATTCTGAGCAATTTGTTGATAAATATGATGGGTGTCAAAATGATGGTTATGATGACCAAAGTGAGGAGGTACAATATGTCAACAACTATTAAGGCAATAGAGGCAACTCTTCAAACCAACAATGGAGACCCCAAGGAAATTGGGGCAATCAACAACAAGGTGGTGGTAATTGAAACAACAATAGCCAAAACAATAATTGGGGTAATCAAAACAACAACCAAGGCAATTGGAATGGAAATAACAACAACTGGGCAAAAACAACAATCAAGGCGGGTGGAACAACAATGGAAACCAAGGCGACCGGGGGCAAGGCTTTCAAAGGCCCCCAATGTACCAACAACCGAACAACCTACCCCTTTTCCCTTCTCAAGGTCCTAGTTCTTCTGGTAATGATATGGGTAGAATTAAAATGATGTTCGAGCATATGATGAAGAGGAAAGCGGATTCTGATGCACAGTTAGCTTCTCATAACACCTCTATCCGAAACTTGGAGGTGCAATTAGGCCAAATCTCTTAGTCATTGATACTCGCCCGAAGGGTGCTCTACCAAGTGATAAGGTAGTGAACCCAAAGGGTGGGAACAATCATGTTATGGCGGTCACAACAAGAAGTGGGAGAAGCGGTGATGTTAATGCCTCTAAGCAAAAACAAGTCGTGGATGATGATGTTGAGTTGCAAGATGACGAAGTCCCTTTGGTAGTTGATGAAAATGTGAACAATGAAGTGAGGATTGATATTCAAGAAGTCGGGATGGAAACCCAGAATGATGTGAACCCGTCTAGGAACACATAATTGACATGCTGGAGCCTGTTGTGCCAAAAGCAAAGGCTCCTTTGCCAAGGCCACCTCCACCTTATCCTCAAAGGCTCGCAAAGCAGAAGAATGATAACCAGTTGAAAAAGTTCGTTGACATGATGAAGAGCTTATCTATTAATGTGCCTCTGTTGGAGGCACTTGAACAAATGTCGAGTTATGCAAAATTCATGAAAGACTTGGTTACAAAGAAGGGTTATATGGATTGTGAAACTATAAAGATGACTCACCAAGTTAGTGCTATAGTGAATTCAATGGCCCCGAAGCTTGAAGATCCCGGTGCTTTCACCATTCCTTGCACCATTGGGAGTGAGGATTTTTCCAAAGCTCTTTGTGACTTGGGAGTTAGTATCAATTTGATGGCCAACTCGGTTTTCAAAACTTTGGGTATCGGGCAACCTAGGCCAACTTCAATGAGACTTCAAATGGCGGATCGATCGATGAAGCGACCTTTGGGCATTATTGATGATGTGCTTGTCCGGGTGGACAAATTCATATTGCCGTCCGACTTTGTGATTTTGGATTGTGAGGTGGACTATGAGGTTCCTATTATCTTGGGCAGACCTTTCCTTGTAACGGGGAAGGCATTGGTTTATGTTGAAGTGGGTGAGCTCACTTTCTGAGTGGGAGATGAAAAGGTCGTTTTCCACGTTTGCAAATCTATGAAGCAACCCAATAGCATCGAGGTATGATCATTTGTATACCTTGTCACAATTGTGATTGTGGATGATACCAGTGCTATGATCAACGTGAAGATCCTCTTGTAGCAGTGCTCTTAAACATGGATGTCAATGATGATGCTAGTAGAGTGGAGTGCGTGAATGCCCTACATGGGATGGGCTCTTATTCTTATGTGCCGAGAAAATTATCTTTGGATCTTGAAAATCGGAAAACTCCACCAACAAAGCCATCAATTGAGGAGCCATCGGTGTTGGAGTTGAAACCACTTCCTCCATACCTCAGGTATGAATTTTTAGGCTCAATTTCTACTTTACCAATTATTCTTTCTTCTGGCCTTACTAACATGCAGGTTGAAGCCACCTTGGCGGTTCTTCAAAAGCGGAAAAGGGCAATTGGATGGACTCTAGCCGACATTCGGGGAATAAGCCCTGCATTCTGTATGCATAAAATTATCTTGGAGGATGATGCAAAGCCTTCCTTGGAGCATCAAAGAAGATTGAACAAGGCTATGCAAGAAATGGTCAAGAAAGAGGTTATTAAATGGTTGGATGTCGGGGTTGTGTACCCCATTTACGATAGCTCATGGACTTCTCCGGTACAATGTGTGCCGAAGAAGGGTGGCATGACTGTGGTGACCAATGACAACAATGAACTTATTTCTACTCGGACGGTCACTGGGTGGAGAGTGTGTATGGATTACCGAAAGCTAAACAAGGTAACTTGAAAGGATCATTTCCATTTCCATTCCTTGACCAAATGCTAGATGGTCTTGTGGGCATGCTTTTTATTGCTTTTTGGATGGTTACTCAAGGTAAAATCAAATTTTAATTGCCCTAGAGGATCAAGAGAAGACAACTTTTACCTGTCTGTATGGCACATTCGCTTTCTCTCAAATGCCGTTCGGATTGTGTAATGCTCCGGCGACCTTCCAACGATGCATGATAGCTATTTTCACTGATATTGTGGAGGATATCTTGGAGGTTTTCATGGGTGATTTCAGTATGGTTGGGGATTCCTTTGATGAATGTTTGGGAAATTTGGATTGAGTATTAGCCCGGTATGAAGACACCAACCTTGTACTCAATTGGGAAAAGTGTCATTTCATGGTAGAAGAGGGTATAGTGTTGGGTCACAAAATTTCAAAGCGAGGGATTGAAGTTGACAAAGCCAAGATAGAGGTGATTTCAAGGCTTCCCCCCCCCATTTCTGTTAAAGGGGTGAGGCGTTTTATTAGGCACACGGGTTTTTACCGGAAGTTTATAAAAGATACCCCTTGTGCAAGTTGCTAGAAAAGGATGCAAAGTTTGTGTTTGATGAGGGGTGTATGCAAGCATTTGAGCTTCTCAAGCTCAAGTTGACCACTACCCCGATCATTACCACACCAAATTGGAGCTTGCCTTTCGAGCTCATATGTGATTCTAGTGACGTTGCGGTTGGGGATGTTTTGGGCCAAAGGATCAACAAGATGTTTCATCCGGTGTACTATGCAAGCAAGACCATGAATGAGGCTCAAAGGAACTATACAATCACCAAGAAAGAGTTGTTGGCTATTGTGTTTGCTATGGAAAAGTTTCGACCTTATCTTATGGGGGCCAAAGTTATAGTGCACACCGATCATGTCGCCCTTAGGTACGTGATGACAAAGAAAGACTCCAAGGCAAGATTGATGAGATGGGTGCTACTACTCCAATAGTTTGATCTAGAAATTGTGGACCGGAAAGGTAGTGAGAATCAAGTGGCGGACTACTTGTCCCGTTTGGAGGAGGAGGGGAGGCCTTGTGATGGCCTTGTGATCAATGATTCATTTCCTGACAAACAACTCCGTACGGTGTCAATGAAGGATATGCCATGGTTTGCCGATGTTGCCAATTACCTTGTGACCGGAATAATCCCATATGAGCTCTCTTCTAACCAAAGGAAGAAGCTCAAGCGGGATAGTTTGGATTTCTATTTGGATGAGCCATACTTGTTCAAGATTTGCACGGATGGTGTGATTCGTAGATGTGTCACGGAAGAAGAACAATTGAGTATCTTAGAGGCTTTCCATTCTTCACCCTATGGTGGCCATCATGGTGGGGTGAGGACCGCCTCGAAAGTTCTTAGTTGTGGAATCTATTAGCCCACCTTGTTCAAAGATGCGGGCGATTTGGTGAAGAGGTGTGATTAGTGCCAAAGAGCGGGCGGAATTTTAAAAAGGGATGAGATGCCTCTCAATACCATTCTTGAAGTGGATATCTTTGATGTTTGGGGCATCGATTTCATGGGTCCATTTGTTAGTTCTTATGGGAATACTTACATTCTCGTGGTGGTTGACTATGTCTCAAAATGGGTTGAAGTCGTGGATTTGCCTAACAATGAATCCCGAAGTGTTGTTGCAATTCTTAAAAAGAGCATCTTCACAAAGTTTGGCACTCCTCGTGCAATTATTAGTGATGGGGCATCTCACTTTTGCAATAAAGCTTTTGACACATTGCTTTCCAAGTATGGTGTCAATCAAAAGGTTTTTACCCCTTATCATCCTCAAGCTAGTGGTCAAGTGGAAGTCTCCAACAGGGAAATTAAGAGCATCTTGTCAAAGATTGTCAATGCCAATAGGACTGATTGGTCGAAAAAGTTGGATGACGCTCTATGGGCTTATCGGACAGCTTACAAAACTCTGATTGGTATGTCTCTGTATCGGTTAGTGTTTGGAAAAGCTTGTCATCTTCCGGTTGAGTTAGAGCACAAGGCCATGTGGGCTTTGAGGAAGTTGAATTTGGAATAGGATATTGCGGCAAATCTTCGTGTTGAACAACTCAATGAGCTCGATGAGTTTAGATTCCATGCCTACTCAAGTTCATCCTTGTATAAGGACAAAATGAAGTACCTTCACAACAAATATGCTCGGGGTAAGGAGTTCAAGGTTTGAGATATGGTTCTCTTGTTCAATTCCTGGTTACGTCTATTTCCGGGTAAGCTCAAGTCAAAGTGGAGTGGGCCATTTGAAGTTGTGTTCGTGACCCCATTTGGTGCTCTTGATCTAAGGAACAAAAATGGTGAAGTTTTCAGAGTTAATGGGCACCGGGTCAAGCATTATCTTGGAAAATTTGATGACAGCCACGTGGTGGCACTTCTTCATCTAAAGTGATGTGATGGTAACATACGTCGTGCCACGACGTTAAATCAGGCGCTTCTTGGGAGGCAACCTATGTCTTTTTCTTCTTGTTTTCTTTGATTTTATTTGTAGTGTAGGATTGATTTTTAAGCTAATTGGTTGTGAGATGTTGCAGGGATTATGTTGATACAGTGCAAAATATTTTGGAAAAATTGAACAGTCTCTGAAGTTTCCAGTGCGGCCGCATTGCACTTTGTACGGTCCGCACTGGTGAAGGCTAAATGGGATACTCTCTGAAGTTTGTCACCGCAGCCGCATGGCATTTTGTGCGGACCGCGGTGGACCTCCGCGGTCGCGGTCTATTTTGTGCGGACCGCGGAGGTTGCCTTCTCAAACTTCTTCTGAACAAACCCAGCGCGGTTCGCGGTCTGTTTTGTGTGACCGTGCTGGTAGGTAAGACTGGGTCTCACATGTTTTTCTATAAATAGACCACAGGGGTCACCAGTTACCCTTTTCGAAAAATTGACTCTCACAGACCTAAAATCTACTGTTCACCCTCTCTTTTCATGTAAATCCTTGCTTAGATTGATTCCTTGCATTCCATCTCCACATCTGGTAACATTTCACTCATTTTTCTTTGTTTAATTTTATAATTTCATTTTATTTTCATGTCCATTAGCCTGTAGCTTCTTCTTCTTCCCGTAATTCTTAAATTTCTAGGTTAGTTTGGTTTAACTGTTAATCTTTGTGTGCTTTGTGAGTGTAATGAAATGGTAATTGAGTACAGATGTTAATTAGGAAAAAAACTTGAACTAATTTCAAGATTTGAGAACCCTAACTCAGTGCCTTGACTTAGCACCCTCCGCGGACCGCGGTCATCCATGTGCGGTCTGTGGTGCTGTGATGCGGTCTGCAGTAATACTTTGTGCGGACCGCGGTGAGGATTTTTTAGGAAATTTACCTCTTGACTAGCGCGGCCGCATTGCATTTTGTGCGGTCCGCGCTGGCCCATCGCGGCCAAGGTGCTACTTTGTGCGTGCCGCGATGGTTAGATTCAGAGAAGTGGTTTTATAGACCTTGCCTCAGTGCGGACTGCAGTTGCTTTTAGGCGGTCCGCAGTGCCCCCAGTGCGGCTGCACTCCTTTTTGTGCGGCCCGCGCTACATTATATTTGCAACATTTTTTCAACTTGTGGCTTCTGTTATGCAATTCATTTTCCACATCTGTTTCACTGTCTGTGCTGATACTAACAAAGCTAGATGTTTGTGCTTGCAGACAATGGTCAAACAAAGAGGTAGAGGCACAAAACAACTCGGCCGAGGTGAGTCCTCCCGGGGAGGCAAAGGAAAACTGGTAAAACTCACTCCCCAAGCTAGACAGAACATAAAGAACACAAGGAAAGAAATCAAGGATGCTAATAAAGCCTGTGACCAATCGGGGAGTGAGTACATGCCTTCTCAAGACATCTCCTCCGATTCAGTGCCAACTCACTTCATCTCCAAATTTGGGTTGACTGATGATTCTCCTCCTCCTTCACCCCCTGCCCAAGCTCTAGAGTGTATACATTATGAGTCATCTGAGGGCTCAGCAGCCGGTAGTGGTGATTACTCCACTTCCACCACAGCTTTATTATCCCGGGAGAGTGCAGACGGAGAGGATGAGGGAGATGAGGAGGTACCTGGGGGTGGTGTGCCTCAGGTTGGGGGTGTTGACTGAACTAGAAATCCTGCTATTTGGGAAGATAGATTTGTCAGCCAGGTGGCGTTCTACAAGTTTAGGGAATGTTAGTCATCACGAAAGTTGATTATTGAGAGGAGCTACATTGACAGAGACCTTCTACCCCTACACCCCAATATGCATAGACAGTTTCGAGATCGAGTAGGTTGGGAGCACTTTATAGATGATTGTGTGAAGGCGAATGAGCACATGGTCAAGGAGTTTTATAGAAATGTGGCCCTCATCTTGAAGGGCACCAAAGTGACCAAGGTGCAAAACAAAAATGTGGTGTTTACCGGGAAGGCGCTGAATGAATACCTAGGCTTCAATGAAGAAGATGAGTCTCTTTACAATGAAAAGTTGGCAATGGACGAGGAGGTTCGTCCATGGTTAGCTTCATACCTGGCAATCCCGGGTACTATTCTAGAGTGGTTGACAGTAGGGGCCAAAATCCTTCGGAGGACCCTTAACTTTGAGGCTAGGGGGTGGTTGACTTTTGTATGCAGCCGGCTTGATCCCACTACGCATGATCAGACTCTTACACTTGCCCGGGCTATTCTAGTTGCATCTATTATGGAGGGATACCCTATCAATGTGGGTAATGTGATGTCCCGCGTCATTTCTTCAGTGGGGGTTGAGCATGACCGGAACTACCCTTTTCCCAACACCCTCACTATGTATTTTCGGGACCTGAAGGTGGAGAAGAGACCTTTTGACATCAAGGTCAAACCTGTGGTTCCGTTTTCGTGGTATAGTTTGAAGGGGTCAGACAACCCCAAGGATAAGAATTACAAGCTGCCTGCTTCTGCCCTAACTGGCCAGTTTGAAGAGTCGGTTGCGGTAGAGCCCTCCACTGAGCCTGCCTCCACAGTTGCTGACATGCCTCCCAAACCTTCCACTACTGCTTGTCCCTCTACTTCAGCTGGCCCTAGGATTCCATCTTCCCGGGCCCATCCTATCAATGCTCATCAGCTGAGCCAGACACTTCATAGCTTGAACAACTTGATAGCGACTGCTTCGTCCAAGTTGTTTAAATTATCCTCCACTATTGCGGCTCAATCGGCACCATAGCCAGTGCAGGTGCCCCAGTCTATCGAGGATTCACTTAAGGATATTCTTGCCAACCAGCAGAAGATCCTTGATTCTTAGGCTGCCTTGGCTAAGGCAGTGGATTCACATGGCAAGGCGCTGAAGGAGCTTGCCAGGGAGCACAAGAAGTTGCGGAAAACACGGGCTTCCAAGGAGTCTGTGAAGAAGCTTAGAGCAGATGTGGACAAACTGAAGGCAGATCAACTGCCTTTAGACTTGCTATTTGAGGATCCAGCTCCAGCAGCAGAGCCCCAGCAGGAGTAAACACAAAGGCCTCCAAAGAAGAAGAGGAAGCTCCTTAGTGCTGATGAGGCCATCATCCAGTTGGTGGACCCACCGGAGGCCTCCTCCAGTCAGCCATAGGATGTACATGATATACAACCTGTCCAGGTCCAGGCCCCAGTCCCAGTAGCTGAGCAGCAGGATACCGAGAACCAGTCTGAGGTTCCCGTGCATACAGAGGACCCGGGGACCACTGATGATCCTATGCAGATGGACACGGCTTAGGGAGTCCTCATATCCTTTCCTTATACTTTTTGGTGCTTATTTATTTAATTGGCATTGGGGACAATGCCAGCTTTTATTTGAGGGGGTGCGCCCTACAATTTATCCTTGGATGATTGTATATATATATACTGATTTAGTTTATGCCTTTTTGATTTTCTATTGGTTTGTATATAACTTTACATTTAGTTACTTTTATCGCACGTTTTATCTTTCCTTTGGTTTGTATATAAAGTTTACATTATTGTATATATTCATCCCCCGTTGTATATTCAAATCCTCTATTGTACATATTCATTCTATTTTCTATTTTCGTAAAAAAAATCGTTTTTAGCTTCTTATATAGGCTCGTAGCTTTTTGTGTTGTTTTTGGCGCTTTCAATAATCCTTTGGTTTTCTTAACGAAACAGTTCTTTCCAAAGGTGGAATATTGTGTGAACCGGGTGGCTCTTCCCGATGATGGATGGCGTAACAACATTCTTAAGGGTTTGAGTCCGTTTTTGTTTTTGTTTTTGGTAGTTTGTAGTTAAGGGTACCTCAAGCAAAGCTTCACTTGGGCCTAGCACATTTGCCTTTGATCCCATGGTCAAAGACAAAAATGTTGTGTTTAGGATGGTGAAAGTCGTGACCTTGAGACTCTTGTGTTGACCAAACAATCATCATGTGGTCTTTCGGGACCATTGTGTGCTCAAATCGTGTCTAAGGTTGTTGTGGGCCCCCGACTCTATGTCTTTAGCAATCCTTGAGCTTGTGTGGTGAGAAATCGAATTCTGAGTCCAAGTCCCGAGCCAATGGTCTAGAACTTGCCCTGAATGTCTGTTGAGGCGAAATCTTAAGTGAAATTTGACTTGAAAAGTGATTATATGCTCTCCTTGATCCAAATGATAGTTGAAAAATTCCATAGCATACCTATGATATAATCTCTAGTTAACCCTTTTGAGCCTTAAACCTTTTTCTTCCAAGAACCAATGTTATAAGCCTATTCTCGTTCGAAAATATACCCTCTCTTGGCACCCAATCTTTCCTTGAGCAATGGCAAAAGTCTATGTTTGGGGGAGAGACGAGAAAGGGAACAAAGTGGTAAAAGGTACAAAAGTGAAGAAAAGGAAGGCAATGAAAAAAGAAAAGAAAAGAAAAAGACAAAAAGAAAGTCCAATGTGAAAAAGAATAAAAAGGGATTCAAGAAAAGCAAAAGAGAAAAAGGTGTGGAAAAAGTTGAAAAGGAGAAACGTTTTGAATTGCATAAGAAAGAGCAACAATGTGTCTCTATAACCCCTAAGAAAGAAGTGAGATACTCAAAGAGCCAAGAGAATTGTGCCAAATGAATAAAAGAAGTGCTTAAGGGAAGATGGAACCCATTTAGACCAAAACAGGCCGTTAGAGGTGGAGGTCAAGCCGTTAGAGGTAGAGGTCAGGCAGCTAGAGGTGGAGGCCAGCCAGTAGGAGGCCGTTCTATTGATGTAGTTCAGAGTGGTGGGGCCAAGCCCCGATGTTATGCTATTCCAGCCAGACCTGAGGCTGAGTCTTCAATGTAGTTATCACATGTACAGTTTCACTTTGCAGTAGAGATACCTTTGTTCTATTTGATTCGGGGTCTACATATTCATATATGTCATCTTATTTTGCCCTTTATCTGGTTGTGCCTCGTGATTCTTTGAGTGCTCTTGTATATATGTCTACACCGGTGGGTGATTCTATTATTGTAGATCGAGTCCATCGCTTGTGTGTGGTTATTATTGGGGGTCTTGAGACCTGTGTAGATCTCCTATTTCTCGATATGGTAGACTTCGATGTCATCTTAGGGATGGACTAGTTATCCCCTTATCATGTTGTATTGGACTGTCACGCCAAGACTGTGACCTTAGCCTTGCCGAGTTTTCCTCGATTGGAGTGGAGAGGGACTCCCAATCATTCTGTCAGTAGGGTTGTTTCTTATATAAAGGCTCGGTGTATGGTTGAAAAGGGGTGTTTAGCTTATTTGGCGTATGTTCATGATTCTAGTACTGCAATTCCTTCTTTGGATTTTGTGCCTGTTGTTTGTGAGTTTCCAAAGTTATTTCCTTCAACCTGTCGGGGATGCCACACGACAGGGATATTGACATTTGCATTGATTTGGCTTCAGACACTCAATCCATTTCTATCCTCCCATATCGTATGGCCCCGCCAGCGTTGAAAGAATTGAAGGAGCAGTTGCAAGACTTGCTTGATAAAGGCTTTATTAGACCTAGTGTCTCGCCTTGGGGTGCACCAGTGTTGTTTGTTAAGAAGAAGGATAGATCGATGAGAATGTGCATAGACTATCGGCAGCTGAACAAGGTCACAATCAAGAATAAGTATCCATTGTCGAGGATTGATAATTTGTTTGATCAACTTCAGGGTGCCAAAGTGTTTTCGAATATTGATTTAAGATCTGGCTACCATCAGTTGGGGATTAGGGCATCTGATGTCCCTAAGACAACTTTTCGCACTTGGTACGGGCATTATGAGTTCTTAGTGATGTCATTTGGGTTGACAAATGCCCCAGCAACTTTCATGGATTTCATGAACCTATTGTTCAAGCCTTATTTGGATTCCTACGTAATTGTCTTCATTGATGATATTTTGATATATTCCCCGCAGCTGGGAGGAGCATGAGCAGCATCTTCGAGTCATTCTCCAGACTCTGGAGGATAGTCAGTTATATGCTAAGTTTTCGAAATGTGAGTTTTGGTTGAGTTCAGTTGCATTCCTGGGTCATGTTGTATCAGCACAGGGTATTCAGGTGGATCCTAAGAAGATTGTGGCAGTCAAGGACTGGCCTAGATCCATATCAGCTATAAAGATCTGGAGTTTCTTGGGTTTGTCGGGCTATTACCGTCAGTTTGTGGAGGGGTTTTCGTCTATTGCAGCCCCGATGACCAGGTTGACCCATAAGGGTGCCCAGTTCAGGTGGTCGGATGAGTGTGAGGCAGCTTTTAGAAGCACAAGACAGCTTTGACTATGGCGCCAATATTGGTATTGCCTACAGGTTCAATGCCATATGTAGTGTATTGTCACGTATCTCGTATTGGACTTCGTGCGGTATTCATGCAGAATGGCAAGGTTATTGCATATGCTTCGCGATAGTTGAAGATCCACGAGAAGAATTATCCAGTTCATGATTTGAAGCTAGCAGCCATAGTTCACGCGCTGAAGATTTGGAGGCATTATTTATATGGCGTGTCGTGTGAGGTGTTCTTGGATCACAAGAGTTTGCAATACTTGTTCAAGCAGAAGGAGCTAAATTTGAGGCAGAGGAGGTGGTTGGAGCTATTGAATGACTATGATATCACCATCTTGTATCATCCAGGGAAGGCCAATGTAGTGGCCGATGCTCTGAGTAGAAAGTTAGCCAGTATGGGCAGCCTTGAATATATCGGTTAGAGACCGCTTGCCTTGGATGTTCAGGCTTTAGCTAATCAGTTGGTAAGGTTGGATGTTTCTGAGCCCATCCATATGCTAGCTTGCACCGTCGCTCGTTCTTCATTATTTGAGCATATCCTAGATCGGCAGTAGATGATCCTCATTTGCTTGTCCTTAGGGATACAGTGTGGCACGAAGTTGCCAAGCAGGTCATTGTCGGAGATGATGGAGTTTTGAGGATGCATGGTCGTATTTGTGTGCCTAATGTGGATGGACTTCGTGAGTTGATTCTAGATGAGGCCCATAGTTCCGGTATTCCATTCATTCGGGTGCCGCTAAGATATATCAGGACTTGCGGCAGCATTATTGGTGGAGGAGGATAAAGAAGGATATTGTAGCGTATGTAGCTCGGTGTTTGAATTGTCAGCAAGTAAAGTACAAGCATCAAAGACCTGGTGGTTTGGTTTAGAAGATTGTGATTCCTGAGTGGAAATGGGAGCGTATCACCATGGATTTCATTGTTGGACTCCCACGGACTCAGAGAAAGTTCGATGTAGTATGGGTTATTGTGGATAAGCTGACCAAGTCAGCGCATTTCATTCCTATGGCAGTTTCTTATTTGTCTAAGCAGTTGGCAGAGATTTATATCCGAGAGATTATTTGTTTTCATGGTGTGCCCGTGTCTATTAATTCTGACCGAGGTACGCAGTTTACCTCACATTTCTAGAAGGCAGTTCAACATGAGTTGGGTACTCGGGTCGAGTTGAGCACATCATTTCATCCTCAGATGAACAGACAGTCCGAGCGTACCATTCAAATTTTGGAGGATATGCTCCGAGCATGTGTTATCGACTTTGGAGGTTCGTGGCTCCCTATGAGGCTTTATATGGTAGGCGGTGTCGGTCTCCAGTTGGATGGTTTGAGTCGGGGGAGGCTCGGTTGTTGGGTACAGATCTAGTACATGATGCCTAGGATAAGGTTAAGATCATTCAGGACAGGCTTCGTACAGCTCAGTCCAGGTAAAAGAGTTACGCCGACCGCAAGGTTTGTGATGTGGCATTCTTGGTCGGAGAGCGAGTGTTTCTTTGGGTGTCTCCCATGAAGGGCATGATGACACTTGGGAAGAAGGGCAAGCTAAGCCCTAGATTCATTAGTCCTTTTGAGATTCTTGATCGAGTGGGAGAGGTTGCTTACAAACTTGCATTGCCGCCGAATTTATCAGCTGTGCATCCAATATTTCATGTTTCCATGCTTCAGAAGTATCAGGGCGATCCATCCCACGTGTTATACTTCAGCACTGTCCAGTTCGACAAGGACTTGACCTAAGAGGAGGAGCTGGTAGCTATTCTAGACCGGCAGGTTTGTCAGTTGAGATCGAAGAATTTCCCTTCAGTTCGTGTGCAGTGGAGAGGTCAGCCTATTGAGGCAGCGACCTAGGAGTCCCAATCTGAATGCAGAGCCATTATCCTCATGTTTTCACCGACTTAAGTACTTTTCTATGTCCGTCCGAGGACGAACGGTTATTTTAGAAGTGGAGAATGTGATGACTCGAAAGGTCATCTCATGTTTTAGAAGTCAAAACTGTGTTTCGATGTCTTGAAAAGCTCTTTTCATCTCACCTCGATTTGTGTGCACAGTCCGAACACGTTTCCGGAAAGCTTTTATGTGAAATTTTGGAAAAATAATAAATTTGGTCTTTAAAATTGGTTAAAGTTGACTTTGGTCAACATTCTTGGTAAATAGACCCAGACCCGTGATCGGACAGTCCTGTAGGGTCCGTAGTAAAACATGAGACTTGGGCATATGCCAGGAATCGAATTTCGAGGTCCCATGCCCGAGAAAAGAATTTTTAAAGAAAATTATTTGCTGGAAAATATAAAGACTTTTAGAAGTGAAATGATGCATTTTCTTGAAGGTATCGGGCCCGTATCTTGGTTCCGGAGCCCGGTTCAAGTTTAAAATAATAATTAAGTTGAATCTTTGAAATTTGGTAAAAATCGAAATTGGTTTGGTATATATCGGACCTATAGTTGAGAAAATAGAAATTTCAATGTTCTTGGGTAATTTCATGAATTTGAGGTTAAATTCGTAGTTGTTGATGTTATTTTGATTATTTGATCGCACAAGCAAGTCTGTATAATATTTTTGGACTTGTGTGCATGTTTGGTTTGGTGCCCCGAGGGCTCGGATGAGTTTTGGATAGGCTACGGGATGAATTGGACTTAGGAAAAATTGCAGCTGGTATCTGGTATTTTTGCCCAGGCCTTTGATCTCCCAATTATGAGATCAGGCTTTACATTTGCAAAGTGGTCAAGCTTGGGAAATGCGACCAAAGTGTCACAGTTGCGAACCAATATTGGGCAGGTCATTATCGCAAATGCGAAAACTGGGCTGGGAATTGCGAAGCCCCCCCCCCCCATCGCAAGTGCGACGTCCCCTTCGCAAATGCGAAGTCGGGGGGTTTTCAAAGGGTTCGTAATTGCGAACCCCTGGTCACAATTGCGACATCTACGACCTGTTAAGTAGGATTTTGACGAGATTATTCCTCATTTTTCAACTCTTTCAAACCTAAACATCCCATAGGCAATTTTCTTGAAGAGAGTTCTTCCCTAAATCATAGGTAAATGATTCTAACTTATTTTCTTCAATCTATAACATCTTTTTACATGATTTCACTTCAAAATATAGGGTTTTTCATGGGAAATTGGGTGTTTTTGGGTAGAAGTTAGGATTTTCAAAATTTGGGGATTTGGACCTCAATTTGAGGTCCGATTTTAAAACTAATTATATATTTGAGTTCGTGAGTGAATGAATGATCGGGTTTTGGTTCGAACCTCGGGTTTTGACCAAGCGGGCCCGGGGTCGATTTTTGACTTTTTGGGGAAAACAATTGGAAAGCTATTTTCATGCATTAGAATTGGTTTATTTAGTATTTATTAATGTTATTAAGTAAATTGTGACTAGATACAAACAAGTGCAAAGTGGAACCGAGAGGTAAAGCAGTAGTTGAGGCTTAATCTTGTCCGTGGAATAAAGGTAAGTGTTTTCCCTAACCTTAGCTTGAGGGAATAGGAGTTGTGGTCTATTTTCTATGTGTTAGTATCGAGTACGACGTATAGGTGTGGTGGCGAGTATCTATACGTTGGTATCTATCATGCCCATGAGTCTTATATCATGATTGTTGTGACTCTATTATGTATCGATCATGCTCAATTGATAATTATTAATGTTGAACATAGCTTATGAAAGTTTCTTGGTAATTGATTATTGTTGGGAACTGGGACAAGTTGAGTTTCATTTTTGTGAAGTAATTGTTGAAAAATGAGATTGGTTATAGTTGAATCCCTTGCCGGGATGTTATTGTTAATATTGTTGATTCCCTTGTCGGGATGTTATTGTTGATATTGTTGACTCCCTTGTCGGGACGCATTATTTCTATTATTTGGGCGAGGAAGAGTGTAAAGCATGAAGGGTGATGTCGTGCATGATATGGTGAGTGAGTGTAACGCACGAAGGGTGATGTCGTACCGATATTATGAGTGATAATGCACGAAAGGTTATGTCGTGTCATGATTTAAGAGCTAATGCAAGAAGGGTGATGCCGTGCCAATATTGTGAGGAATAATGCACGAAGGGTGATGACGTGCCGTTTCTGTTGTTTCATATGGTGAGGATGAGAGTAAAATCACGAAGGGTGATGTCGTGCACGTGTTTCTGTTCCATTATTTTGTTGATTTAGATATGATGTTCACTATGCTTTGTTATTAATGCTTCTTTATTGGTTTATTGTTAGAATCTGTTATTCCCCGCAGCATGTCCCTTCCCACCTTATTCTGTTGATTCCTGTTATTACGATTCTGTCTGTATAAGATTTAACTACACAGATCTATTTGATCGTCGTGTCCTAGCCTCGTCACTAATCCGTCGAGGTTAGGCTCGACACATACTCAATACATGGGGTCGGTTGTACTGATACTACACTCTACACTATTTTGTGTAGATTTCGGTACCGGACCCAGTGAATAGCTAAGATAGCTGCCTTCAATCCAGGGAGACCCAGGTAGATTTGTTGGCGTCTGTAGAGCCTAAACTCCCCCTTTCCTGTTTAGTTTTTCTACTATCTCTTTTCATTCCGAGAACAGTTGTACTTTTCTTTCCAGACTTGTAGTTGTAGTAAAAATCTTAGTCGTTTGTGAATTTGTGACACCAGATTCATGGGTAGACATGTATTGAAGTATTTGGATTTATTTTAAATTCTTCCGCGCTTTTCATTTGTTTAGCTATAATTACTGTTTATAACTGTTTGGGTTGAATGTTAATGTGTTGAACCGTAATAGTTGGCTTGCCTAGCTTTCACGAGTAGGCGCCATCAAGACTTTCGAGGATGGGGAATCCGGGTCTGACACAAACATAAGTGGATACATAAGTTTTCAATCTGAGGACTTCAACATGCACATGAAATAGAAGTTCGGCCAAGAATTGTTGATGGAGAGACATAAAAATTTACTGAGAACTAGCAAGAAGTATCTGACAGGGGTGACATACTTTAAAGTAAATTCTTACTCCTTGGCCTTCACTTCTGGGTCTTTAGTAGAGGCAGCAAAATGGTTTAAAAAATAGTTATCCACCCATATTTTCTTTTAAAAAATGGGTTGAATAATGAACGTTTTAAAAATGGGTCGAATATGGATTAGAACCATATTATCCATTTAGAAAATTGTTAGCCAAATGGATAACCATTGGATAACTAATATGCTTAACTTTTATATTTGTAAAGCCTCAAATTGAAGGTTACTGAAGTTTGGAAGATTAAGAATTCTCCCATAAGTGATCATATTCAAGAAGCCATGGATAATATGGGTATCTATATTATCTGCCGGATAACCCATTTTTTATCTGTCTCAAATACGGGTGGGATCGGACAATTTATCCATTTTTTAATTACATGTTTTCAACCCGCTCATATCCGACCTGATCACCCATAGTCTTTAGTACCCTTGAGTACATTACCAGTCCCACCATTTGAATAGTTATTCTATGTGTGACCATATAAAGTACTCCAAATATTGTCATTAACAGGTATTGTGGGAGGACTTTTGGCCATATTTACTTTGCGCATTATTTGTCATTTTGATTTCGTTTGTTTGATTCCATAAGAAATGAGGGAGCGTTGCCACTTTTTATCTTTAACAAATATTTATTTCATTTTTTAATCTTGTAGCTATCACGCCCGGATTCCCCCCCCTCCCGGGAGTCGTGATGGCGCCTACTAATGTGAGCTAGGCAAGCCGACTATTGGACAAATTACCTTTTTACCCATTTTACACTCTTTAACAATTAAAAAGCAATAACGTGTAAACAACGAAAATTTAAAATAAGCGAAAGAAAAGAAATGAAATATCTGAACATATATCCAAAACAACTGTTTAAGCCTTAACCACCCAGAACTGGTGTCACAGTGTCACAGACAATCTAAGATTTACGACATACAAAGTTTGGAAAATAAACGATACATTGTTTTTGAATTAAGGGAATAAAATAGGGATAAAGGGATAGAGGGAGACGCCAGGGCCTGCGGATGCCTGCAGGTCTACCTTGGATCTACGCGTGGACTGAAGGTAGCCACCCAATCTACGGTCCAAAAGCTGCTCCGAAATCTGCACACAGTGTAGAGTGTAGTATCAGCACAACCGACCACATGTGCTGGTAAGTGCCTAGCCTAACCTCGGCGAAGTAGTGACGAGGCTAGGACCAGACTACCAAATAAACCTGTGAAATTCAATTATATACAGCGGAAAAGAAGAATAGAAATAAACAGTCAAGTATGGGAGGGGTAACATGCTACGGGGGAGATATCAATTCAGAATAGAAAGACAACATGTAATTGAAAGAAATAACATATCTCAGATATCAACAAAGAACCAGAAATCAATAAGTGTACAGCATCACACTTCGTGCTTTTACTCTTGTCCTCACCATATAATTAATATAATCGGCACGGAATGGTACATCGTGCGGCACGACATCACCCTTCGTGCTTTACACTCTTTCCTCACAAATCATACACGGCATCACCCTTCATGCTTTAACACTCCCTCACCAAAATAATACACGGCATTACCTTTCGTGCTTTAACTCTCTTCCTCACCCAAACAACAGTCACAAACAATAGGGAAAGTAAGTAAATGAAATTACAATAAGAATCCCGGCAAGGGAACGATAATTCAACAAGTCCTGGCAAGGGACAACATCAAGACAACAACAATATCTTGGCAAGGGAGGCATTCTTTTCTCTTTTTCACTTTTACCTCACAACTCTCTTTACAACTTGAGCCAATACTCTAATAGGGTTCAATTTACCTCTTACACCTTCACATTTCATTGTACAACTTGAGTCAACGCTCCTCAATATTTACATGCCAAAATTACTTCCACAAACTTTGCCCAACAATAGAAATCATCACCAAAGCATGAATAATAAAATGAAATAATGAAAATCATAATTTAAGACTCACGGGCATGCTTGACACCAACGTATAGATACTCATCACCGTGCCTATACGTCGTACTCTACAATTACCACATAGAAAATAGGACTCGACTCCTAATCCCTCAATCTAAGGTTAGACTAAATACTTACCTCGATGCCACGAAAACAATTCACATCTCAACTATTGCTTTACCCCTTGATTCCACCACCAATTCGCTCGTATCTAGCCACAAGTTATGTAATTACATCAATAAATGCTAAATGAATCAATTCTAATGCATGAGAATAAGTTTTCCCAAGTTTTACCCAAAAAGTCAAAAATTGTCCCCTGTCCCACATGGTGAAAACCCGAGGTTCGAACCAAAACCCGATTACTCATTCCTCCACGAATCCAAATATATAATTTATTTTGAAATTGGACCTCAAATCAAGGTCCAAATCACCAATTTTTGAAAAACCTAGGTTCTACCCAAAACACCCAATTTCCCCCATGAAAATTATTGATTTTGAGTTGAAATCATGTTAAAAGATGTTAATGATTGAAGAAAATGAGTTAAAATTGACTTACAATCGATTTGGAGGAAGAGTAGTCTTTGAAAAATCGCCCAAGAGTGTTTTGGTTTGCAAAGAGTGTGAAAAATGGGAGATTTTCGGTTAAGTTATAAAATTGCAGGTTGCAAGTATGTGAATTGCGAATAGGGTTCACAATTGTGAACCACGACCACTGCTATGTTCGCATTTGTGAAGGGGATTTTCGCATTTGCGAGGTGGAAAATGCGATGGATGCGTTGCATTTGCGACAACTGGCTTAAAGGGGGAGTATCGCATTTGCGATAGAATCCTCACAATTGCGAGGTAGGCTGGCTTGGGCTTCTTTCGCATTTGCGACATGCCCCTCGCATTTGCGATCTCGCATTTGCAAGCCAGGCTTTGCAAATGCGAAGCCTGCAGGCCTGCAATGCAACAGCTGAAAGTCTGCAATTCCTCAAGTCCAAAATCCACCCTGTGGCCTATCCAAAACTCACCCTAGCCCTCGGGGCTCCAAACCAAACATGCACACCAACCTAAAAACATTATATGAACTCGCTCGTGCATTCAAATCACTAAAATAACATCAAGAACTATGAATTTAACATCAAAATCATGAAATTTCTCAAGAACTTCAAATTTTCTATTTTATCAAAAACGATTGGATTCATGTTGTTTCAAGTCTGTTTCTTACCAAATTTCACAGACTTATCTTAAATCACATATAAGACCTGTACCGGGCACCGTAACAAAAATACAGGCCCAATAACATCAAGTTTTAATCACAATTCATTTCTAAATCTCATAAATAATTTCAGAAAATAATTTTCTTTAAAAATTCATTTCTCAGGATTGGTACCTCGGAATTCGATTCTAGGCGTACACCCAAGTCCCATATTTTCCTACGGACCCTCCAGGACCATCAAATCACGGGTCCGGATCCGTTCACCCAAAATGTTGACCGAAGTCAACCTAATTCATTTTATAGTCAAAATTTGTCATTTTTCACAGATTTTTACATAATGGCTTTTCGGCTACGCACCTGGACTACACACGCAAATCAAGGTAATGATGAAAGAGGTTTTTGAGGCCTTGGAATATAGAATTTTCTTTTAAAACAAGTGATAACCTTTTGGGTCATCACATTCTGCACCTCTAAAACAATCGTTCGTCCTCGAATGGACAAAAGAAGGAAGTACCTGAGTCAGGGAAAAGATTGGGATAACGGCTCCGCATATCGAACTCGTAATCCGAGGTCGATGCCTCAGCAGGTTGACCTCTCCACTACACACGAACTGAAGGGAAATTCTTCGATCTCAATTGACGAACCTGCCGGTGTAGAATGCTACCGGCTCCTCCTCATAGGTCAAGTCCTTGTCCAACTAGATAGTGCTGAAGTCTAACACGTGGGATGGATCGCCCTGATACTTCCGAAGCATGGATACATGAAACACTAGATGCACGGCTGATAAGCTCGGCGGAAACGCAAGTTTATAAGCCACCTCTCCCACTCGATCAAGAATCTTAAACAGGCCAATGAACCTAGGGATAAGCTTGACCTTCTTCCCAAATCTCATCACGCTCTTCATAGGTGACACTCGAAGCAATACCCGCCCACCAACCATGAATGCCAAATCACGAACCTTGTGGTCGGCATAACTCTTTTGCCTGGACTGAGCTGTATGAAGCCTATCCTGAATGATCCTGACCTTGTCCAAGGCATCTGAACTAGATCCGTTCCCAACAACCGAGCCTCCCCCGGATCGAACCATCCGACCGGAGACCAACATCGCCTACCATACAAAGCCTTATACAGAGCCATCTGAATACTCAACTGGTAGCTGTTGTTGTAGCCAAACTCTGCTAAAGGCAAAAACTAATCCCAAGAGCCTCCAAAATCAATGACACAAGCCCGGAGCATATCCTCCAAAATCAGAATAGTCCGCTCGGACTACCCGTCTGTCTGAGGGTGAAATGTTGTGCTCAACTCGACCTGTGTGCCCAACTCTCGCTGAACTGCCCTCCAGAAACGTGAGGTAAACTGCGTACCTCAGACAAAAATGATAGACACGGGCATACCATGAAGACGAACAATCTCCCGGATATAGATCTCAGCTAACCTCTCTGAAGAATAGGAAACTGACACAAGAATGAAATGCGCTGACTTAGTCAGCATATCAACAATAACTCACACTACATAGAACTTCCTCCGAGTCTGTGGGATTCCAACAACGAAATCCATAGTGATCCGCTCCCACTTCCACTCGGGAAGCTCAATCCTCTGAAATAGACCACCGGGCCTCTGATGCTCGTACTTAACCTGCTGACAATTCAAACACCGAGCCACATACGCAACGATATTCTTCTTCATTCTCCTCCACCAATAATTCTACCGCAAATCCTGATATATCTTAGCAGCGCCCGGATGAATAGAGTACCGGGAGCTATGGGTCTCCTCTAAAATCAAATCTCGAAGCCCACCTACATTAGGTACACAAACTCGACCCTACAATCTCAAAACTCCATTATCTCCTAAGATAACCTGCTTGGCACCTCCACGCTGCACCGTGTCTCTAAGGACACACAAATGAGGAACATCATACTGTCGATCTCAGATACGCTCCAATAATGAAGAATGAGCGACTGTTCAAGCTAGCACACAACTGGGCTCAGAAACATCCAACCTCACGAACTGATTGGCCAAAGCCTGAACATCCAAAGCAAGCAACCTCCCACCGACCGGAATATAAGCAAGACTGCCCATACTGGCTGACTTCCTACTCAAAGCATCGGCCACCACATTAGCCTTTCCTGGATGATATAAGATGGTGATATCATAGTCCTTTAACAGCTCCAACCACCTTCTCAGCCTCAAATTCAACTCCTTCTACTTGAACAAGTACTGCAGACTCTTGTGATCCGTGAACACCTCACATGACATGCCATATAGATAATGCCTCCAAATCTTCAACACGTGAACAATGGCTGCTAACTCCAAATCATGGACCGGATAGTTCTTCTCATGAATCTTCAACTGACGCGAAGCATAAGCAATGACCTTGCCATCCTGTATCAACACCGCACCAAGTCCAATACGAGATGCATCACAATAAACTGTATAAGGCCTTGAACTTGTGGGCAAAACCAATATCGGTGCCGTAGTCAAAGTTGTCTTAAACTTCTGAAAGATCGCCTCACACTCGTACGACTGTGAGCACGTGATTTTTGTTTTACACGACAATCGCTCCAAAAGAATTAAAAAAAATAACAAATGGCCCTGCTGTACAAATTGGATTTTTACACGGCACTTTGTTAATTATTTATGATTTTTTGCCCATTTTTATTAAAACAAAATACAAAAAATGTGTGTGTCATGTGCTGTTTGAACCGAAATCCGGTTACTAAATAAAAAAAATCATAAATATGCATCTTTGTTCCGTGATTGTTGTTTTGTTCGATCTTGCCTACTTTAAATATTTTGATATATGTGTGCAAATAATTGTATTAAGTGTTTATGAAATTTTATTTTTTAGGTTTTGTTTTAAAAATAAAATAAAAAAATATATATAAAAATAATAAAAAAAAGAGATGCAGAATTGGGTTTAAAAATCGGTTGGGCTTACTTTTATTTTTAAAAGCCCAAAACAACCCAACCCAAAACCCCATGTAAACCCGGTCCAGACCAGTTGGCCTCAGGGGGCGTTCCAAACGACACCGTTCTGATCTGGTCTGATCTAGGCCGTTGATCTTAGATTGATCAACGGCCAAGATCTCTCACCCCGAACCCACTAACAGACCCGACCCGTCTCACCCGGACTGACCTCAACCCTTTACCCTTGAAACGACGTCGTTCCCTGTTAGTCGAAGGATCCTGGCCCTTCATCATGTTTCATCCAACGGCCAGGATTCACCTATCCACTAACTATATAAACTTGCAACCATACCCTGCCCCCCTATCCAATACCCCGGCCTTCATCTTCACAGACCCTTCCCCTTCAAACCCTAGCCGCCCCCATCTCCCTTCACCAGGAACCCGGCGGCATGAACGCCGGTGAACTTCACCTTAACACCCTAGAATCCCCTTACCATCCTGAACGTGGATCTGTTAACTACTTAACTCGAATCCCTTCCCACCTTCTCGAATCTTCGTTTGAAGATTTGAGTCGGAACTTGACTTACACCGTTTAACCCCAGTTTCACACCAGACACTCCCCAGACCCCCTCGTGACCAAACCATGCTTGGTTTGGTCCGAATCTGACCAGGGAAGCATGAATCCCAGATCTGATTTTTGGAACCATAGGGTTCCTCGTTGATGGTCCGTGTCTTGTTCAAGCCGAAGAGATTAAGGTCTAATGGACCTTAATCGAAGTGTTTCTCATTTGAGAAACACTTCGATTAAAGTCCGTTCAGCCTTAAGAAAGGTCTGTTCGAGTCCAAGCTAGGGTCTTTTGATTTTTCGGATTTTAAGGTGAGTTTTGCTTTCTTTTCTTTATTTGTTTTAGTCCATGTGATTGTTCTAAAGGCTGTTCATGTTTCGTGAAATCTGTGTTTTGAGTTTTATCAATCGTGTCCTATCCACCTTGCTTGAACCTTTGTTGTTTGATTGAGTTTCTTCTTCTACTTGTTCTGATAATGGGTATGTATGTATTTGTTGTGCAATTAGTTGAATTTCAAATTTGAACTGATTAACTGATTCCTCGGATACAATTCTGTTTAGTCAATACAATTCGAATCATGTGTCCTATACTGTTAAATGTCTGATTTTGTTTTCGATTGTATGTGTTATAACTAATATAGTCGAGTCGACATGTGTCGTCAATTAGTTTCAACTGTCTGAACAAAAATAAATCGATTTGCTTCTGTTAAACATTGCCTGAATCAATTAAGAACTAAGTTTAGTTACTTATAGTTGTTAATGTGATTTCAGAAACCTAAGGTTTGGTCTGTAATTGCAATCTGAATTGATGGCATGTGCACTTGTGCACAACATGTGCATAAAGGCCCTTTTTGAATTAAAATAGTTTGACAGCATGTTTGTCAGATTATATTCCTGCTGCCCATGTTTGCTTTTAGTAAATAAAATGGGAAAAAGGACTGTCAGGGAATGTCATGGGAGGGTTTTATTTTTAAGTAATTAAGTGGAAAAAGAAAACAGATCACATGGGAGGTTTGTATACTTAAAGGTTTGAGTGGAAACTGAAAAAGGGAGAGCACATGGGAGGGTGTTTGGGTGATTGATGAACAGGCTGTTAAGGGCAGACTTTAGGCTTATAAAAGGAAGAACTTCCATCAGTTTAAGGGGAGAGACATAAGAGAACAGAGAGAGGATAGATTTGAGAGGAGAGAGCTGAAATACATACATATTAATACACACAGAACATACAGGAGACAGACACAGGGGGGTTTTTTGGATAGATACACAGACAGACAGAAATAGATAGACAGAGGCATATCACAGAAAAAGGGACTGCATTTTCATCTTTGTCTCGATTCTCACTGGTCTGGATTTCCTTGTTCCATATTGTTTTCTTCTGAGTCTTGATTGAGGTTACTAGTTGGGTGGTAGCACTAGTTCACTTCTGGATTTGTTCTGCCTAACTTCTGATTCCACACTACTGGGAAATTGTTTTATTTTTGCCATTTTCCATCGGCTCTAACAGCATCTTGCACTGGGATTTGTTCTATTGGTTACCTGCTGTTACTGCTGCTGCACTTGTTGCCATTGTTACTCTGCTGACTCCCCTTTTTTCTTCAATTGTCAAACATTTCCAGGTACACAACTTCTGAAACTATATGTTGTTGAAAGTTTGAAGTTTGAAGCAGAAATAAAGAAACAAATGTCTGTTTACTTTATAATACTTGTGTTCAAAGTAGGTTGAATGCTAGTTTAGCCTGTATTTGTTTAACTGCAAAACTGCAAATATTCTGTATAAATTAACATACATCTTAAGTTGAGATGAACAATTAGATAGCATTTGCTTGTTAGATCAGATGTGTTTTAAGGCATACAACCGTTAGTTTTGTTTCAGTTATGACATCACAACATAGAATCATAGCAAGCATATGTATGTATTTTTGCCTAGATCTCTGAACTATCGAATCTGCTATATTCGATTCCATTTGACTTCAAGATAAGTGTACCCCAAACTAATTCTCATGCAGCGTTACGTTAACAGGGTGATAATGTACGCCTACCCTTTTTGTTAGATTACTTGTTTCTACATAGTTTCGATATGGGTTTCAATATAGATTCATTGTTTCGGAATGATGCGATGACTTTCGAGGAAAACTAATAGGCATTCTCGAATCCAATTAACAGTAGTTTTTTTTTAATAAGTAGCCGATTTCATTTATCAAGCCTAAATAAGTTAATTATAAAGTTCAAACTTAAGGTTTGTTTAATGTAAATTTAGTATGAGTTATTTGTTGCTTGCAATCTCTCCTATCAAATTAACAAAGCTTATTCACTCCTTGAAGACGAGACATGAAATAATCCTCACCCCATAAACAACCAATTAGGCAATCAAGCAAAATTCGGACTCGTCACATATAGTAGAGATTCAGGATGTTAGTCGCTTAAAACAAGTAAGTTTGGTATTTTTCTCTTTTATTCTTTTTAGAGACAAACGTAATAGAAATGTAGTCGCTTCAGGATATCCTTTTCTAAAATAATGAGACGAGCCTTGCCAAGTAAGAATGCAAATTGCGGGGCCCTCAACAACTAACCATAATAAATATTTAGAATTCAAGACAGGTCGTTTAGTGAATCTCATGGCTTTTCTCAAAAATATAACGCGTTAGACTTTCTTTTAGGCACGGTTTAATTAAATTATATTCTTAAATTCGGGTGTACATTGATGTGACCCAAATCCAAATCTCAACGGAGTCGAAATGTGTTAACAATCACGGGTGCATTGATTGTGACGTGGTTCGAGATGCATTTTCACGACGTTGCAATTCTATAAAAATAAATGATAATAACAAAAGCGGTTTAAACTTAATAAAAGCACATAAGTCACAACATGTATTTAAATCAGATATCTAGCCATTATAACAATTTAAGCGACCGTGCTAGAACCACGGGATTCGAGGGTGCCTAACACCTTCCCTCGGGTCAACAGAATTCCTTACTTAGAATTTCTGGTTCGCAGACTTCATTTGGAAAAGTCGAAAATTTCCTCGATTTGGGATTCAGGATAAACCGGTGACTTGGGACACCAAAAGCCAAACCTTTCCCAAGTGGCGACTCTGAATTAAATAAATAATCTCATTTCGAATATTGTCACTTAAATTGGAAAAACTCCCCTCGCGCATTCTACCCTTCGGGGCCGGGCGCGCAAAAAGGAGGTGTGACAGTGTTACTTCAAACTTATCGAAATAACAACCTGGTCATCGGGGCTGTAATAGACGAAAACCCTTCCACAAACCGACGATAGTAGCCTACCAATCCCAAGAAACTCCGGATCTCTGTAGTTGATGCTGGTCTAGGCCAGTTCTTGACTGCCTTAATCTTCTTCGGATCAACCTGAATACCCTCAGCTAATACAATATGACCCAAGAATACAACTGAACTCAATCAGAACTCACACTTCAAAAACATGGCATGCAACTGAGTATCCCTCAGAGTTCGAAGAACCACTCTAAGATGCTGCTCGTGCTCTTCCCGGCTGCGGGAATAGATCAAAATATCATCAATGAAGACTATCACGAATGAATCCAAGTAGGGCCTGAACACTCGGTTCATCAATCCATAAAAGTTGCTGGGCCATTTGTCAACCCGAATGACATCCCCAAAAACTCATAATACTCGTACCGAGTGCAGAAAGTTGTCTTAGGGACATCGGATGCCCTAATCCTCAACTGATGGTAGCCAGATCTCAAGTCAATCTTCGAAAATACCTTGGCACCCTGAAGCTGATAAAACTAATCATCGATCCTCGGCAATGGATACTTATTCCTTGTTCAATTGTCGGTAATCAATACACATCCCTATCGATCCATCTTTCTTCTTAACAAACAACACTGGTGCACCCTAAGGCGAAACACTGGGTCTAATGAAACCCTTCTCAAGCAAGTCTTGCAACTGCTCCTTCAACTCTTTCAACTCAGGCGGGGCCATACGATACAACAAGATAGAAATGGGCTGAGTGCTCCGAGCCAAATCAATGCAAAAGTCAATATCCCTATCGGGTGGCATACCCGGCAGTTCTGAAGGGAATACCTCAGGAAACTCACAAACAACGGGCACAGAATCAATAGAAGGAACCTCAGCACTAGAATCACGAACATAGGCCAAATAGGCCAAACACCCCTTCTCGACCATGCGCTGAGCCTTCATATAAGAGATAATACGACAGGTAGAATGACCAGGAATCCCTCTCCACTCTAAATGAGGTAAACCCGACAAGGCTAAGGTCACAGTCTTGGCATGACAGTCCAAGATACATGATAAAGTGATAACTAGTCCATCCCCAATATGACATCGAAATCAACCATGTCCAGAAGAAGCAAATCTACACGAGTCTCAAGACCCCCAATCACAACTACATACGAATGATGGACTCGATCTACCAGAATAGAACCACACATCGGTGTAGACACATAAATAGGAGCACTCAAAGAATCACAAGGCATGACCAAATACAGTGCAAAATAAAATGACACATAGGAGTATGTAGATCCTGGATCAAATAAAACTAAAGCATCTCTGCTACAAATAAGAACAGCACTTGTAATAACTGCATCGGAAGCCTCAGTCTCGGGCTTAGCTTGAAGAGCATAACATCGATGCTGGGCCCCACAACCCAGAACTATATCTCTCAGACGTCCTGTTGCTGGCTGGCCTCCACCTTTAGCGGCCTGAGCTCCACCTCTAATACCTTTACCTCCACCTCTAGCACCTCTACCCCCACCTCTAGCTGGCTGGGTGAGTTGTGGAACACTCGGCACTATGAGCACGTAATTTTGATGCTGAGAGCTGCTTGATGCTCGAGGGCAAAATCAAGCAATGTGACCCATATCACCACAAGTGTAACAAGCCCTCGGTTGTGGAGACTGCTGACCCTGACGACCTGAATGACTACCCCGGAAACTCTGGAGCGGCGGTGTATTGATAGGAGCTGGTGGTGCACTGTAGGACTGCTGATCATAATACTGCATGTGAGAACCACGATCACCTGAAGTGTCGTAAGAAACCTGAAGTGCTGACTAAAAGGCCTAGGAGGATGGCCTCTACCATACGAATCTCTGCCTCCAGATGAGGTACCACTGAATCGGCCCGAATGACAAGACCTCTTGTCAGACCCCTGACCACCTCTCTGCGATAGAACCATCTCCACTCTCCTGACCACATTGGCCACCTCCTGAAAAGAAAACTCACTCCCTGTTTCCTTGGCCATCTAAAATTGAATCGGCTGAATAAGTCCCTCAATGAACCTTCTCACCCTCTCTCTCTCGATGGGGAGTATGATAAGAGCATGAAGAGCCAAGTCGATGAATCTGGTCTCGTACTGAGTAACAGTCATAGAACCCTGCTGGAGACACTCAAACTACCTCCGATATATCTCTCTCTAAGTGATAGGGAGAAACTTCTCCAGAAATAGCTAAGTAAATTGCTCCCAAGCCAATGCTGGTGATCCGGCTGGTCCAGCTAAACAATTATCTCTCCACCAAGTCTTGGCGGATCCAGACAAGCGAAAAGTAGCAAAATCGACCCCATTGGTCTCCACTATCCCCATGTTCCTGAGAACCTCATGACAACTGTCTAGATAATCCCAAGGATCCTCCGAAGATGAACCGCTAAATGTAGTAGTGAAGAGCTTGGTGAATCTGTCCAACCTCCACAAAGCATTGGCAGACATAGCTGCTCCATCAACGGTCTAAGCTATCATACCCGGCTAAACTGCTCCAACTGGCTGAACTGCTGGAGTCTGAAACTGGGGAGCTACCTACTCCAGAGTGCAAGTACCAGGAGTCTGGGCTCCTCTTCCATCCTGAGAGATGGATGGGACTACAGGAAGCAAGCCTGTCTGAGTGACACTCTACATAAGGCCCACTAGATGGACCAAAGCATCCTGGAGTACTAGGTAGCAATAAACCCCTCTGGGACCTGAGCTGGGACCACCGGAACAACTGGGGCAGAAACCTCATTATCAAAGTCAACCTGAGGCTCCGCTGCTGGTGTTTCCGCTCTGGGCTTAGCTCTGCCCCTACCTCGGCCTCTAGCATAGCCTCGGCCTTGTCCTCTATCACGGCCTCGGCCTCGTCCTCTGCCCCTCGTGGGAGCTGCTGTTGGGGGCTCGGGCTGCTAGTTAGTGGATGAGGAAGCGCGTGTTCTCACCATCTGCGAAAGAACATAGTAGAAATTCAATTAGCATTGAGAAACCAAACCGCACGACAGGAAGGAATAAATGTGAAGTTTTTCCTATCTCTGTAGCCTCTGGAGGATAAATACAGAAGTCTCCCTATCGATCCCTCAGACTCTACTAAGCCTGTTTGTGAACTGTGAGACCCATGCCACCTAGAGCTTTGATACCAACTTGTCACGACCCGGATTCCCCCCCGGGAGTCGTGATGGCGCCTACTAATGTGAAAAAGGCAAGCCGACTATTAGACAAATTACCTTTTTACCCATTTTACACTCTTTAACAATTAAAAAGCAATAACATGTAAATAGCGAAAATTTAAAATAAGCGGAAGTAAAGCAATGAAATATCTGAACATTTATCCAAAACAACTGTTTAAGCCTTTAACCTCTCAAAACTGGTGTCATAGTATCATAAACGATCTAAGATTTACTATATACAAAGTATGGAAAATAAACGATACACTGTTTCTGAATTAAGGGAATGAAACGTGGATAAAGGGATAGAGGGAAACGCCAGGTCATGCGGACGCCTGCAGTTATACCTTGGATTTCCGTGTGGACTAAAGGTAGCCACCCAATCTATGGTCCAAAAGTTGTTCCGAGATCTGCACATAGTGCAGAGAGTAGTATCAGCACAATCGACCCCATGTGCTGGTAAGTGCCTTGCCTAACCTCGGCGAAGTAGTGACGAGGCTAGGACCAGACTACCAAATAAACTTATGCAATTCAATTATATACAGCGGAATAGAAGAATAGAAATAAACAGTCAAGTATGGGAGGGGAAACATGCTGCGGGGGAGATATCAATTCAGAATAGAAATACAACAGGTAATTGAAAGAAACAACATATCTCAAATATCAACAAAGAACCAGAAATCAATAAGTACACGGCATCACCCTTCGTGCTTTTACTCTCGTCCTCACCAAAGCAATCAAGTAATGAAAACGTGCACGACATCACCCTTCGTGCTTTAACACTCTCTCATCAAAACAATACACGGCATCAGCCTTTGTGCTTTAACTCTCTTCCTCACACAAACAACAGTCACAAACAATAGGGCAAGGAAATAAATGAAATTACAATAAGAATCCTGGCAAGGGAACAATAATTCAACAATAAGTCCCGGCAAGGGACAACATCAAGGCACTAACAATATCCCGACAAGGGAGGCATTCTTTCCTCTTTTTCACTTTTACTTCACAACTCACTTTACAACTTGGGCCAATGCTCTAATAGGGTTCAATTTACCTCTTACACCTTCACATTTCATTGTACAACTTGAGCCAATGCTCCTCAATATGTACATGCCACAATTACTTCCACAAACTTTGCCCAATAATAGAAATCATCACCAAAGCATGAATAATACAACAAAATTATGAAAATCACACTGACTCACTGGTATTCTTGACACCAACGTATAGATAATCGTCGCCATGTTTATACGTCGTACTCTACAATTACCACATAGCAAATAGGACTCGACTCCTAATCCCTCAAGCTAAGGTTAGACCAAACACTTACCTCGATGCCACTAACACAATTCACGTCGCAACTATTGCTTTACCCCTTGATTCCACCACCAATTCACTCGTATCTAGCCACAAGTTACTTAATTACATCAATAAACGTTAAATGAATCAATTCTAATGCATGAAAATAAGTTTTCCCAAGTTTTACCCAAAAAGTCAAAAATTGCCCCCGGGCCCACATGGTCAAAACCCGAGGTTCGAACCAAAATCCAATTTTCCATTCCCCCACGAACCCAAATATATAATTTATTTTGAAATCGGACCTCAAATCAAGGTCCAAATCCCCAATTTTTGAAAAATCTAGGTTCTACCTAAAACACCCAATTTCCCCTATGAAAATCATTAATTTTGAGTTGAAATCATGTTAAAAGATGTTAATGATTGAAGAAAACAAGTTATAATTGACTTACAATCGATTTGGAGGAAGAGTTGTCTTTGAAAAATCGCCCAAGAGTGTTTTGGTTTTGAAAGAGTGTGAAAAATGGGAGATTTTCGGTTAAGTTATAAAATTACAGGTTGCATGTATGGGAATTGCGAATAGGGTTCGCAATTGCAAACCCCGACCCCTACTATATTCGCATTTATGAATGGGGTTTTCGCATTTGCGAGGTGGGAAATGTGAAGGATGTGTCGCATTTGCGACGACCGGCTGAAAGGGAGAGTATCGCATTTGCGATAGAATCCTCGCAATTGCGAGATAGGCTGGCTAGGGATTCTTTCGCATTTGTGACATGCCTCTCGCATTTGCAATCTCGCATCTGCGATGTGAAGCCTGCAGGCCTGCAATGCAACAGCTGAAAGTCTGCAATTCCTCAAGTCCAAAATCCACCCCGTGGCCTATCCAAAACTCACCCCAGCCCTCGGGGCTTCAAACCAAACATGCACACCAACCTAAAAATATCATACGGACTCGATCGTGCATTCAAATCACTAAAATAACATCAACAACTATAAATTTAACATCATAATCATGAAATTCTTCAAGAACTTCAAATTTTCTATTTTTCTCAAAAACGATCAGATTCACGTCGTTTCAAGTCTGTTTCTTACCAAATTTCACAGACTTATCTTAAATCACATATAGGACTTGTACCATGCGTCGGAACCAAAATACAAGCCCGATACAATCAAGTTTTAATCACAATTCATTTTCAAATCTCATAAATAATTGCAGAAAATAATTTTCTTTAAAAATTTATTTCTCGGGCTTGGGACCTTGGAGTTCGATTCCGGGCGTATGCCCAAGTCCCATATTTTTCTATGGACCCTCCGGGACCGTCAAATCATGGGTCCGGATCCGTTTACCCAAAATGTTGACTAAAGTCAACCTAATTCATTTTATAGTCAAAATTTATCATTTTTCACAGATTTTCACATAATGGCTTTCCGGCTACGCGCCTGGACTGTGCACGCAAATTGAGGTGATACTTAAAGAGGTTTTTAAGGCCTCGGAACATAGAATTTTCTTTTAAAATCAATGATGACCTTTTGGGTCATCACAGTAGAATTGGTGCAGACACTACAGCACTAGGGTGGTTGACGGTTTCTTTGGGGCAAAAGACCTCTTGAGTCCTGAATAAAGGATCAGGTGTCCATTAATAATTTCTAAAATATTGGGAGTATTAACATCCAAAAATTACCACTTTTATATTTCATTCCTGCTTTTCTTTCTTTTCTTCTCTTCTTCTTCCTCTTTAAATCTTTGCGTTTTTCTTTTCTTCTTATTCTTCATCTTCCTCCTTCCTTCTCTTTTCTCGCATATTTTGTCTTCTTTTTCTTCTGACCTTTCATCGTTTTCTTCTTCTTCTTCTTAGTCTTGTTTTTGAATTTGTTGTGAAGTTTGTAGAGATGATTTGTGAAATAAATCAAAATAATGAAAGAAAAAACCTCACTTTATTTAGTTCAAACAACCAGAAATATTTAAACAATAGGAGATATATTTTAAACATCCTTAGGTTATTTAGTTGAAATAATCAAGAAATATTTAAAAAATCTGTTAGTTGTTGAAAATATGTTGAAGTATATGTTAGTTATTTGCAAAGATGTTTAAATATTTGTTAGTTGTTTGAAAGAGGAGGAGGAGGAGGAGCATTACTAGAAATTCGGGCAAAACCATCCAAATTAGACCAAAGTTGGTCGGTAATGGCCAATAGCTGTCCAAAACGCGACCATTTACGTGTGGACGGTATTTTGAAGGACGGGAGGACATGCCGACCAAAGTTGGTCGATCAATTAAATTAAAAAAAATATTGTCAAACCGACCAAAGTTGGTCGGTATTTTAATTATGTAATTAAAAAATGCACCATCTGGGAATCGAACCGGGGTCTATACTGTGGCATGATACTATTATACCACTAGACTATTGGTGCATTTGTTTTTAAGACTGTCTTTTATTTCATTTATACTCTTTAATTATATTTTGACACGAAAATAACCGATCAAAGTTGGTCGGTTTTATTAAAAAAATAAAATTACTGACCAAAGTTGGTCGATTTTTAAAATGACCGGCCGAATAAACTGGCCAATTTTGATTGTTTTTTAATATTAATTTTAATTTATTTTAAATGAAAAACCGGCCAAAGATGGTCGGTTTCTTAAAAAGTAAATTTTGGGGTACCCAGAAATAGTTTCCCGCATTTTTGCGCCAAAGAAAACCGACCAAAGTTGGTCGGTTTCATAAAAGAAAAAAAATTAAAAATAAATATTTTTGAAAAACCGACCAACTTTGCTCGATTTTTTGGCCGACCAAAATTGGTCGGTCGACCTTGATCGGTTTTTACCGAATTTCTAGTAGTGGAGACATAAGGGAGGAGGAGGGAGGGAGAGTGTAGGGGAGTTTGTGTAAATAAGAAATTTTTAGGTTTTTTAAAATATGCATCATTAGCACTATCTACTATCTCTTTTCTTTCCGAGAACAGTTGTACTTTTCTTTCCAGACTTGTATTTGTAGTAAAAATCTTAGACGTTCGTGAATTTGTGAAACCAGATTTGTGGGTAGACATGTATTGAAGTATTTGGATTTATTTTAAATTCTTCCGCACTTTTCATTTGTTTAGCTATAATTACTGTTTATAACTGTTTGGGTTGAATGTTAATGTGTTGAACCATAATAGTTGGTTTGGCTAGCTTTCACGAGTAGGCACTATCACGACTCCCGAGGGTGGGGAATTCGGGTCGTGACAAGTTGGTATCAGAGCTCTAGGTTGCTTAGGTCTCATTCACGAACAAGCTAGGTAGATTCTGAGGGATCGGTACGGAGACGTCTGTGCTTATCCCCTAGAGGCTACAGAGTTTAGGAATAACTTCACATTTATTCTTCTCTGTCATGCGATTTGACTTCTCAATGCTAATTGAACTTCTACTCTATTATTTCGCAGATGGCGAGATCATGTGCTTCTTCATCCGCTGATCAGCAGCTCGAGCCCCCAGTGGTATCTCCTACGAGGGGCAGAGGACGAGGACGAGGTAGGGGCAGGGCTCAGCCCAGAGCAGCAGCACCAGCGGTGGAGCCTCAGGTAGAGTTTGAGAAGGAGGCTCTAGCCTAGACCATTCCAGCAAGGGTAGCTCAGGTCCCAGAGGGGTTCATCGCCACCCCGGTACTCTAGGATGCTTTGGTCCGTCTAGTGGGCCTTATGGAGAGTGTCGCACAGGCAGGCTTACTTCCTGTAGCACCATCCGTCTCTCAGGCTGGGAGAGGAGCACAGACTCCCGCTACTCGCACTTCGGAGCAAACGGCTCCTCAGTTCAAACTCCAGCAGCTCAGCCAGTTAGGGTAGTTCAGCCGGGTGTTATGGCTCAGACCAGTGATGGAGCAGCTATGTCTGCCGATGCTTTGTGGAGATTGGAAAGGTTCACCAAGCTCTTCACTACTACTTATGGTGGTACATCTTCAGAGGATCCCCGGGACTATTTGGACAGTTGTCATGAGGTTCTACGGAACATGGGAATAGTGGAGACCAATGGGGTCGACTTTACTGCTTTTCGTCTATCTGGTTCCGCCAAGACTTGGTGGAGAGACTATTGTTTGGCTAGACCTACTAGGTCTCCTACTTTGACTTGGGATCAGTTCTCTCAACTATTTTTGGAAAAGTTTCTACCTATCACTTAGAGGGAGGACAATCGGAGACAGTTTGAGTGCCTCCAATAGGGTTCTATGACTGTCACTCAGTACGAGACCAGATTCATTGCCTTGGACCATCATGCTCTTATCATAATTCCCACAAAGAGAGAGAGGGTGGGGAGGTTCATTGAGGGGCTCGCTCAGCCGATTCGATTGCAGATGGCTAAGGAGACAGTGAGTGAGATTTCTTTTTAGGATGTGGCCAATGTGGCCAGGAGAGTTGAGATGGTTCTATCACAAGGGAGTGGCCAGGGGTCTGACAAGAGGCCCCATCATTCTGGCAGGTTCAGTGGTGCCTCGTCTAGAGACAGGGATTCTTTTAGTAAGGGCCATCCTTCCAGGTCATTTCATTCAGCACTTCAGGCTTCTCATACGGTGCTCCAGGTGTTCGTGGTTCTCATATGCAGTATTCTGATGAGTTGCCCTACAGTGCACCACCAGTTCCTATCAGTGCACAGCTGCTCTAGAGTTTTCAGGGTGGTTACTCAGGCTGTCAGGTTCATCAGTCCCAGCAGCTGAGGGCTTGTTATACTTATGGCGATACGAGGCATATTGATAGATTTTTGCCCTCGAGCACAGAGTAGCTCTCAGTATCAGGGTTCCCGTGCCATGGTTCAGTCACTGAGTGTTCCACCCCTCGCTCATCCAGATAGAGGTAGGGGTCGAGGTGTTAGAGGTAGAGGTCAGGCAGCTAGAGGTGGAGGCCAACAAGCAGGAGGTCGTCCTAGTGATATAATTCAGAGTGGTGGTGCCCAGCCCTGATGTTATGCTATTCCAGCCAGACCTGAGGCTGAGGCTTCCGGTGTAGTTATCGTAGGTACAGTTTCAGTTTGCAGTAGAGATGCCTCTGTTCTATTTGATCTGGGGTCTACATATTCCTACGTGTCATCTTATTTTGCCCCTTATCTGGTTGTGCCTCGTGATTCTTTGAGTGCTCCTGTATATATGTCTACACCAGCTATTGAAAGACTATGATATCACCATCTTGTATCATCCGGGGAAGGCCAATGTAGTGGTCGATGCTTTGAGTAGAAAGTAATCCAGTATGGGCAGCCTTGCGTATATTCCGGTCGGTGGGAGACTTCTTGCCTTGGATGTTCACGCTTTAGCTAATCAGTTCATGAGGTTGAATGTTTCTGAGCCCAGCCGTGTGCTAGCTTGCACCGTCACTCGTTCTTCATTGTTTGAGCGTATATGAGATCGGTAGTATGATGATCCTCATTTGCTTGTCCTTAGGGATACAGTGTGGCACGAAGGTGCCAAGCAAGTCAGCATCGGAGATGATGGAGTTTTGAGGATGCAGTGTCTTATTTGTGTGCCTAATGTGGATGGACTTCGTGAGTTAATTCTAGAGTAGGCCCATAGTTCCCGGTATTCCATTCATCCGAGCGCCGCTAAGATGTAACAGGACTTGTGGCAGCATTATTGGTGGATGAGGATAAAGAAGAATATTGTGGCGTACGTAGCTCGGTGTTTGAATTGTCAGCAAGTAAAGTACGAGCATCAGATACCTGGTGGTTTGTTTTAGAAGATTGAAATTCCTGAGTGGAAATGGGAGCGTATCACTATGGATTTCGTTGTTGGACTCCCACGGACTCAGAGGAAGTTCGATGCAGTATGGGTTATTGTGGATAGGCTAACCAAGTCGGTGCATTTTATTCCAATGGTAGTTTCTTATTTGTCTGAGCAGTTGGCAGAGATTTATATCTGGGAGATTATTCATTTTCATGGTGTGTCCGTGTCTATTAATTCTTACCGAGGTACGCAGTTTACCTCGCATTTCTGGAAGGCAATTCAACGTGAGTTGGGCACTCGGGTCGAGTTGAGCACAGCATTTCATCCTCATACGGATAGACAGTCCAAGTGTACCATTCATATTTTGGAGGATATGCTCCGAGCATGTGTTATCGACTTTGGAGGTTCGTGGGATCAGTTCTTCCTATTATTAGAGTTTGCCTATAACAACAGTTACCAGTCGAGCATTTAGATGGCTCCCTATGAGGCTTTATATGGTAGGCGATGTCGATCGCCGGTTGGATGGTTTGAGTCGGGGAAGGATCAGTTGTTGGGTACAGATCTAGTACAGGATGTCTTGGATAAGGTTAAGATCATTCAGGATAGGCTTCTACAGCTCAGTGCAGGTAAAAGAGTTTCACCGACCGCAAGGTTTGTGATGTGGCATTCATGGTCGGAGAGCGAGTGTTTCTTCGGGTGTCGTCCATGAAGGGCGTGATGAGATTTGGTAAGAAGGGCAAGCTAAGCCCTAGATTCATTGGTCCTTTTGATATTCTCGATCGAGTGGGAGAGGTGGCTTACAGACATGTGTTGCCGCCGAGTTTATCAGCTATGCATCCAGTATTTCATAAGTCCATACTTTGGAAGTATCACGCCGATCCATCCCACGTGTTAGACTTCAGCACTGTCTAGTTGGACAAGGACTTGACATATGAGGATGAGCCGGTAGCTATTCTAGACCGGCAGGTTCGTCAATTGAGATCGAAGAATTTCCCTTCAATTCGTGTGTAGTGGAGAGGTCAGCCTATTGAGGCAGCGACCTGGGAGTCCGAGTCCAATATGCAGAGTCGTTCTCCTCATCTTTTCACCGACTCAGGTACTTTTCTATGTCCGTTCGAGGACGAACGGTTATTTTAAAGGTGGAGAATGTGATAACCCGAAAGGTATCTCATGTTTTAGAAGTCAAAATTGTGTTCCAATGTCTTGAAAACCTCTTTTTATCCCACCTCGATTTACGTGCGCAGTCCGGGTGCGTTTCCGGAAAGCTTTTATGTGAAATTTTAGAAAAATAATAAATTTGGTCTTTAAAATTGGTTAAAGTTGACTTTGGTCAACATTCTTGGTTAACGGACCCGGACCTGTGATCGGACGGTCCCGTAGGGTCCGTAGTAAAATATGGGACTTAGGCGTATGCCCAGAATCAAATTCTGAGGTCCCAAGCCCGAGAAAAGAACTTTTAAAGAAAATTATTTGCTGGAAAATATAAAGGCTTTTAGAAATGGGCCCGTATCTGTGTTCCGGAGCCCAGTACAAGTTTAAAATAATAATTAAGTTGAATATGTGAAATTTGGTAAGAATCAGAATTGGTTTGGTATATATCGGACCTATAGTTGAGAAAATGGAAATTTCAATGTTTTTGGGTAATTTCATGAATTTGAGGTTAAATTCGTATTTGTTTATGTTATTTTGATGAGTTCATCGTACGAGCAAGTCTGTATGATGTTTTTAGACTTGCGTGCATGTTTGGTTTGGAGCCCTAAGGGCTCGGATGAGTTTTGGATAGGCTATGGGGTGAATTGGAGTTAGGAATATTGCATCTGGTATCTGGTAATTTTTCCCAGGCCTCTGATCTCCCAATTGCGAGATCAAGCTTCGCATTTGCAAAGTGGTCAGGCTTGGGAAATGCGACCAAAGTGTCGCAATTGCGAACCAAGATTGGGCAGGCCCTTATCGCAAATACGAAAACTGGGCTGGGAATTGCGAACCCCCCCCCCCAATCATTAGTACGACGTCCCCTTCGCAAATGCGAAGTCAGCAGGGTTTCAAAGGGTTCGTAATTGCGAACCCCTGGTCACAATTGCAACATCTGCGACCTGTTAAGTGGGATTTTGACGGGATTCTTCCTCATTTTTCAACTCTTTCAAACCTAAACATCCCATAGGCGATTTTCTTGAAGAGAGTTCTTCCCCAAATCATAGGTAAACGATTTCTAACTTATTTTCTTCAATCTATAACATCTTTTTACATGATTTATAACGATTTCTAGGGTTTTTCATGGGAAATTGGGTGTTTTTGGGTAGAAGTTAGGATTTTCAAATTTTGGGGATTTGGACCTCAATTTGAGGTCCTATTTCAAAACAAACTACATATTTGAGTTCGTGAGAAAATGAGTGATCGGGTTTTGGTTCGAACCTCGGGTTTTGACCAAGCAAGCCCGGGGTCGATTTTTGACTTTCTAGGGAAAACAATGGGAAAGCTATTTTCATGCATTAGAATTGGTTTATTTAGCATTTATTAATATTATTAAGTAAATTGTGACTAGATACAAGCGAATTGAAAGTGAAACCGAGAGGTAAAGCGGTAGGTTGAGGCTTAATCTTGTCCGTGGAATCGAGGTAAGTGTTTGGTCTAACCTGAGCTTGAGGGAATAGGAGTTGTGGTCTATTTGCTATGTCTTAGTATCGAGTACAACGTATAGGTGCGGTGACTAGTATCTATATGTTGGTGTCTATCATGCCCGTGAGTCTTATATCATGATTTTGTGACTCTATTATGTATCGATCATGCTCAATTGATAATTATTAATGTTGAACATAGCTTATGAAAGTTTCTTGGTAATTGATTATTGTTGGGAATTCGCACAAGTTGAGTTTCATTTTTCTGAAGTAATTGTTGAAAAACGAGATTGGTTATAGTTGAATCGCTTGCCGGGATGTTATTGTTAATATTGTTGATTCCCTTGCCGGGATGTTATTGTTGATATTGTTGGCTCCCTTACCAGGATGTATTGTTTCTATTATTTGGGCGAGGAAGAGTGTAAATCACGAAGGGTGATGTCGTGCATGATATGGTGAGTAAGTGTAATGCACGAAGGGTGATGTCGTGCCGATATTATGAGTGATAATGCACGAAGGATGATGTTGTGTCATGATTTGAGAGCTAATGCACGAAGGGTGATGTCGTGCCGTTTTTGTTGTTTCATATGGTGAGGATGAGAGTAAAAGCACGAAGGGTGATGCCGTGCACGTGTTTCCGTTTCATTATTTTGTTGATTTAGATATGATGTTCATTATGGTTCATTATTAATGCTTCTTTATTGGTTTATTGTTAGAATCTGTTATTCCCCGCAGCATGTCCCTTTCCCACCTTATTCTGTTGATACTTGTTATTACGATTCTCTTTGTATATGATTTAACTGCATAGGTCAATTTGATCATCATGCCCTAGCCTCGTTACTACTCCGCCGAGGTTAGGCTCGACACATACTCAATACATGGGGTCGGTTGTACTGATACTACACTCTGCACTATTTTGTGTAGATTTCTGTACTGGACCCGGTGAATAGCTGAGATAGTTGCCTTCAGTCCAGGGAGACCCAGGTAGATCTGCTGGCGTCTGCAGAGCCTAAAGTTACCCTTCCCTGTTTAGCTTTTCTACTGTCTCTTTTCATTCCGAGAACAGTTGTACTTTTCTTCCAGACTTGTATTTCTAGTAAAAATCTTAGTCGTTCGTGAATTTGTGACACCAGATTCGTGGGTAGACATGTATTGAAGTATTTGAATTTATTTTAAATTCTTCCGCGCTTTTCATTTGTTTTGTTATAATTACTGTTTATAACGGTTTGGGTTGAATGTTAATGTGTTAAATCGTAATAGTTGGCTTGCCTAGCTTTCATGAGTAGGTGCCATCATGACTTCCGAGGGTGGGGAATCCGGGTCTGACACAAACATAAGTGGATACAGAAGTTCGAATCTGAGGACTTCAACATGCATATGAAATAGAAGTTCTGCCAAGAATTGTTGATGGAGAGATATAAACAATTTACTGAGAACTAGCAAGAAGTATCTGACACGGGTGACATACTTTAAAGTAAATTCCTACTCCTTGGCCTTCACTTCTGGGTCTTTATTAAAGGCAGCAAAATGGTTTAAAAAAATAGTTATCCACCCATATTATCTATTAAAAAAATGGGTCGAATATGGATAAGAACCATATTATCCATTTAGAAAATTGTTAACCAAATGGATAACTATTGGATAACTAATATGCTTAACTTTTACATTTGTAAAGCCTCAAATTGAGGGTTACTCAAGTTTGAAAGATTAGGAATTCTCCCATAAGTGATCATATTCAAGAAGCCATGGATAATATGGATATCCATATTATCTGCCGGATAACCCGTTTTTTGTCCGTCTCAAATACGGGTGGGGTCGGATAATTTATCCATTTTTGAATTACATACTTTCAACCCGCTCATATCCGACCCAATCACAGATAGTCTTTAGTACCCTTGGGTACATTACCAGTCCCAACGTTTGAATATTTTAAAAATTCGTTAGTTGTTGAAAAGATGTTGAAGTATATGTTAGTTATTTGCAAAGATGTTTAAATATTTGTTAGTTGTTTTAAAGAGGAGGAGGAGGAGGAGCATCACTAGAAATTCAGGCAAAATCGTCCAAAAAAAGACCAAAGTTGGTCGGTAATGGCCAATAGCCGTCCAAAACGCGACCATTTACGTGTGGACGGTATTTTGAAGGACGGAAGGACATGCCGACCAATGTTGGTCGGTATTTTAATTATGTAATTAGAAAATGCACCATCTAGGAATCGAATCGGGGTCTGTACTGTGGCAGGATACTATTCTACCACTAGACTATTGGTGCATTTGTTTTTAAAACTGCCTTTTATTTCATTTATACTCTTTAATTATATTTTCGCACGAAAATAACCGACCAAAGTTGGTCGGTTTTATTAAAAAAATAAAATTACTGACCAAAGTTGGTCGGTTTTTTAAAATGACCGGCTGAATAAACCGGTCAATTTTGATCGTTTTTTTAATATTAATTTTAAATAAAAAACCGGCCAAAGTTGGTCGGTTTCTTGAAAAATAAATTTTGGGGGACTCAAAAATAGTTTCTCGCATTTTTGCGCCAAAGAAAACCGAGCAAAGTTAGTCGGTTTCATAGAAAAAAAATTTTAAATTTTATTTTTTGAAAAACCGACCAACTTTGGTCGGTTTTTTGGCAGATTAATTGACCGACCAAAATTGGTCGGTTTTTACCGAATTTCTAGTAGTGGAGACATAAGGGAGGAGGAGGGAGGGAGAGTGTAGGGGAGTTTGTGTAAATAAGAAATTTTTAGGTTTTTTAAAATATGCATCATTAGCGTTATCTACCAATTTTTTCTCAAGACTTGAATCTTTGACACGTAAATAAAGTTGGACTCAAAGGTCCCATATAATTTTTTGCCCCAATTTAGTATGTTCAGAATTCATTACAGAGCATCATACACTTTGAATTATCACAAAGTTTAATACAATTAGAATCCGATTCTTGGCGGCTGCATTTACCATCATCATTCTTACACAAAATGCTCCAGCATCCGGACAGTATGATACACGCGAAAGCTCCAAGTAAAACTAAGCAAATAACCAAACAAATGCGACGTTTAATCTTTGTATAAGTATCTTCCCATTGTTGACCTTCCCTATTCAAATGTAATTGGTCACCTACAATTTGGGGAGAACACTGAGCTGGTTGAGGAGTACTAGGAGCAGAGAAAAATTCAGAATTTGAATTTAACGCGTTCAATCTTATAGAGTCAAATGGTGACGAACGTTCTACTCTTCCTTCATTTCGAGGGGTTAACTCAAACGTAAGGTCATTGTATTCTTTCCAAGAAATATCATAAAAGCTCAAAGTTACTATGTACTTTATCCCTATTGAATATATTGCGAAAAGATTGATAATGGCAGCGAATAGGGGGAGAGTGAAAAGGAACCATCGGTTGGAACAATTGAGGGATGAAGCATTGGATATGGAAGCTAAGATGACACCTTGGAAGACAAAATAATAGTTTGCAAGTTGGAAAACAACATTTTGGAGATTATGAAGGCGATCTTTGTGCTTGTCGACACGCTTATCCATTGCTTCTAGCATCATTTGCCTTCGCGCATTATCAATTGCTCCTCTAGCATCCATTATTAGAGAAACAAATTAAAGTTCTTCAATAAAATAGTTATGCAACTTTTATAGGGTTATATATATCTCTTCTTTTGTCGGGAATATTTCACTTTCATCTTGCTTCATTACTTAATTAATATTTGTCTTGAGTTTTGGAAAAACTAGGTCTTCATTCCTCAGCAATATTTTAAAGAGACATGCCCATCATTTAGAATTTTTCGTAGGATAGTGGTAGTTGAAATATATTTTCAGCTAATATAAAAGTCAAGTCGAGACCTAATCAGAGAGTATGAAAGGAATATATAACGTGCTTTGGGATGACCCTTAAAGTGCGGTGGTACTTTCTTAAAATTTCAATCAGATTCAACTTCAGATAGTTTCAACTGAGACACCTAATGCACGACCAGTCGATCACAATTCAATTTTGTATTGGTTCGATCCTTCACCTATTCAACTGATGTGTGTACTGTTGAGGCAATTCCTTGGCTGCACACACGATGACTAATAAATGAAATTTTTGCCCAAGTCTAACCAAAATAAGTCTGACAACCCCAACTATCAAATTAGGCTCAACGACGGACGACCTCTCCCATCTCTGCGATATTCTTCTTCTTCCTCCTTCTCCGAATCCTCCCGGCATATGTCTATACAGTATACTCTATACTCCCAAGTTGCATAGTATAAACTTAATACTCCTTCCGTTTCAAATTAAATGAGGTACTTTCCTTTTTAGTCTGTTCAAAATAAATGACATATTTCTAAATTTGAAAATAATTCAACTTTAAAGTCTTCATTTTACTCATTCTACCCTTAATGAAAAGCTTTTATAACCACACAAATGTTGGTTCTACAAAGCTTTTAACACTTAAGCTTTAAGACCATAAGTTTCAAAAGTTTCTTTTTTCCCTTAAATTCCGTGCCGAGTCAAACTACCTCATCTAAATTGAAACGGATGGAGTATATCAATTATACTCCATTTTTGAAGAGCCAGAATGAAGGTTTCTTCTATATCTTATTAGAAACATTTTTATCGCAATTTGTGAACAATTTAACAAGATAGGTTAAGTGAAAATAGTACAAAATCTTTCTGTCTGGAAAAACATATAGATAATTAAACAACACAATAGTACCAAGTCTTCCCGGCCCGTCCGGCAAAACTTGTGAACAATTGAACAACACATGTAAGTTTTACCTATGTGGCAAAAGAGGTGAAGGAGGCTATTTGGTTACATGGTTTGCTAAATGATCTTGGTGTAAATTTTTTCTTTAAATTGGTGTGTGCTGTAAGTACTCAGTAGAGCCCTTACAAGGAATGTGGGCAATATTAGAGTGATGCTTGTTTTTTGACGACGATGGAAAGAATTCAATCCAAGTAGAAAATTTGTTAACTTTTTGTCTTTGAATTAGTTTGATGTGGATCCAAATTGTTATCCGACCCGAAAAGCTCAGCGATTACGCACTTCATAGACCAAAACACTAGAAGCGCGTGATCGCAAAAACCAGAGAGCTAGCAGCGTACATGCGGTCCCGGGAATCAGAGCACAATCGTGCGTCGATCGTTAATTCGAGTTCTCCATATTTTTTGTGAAATCCATTTATCCTAGTTAGTTTAGGAAACACGTGGGATTTAATTTTAAAAGGGAATTGTAGTTCGCGATCAGTTGTACCGTCTCATTTCTCACATAGTGAAAAACTTTTTCTACTCTTGCCTCTAGGACATAGATTTAATGGAATCTCGTTAAATTTTTGTATTCTTTTCTTCTCTATTCTTTTTGTGTATGATTGTGTGCTTCTAACCTTTTGCCACTCAAAATAACTGATCAATTGGGAGTCCCGTTGTTGGACAAAAAATTCTAACTTGTGAACTTAAAAGATTATCACTACTCAAGATAATATAATAAGACCGAAAGTTGACTCGCCCAAAACTCAAATGATCATTTGGGTTGAAAATCTCTTTACATAATGTTTTCGTTTCCTTACCTATAGAGGCGGTTCAATACTATGTGTGGCCTAAAGCGAAAATTTAAAAAGAGGTCTCAAAAGACGTTTGAGGTTAAGAAATTCTTTTTCTATCTAATCCTTTGATAATTTTATTGGCTTAAGATTGAAAAATTGTCTAAAAAGCACTTAAAGAATGGAAGAAAATTCTACAAAATCATAGTTATAAACAAAATTGATTCAAGTTGAAGTGAGTTAAACAAATTAAGAAGTTGAGTTCATCCACCATGCGTGAGGTAACAAAAAAGAATAATAAAAAATAGGAAGTAAATGCAAATTTAATAATCTACGGTTTTTAGTATAAACTTTAAAAATTGACAAAAAATGATTAAAACTAATTTATTTATCACTAATAATAAATACATAATTATTTACTATACTATATATAATTTGAGTAAATTTGGGGCCTTAATTTTTTTGGGGACTAGCCACTGCTTTAGTGGCTTTAGGGTTGAGCCGCTACTGCTTACATAAGAACTCACAGGTTCAGAAAATGAAAATAGCGGAAATGGAAATACTTAGATGGATGTCTGGAAATACTAAAATAGATAAGATTAAGAATGATAATATACGGGGCAAGGTGGAACTTAGGAGTGGCCTCCCTGATGGACATGATGCGGAAAGCAAGGCTGAGATGATTCATGCATGTAAAGAGGAGGAGCACGGATGCCCTAGTGAGAAGGTGCAAGAGGTTGGCGGTGATTGGTCTAAAGAGAGGTAGAGGTAGAAGGAAGAATTAGGGAGAGGTGATTAGACAAAACATATCACATTTTCAGCTCGTCGAGGACAATGATCCTAGATAGGAGAGCATGGAGATCGAGGAGTCGGGTAGATTTAGTAGGTAGTCAAGCGATTTAACTCTTTTCCGTGGGAGAGCATGGTTCTAGTTTAGAGCACCTTATTTACTCCTTCTTCTTCTTCTTCTTCTTCTTCTTCTTCTTCTTCTTGTCAGTATGATTATTATTATTATTTTATTATTACCTTATACTTTGGTTAGCTTTATTATTTTTGCTATCAATACTTTTCTTTTCTTTAATATTTTCATCTTATTTTTTTTACTCTTTTATTTTTCAAATATGTTTTGAAAATGCTTTTCTTGATCCATGGATCTATCGGAAATAGTTTTTCTACCTCGCACAAAGTAGGGATAAGGATTGCATATATCCTATCCTTCTTAGACCCACTTGTGGGATCACAGTGGGTATGCAGTTATTGTTGTTCTTATTGGGTTTTTTTCTAAAGGGTGTGAATAGAAAATGGAAGAGGCACCTTTTGAATTGCACCTCTTCATCTCACACTTTCATTGTCTATAAATTTAGAAGTTTGGCTTCAACTTTACACACAGAAAAATCTAAAAACTTCTTCTCTCTTCTCTACATTGTTGCACTATTTTTTTCAAAACAAACGTTTAAGTTTCAAGTGTGATTTGTTTAGTTTGTTGAGTTCGTTGAAGTTCTGTAATTTTGATTGCCAGTATTATAGAATAATTTTTCCATTCTATCCTGGGAGGAAGCAATCCATAACCTTGGGCAACAGTAAGGAGATTAAATTCCTTAAGGACACATAAATAACTTGTGTTCTTGAAAATTATTTTATGTTTTGCTTTAGTGAACTAACATTTCTTTACTTCTCTAATTTTCTGTTTTTTAACACATTGGTACTAAAAATCTTAAGGAAATGTAAGAATTATTTTAGAATGGCTGATAAAAGAAAAAAAGGGAACGTAATCTTAATTACATGGAAGGATTGCCAAGAAAAACTTTGTGGTGTTGAAGAAGTGGAAGTAGTTGATGTTTCAAAAAGACTGGAATCATCAACCATTGGGATACTCACTGTCATGGGTGCATTTTCTGTTAGCCCTAAATCGTACCCATGCGGCAGTCAAGTTGCGCACTTGACTTTGCCTTCCCAACTCTTAGTCGAATTTTAGCAAATTTAGACTTGGGTTTAATTTTAGGAAGCAAAAGTAAAGAAAACACAAGCCAATACTGGAAAATTCCAAAAACCTTTATATTAATTCGAAAACTTTCAAAGGAAACCCTCACTTGAAAATGATCACAAGTCGATCACATCCCCATTTTGACAAAGAACACAGGTCGTTCTTTAGCCAACACTAGAAACCCTCAAGTTTTACTCTTGTTTCCCTTCTGAATTTTACACGAAATTCCCCCTTAAATATGACTAAGTCCAAAGGCACCTATTTATAGCATATATGTAGCCTTTGGCACTTGACAGCACAATAACACTTGTTGTCTACAGCTTTTGCCGCTGAGCGGGCTAATGTTAAATCTGTTTCTAACTTTTAATTGACATTCCCAAATACATAGGTCATGATCTAAATGAAATGATAGTGAATACAAGCATAATGCAAACATGGGTACAAGCAGTTACAAAAGATAACTTCCAACTTCTTTGGCATGTGCACTACATGTGCATAGCTGTACGCCCATGGCTGGCATTGCGTCCAGCCTTGGTTCTTTGACATTGCTATTCACCAATGCCTTGCCCGCAATTTGCCTCCCATGACTTTTCCGCACACGCCCGATGCCAATGCCGCCTGCACACGCTTTGGTCGAGTTTCTACCTTGTCCATATCAACTCTTGTTTCACCCGTGATATTGCTTGTATTTTGCTTCACATAGCCTTGCCTTAGCTATCCAAAGCCTTTGCCATAATCCAGCACTGCTTTGTCATAGCTTAGCCCACACTTGGCACTGCCACAAACAAAAGTTCCCATGCCACGGATTAACCATTGTCGTCTCACATTCTAATACTTTTAATCATCTTCTGAGTGTTAATAATATTATTTTATTCTTAATATTATATTTTAACTGTATAGGAATAAAGCAGTGTGAAGATAAAAAGATTTGGAGCAAAATTAAATAAAACGCGGAAGAAAAGAAGGAAAATTAAAAGAATAAAAAGGGGGAGCACCCTTTGGTTTTTGTTCCACCAAGTGAAAGACAACAAAATGACGGGATACAAATCAAAGAAAGGAATTGGAATTGAAGTAGAAAATGTACTGGATTCTGCGCCATCTAGTACAAAACGACGTGTTGGCCTAGATCCTGCGTGTGGGATTTTTTCTATTTTGTTTGGGGCGAGGTTATTTCGATTTTACATGGTCTCAATTCGTATAAAAGGGGTTCTAAATCTATTTTTGCGGGGGAGAACATTTTTTTAAAGGAACTTTTTACCAAGGGAGAGCACAGAGCTGTCATGGAGGTTGGGTTTCATCTTTTCTTTCACCAAACTTTGTAATTTTTATGTTTATTTGTATGATTTGTTGTTTGGCTACAATGTCTATGTGGAGATAAACTTCACATTTTAGGATTGTGGTTCTTTTATGACTATTGATATTCAGATATTGATTTTGATTTCTTGATTTATCGTATTAGTTTATTTATTCAATCATGCACCTAATGATGTAATTGTTTGATCACAAATTGAATACTATCTATGAATCTAGAGTTGAACTCGAAAGTAGGAGTTCTAGATTGCACAAAGGATTGGTAGAGCAAGTTCTTGAACCTGGACATCGGGGAATGGATTCGCAGTTAGGATAGACATATACTGAATTGCCTTGTTTGGTTGACGTAGTAGAATTATAAATGCGTTCTTATTAGTTCTAATTCCATAGACATATAGGCGTTAAGTTAGCTTGAATAGGCAACTAAGAACTCGACAGATTCTTATGAGCGATATTAATCCTGTCAACTAATAAGTTAGATAGACTAGTTAGTCAATTAATTGAAGAATACAATAGGAATGTTAGATAACCCATAACCCTAGATCGTTTTCATCACATTGATAACATACAAATCTATTATTTTTTAGTTCAAAGTTCATTATTTGTTTTTATTTTATTTTAATTAGATTAAAATCAAATATTTCTAGGTTTAATTATTGTTTAGATAATTAGGATAGTCTAATTTACTTAATAGTTAATCACAGGTCCTCATGGGTTTGACATCTGACTTTTAGTCACTTTATTACTTGACCACGTATATTTGCGTGTGCGTGCATGCCATGCCATGCCGCCCCAACTTTGCCACACTGCCTTGTCAAGCATTTGCTAAGCGCGTCTTGCCTGCCCCAAGAACATGGCCAATACTTGCACACAACAACCTACATGAAAATGCCTCCCTCATTGTCCGCATGATCGTTTTGCTCGCACATAGGTCAATGACAAGTCCATCACGCCCAATCCTTGCCACAACCATTCCACACGCTATGTCAAAGAGTCATGCTCCTAACAAACCATCTGCACCCTTTGAAATCGACATCTTTGTCGAGCCAACTCAATTTATGAGACTTAAGGGGTTGTTGACATATAATGCTCATGTTGCTCCATTCACATCTGCCACAATGGCATTTGCCTCCACCACTTGCTCTTGTTTTTCAGCAGCCAAAATTGCATTTATCCTAGCCTACATTGGGAAGTCCTTCTTCAAGTGTGGTCCACCACATGTAAAGCAGCCTTTGAATTTGTCGCTTATTTCCTTGTCATTTGAAATCTTCGCTTGCCTTCCATTATTGGCATGCCCTTCATCTTCGGCAACTTGTCCCTTCCCACTTTTCTTCCAATCCCTTGCCTTGTCCTTCCTTCTGTCGGGCTTTGAATGCGAAGATTCAGCTGGGTCATTGATCCACTCCCAATCCACACTCAAGAATGAGTGGAAGAGGTCGTTAGAAGAATAGTACCCAACTATGAGTCGGAGTCAATTTTTACAGGGAGCTAACAATGGGTGTTCGAGTGTATACTTGATGCGTGAAGATGAAACAACGTGAATACACTTCCATCACGTTGGTTTTGAAAATTACTTCTATAAACTACACTATCAATGCTCAATACGAGAAATGAAACTAGAAACTGACTCATTGTTTTGGGTTGTTTTCAAATAAGTAAAAAGCCTATGGATGCAACCTTCACCTAGGTGTTCACCTAATGGGTTAAGTACGTTAACACTTGTTTTATTATCAGGGTGTATTATAGCTTTCAACTCTAAGTTACTTATTCAATACCTCTCGGTCATAGAGTTCTTTTGCCCAATTTGGATTTCTCAAGCCCAAATGGGTATCAAGCTAAATAGTTGATGTGAGCTCAAGTCAGGTTTTCCTTATCTCTAGTTCAAACCCTTTAATTAGGCTATACAAATCCTTAACTATCCCAATTTCTTGTTAGCTAAGTTTTCCTAGACTAGCTTCATCTTTCTCAAGTAAAGACCAAGTTAAAAAGACATGAATCAATGTTTGCAACCATTTACCTAATCATAAATAAGCATTAAATGAAATACCCATAAGGTTTACACAACAACCCCAGTAAATGTCTAGCTACTCATAGTAAAAATGAAGAAAAAAAAGAAGAAATACTAATTAAACCCATAATATAAAATTAAAATGATAAACTATGATGTTTTTGTCCCAAAATGATCAAAAAATTCCTAAAATAGTAAACTACAATGGCTAGAGCTGAGAAAACTTCAAAACTTGAACTAGAAATGTGATTCCCGTCTATTTATAGTGGCCCAAAATTCAGTGACAAAAATGCACCTCGGGAGGTTCTGCGTGCAGTCCGCACATTGCTTGAGTTTGCAGGGGGGATGGATTCTGCATCCGCACAATTTGATATGCAGCTGCAATTCCGCTTCTGCGGCCGCACAATTCATGTGTAGTCCGCACTTCAGGGAAAGCTCCAGTCTTGGTTATTTTGCACACTCTCTGAACTTTTTGAATTCTTGTTAGTGCGGATCATGTTCTGTGGCCGCACATATTGTGGGTGGTCCGCACTTTTTCTTTAATTACTTTTGGGCTTCTACATCAGTTCTACTGCTGCAGAGAAAATTCTGCGGCCCACACTTGCTTCTGCGACCGCAGAAATACTTTCGCGGACCGCACTTCTAGTCTGTTGCGCTCCTTCTTGCCTTGTGAGTTAGAACACTCCTTTTTGAGTTTTTTTCTTCATAAGAGCCCAAATTTCCAATATTCCTGTAATTTTTACACTTTATTAGTTTTGGGAACGTAAATTATCACTTTCGGACTAAAGAAAAACTAAAAAGGTATTAATGAGTGGTCAAAATCCACACTTATCAACTCCTCCAAACTTAAGTCTTTGCTTGTCCTCAATCAAATATATTAGTTCCCACCTCCTAAAAGTGAAAGGTCATTTCAGCGAGTCAATGGTAAGCCATCCGTACTTAGTTGGGACCAATAATTACCCACAATACTCATGCATTATCAACAAGGTGACAAGTCAAGTATCATGCACATATAGTTCTAGTGTGACATTTGAGCTTCAAGAATTGACTTTACTCATCAAGAACTTTTGTTATATCATGTAGATCATGGTGGACTCCAGACTCTTCCTTCTCTACCTTCCATTTTCCAAGCTCACTTCAAAAGTTCGCACTCAATCCTAAAATTTATGAAATGTTCACTCTTCTCTCACAAGAGAATGTCACAAGTACGGATTCAAGTACCATAGGCCTACCTATCATGTAGATCACCACTAATATATGCTCACTCAGTTCAAAATCAAGTAGGAATTCTTTTGGGTTGTAATGAAGGCTTTTGGATTAGGGTAGGATACCATATGAGTAAGTGGTTATACCATTCCTTAAGCACTCCACATTTCATTTCTTGGCTCACAATTACCAATTCTTAGAGTCATTCTCTTTTTATTGGGGGCCTACAGAGACTTGACATCACGCTTTCTTGTTCATTTCATTCTTTTTCTCCCTTGATGCTCATGTTAGGGATCATTACCTCTTTTTGAATCCATCAACCCTTCCACTTATTCTCTTTTTGCATTATTATTTTTGTTTTTTTTCTTTTCTTGCCTTCTCTTTTCATAGAGACCATTTCTTTTCTCTTTTTGGTGCCTTGATACCTCTTTCAAATCCTCAACTCTCCCCACCAAACTTATGCCTTAAGATACTTATTTCAAGAGTGTTAAGGAAGGTATGAGTGCCAAGAGAGGATCACGACAAAAACGGGTAAAGGCTTATAACATGGTTATTAAATGAGGAAGGCTAGAAACTCAAAGGGGGTTGACTAGGGATAACAACATTGGTTGGCAATAGAAAGCTCAAACGGGCCAAGGAAAGCCTACAATCATTTCTCAAACCAAGCAAAACTTAGGATTCTGCCTTGAAGCACCTTCGGGGCAAGTTCTAGATTGTTCGAACGTATACTTGGACTATCAACAAATCACCTCACCTCTCACGCAACTAGACCATAAAAGAGGATAGAGTCGAGAGACTACAACAACCACACTCAAGTATAAAGATCACTATGGTCCAATAAACCACTCGATGATTACCATAGTCAATCCAAAAGTCTCAAAGTCACTAACTAGAGTTATTTTCTTTCAAAAACCTTGTTTCAAACCATAAGCACGTAGTTAAGTGTGTTAGTATCAAATGAAGCATGAGTAACTCTTTTTTAAGAATGACTTGATTAGGCCTTTTATTCATTACTACTACTATTATTATTACCTAAATACAAAAACGGACTCATTCCCTTAAAAAGGTTGCCACACCATCCATCGTTGGAACGAGTCACCCGGTTCATACAAAAACTACCTTTGGAAAGGACCATGGCGTTAAAAAAAACCAAAGGCTTATTATCTGCGAAAACATAAAAAGAAGTTACTAACCAAACAAGAACTAAAGTGGAAAAATAAAGAAGCTATTGAACAATAATTACTAAAGATAGATAAACTACAAATAAGAAAAGGAACATAATCATTCAATTGTTATAGTCCAGATGTATCCAAAATGTGTCATTGTCAAATCAAATAAACTCTACCCCTTCCCCCAAATAAAAGTAAGCATTGTCCCCAATGTTTAACAAAAAAAGAGTGAAAGGAGAGAGGGTGAAGAAAACTCCCTAAGGATCCTTGGACATCTCACTGTCCCCGCAATATCATCTCTCGTTGGGTCAGTCAACTGTATCTCATCACCATCAAATCCAGGCATGGTGGGAGTGGAAAATATCGCACGCACTACCTTAGCAGTGTCAGCAACAAGGTCTGGCTCCTCATACTGGCCAACTGGTGCAACCGTTGCAGAAAGTGCTTATGGATCTGGGGCGAACTGGTCTGGGTCAAATAACATATCTAAGGGTAGATCCCCAGCCGTTGCAAGTCGGTTCACCTCCTTTTTCAGCTTGTCAACTGATTTCTTGCTTGCCTAGGACTTCTTCATCTTCTTAACGTCTTTGCCCAACTCTTCAATAACCTACCCGTGATGTACTAGAGTGTCCATGATCATGTTCTGGTTGTCTAGAATCTTCTTCAACTTCTCATCAAGATCAGAGGAGACTTATGGTGCATGTGTAGATGACTGCACTGCAATAATATTAGATAAGTCAGACAGCTTTGAAGTAGTTATCTGCATCCAATTGTTGAGATTCACCAATGTCTGGGAGACTCATAGAGCAGGTAATGAGCTGTAGGCATGGACACTGGCCTCAAAGCTAGAGTAGGGGCTGCCTTGGGGCCTGAGGTAGGAGCTGAAGATGATGGCGGAGGCATAGCAGCAGCACTGGAAGAGGGCTCAGTAGAGGTGGATGGAATGTCAGTTGTCTTAGTAACTACCACTGTCTACTCATCAGACTGGCCTATGGTGGTAGAAGGCCGATCTCTCTTCTTTGGGTTAGTCTTATCCATCAGTGAATACCAGTCAAATGGATTCTTTGGCTTCACCTTGGTGTCAAATGATCTCGGTTCTACCTTTGCATTAGTTAGGTACTCTGTGATAGTGTTGGGATAAGGGTAGGTCGAGCTAGTCTGTTGTGCTATCAATGAAATGTTGGCTGACATCATGGAACCCACCTTAATTAGGTACTCGGCCATGATGGAAGCCACAAGAACAGCTCGAGGAAGAGGTAGATGAGTCTCATTCTGGCACGGATCAAGTCTGCCACAAACAAAGGTCTACCACCCCTTCGCCTCGAAGCTCAATGTATTTCGTTGAATGGGAACCCCAACAGTAATATATCATGGCAGTGGCCCTAGTGGTGATAATATCTCTACCTGCCAAGGTTGGACTTCTTCCTTCATTGCATATTTCTCTAGATACTCCTTCGGCTCCAAGTCCTAAAACCCCAAGTACGTGTTTAGTGTATGCTGATCAAACCTCACCTTGAGGTTGCATACTTTGGTCACCTTCGTCCCCTTCTTGATATGAGAAACATTTGCATAGACCTCTCGGATAAGGTACTCTTTTGCATCCTCAACTCTCCTAGTAAACCACATCCAACCCTTTCTCTAAACTACCTCAACGTCACCAGTTATATTCATCCAAATCCTTCAATACGAACTGCCGCTCAAGTGTCAAAGATTTCACTGGCCACCATATACAAAAATCGGTAAAGGCAGCCAAGATGACAAACCTATCCTCCCATATCTCTTTTTTCTTCTATCTCTCTACACTGGTGAAAGTACCAGATCCCCCTCTACCTTAATCGGTGATATCATGTATAGTCTGTGCCTCTGTGTCTGGGGAAGCTGCTAGCTCAGAGGTATGCCTAGCACTCTCCGACCCCTCGAAAGTGCTGTGAGATGAAGAGGCCTCATCCCTGAGTTGGAATCTCCCCTGTGGCCTAGACTGTGTGGCTGACTGCTCCTCTTGATGAGTTTCCCTCTGAAGTTTCCCTAGACGGGACAAAGGAACTAGACTTGGAGAGGTCTGCACCTCTCCCTCTTCCTATTGTGGCCTTCTTCCTGAATGTTTTGGGCTGGCCAAGGGGAAAGGTACCTCTACCTTGGCCCCTAGAAGGTTCACCTCTTCCCTTTTTAGTGTTGTCGCGGCCTCACGATTGAACCATTTTCTGTATCAAATCAAAAATATTGTTAGTTATAAGTCATCATTCAACACATTCAAGACGTATGTAGGTATGGGAAGACAATATAGTCACACTGGGGTTATGACTAACAGGCTGCTAAGACTGGGGTCTGTGATCCATAGATTTTTGAAGTGTGGTCGTAGACTAGAAGTGCGGACCGCACAATTACAAGTGCGGCTGCACTTCTGTCAAAGAATATCATAGGATCAGAGGGCCCTCTCTAAAGACAGTGCGATTCTTGTTTTGCGGACGCAGGAGAAATCTGCGGTCCGCACATTTTAAATTGCGGCCTTCTTGAGGTTTCTATTGTCCGCACAATTAAAGTGTGGTCGAAGATGCACTTGCTTCACTAAGTTGCCTAAAACTCCTAATCTGCGGCCTGCACAAATTCAAGTGCAGTCGCAGATTTCAAACACTACGTACAGTCAAACGTTTCAACTTAGATTTTTCAATTACTTGCACAAATAGACATGGCAACATAGTATAAACATGAAATCTCATTATCCTAATCCCATTAGAGCATGTATTATGATTACCTAGTTCAGGTCTGCCCTACATGGACACATAGATGAACTCTAATAATAGATGGCCTAAAAAGAAACTTAAAATTTTACAAATTAAACTAACACAAAAATGTAACATGAAATGGAGCTTACCAAATAGAGTGAGTGCACTGGGTGTATAAGCATAGGTGGTTATGTGTGTGGATAGTAAAAATATCTCAAGAAAGTTGTAGAGTGACAGTGATTTTCTAGAAGAGCGAAAAATGTAAAATGAACTCAATTTTCCTATTTATACTTAAAATTTTAAGAGGGAAAAGAGTCGAGTGTGGCCGCAAATTTCATTTGTGGTCTGCACTCTATCACTTGGGGCAGTTGTCTTTGGTTTTAATGTACGGTTTGCATATTTTTGGGTGCAGCCGCAGATTTCATGTGCGGTCGCAGATTAGCCTCCGTACTGACAAGATCAAACTTTAGAGAGTTAACATTTTTACACTTTTGCTATATTCCAATTGTGTGGTTCGCATGAGAAATGTGCGGCTGCGATTGCCCTCCTGTTGTGGCACACAGATATGTGTGTCCCGCACTAATAAAGTGTGGTCCGCAGATCCTTGAAAACTTGGCCATTTTTCAGTTCACCCTTCTTTCAAATCACACTCAACCCTGTAGCACACGTCAAATCAAGTTAGAACATAAATAACACCTAACTACAAAAGAAAAAGGAAAAGATCATGGGTTGCCTCCCAAGAAGCGCCTTATTTAACGTCGCGGCACGATGCAAAATACCCTCAAGTGAAGTAAATGACCGCCACCACATGGCTATCTCCAACCTTTCCCAAGTAAGTATTCACTTAGTGACCATTGACTCAGAATACTTCATTATTTTTGTTCTTCAAGTCTAATGCACCAAAAGGTGTCACACCAATAATTTCAAATGGACCACTCCACTTGGATTTTAGCTTCCCAGAAAACATTCTCAACCTTGAGTTAAACAACAATACAAGATCGCTCACCTTGAACTCTTTGTTCCAAAATGTATTTGTCATGAAGATATTTCATCTTTTCTTTGTAAAAGGACGAACTCTCATATGCATGGTACCGAAACTCATCAAATTCATTCAAATGTGCAACCCTCAAGTTAGCGGCTACATACCAATCAAGATTCAACTTCTTTAGAGCCCACATTGCCTTGTCCTCTAGTTCCACCGGAAGATGACAAGCTTTTTCGAACACCAACTGGTACGGAAACATTCCGATAGGTGTCTTTTAAGCCGTCCGATAAATCTATAATGCATCATCAAGCTTCTTGGATCAATCTGTCTGATTAGCATTCACCATTTTAGAAAAGATACTCTTTATCTCCCGATTGGAGACTTCCACTTGCCCACTAGCTTGTAGGTGATAGGAGTTATGACTTTGTGAGTAATACCGTACATGCTAAGTAAAGTGTCAAAAGCTTTGTTGCAACATGTGACCTCCTATCGCTTGTGATTGCACGCGGAGTACCAAATCTCGTGAAAATATTCTTCTTCAAGAAGGCTACTACACTTCTCGCCTCATTGTTGGGTTAAGTGACAGCCTCAAACCATTTGGACACATAATCTACCGCGACCAAGATGTAGGTGTTTCCACAAGAACTCACAAAAGGCCCATGAAGTCAATGCCCCAAATATCAAAAATATCAATCTCCAAGATGGTTGTGAGAGGCATTTCATTTTTCTTTGAGATTTCACCGGCCCGTTCACAATCATCACATCTAGCATCCTTGTAAAGAGTAGGCCAATAGAAACCACAACTAAGCACTTTGGCCGCCATTCTTGCTCCACCATGATGACCACCATATGGCAAAGAATGAAAAGCCCCAAGAATATCACCTTGCCCTTCTTCCGGTACACACCTCCTAATCACCCCATCCGTAAAAATATGGAAAAGGTATGGTTCATCTCAATAATAATCTTGACAATATCTTTTGAGCTTCTTCCTTTGGCTTGAAGAGAACTTATCCGGAATGATTCCATACACAAGAAACTTGCCAAGTCCACGAACCATGGAACTTTTTTCATTGAAATTGCCAAAAGTTGATCATCAGGGAACAAGTCATTGATTTCAAGGCCATCATATGGCCTCTCCTCCTCCCCCAAACGAGACAAGTGGTCCGCCACTTCGTTTTCACTACCTTTCCTATCTTGGATGTCAATATCAAATTCTTGTAACAAGATTACCCATCTCATCAACCGAGCTTTGAGTCCTTTTTGCTCATAAGATAACGAAGCATCGCATGATCTGTGTGGACAATAACTTTTTCACTCATCAAGTAGGGGCGCAACTTCTCAATTGTAAACACAATAGCAAGGAGCTCTTTTTCTGTATTGGTATAGTTGACTTGGGCAATATTCATGGTCTTACTAGCATAGTAGAACGGATGGAAAATCGTGTTGATATGTTGCCTTAAAACAACCCCAAACACTACATCACTTGCATCACAGATGAGTTCAAAGGGCACACTCCAATTTGGAGCAGTGATGATGGGAGTAGTTTTCAACTTGAGCTTCAACAATTTAAAAGCTCTCATGCAATCATCATTGAAATTGAACTTGCCATCCTTATCAAGGAGCTTGCACAATGGGTTCACCACTTTAGAGAAATCTTTGATAAAGCGCCGGTAAAAACCCGCATGTCTAGGAAACTCTGCACACCCTTCATCGAAGTTGGGGCAGAAGCTTAGAAATCACCTCAATTTTTGCCTTGTCAACTTCAATGCCATTCCTTGAGATTTTATGGCCAAGGACAATACCTTCCTCAACCATGAAATGGCATTTCTCCCAATTGAGTACCAAGTTGGTTTCTTCACATCTAGCCAACAGTTTGTCCAAATTTGCAAGACAATCATTAAAAGAATCCCCAACCACTGAGAAGTCATCCATAAAAACTTCAAGGTAGTACTCCACCATGTCCGTAAAAATAGCTATCATACACCGTTGAAAAGGCGTCGGTGCATTGCACAAACCAAATGGCATCCGCTTGAAAGTAAAAGTATCATAGGGACATATAAAGGTTATTTTCTCTTGATCTTCTGGAGCAATGAGAATTTGGTTACAACCCGAGTACCCATCAAAAAAATAATAGAAAGCACAACCAGCCAATCTATCGAGCATTTGATCTAAGAAAGGAAGTGCAAAGTGATTCTTCCTTGTTACTTTGTTGAGCTTGTGATAATCCATACACACCCTTCAACCGGTCACCATTCTCATAGGAATCAATTCATTCTTATCATTGCTGACCACCATCATGCCCCCCTTCTTTAGGATACATTGAACCGGAGAAGTCCATGAACTATCGGAGATGGGGTAGACAACTCCAGCATCCAACCACTTGATAATATCCTTCTTGACAACTTCTTGCATAGCCTCATTGAGTCTTCTATGATGTTCAATAGATGGTTTAGCACCATCCTCCAACTTTATCTTATGCATGCAAACGACGGGGCTTATAACCCGAATATCTACCAAAGTCCACACAATAGCCTTCTTCCTCTTTTGTAACACTGCCAATGTGGAATCTACCTGCACGTTAGTCAAACAAGAGTAAAGAATAACCGGTAATGTAGAAACAAGGGCCAAGAAATTCATATCAAAGATGTGGAGGCAATGGCTTCAACTCCAAGGTAGGTGGCTCTTCAATAGAAGGCTTTGTAGGAGGAGTCTTCCTATTTTCAAGATCCAAGGAAAATTTACGGGATGCATAGTTGTACGGCCCCATTCCTTGCAAAGAGTTCACATATTCCATGAAACCATCCATCTCATCATCATCAAAGTTGAGCAAGACGACTGCCTCCAACATATCACCAACATTAATAGTAGCACTTATATCATCAACAATGACATCGGTCACCAAATCCACAAAATAACACACCTCATTGCTATTTGGTTGTCGCATGGACTTACACACATGGAATATCACTTTTTTATCACCAACCCGGAAAGTGAGTTCTCCGGCTTCAACATCACAAAGATCCGTACCTGTAGCAAGGAAAGGTCTCCCAAGAATAATTGACACTTCATATTCAACCTCACAATCTAGAATGACAAAGTCCGCCAGAAGAATAAATTTATCAGCCCGCACCAAAACATCTTCAATCACACCCAATGGCCTTTTCATGGTACGATCGGCCATTTGAAATCTCATAGAAGTGGGTCTTGGTTTCCCAATCCCCAAAGTCTTGAAGTGGGAGTGGTGTTAATGGTGAGATAAGGAGACGATTGTTCGATCGCCATTAGAGGAGTACTTGGTAGATGAGTAGAGTGAGAGAGAGAGAGAGATGAAGAGAAGACCCTAGCTATACAAAGGAGATGAAGGTTTATGACTTGTCGTGAGAGAGAGAGAGAGAGAGAGTTTTATTGGAAGAAGGGCTAATGATGAGAGGAGAAAGAAATAGGTTCTGAATAGTTCTGAAAATGGCGGTAGGTTTGTGGGAAAGCGTTACCGTGTAGAGGGGATGAAGGGATTTGAAAGACAAGACATGACATGCAGACTTCGAAAAGTCGGATGATGTGGCAGTTGAGTTAATTTTGTTAAACACATTTTTTTTCTTTTGAGAAGGCATGCAGAATAAGCACATTACTACTAACCTGAGGTATAAGAACCTGATGCCAGAACAATTTTTTGAGAAAGGTTTTAGCAGCTCCTCTCTCACAGTTTATAATTGTACCTTTAGCTTCTATGATCGTCATGCGTATTTACCTGAAATGGTATTGATGTGAGTTAGGCTTGGTCAAAAACACTTCAGCTAACTTTACCTGACGGTGTCTTGCATAGCCAGCTGATGGAGGATCAGGTTCTTCATTAGACTCTTATGACCCTATCTTCACCTTGTTTGATCTAGAATATTCTCTACTCAAGGCTTTGATACAAGTATCTAGAATTTGGTCTTCTATTCTGCAAGACTTTTCACAGATTAACCCTTTCTTCAAATTGACCCTCAGAATATAATCTCACCCCTCAATGTGCTTAGTCCTCTTGTTTTTTAGATTCTTCTCCCATTGTTGACGAGGCCATTGAGTTTTGCTTATTTGTCCCCCAAAGGATGATGCATGTATCATGGCAAGTGAACTATTCTAGAAGTGCTTTTCGTTTCCACAGAAAAACCTGCATATATAACATCATCATACCCAACAGGATTAGAAACACTATCAACTGAGGGGTAACACAGGATCGGGTCCTGAGTTCCCTTAAGGTATCTCAAACTTCTGTGGGCAGCCTTCAAGTAGGATTCCTACGGACTTTCACTTTGGATTCTATTTAGGAGTGGAGATAAAAAAGGGACTTTTTTTGAATACTTATCTAACTCTATAATAAAATAAAGTGATTAACTTGTCACACAGATGGGAGCTTTTGTGTTTCCAATTTTGAGACTGAAGTTTGATTAGTAGGGGAGATTTGGAGGTTAATTTGATTTTCCCACACTCTATGTTTTGTTGCTTGCATCACAAGTGCATGAGCTGCATCTCTACTCTTCCTTCAGCTTCAGTGGTAGTAGGTGGAGTACCAGGTTCCTTGTGAGATGTGGAAGATAAAGTTGCATTGTCTTTCGCCAGTCTTCTTCATCGTACTCATTTTATCAGCCTCCCTATTTGAAGCCTCAGATATTTCCCAGGGACCAGAGTTGGTTCATCATATTGACTATGACCGTTTCGTCCTTGGCTAGAGGAGGTGTCTTGTTAAATACCCCATGAGCACTTCCTTCCATTTAGTGTGTCCTTTATTTGAGACTTTGAGGCTTTGCTTTGTGGAGAGTACCCAAGAAGGATTCTTTCGCTCGTCTTTTGCATTGAACTTCCCAAGCTGATCCTTCCTATTGTCGAGGACATGGCATTTTCAGTCAAGATGGTTCTCAGATGAGTTGTCTTTTAGTTAAGAGGGCATTTTCTTCCATTGAGCATCTCATGGTGGGTTTTGATTCAGGAGGGACCTGTTCATACACATGTTCACCAAGTAGAAAGCTGTATTTACTGCTTTTGCCCAGAATTTTTTGGCGATTCCATAGTCGATGAGCATTGTCCATGCCGCATTTTCCAGTTCCGTTCTTTCTTTCACAATACCATTTTGTTGTGGAGTCCTTGGTGTTGAGAAATTGTGCATGATCTCTTTTACTCTTTTTTTTGTTTTTGCTTGAATCCTTTTGCCAAGAACCATTAACACCTCGAAAGTCTCCTCCTTTGCTTTGTGAACTCGTGTCCAAGTTACTCTTAAGTTTGGCAGACCACGCACCAGGTCCTTCTGAGTTAATTTATTCGGAGGTGAGAAGGTTGCATACACCAGTCTCTCATGCCAAAATTTGACTTCACCCATCTCATACCACAGCTTCTGGAGATTCATAGTCGACAAAGTAAATGTTCTTGTTTCCTTTGTCCATTGAGATCACTTGCCCGGTTATCAGATTGGTAACTGTGCACACTTCTTGATAAGAACTCTACTTTGTTCCCTCTACATAGATTTGAGAAACACTCAGGAGACTATACTTCAAGCCATTTACATAGTACACGTTCCCAACTGAGTGCAGAAGAACCTTTCCAACTTTATATTCACTGAGAATGTAAGGATACATTCCCTTCCTGCGAGGCTTTCAGTGAGAAGAAATTCATGATGCTTTCAGTCACATGCTTTGAGCATCTGCAGTCCATAGTCCATCGCAGTTCGCTTCCTCTTATTGTTCCCTACTCATGCAAATCAAAGGTTACATTTAGGAACTCAAACTAGTTTGTGTCCCTTGTTATGATAAAAAGGATGAATAAGGGGTTTCCTAGTCCATGCAGGTAACATCTGCTTCTCGCGAGTGGTACCTGGTCCCTTGTTAGTAGTCACTTTATCAGTAAACACTTTATTTTTCTTAACAGACTGAACCCTGGCCTGACGATTTTCTTTAAAATGCCCATTATTCCCACAGTAGGTACATAGCCAGTTATCTGATACAGTGACATACTTGTTATGAGGGTTGTAAGGAGTTTTCTCCCTTGGAACCTGATGCCCTGCCTGTTCCCACTATTGTTAAGATACATGGTAGTGACAGCATCTGAGGACCAGGTCCACTTCAGAGATTTCTCAAGATTAATTCTTACTTTCTCCAAATCAGCTTGAAGTTGTTGATTCTTCTCGAGTTCCCTACAGATATTGGTTTTTACAACAGTTAACTCCTTTTCAAGCATGATGTGAGTCTCGCTGGCTACTTTCTTCCCTTTCCCAAGACTCACATTTGTTCTCTATTGAGTCCCTCAATGGTTTCCTCTAGATCGGTGCATATTACTAATAGGTTTCCGTAGTTGCAATTTTTTCTTCTAAGGTGTGTTTCTCATTGTTAAGGCCTTCTATTGTTTCTTTTAGATCAACAACTACTACCATCATATCGTCTCTCTCATTTTCCACACTAGTTATTCTATCATTCAAGGCTTTCTTTTCTTTTTCAAGATTAGCTATGGTCTCATTTAAGTCCACTACACAGACCACTAGATCATCTCTAAATTGTTCGGCCTCTTCTAGTTCTGTGGTCAGGATCTCCTTATCATTTACAAGGCTATAATAGGCATCAATTAGGACATTAGCTAACGACCTTAGCTTCTTAGAAGAGTAGGATTTTAGATTTCTCTGAACATCCCTGAAGTTTACCTCATCGTCTTCATCTTCTTCGTCATTATCAGACTGAGCCATCAGCGCGAACAATGAATCGTACTTCATTGCTTCAGTTTCCACTACCATCATGGAACTATTTTCTGCATCTGGTTCCCTTTCGAATTTACTATAGGAGTCTCCCCAAGCAGCAAGAGCATGCTTAACAATATTGTTAGCAGTTTCGATTGAATTGTTTATCTGGAACCAGGTTCCTTTTTGTTGCTCTGTCAGGATTTTTCTTGTATTGCTCCTGTTTTGCGAGTGGGCAGTCTTTGATGAAATGCCTTGACTTTCCACATCTGTGACAGAGATAGTTGTTCCTTGTTTTACTTGAACTGCCCCACTTTTGTATACAACCATTTCTTCGAACCATCTTTTGAAATCTCTTAGTAATATAGGCCATGTCACTATCTTCATCACTTGAGTCGCTGCTTTCAGCTTTGAGTACCAGGTTCTTTTCCTTCTTGGGCTCTCTTCTTTCACTGTCTTTCTTTCTTTTTATCTCGTATGTCTTCAGATTACCAATCAACTCATCCATGGTCAGAGTTTGTAGATCTTTAGCTTCAGTGATGGCATTTACCTTACTTTCCCAAGAACCAGGTAGAACACTGAGGATTTTCCTTACAAGCTTGTTTCTGGGAATGACATCGCCAAGTGAGTGAAGCTCATTTATGATGGAAGTGAATCTGGTGTGCATATCCTGTATACACTCATCATCATTCATCCTAAAGAGCTCATATTCAGTGGTGAGCATATCGATCTTGGATTGTTTGACCTAAGTAGTTCCATCGTGTGCGGTTTGTAGAGCTTCCCAAATTTCTTTGGTAGTATCACAAGCTGAGACTCTATTGTACTCATCAGGTCCTATGCCACATATCAAGATTTTCTTGGCACGATAGTTTTTTTCTACAGCTTTTCTGTCAATGTCGTTGTACTCTTTTCTACCTTTTGGCACCATTGGTCCTATTTCTGCAAGCTTCTTCATGGGAACATGTGGACCATCACAAATGATGTCCCACAGTTCTGAATCTTCTACCATCATAAAATCATGCATGCGGATCTTCCACCAACCATAGTACTGATCATTGAATCTAGGAGGTCTATAGGTTGATTGTCCTTCCTTAAAGTTCGGTGGAGCAGCCATTGAGATCTTTTCTAGGTGTTAACCTTTTAGAAAGAACCTGCTCTGATACCAATTGTTAGTTTATATGGATCCACCACACTATAGAGTACCTGGTCCTCTATTAGTTTCCACTGAGAATACTAATGAAGTAGTAAGCAAATGAGACAAGGGATTTTTACGTGAAAAAACCCCACACTAGGGGATCAAAAAACCACGACCTACTCTTGTAGGCTTTTAACTTTACTAACTTGCAATCTCCCTATTACAAGCCACTTTGTAAAAAACCTATTGCAAAGACTTCAACTAACTTGTGATGCACCCACCACAAGCCAATCTATAACTATCCTAGTTACAAAGGCTTTAAAGTTATGTTTATTCGTAGTCACAACATAAACTCGGAAGTTTACGAATTTTGGTTTGTTCCTAAGATAAAGCTTCTAAGAAAGCAAACTAGGAAATACAATGAAGAGCAAATAACAAGATTACAACTCAACTACGGATGTACATAAACTTATTAAGAAACTGATCCTTAGTAGAGTTGTCTTCTTGTTCTTGACACACCAGTGACTTCAATGCCGGATGAATATTGTTGTTGCTTGAGAGAATATCACTGAATGCCCAAAGAATGGTGTGTCTTGCACCAGGTTGTTTTATCACAATAGATAGTGATGTCAACTCTTGGTACACGCTTCTTCCCAATGAGAAGTGACTGATGTACTGTCTGCACAGCCCTTCTGTGCAGTTGCATTCCAGCTGGATAGTTGACTTGTACTTCTGTCATAACACACCAACGAACCAGGTCCTAGTTGTGTTCCTCTTCTGTGACAATTTCTAGATGGTCATTTTTTACTGCTACGTTCTAGCTGCACATTTGACTTGTACTTCTGTCAGAGAACACTAAGGGACTAGGTCCCTGTTGTGTTTCTCTTTATAACATTTGCGTACAGTCACTATCTTGTGCTTGTATCAGAGAACCCTGAGGAACAAAGTCACCAGGTCCCTGTTGAGTTTCCTCCCTGTGGTTGTTCATTCGTTTGCTGATTATCAGACTTCTACCAGGTCACATGAAGTGTATACCCTGTGGGCTAAGGTTCTCTATCTTGTTCTTCACAACAAGTTTGTTAGAACATCAAAACATACGAAGCATAAGGTCAAGACATTGAAAACCCATCAATTCTACCTTCTCAACTCTAATTGCACCCAACCCTTCAATCTACTCATGAAATAATGTTGTTTGTCTTCCTTTCCCATATTATACATTCAATATCAAAGGATGAGAATTCCTTGACATACTCCCTCACCATGCCATTTTTTTCAAGCGACGTTGTCCATCTCCTGCAACCCAAGACGAGTTGCTTGGAAGGAATTGCGATTTTAATTCCTTATTCAACATATCCCAAGTTTCAATCTTGGGTAGTCCAGCACTTTTGACTTCATTAACTCTTTTCTTCCACCACACTTTTATATCATCAGTCAAGTATATAGTTGTGATGGTCACATTCTCTTCATCCGGCACACAAGCAGCCTGGAAATACTGCTCCATATCCTACAAGAAATTTTCCAACTCTTTGGAACTTCTTGTGCCACCATAAGCCTTTGGCTCCGGAATCTTCACCTTGGTGCGATCATCACTTCTAGGGACAATGTCTTGCAATGCCCTTCGAAGTATAAACACTTCCCCACGCAATTCTTCCTTTTCCTTACGTACCACTACATTTTTGCCAGGGTAGTCTCATGCCTCACTGCATAATCGGCCTCCAACCGTGCCATTCTCTAGAACTGAAGAGTTGTGCCTATTTCAAGGGTCTGCCCAATGGGTGCTTCTAACTGCTCCACCATTTGGCGAAGTTCTGCATTTGTGCTGCCAGCCATATTTTCAAACAGTACCACGAAATCTACCACTGGTCGTCTTGCCACTATTACAAACCTACTCCGCTCCATCTAGTTATCACTGGGGCATTTTCTATCAGTCTGAAATCACACACGTGTGGCAGTCAAGTTGCGTACTTGACTCAGCCTTCCCAACACTTAGCCAAATTTGAGCAAGTTTAGACTTAGGTTTAATTTTAGGCAGCAAAAGCAAAGAGAACACAAGCCAATACAAAAAAAAATCCCAACCTTCGTATTTATTCAAAAACTTACAAAGGAAACCCTCACTTGACTTTGATCACAAGTGGATCACAGCCCCACTTTGACAAAGAACACAAGTCCTTCTTTAGCCAACACTACGACCTCCAATGCCTTGTTTCACCCATGTCATTGCTTGTATTTTGCTTTACATAGCCTTGTGTTAGCTATCTAAAGCCTTTGCCATCATCACGCACTTCTTTGCTTTAGCTTATCCTACACTTGGCACTGCCACAAGCCAAAGTGCCCATGCCACTAATTTTAGCGCACATGCCATGTCATGCCGCCCCAACTTGCCCACACTGCCTTGGCAAGACTTTGCTAAGGGCGTCTTGCCTGCTCCAAGACCTTGGTCAATACTTGCCCACAACAGCCCACATGAAAATGCATCCCACATTGTCCGCATGATCATTTTGCCTACACATAGGCCAATGACAAGGCCATCACACTCAATCTTTGCCACAGTCATGCTAGGCCCAATGTCAAAGAGTCAGGTGCCTAACACTTACCGTGGTCCAGAAAATAAAAAGTCAGAGAATAATTATCTCTCATGCATGAAACGAAGAAAAATAATTTTGCTTCTGGTTTATGTATGGCATTCAACAGTACGCTTGATCTAATATGTCTTAGCCATGGAAGAATACATAATTCCTTCAACCTTGATAGAGAAGACAAGTGACGTAAAGTTTTTAAATTCGCAAAGTAGGGAAATAACATGATGACATGGTCACATTATTATCGTTGTTTTCTGCCCATTAATGTTAAATTTGATCAAAGGATATGAACAAGAGAAAGGATTTTTTGTTTTAAATCTGTGCTGGCCTTTTACGTGAAGTATTCCCGGAAGTACTAGATATGTGGTAGCAATTTTCAAAACACGCTTTATTCAAAAGAACTTGTAAGAAGAATGAGGAAATAACAATTAATAGATTTCTGATCCTAAATTTTTGCAAAATTGGTACCAACATCAAGGAAAAGTTTCTACACTACTCATCCACTCACCATACAAAATATCCAAAATTCTATAGAAAATCTCCATAAGCCATGTACCAACTAGTCACTATTAGAAAATTTTACCCGTAAAGATTGAGGTTTTAGCCTCATCCAAGGGTATACTTCTCCTTGACTTTCCTGAGTTTAGGACCTTCTGTGTTTTCAATCCTGTAACTGAGGCACACCAAGTAATACCAAACCCAGACCCCAGAGAAAGTATTCATAAAATTGGTGAGGCAGGCTTTGTTGTTGACTACCCTACTTCAGATCAATATAAATTGGTTACAGTTGAGAAGCTGGCTGAACAAGAAGCGTATATATTTCATGTATTTTTATCAGAGGGATCAGGAGTGAGGCATAAATTCTAGTTGAGAATGAATGATACTTTCAGCTATTTGGCTCTCCATATTAAACCTGTATATTCACACCATTCATTGCATTGTCTCAGAAGTGCCAATCATGTTCTTGCTTTTGATTCAGAGAGAGAAGAGGCAACAATCCTTGACTGTCCTAAGTTCATTGGTCATCATCATGTCTACGATAAATGGTTAAGTGTGGCGCAAGGTAAACTTACTTGTAACGACCCGGTTGGTCGTTTTAAGAATTAATGGCTTGATCCCCTATTAACTGCTTTCATCGTGTTTGTTTCTGCTATTTGGATTTGCCAGGATGTTTGGTTTTGAGTTTCGGAGAGTTTTGGGACACTTAGTCCCTAAAGGAGAGCTTAAGCTTTAGAATTTGGACCGTAGTCAGAGTAGTGTGAAGACGGCCTTGGAATAGAATTTTGTTGGTTCTGTTAGCTCCGTTGGGTGATTTCGGGCTTAGAGTCATGTTCGGATTGTGTTTTGGAGGTCCGTAGATTATTTAGGCTTGAAATACCGAAAGTTGAATTTTTGAAGTTTCTTGTTCGATAGAGAGATTTTGATATTGGGGTCGGAATGGGATTCCGGAAGTTGGAGTAGCTCCGTAGTGTTGAATTTGACGTGTGTGCAAAATTTTAGGTCGTTAGGATGAGGTTTGGTAGACTTTTTTATCAAAAGCGTAATTTGAGAGGTTTTGGAGTTCTTAGGCTTAAATCTGGTGTTTAATTGGTGTTTTGATGTTGTTTTGAGCGTTCTGAAGGTTGGAACAAGTTTGAATGGTGTTTTAGGGTTAGCTGGTAGGTTTGGTTGAGGTTTCGGGGGCCTCGGGTAAGTTTCGAGTGCTTAACAAAAAATGAATTGAACTTAGAAAAATTTGATGTTGGCTGAACCTGTCATAACCGCACCTGCGTGAACGAGACTGCAGGTGCAGCTAAAAGACCACAAAAGCGGGATTAGCCCAGGCCCCAGAAGCCGCAGGTGCAAGGGATTTGACGCACCTGCGGGACCGCAGGTGCGGTAAGTGAGTCGCAAAAGTGGAAGCTGAGTTTTAATGAAATGTCGCAGATGCGACTTGGTCTTCGCAGAAGCGGGACCGCAGGTGTGGTCCCAGAGCTGCAGATGCGGTTTCACTGATCAGAAAAGGGGCAGAATCGAGGGTTGGCCTCAAAAACCTTAGAAAAAATTTGGAAGCTCGGGATTTGCGATTTTAAGAGAAATTTTCACCTGGGTGTTTTGGGTAAGTAATTCTTACCCGGTTTTGATTAATTTCCACGAATCTATGCTTAAGTTCATCCTTTAAGTTCGAATTTGGGGTGAAAAATTGGAGAAAATTTGTAAAAGTTCTTAGACCTAATTTTGGAGTTTTGATCAGGATTTTGATGTCGGATTGGAGTAATCTCTATATATATGAACTCGTGAAAGTGTAAGGATCCCGAATTCATAACTTTTACCAGATTCCGAGACGTGGGCCCGGGGGCATTTTGGTTATTTTACCTAATTTCGTTTATTAGCTTAGAATTTAATTATGGAATTATTTTCTTGAAGTTATATTTACATTATGCAATTGAATTGAATAGATTTGAGCCATTTGGAGTCGAGTACTCGTGGCAAGAACATGGTTTCGGGTTGATTTTGAGCTGGTTCGAGGTAAGTGGCTTGCCTAACCTTGTGGGGGGAACTCCCCTTAGGATTTGCTATTGTTGATATTTGAAATGCCTTGTACGTGAGGTGACGAGTGCGTACTTGTGCTAATTGTTGAAAAATCATGTTTTAATTAAGTAGCTATAATTGCGTTTCCTTTCCTATTTATATTACTTGCAATTTAAGCCTGTAGTTAGCTTAGGGAAGCATGTCTAATTGACTTAATTGCTTTACTTACTCAAACTGCCTTCTTTGGATTATGTACAACATGTTAGGTTAGAAATACATGTTTTGCCTTGGTATGAAATTTGAATTGAATTGAGTATTCTTCGTGTTGCTGCTGTGTGTTTACTTTGGGACTACGAGACGGTATCCCGGGAAATCCCCCTGCCTGTTTACTTTGGGACTACGGATTTGTATTTCGGGAGATCCTCTGCACATATATATTGATTTGGACTGTAATGTGGGATACCGAGAGATCCCCCAGCACGTATATTGAGGATACTAAGAGATCCTCGGGATACCGAGAGATCCGCAGCACATATATTGAGGATACTAAGAGATCCTCGGGATACCGAGAGATCCCCAGCACACATATTGAGGATATTAAGAGATCCTCGGGATACTGAGGGATCCCCGGTTGTTATCTCTGAGTTGAGCTATATTCCTTCTGTGATTATTTTGTTTCTGTTATAGTCGTTGTTATTCTTATTATCCTGTGTTACTTCATACTGCTAGCATTTAATTATATTATCGTATTCTATACTGTTTTACCTTGTTTTTCAACTATAATCAGTAGAGCCCTGACCTTCCTCGTCACTACTCAACCGAGGTTAGGCTTGGCACTTACTGAGTACTGTTGTGGTGTACTTATGCCCTTTCTGCGCATGTTTTTCATGTGCAGATCCAGGTACTTTGACTCAGTCCCACTACCCTTGAGGCGAGGCGATTCTCCAGAGACTTCGAGGTATATCTGTCGCGTTCACAAACCGAGGAGTCTCTTTCCATTCTCTCTCATAGTATTAGCCCTTCTATATTTACTTTTGTTTAGACATTCTGGAGTTAGATACTTGTAGTTATTCAATAACTTGTGATTTCATGAGATTTCGGGTTTTGGGAAATTGTTCAGTTTGAGAGTTATATTGTATATGCCGAGAAGCATCTTTAAACCTTCATTTGGTTTATTCTGTAGTTTTTTATTTGTTGATTCTGTTGTTTTTTCTTTTTCCGCAATTGTTATGCTTACCTAGTCGTAGAGATTAGGTGTCGTCATAACAGTTCACGGAGGGCGAACTTGGGTCGTGACATTACCCTTGTTTGCACCTTTGAGAAAGCCATAGTCATTGCTGCTTACGATTATGCAAGAAATAATTGAAGAGTTTCCCACACTTTGGATAACTTCATTACGGGTCTGGACGGCTATAATTGTCAATCTTGTTCGAAAGAACAGATTAAGGAGATAGTCATATACCGGCTGTCGATCGATCACCATAGTGTTGACAATCAAAGGAGGGGTAAATTTCACAAATGCTCATATAACTATGACATTTTTTTACTAAAGTCAATAACTTTGTTTACTCACATAAAAGTCATAAAACTTTCACTACTTTACTCAAAAAATCATAGTTAACCGACAAAGATAATTCTCCGGTAATGTTTTCGTATTATACCATTTTTTTTATTTTTTAAATTCAATCTAATAAATTATGACTCAATTAAAATAGGAAATTTTACCTCCTATAGCAAAGGCATACACTCTATTCAAAGGCGGATCCGAAATTTGATTCTTATGAGTTCCTACCGTAATTTCAAATTTATATGCAATAATAACTGGGTTCACAGTTAGATATTAATTATAAATTAGTTTTAGTGTACGTGTGTTGCACGTGTATTTTGTGTCTATTAATAAAAATTATATAAAATTTAGAATAAGAATAAATTATTTGTAATAGCAATTAACATCGAGATAAATGCAGCATATAGTTACACGTGTATCTTATAGACGATGTTTTTGGTGTAAAAAATATTACTCAAAGTAGAAATATTATATATACCTTATACTATGTATGATTATCCTTAACTTTAAAGTCCTAAATATTAGGACTTCTACAACAACAACAATCCAGTAAAATTATACAAGTGGGGTCTGGGGAAGGTAGTGTGTACGCAGACCTTATCCCTGTCTCGAAGGGGTAGAGAAGCTGTTTCCGAAAGACCCTCGAATCAACATAATAAAAGGACAAAAGGAGAGAATATTAGTTTCGCCACAGAGTATATTAGGACTTCTAATATAATTCAAATAATTAAGGAAAAATTTAATAATCAAAATTTTAGTTGATTTTATATCCTAAATATTAGAAAAATAATTAAATCATAACCTTGTCTAGTATGTAATCCTTTTATAAAGGGTAAAAAAAGGTGAACACTATTTAGCGTGCTTTGCGCGTGTACCTCGTCCGAATAAGTAAATTTTCTTTATAAATCTTATATTTATAACATTAAAAATTGTATGAGACTGATAGATAGGAGTACGTAAAAGTAAAAAGTATATATTTCTAAAATTTATCATTGTTAATTTATTTATTTAACTCAATGAAGGAAGAAATTTCCATATAAAAATATTTAATTTATTTTCGTCAATATATTAAACTTAAATTTGTAACGATATAAATAAATAATCTTTTAGAAACTTGTTATATGAGAAATACTAAATGAATTTGAAATTAATAGACACAAAATACACGTGCAACGCACGTACACTAAAACTAGTTTATAATTAAATATCTGACTGTGAACCTAATTATTATTGCATATAAATTTTAAATTATGGTAGGAATTCATAAGAATCAAATCCCAGATCCGCCTCTGAATAGAGTGTATGCCTTTGCTATAGGAGGTAAAATTTCCTATTTTAATTGAGTCATAATTTATTAGATTGAATTTTAAAAATAAAAAAATGGTAAAATACTAAAAAGTTATTGGAGAATTATCTTTACCGGTTAACTATGACTTTTTGAGTAAAGTAGTGAAAGTTTTATGACTTTTGTATGAGAAAATAAAATTATATAACTTTAGTAAAAAAATATCATAGTTATATGACCATTTGTGAAATTTACCCACCAAACGAGTAGTGGTTTTTCACATATGAATTCATGTGAAAACCAAGAATCTATTTCTACTTTCACTAACCCAAATCTCACTTGGTGGTGAAAGGAGAGTTTTTTACTATAGTGAGTGCTTGGTCACGCAGATCGTCGTGGAAAGACAGTCAATCATCATATAGATGAAGGTCATAGTAATGGTCGGTAGTTATCCAATGACACATAAACGCCAACAATTCTATGAGAAAAAGAAAAATTGAGCGTGAAAGAGTGCAAAAGGAAAGGTTGTGCCTCTTTAGAGAAATAGAAGCGATTATGATTATGATTTTGATATGGCATAATTGGTCAAATTTAAAACAGTAAAGCAAGAAGAAAGTCTCCAAAATATCGGGTTCTACTTTTCCTCTTCATTCTTTAATTTTTCTGTCATATTTGATATACTATAAATTATTCTATAAATAGGATTAGATGCTTATTATGATCTCAAATATGTTCTATATGTATGCTGTGAAACTAATTAGTTGGCATACAATTTAGTATCATGCGTGAAATTATATGATATTCAAGATGGTAAGATATGAATTAGGCTTACGCTAATACTTGAAATATTCTTGAGATCATGAATATAATATGTAAGGATGTACATATATTAGTTTGATCAGAGTAAGAAAGGTTACCATTTGAAAAGGGAAAAGAAATTGTGATTTTCTGCTCCTGCTTCCTGATTAATATCTACGTGATTTTCTACTCGATCTTTGAGATTAAAATCGTCGTGTTGTTCTATTTAGTTTTCGGAGATTATAGTCTAAGCGACTCTCTACTTATTTTAGAGATTACAATTTAGTGATTTTGTGCTCTAATTTATTACTCGGTTTGAAGATTTAAAACTTCATCGATTATTAAATTTAGCTGTGTTATATGTTACTCGACTTGAAGATTAAAATCTTCACCAGTTTGTTAGATCTGGTTGTATCAGATATTATTCAATTTGAAGATTAAAAACTTCACTGTTTATTAATTTGTGTTGTGTCAGATTGGTTTGAAGATTAAAAACTTCATTATTTATTAATTCTGGCTCTATCGTGACATAGCAATAGTATTTTGCTCTACAAAGCAATAAGGGTGGTGAATATGAATCTTTTGAAAAAATATATTTGGAATATGGCATTATTCATCAAACAACGACCCCATACATGCCCCAAAATAGGATCGCGAAAAGAAAAAACCGATCATTAAATGATGAATGTTTTGTTGATAAGTTTTGGTTTACTCCAAAACTTGTGGGGGAAAGCTCTTCTTAAAACTAACTGAATATTCAATCGAGTTTTTCATAGCAAAATTCAGTCCATTCCATATGAAAAATAGAAATGAGAAAAAGCCAAACTTGAAATATCTCAAAGTATGGGTTTTTTTATAAAGTGCAGATCCTAAACCTAAAAAGGTAATAATAGGACAGGATAAGATATGCAATCAATAGTAAAGCACATCAATTTTTGGTTCATGAATCAGAAAATATGGAGATTAATATTTATACGATGATAGAATCAGATAATGCTGAATATTTTTAAAATATCAGAATAAAACGAAATGTGTGTCGTCTAATGGAAAATTGAAATAACCTTAGAAAGAAGCAAAAGAAAGTACACCTAATGAGGGGAATCCAAGAGGTAGTAAGCGTCAAAGGACAACTGCCTTCTTTGGATGATTGACTAACATTCTTGTTGGAAAATGAGCTTCAAAGAAGTTATGTCTTCCTCTAAAAGAAGCAGTCAATAGTGAGATAGAATCCATATTAAATAACCATACTTGGGAGTTAGTTGGTCTTACTCTAGGGAACAAACCGTTGGGTTCCAAATGAATCTTAAGAGGAAAAATAAAAGATGATGACATTATTGACATGTATAAGACAAGTTTTGTTGTCAAAGGATATAGACAATGAGAACGCCTTGACTATTTTAACACATACTTATCGGTTACGAATATTACGTAAATATGTATGTTAGTAGGATTGGCTGTGATATAGGGTCTTGAAATCCATCTAACGTATGTGAAGAAAACTTTCTTAAATCGAGATTTGGAGAAAGATATCTACATGAAATAACCTGAAGGATTTATGGTTCCTGAAAACGGAAAAAAAGGTGTGCAGACGTGTTAAGTCTCTTTATGGACTAAAACTAGCATCCAAATAATGGCATATGAAATTTGATTATATAATATTTCCAAATGATTTTAAAATTATGTCATTATTTGTGGATGATATGTTGATAATGAATATAGAAAAGACACATGAAATATTTGAAATATAGGGGTCTTAGCATATGCATGACAAAAGCCAATATTGGACGCAATGTCTATATTATCTTGGAGAACTAGATTATATGATTTTTTGACCCCATGAATACTTAGTGATATTGATATGGTAGTCGGTGGATTTATTACTTGTTCGGTCTTAGTGATGATTAGTGATGAAACTATCAATTCGAAAGTCATTTACGTGCCTTTCTAGAAAGGTGGTGTTTTTTCTTGAATATTAATAATGTTTAGTTCTTTTATGAAAGAATGTCACTTGGACAGTTGTGACTTTGCATTAAAAGATGCGTCTGTATGTTTTACTATAGATAAGACCGTTCATGAAGAAATGTATTAATACATTGGTCTATAATATGGTAAATCAACCGATGAAAATGACAAAAATTCATAGCAAGCTCGATTTGCTTCATGAATAAAGGTACTATAATTTGCATATCATAGAGACTTATATTCTATCACGGAATAAGAATAAATAGAATACAAATGCTAGAAAAGACGAAATTGTTGCGAAATATGTAAAATATTAAAAAGTTATGGCCACAACTGATGTCAATTATTTTAGTTGTTGTTATAATGTAATATTGCTACATTAAATGTAGTAAATAATACGATATGCAATAAAAAGTCGAGACGTATTAGTCTACGACATAAGAAAGTTTGTATTGAACTATTATAACAAGTAGACGAGTCTTGAGATATTTGAAATATACTTAACATTATGCTTTGCACTACAATAAGTATCCCGCGGTAATAAAAATGTATAGTGATGTAAATTAAATCATCGGTTTGTTTGTTTCTAAATTCACAAGTGTATATATTTTCACAGCCAGTAGAGGAGCAATATCTTAGAAATTATCCAAATAAACGTGCATTGCCCATTCTACAATGGAGATTGAGTTTATAGCCTTAGATAAGGCCAGTGAAGAAGCAGAATGGCTCCGTAATTTCTGGAAGATATTCCATTTTGTCCCAAATCGTTGGTACTTTTATGCATACATTGCGTTGCGACAATAGAAAGGGTTGGCACTGCGACAATAATGGAAAATCTCGTTACATAAGACGAATACATAATACAGTTAGACAATTACTCTCTAGTAGAATTATCATAATTGATGATGTAAAGTCAAAAAATAATATGTCCAATCCGCTTACAAAAGACCTAACTAGAGAGGTGGTTGAGAAGTCATCAAAGGAAATGAAACTATGGCCGAGGACAAATGTAATGATCCGGTCGATCGTTTTGAGTATTGTATCCATGTTCCTCTATTTATCGCTTCTTCTATGTTCATTTATAGTTATGTAACTTGCCAAGGTGGTTGGTTTAGTTTCGGCAATGTTTCGGAATGAATTGGGATACTTAGTCCCGAGGTTAGAAGCTTAGGTAGAAAGAGTTGACGGGATGTTGACTTATGTATAAATGAATCCTCAGAATAGAGTTTTGATGGTTCCGATAGTTTTGTATGGTAATTTTGGACTTAGGAGTATGTACGGATATTAATTTGGAGGTCTGAAGGTCGTTTTGGCTTGAATTGGCGAAAGTTGGAAAGTTGAAGGTTTGGAAGATTGAGAATTTTGACCGAGATTTGACTTTGTTAATGCTGGGATCGAATTTTGGTTTCGGGAGTTGGAGTAGGTCTGTTGCGTCATCTATGACTTGTATGCGAAATTTGAGGTCAATCGAAGTTGGTTTGATAGGTTTCGGCATTGAGCTTAGAAGTTGAAAATCCATTTTTCAATAGGCTTGAATTAGGGTGCGTTTATATTTTTGATGTTGTTTGATGTGATTTGAGGCTTCGACTAAGTTCGTTTGATGTTTTATGATGTGTTGGTATATTTGGATGGGGTCTCGGGGGCTTCAGGTGTGATTCGAATTGAAATTAGATTGAATTTTGGACTTATAGAAAATCTATTGGGTTCAGTTCTGGTGTAACAGCACCTGCGAGGAATTGGTTGCAGGTGCGGAGTCGCAGAAGAGGCCATGGGGTCGCAGATGCGGTTCTGGTTGAGTTGGGTAGTTGCGCAGGTCCGAGGAAAATTCCGCACCTGCGAGCTCGCAGGTGCGTGCAGCTGGTCGCAGAAGCAATTGTTGGCCTGGGAGGATCTTGTCTCAGAAGCGGAGAAGACTCCACAGGTATGGTCCCGCAGGAGCGGACCTTGGACTGTAGAAGCGGCTGGTCAGGAGTTTAATGAAATTGCACAGAAGCGTATTTTCTTCCGTAGAAGCAAAGCCGCAGGTGCGGTTTGTGAGCCCACAAAAGTGAGAATCGCTGGGCAGACTAATATAATCGAGGGTTTGAGTATTTTCTTCTTTTTTGGACTTGTAGAGCTCGGCTAGGGGCGATTTTTGAGAGGAATTTCACCATAATTCAAGAGGTAAGTAACTTTGATCACTTTTATCCATTAATATTGAATACCCATTGATTTTTACACCTAGATTATGTGTGTTTGAGGTAAAATTTAGGGGATTTGTGGTCTATGTATTGGAGAGTAAGATTTGAGGATTCGAGGTTCGATTTATGGTAGGAATTGGATGATTTTGGTATGGTTAGACTCGTAGTTGAATGGGTGTTCGGATTTTGTGAATTTTTTCGGGTTCCAAGGCGTGGGCCCGGGGTTAACTTTTTGAATTTTGTTAAAGAACTTAGCTTTAACGTAGGAAATCGATTCTTATAGCTTGTATTGATTATATTGAGTTGTTTGTGACTAGATTTGAGTCGTTTGGGGGCCGATTTGCGAGGCAAGGATTTATTGGAGCATTGAGTTGCACACTTTGAGGTAAGTAACACTTCTAAACTTGGAACTGAGGGTATAAATCCCTGAAAAACGTGTTATATGATTGTGTTGAGGTGACGCACATGCTAGGTGACGGGCGTCTGGGGGTGTACCATGGTAATTATGATTTGGTTGATTCTGTTGTACTGTGTATTTGCCTAGCCTTACTCTATCCCTAAAACCCTTATTTGTTAGAGTAATTGGATTGTGATTCATGTTATAAATCATGTTTAGGCTATGTGCTTATTTAGTTGAGATCTAATAAGGCTAATTATACAGTTTCGAATTATCTGCTTTAACTGCAACTATGTACTCAGTCATGATTCTTCATTTGCATATTGTATCTTAGTTTATGTTATCATTAATTGTTACTTTACATGTTGTTATTGTTTGTGCTGAGTGATACGATATCTGTAAGCTCTTAAGACTTGAGAGATTGATGACTGAGGTGGGCGAGCCGGATTGTGAGTGTTATTGTGGATCGGGTTGCACGTCGCAATAGGTCCTATTGGCTTATTTATTATTGTTGATAGATCTTAATTGCCCTTGCTTGATGTTTTTATGATCTAACAAACTTACTGCTAAGAACCAGATAGGGAACCTGACCCACTTGGATTGTTGCAAGCGTTAACAGATTTCAGCTAAAGAAGAATTGCTATATCTTCACGGCCTTGTGTCACGACCCCAGTTCACCCTCCAAGAACCATCATGACGGCACCTAGTCTCTATGACTAGGTAAGCCTACTTTGCAGAAGAAAAACCAAAATTTGGGGAGATACACAATTTAAAATGGAAATAAAGTAATAATAGTGTTTAAATGTGCCGCTCGGCATACACCATGTTTAACTCTCAATACCAAGCTAACTCTAACCAAGAAAAGAAATACTACATAACTCTAACTCTGGAATTTCTAATAAAGAACAGAAAGGTACAAAAGGGCTAAATACTAAAGGCAGAAATAGAAAGGGACTCCTTGGTCTGCGGACGCGTCAGGTGTACCTCGGGGTCTCTAAGTAGTCACCTACCTCAACGATAGTAGGCCTGATCAGCGGTACCTGGATCTGCACATGAAAAACATGTACAGAAGAGGCATGAGTACACCATAGAGGTACTCAGTAAGTGCCAAGCCTAACCTCGATTAGGTAGTGACGAGGAAGGTCAGGACCCTACTGAGGTTAAATACAATATAAGGGTTAACAGTGTGGAATAAAATAGTATAAATAAGTGCAACAGTAAGAAATAACATAGAATTGAAAGAACAACAATAACTAGATCATAGACAAAATAAGCCACGAAAAAAATTCAGCTCAACACAGAGATAACAACCGGGGCACCTTCCAAGATACCGACCTATAGTCCCAATTACAACTGTCCAGTGGATCTCCCGGGATACCGTCCCGTAGTCCATCATATATATGTCCGAAGGATAGTCCAACTATCAATGCGCGAGGATTTACCGGAATCCTGATACGTAGTCCCAAATGTAAATACCCAGAACTAGGGGGAATCCACCGGGTGAATTCTCGTAGTTCCATATAACTATGCAGGGGGATCTAGCGGGAATCTAACCTGTAGTCCCAAAGTAAATGGGCAGGGGGGTCTACCGGGAATCTAACCCATAGTCCCAAAGTAAACAGACAAGGGAGAGCTACCGAAATCCCACATCCGTAGTCCCAAAATAAATACACAGCAACAGCAGGAAGATATCCAGAAATGGCAAAATTTCATATTAAGGCAACAAGTGATTCTAGCCTAGCATGCTGCACAAATTCAAGTAAGGCAGGTTGAATCAAATAAAGCAAATTAAGTCACTTAGACATGCTTTCCTAAGCTAACAACAGGCTTAATAGTGCAAGAAATAGAAACAGGAAAGGAAACATACTAGTAATTACTTAAGAAAACCGTATTTCCAACAATTAGCACAAGTACACACTCGTCACCTCACGTACAAGGCATTTCAATTACCGAATATACCAATCCTAAGGAGAAGGTCCCCACACAAGGTTAGACAAGCCACTTACCTCGAACCGGCTCAAAATCAACCTGAAACCACGCTCTTGCCATGAGTACTCGACTCCAAATGGCCCAAATCTATTCAATTCAATTGTATAATGTAAATAACACTTCAAGTAACTGATTCTACAATTAAATTCTAAGTTAATACGCGAAATTATGTAAAATAACCAAAATTCCCCTCGGGCCCACTTCTAGAAATCGGGTGAAATTTATATTTGCAGAAACCTCGTCCTCTCACGAGTCCATACATAACAAGAACAATGAAATCGGAGTCCAATTGACCCCTCAAATCCTCATTTAAAGGCCTCTTAAACTCAAGCGCTAATTAACCATTTTTCCCAAATTTATCACCACTAATTTGGTCTTTAATCACATAAAAACGAGTCATGAAGTCAAGGATGTTACCTCCAAGCGATTTCCCTTTGTTTTCCTCAAGAATCTCTCTCAAAAACTTCAAATCCGGGTGAAAATGGTGAAAGAATCCCTCAAATTTGCGAAGGCAACTATTTATATATTCTGCCCAGCGATTTCCGCATCTGTAGTCCCTCTTCTACGGAATTAACGTCGCATCTGCGACTTTTCACTTAAATGGCAATTTTCCGCATCTGCGACTCTCAATCCGCAGATGTGGTACCGCTTCTGCGGAAAAATAACCGCATTTGCGGTTCCTACTAAAGAGACCATAATCCGCTTCTGCGGCCTATTAGCCGCTTATGTGGCATCGCATCTGCGGTCCCCAAACCGCAGATGCGAAAATACCAGAAGCAGCAAAGAAAGGCAGCTGCAACATTTCCTCAAACTTCTCGTTAACCATCCGAAATCACTCCGAGGCCCTAGGGACCTCAACCAAAGGCATCAACATATCCTAAAACCTCATTCAAACTTGTATCAATCTTCAAAATACTTCAAACAACACCAAATCAATCAAAACATATTGGATTCAAGCCTAAGTTTCAAAAATCTCCCAAATTTTGCTTTTGATAAAAAATCCAACCAAACTACCTCCGAATGACCTGAAATTTTGCACACACATCCAAAATAACATAACAGAACTATTACAACTCTCGGATTCCATTCCGACCCTCGGATCAAAGTCTCATTATCGAACCGGAAACTTCCAAAATTTAACTTTCGGAATTTCAAGCCTAATTTAGTTATGGACCTCCAAAACACAACCCGAACACGCTCATAACCCCAAAATCACCCAAAGGAGCTAACGGAACCATCAGATTTCCATTCTGAGGCCATCTTTACACTGTTCCGACTACGGTCAACTTTCAAACACTTAGGCTCTCATTTAAGGACTAAGTGTCCCAAAACTCTCCGAAACTCAAAACCGAACATCCCGGCAAATCACATAAGCAGAAAAAAAAAACTTAGGGAAAGTAGTTAATAGGGGATCGGAGCGTAAATTCTTAATTTGAGCTGTTGTTCTTTTTAATGATGCCAAAAGGGGGAAACGCATTGGGGAACTAGTTCTTAGACTAATAGAGGACATATGGGGGAAACAACATTAGGATTGGTTCTTATGTGCATAGTCTTAGGGGGAACTCTTTGAAACTTGTTTGGTTTTTACTGCCCCAATTCCGATCTATAATTGTTTAAGTTTGTCATCATAAAAAAGGTAAATTGATAGATCTTAATTGCTCTTGCCTGATGTTTTGATGATCTAATAAACTTACTGCTAAGAGCCAGATAGGGAACCTGACCTACTTGGATTGCTGCAAGCGTTAACGGAATTCAGTTAAAGAAGAATTGCTACAGCTTCAGGACCTAGGAACCAAACAAGGACCTGATGCTCTTGAGGTTTCCTCATAGCAATACAAAGTTATTTGGACACAGCTGGAAATGAAGTGACCAACTGCACTATTTCTGCCACTCTGCACCACACTGTCAGCCCACTCATTCTCTAACCAAACAAAGTAATCACATTATTTCAAGTGATGTGATCAAGTTGTACCAAATGTGCTTTACACAAAAACATCACTGGAAGGATCATGTTTCTCATTCAAGCTCTTGCGAAAATAGAAAATATCATCCTCTCAAGCTTGAAGGACAAGGTTGAATGCTACTATGGACCAGTTCCCAAAAGATTGATTGTTGCTATTCTAGTTGAGTTGTAACCTTGTTATTGTACTTACTATATCTCCTAAATCGCTTACTTAGAGGCATACTGAATAGGAATCCTCTTGTAAATCCATAAACTCGTTGAGTTTATGTTGTGACTAGATTTAGTCATAAGGAAAAGTCTTTGTATTCGTAGAATTACAAAGTATCTTGTGGTGATAGCATCACAAGTTAGAAAAGGCCTTTGTAACTAGGATAGTCACAAAGTGGCTTGTGGTAAAGGTACCACAAGTTAGTTGAGTAAATCCTTTATAATAGGAAGTATTGTAAAGTGGCTTGTAATAGGTAAGATTACAAGTTAGTGAAGCTAAAAGCCTACAGTGTAGGTCATGGTTTTTTGATCCCCTTGTGCGGGATTTTTCCACGTAAAAATCCTCTGCCTCATTTACTTACCGCTTTACTAAGTGCTCTCAGCAGAATCTTGTAGAGGACCAGGTACTCTACGATTTGGTTGATCCATACATGTTACAATTGGTATTAGAGCGGGTTCCTCCTATCAGGCTAATACCTAGGAAGGATTCTCAACGCGGCTCCACTAAATTTTGAAGAAGGTCAATCCATATACCACCCACCCAAGTTTGATGGAAAATGCTATTGGTGGTGGAAAGCTAGAATGCATGATTTCATCATGGAAGAGGATTGTGAGCTTTGGGATGTCATTTGCGATGGTTCCTTTGTTCCAATCAAGGTACTAAATGAACTTCCATTTTCTAAAAAAAACAGCAAAGAATACACTGAAGCAGATAAGAAAGCGGTGGAAAAGAATTTTTATGCCAAGGAAATTCTAGTATATGGTTTGAAACCTAAAGAGTACGACAGAATCTCTACATGCGACACTGCCAAGGAAATATGGGAGGCTTTGCAGATACCCTATGAGGGAACTACACAAGTACAACAAGATAAACCAAATATTGGTGATAGTTCCATGACAGCAGTTGAAGGCGAGGAGATTGGATATGACTCAACACTTGCTTTGATGGCTCAATCAGATAATGATGAAGACAATATCAACGAAGAGGTAAGCTTCAAGGATATTCAGAAAAATCTGAAATCCTATTCTCCAAAAAAACTCATGTGTTTAGCTGATGTTTTAATTACTGTCTTTTGTAGTCTTGCGGAGGATAGGGATTCTTTGTTCTTAGAACTAGAAGAATCTGAACATAGTAGAGAAGACTTAGTGGTTGTAGTTACTGATCAAGAGAAAACCATTGAAATTCTTAGAAAAGAAAAGAAAGATCTATTGGCAGAAACTGCAGACCAAAGGGAACTAAAAGTAAAGCCATTGACTAAGTCAAAACCTGAAAGCTCTGAAAGAGGAAAGGAGATAGTTAGTGAGGAATATTTTAGGCTTGAAGATGAGGTGAAGGCCTTGAGATGTAGGATGTGTGCTGAAATTGAGAAAAATGAGCTCCTCCAAGCCAATCTAGAAAAAGTAATGAATGATCTTGAAAGGTCTCTGAAGTGGACCTGGTCCTTAGAAGATACCACTGCCTTGCTCATTAATGACAATGAAAAAAGGCGGGAGCAGGGTTCCCAAGGGAGAAAACTCATCACAACCCTCATAGTAAGAGCGCCACTGCATCTAATAACTGGCCTCGGACCCAATGTAGGAACACTGGGCACTTCAAGGAAGGTGTCCAGGCTAAGAATCAATTAGTACCGAAAGACAAAGTGGCTGCTGAAACCGTGATCACAAAAGAGGGACCAAGTTCCACTCACAGAAAACGCACATTACCTGCATGGACTAAGAGGGCTCTTATTCATCCTCTTGGTTACTACAAGGGACCCAAACTTGTTTGGGTTCCTAAAACTAACTCCTAATCTCTTGTGTAGGGAACAGTGAAGGTAAGCGGTCAATAATGGTTCATGGATAGTGGATGTTCGAAACACATGACTGGGAACACCACAGACGTTCTTTCACTAAAAGCTCTACAAGGAGGAAGTGTATCCTTTGGCAACGGCAAAAAGGGGTACATTCTTGGAATTGGAAAAGTTGGGAAGTCACTCACTCACTCTATTTAAAATGTATACTATGTCAATGGACTTAAGTACAGTCTCCTGAGTGTCTCTCAAATTTTCGATAAAGGAAACAAGGTGGAATTCTTGTCCAAAATATGTACAGTCACTAACCTTATGACCGGTGAAATAGTTCTAGTGGCCAAATGATACAAGAACATCTATATTGCTGATTTCGAATCTTTACAGAGTGGTGATCTGAGTTGTCTGAAGGCGATTGACGATGATGCTGAACTATGGCACAGAAGACTGGGCCATGCAAACTTTTCCCTTCTGAACAAACTTATACAAAAGGACTTGGTTCATGTTCTGCCTATGTCACAATTCAAAACTCAAAAAGTCTATGATGCCTGTGCTACAGAAAAACATGTAAAGTCCTCTTTTAAGTCAAAAAGAGATGTGAGCACCTTAAAGTTGCTTGAGCTCCTGCTTATGGATCTGTGTGGACCTATGAGGGTGCAAAGTAAATGAGGAAAGAGATACATTTTTGTGATCATAGATGACTATTCCAGATTCACATGGACTCTGTTTCTTAGAACAAAAGATGAAACTGTTGAAGTATTTGTGGCCTTTGTGAAGAAAATCCAGGTGAAGATGGATTCTACAATTGTATGCATTAGATCAGATCATGGAACAGAATTTAACAATGTCAAATTTGATGAATTATGCAATGAAAATGGTATCACTCACAACTTCTCAGCTCCTAGAACTCCACAGCAAAATGGAGTTGTAGAAAGAAAGAACAGAACTCTGGAAGAAATGGCAAGAACAATGTTGATTGACAGTGGACTTGCAAAGAACTTTTGGGTTGAAGTTGTTAACACTGCCTGCTACTTAGTGAACTGGTGCATGATCAGATCAATTTTGAATAAGACCCCGTATGAACTGCTGAATGGAAGAAAACCCAAGCTGACTTACCTAAGAACATTTGGATGCAAATGCTATGTTCTCAACAATGGAAAGGATCAGCTTGGTAAGTTCGATGCCAAAAGCGATGAAGGGATATTTCTTGGCTACTCTTCTCAAAGAAAGGCCTAAAAGATATATAACAAGCGAACTCAATATGTTGAAGAAAGCGTCCATGTTATTTTTGATGAATCTCATCCATCATTTGAGAAGAGTGATGAGGAAGATCAAGATGGAGAACCCTCACTTGTTCTTGGTGAAGTCATTAACATGACAAATGGAAAGGTAGACATGATGAGTCAAGTAAAGGAGCCAAATGAAGATAACATGGCCCCATCATCAATAGAACCAAACACTTCAATTACAATTACTGAAGCTGATGAAAGAGTGGCTAATGTAGTTCAGAAAACTCCACTGGCATCTGAGAGAAGTATAGAGGGGAATCAGCCGAACATACCTTCTTCCTCTCATAATGAACCTCGGACATCTAACTGGAGACAGCAAAGCTCTCACCCTAAAGACAACATAATCACTCCTCTAGATTCCGGAGTTCAAACCAGGTCAAGAGCTAGAAATTCACTTGCCTTCTCAGCCTTTCTCTCCTAGATAGAACCCAAGAACATCAAGGAAGCCTTAAAAAATGCAGATTGGATTACAGCCATGCAAGACGAGCTGCATCAGTTTGAGAGAAATAGTGTGTGGCACCTGGCACCTAGACCCCAAGATAAAACTATTATAGGAACCAGGTGGGTATTCAGAAACAAGCTCGATGAACATGGAATTACCACAAGGAACAAGGGCAGGCTAGTGGTCCAACGTTACAACCAAGAGGAAGGGATTGACTATGATGAAACATTTGCTCCAGTGGCTTGCATGGAAGCCATCAGAATTCTGATCGCCTTTGCCTCTCATATGGAATTCACCTTGTTCCAAATAGATGTCAAAAGTGCATTTTTGAATGGACTGCTTAAGAAAGAAGTCTATGTGAAGCAACCCCCTGGGTTTGAATGTCATGAGCACCCTGAATATGTGTTCAAATTGGACAAAGATCTATATGGGCTAAAGCAGGCTCCTCGAGCATGGTATGAAAGATTGTCAAAATTTCTCTTGGAAAATGGCTTTAAGAGAGGAAAAATTGACAATACTCTTTTCTTAAAGAAACGAGGAAGGAACTTGCTCATTGTTCTGGTTTATGTTGATGATATCATCTTTGGAGCAATAGCTGACTCTCTGTGTGAAGAATTCGCAAAACTTATGGGAAGAGAATTTGAAATGAGCATGATGGGGGAATTAAACTTCTTCCTTGGCCTTCAAGTAAAACAGTCCCCAAAGGGTACTTCCATTTGTCAGCAAAAATACATCAGGGAACTCTTGAAGAGGTTTTACATGGAAACATCAAAAGTGATAGACACTCCCATTGCAACTGCCACTCGACTGGACATGGATGAAACTGGATATCCTATGAATCAAACAATATATAGAGGCATCATTGGGTCTCTTCTGTATCTCACTGCCAGTCGACCTGATATTGTTTTCAGCATGGGGCTGTGTACGAGGTTTCAATCAAATCCCAAGAAATCTTACTTGAAGGCTGACAAAAGAATACTGAGATATATCAAAGGCACGCAGGACCTGGTATTGTATTATCCATCAGGTTACAATTTTAATCTTATTGCGTATGATGATGCAGACTATGCAGGTTATCTTGTGAACAAAAAAAGCACTTCTGGGATGGCTCACTTCTTAGGATCATGTCTTATCTCTTGAGGGACAAGGAAACAAAATTCAGTGGCTCTTTCAACAGCTGAAGCTGAATACGTAGCTGCAGCATCCTGTTGTGCTCAGCTTCTGTGGATCAAGCAGCAGCTGGAGAATTTTGGAGTTCTCACTGAGAGTTTGTCTCTCCTATGTGACAACACCAGTGCACTCAATATGGCAAAGAATCCAGTTCAATATAAAAGGACCAAACATATTGATGTGAGGCATCATTTTCTGAGAGATAATGTGGAGAAAGGGTTTATATGTATGAAGTTCTACAACACAGAAGATCAAATTGCAGACATTTTCACCAAGGCACTAAGTAGGGAACAGTTTGAAAGAAACTGAGTAAAGTTGGGGCTGTTGAAGCCAAATTAAGAACTTGTTTCCTCTTCAACTGGCTAGTATTCTTAATAAATAACTAGTTCAAAGTGTTTTTTGGCCATGTCTAACTTACCTCAATACCGTTGCAGGTAGACACGCATGATAAGCATAGAAGCAGCAGATGCAGTACATGACTGATAAAAGAGGAATAATTCTTTTCAAAAAAGGGGGCATGAAGAAAATGTTTTTCAAGAACCAGGTTCTTGTACTAAAGGTCAGTAGTTCTGTGCATCCTTTAATACACGTCTTAAAAGGATACAAAATACAATTGCCATGTCATCAACTTTTCAGATTCGGCTGTCACATCCCTTCAATTCATAATGTTCCATCTCCCTCTGAAACAAAACAATTCTCCACACCCAACCGTCGTTTCAGAACCGGTGCTTGTTCTTCCCCTTCATAATTATCCTCTCCATTTAAAAACCCCTCTCTTCTGCCCTTCTTAATCATAAGCCCTATTCTAGATTCACCCATAAGGAAAGGATTATCACACCACCTCTTCCAATGGTTGAGAAACTTTTGATCTCTCTGCCTTAACTATAACCACCTCTAACCTATCTATGGAACCTCTCGCCCTCACTGAGTCCTTGTCACCCTCTACCAGTCCTACTGCTACAGTCACGCTTTCCTTAGTTTCCCAACCTCTTCCCAACTCAAAAAACCCTAAAACTACTATTCAGCTCTCTCCGTCGTCTGTTGCTCACACCAGTCAAACCCTAAGTGGAGAACAAGGTCAAAATATTGAGTTCACAAAAGGCTCCGCTATTGTTGTCATCAACTCCATGGTTGTGGAAGCACCGATTGAAGAATAAAATACTATGTTTGTGGTATCCGCTGATGGGGTATTGCATGAAGTCATTTCCTAGAAACATGAGTCACAAAGTGTGTGGGTAGAAGGGGCCATTATGGCTGTTGAAGGAGATGCAGTAGTATACACTACTGGGAAATCACATGAGGAACCTGATCCCTCTCCGGAGGACCCAGGTCAGGACTCTTATCCCCAAGACAGTGTTGTACCTGCATTCGATGATGTGCCCCTAGAAATTCAAGCACCAGAAATGCGATCTAGTGATGAAGAAGACCTAGACAACGTGGCCCTGGATGTATTCATAAGTAAGCGACAGGTTGTCACCACCCCTGAGTCTGGAATTAAGCGGCCTACTACCAGGCTTCAAGTCAAAGTGGCCTACGATTCTACACTCCAAAAGAGCAAGAAAAATAGTAAGAAGAAAAGAAGAAAGTTGGTGAAGGATGGTGTACCTGTAAGTGATAAAGTTATCCTTGTAGTGGAGGTGGAAGAAGGAACTCCTGAGGAACCTGGTTCCCTTGTCAGGCGGTCCTCGAAGAAGGATGAGTTTGTTTCCATAGAGAAAGGGTCTACATCTAAGTCCAAAATAAAGGAGGTTATTAGTGATGAGGATATACTTGTCAAGTCCAAGGGGAAAGGAAAAGTCAGTAGAGAAAAGCTTAGGAAACGCAAGTCTGAAATAGTTGAAGAACCTAGTTCTGGAAAGAAAGCAAGACGTGAGGTATGCCTGGTTATGAGCGCCTAAGGCATCAAAAGGTGTTGTTGGGTCGTACGTTTGACCCAAAAATCTCAGATATGGCCGGAATGCGCCAAATTCTTGAAATAGTGGAGTTTCAACAATGGATGCATCTATTCTACATTGATGCCCCTAAAGTGTATGAGGAGGAGGTACAGAGTTTCTTTGCCAGTCTCTTTCCAGTCGATACTGACCATGTTTGAGCCTTGGTAAATGGGGTGGACATTGTCTTTGACGTGAAATTACTTGGAGAAATTTTGCAAGTTCCTACAGTTGGAGTGTCGAGTGTACGAGATATTTTCCAGTACAACTTCCGAAATGCAGTGGTGAAAGATAATTTAATCAGAAAGGGGCCCAGATTCATAAGAAAGCACTACTTCCTTTCTACCAGCTGTTGTTTGAGCTGGTTAACAAAGTACTGTTGAATCGAGCAGAAAGGAGGTCTGTAACTTCAAAATTAGATCTGTACCTAATGGAGCAACTGGACGGTTTCAACCCTGTGACTCTGGCTGCGATAATGATTGAACACATGCAGAAGGTGGCCAATTTCAAGGATGGTAATCACGGGCTTCCCTACGGATTCTTGCTCACTCAAGTGTTCAAATTCTTTGAGGTTCCACTAGGAACAGGTAAGGTGGGGACCCGTAAGCAGACATTCTCACAGACAACCTTGGAAGAGTGTGAGTGTATTGAGAAGTATGAGGGTGTGGGAAGTACTTCAACTGTGTCTCAGCTCATCAATGCTCAGAACAGTGCAACCGAGGAGATATGTCGATTGAAGGCCAGGAATGCTATCCTGGAAGGTCAGCAAGCCCGAGCGGCTCCCATGTCAAATGATGAGGTCGTCCGTTTGACTCAAGAAAATGCTGATCTCAGGGCACAAGTCGAGAACCTGAAGGCTGAACTGCTCCACGAGAAAAAGTCGGGAAATGCCCGAATAGACCTCGTTCTCTAGACACTTGTCGCAGCTACCAAGCCTTGTCCTCCTAGTGCCCCCTAAGAACCCCTTTAGTGATCAGTTTTCTGGATATGTTTCTTTTTCTTGTTTCCTTGTTGATGGTTGGTGGATGTTTTTTTGTGTTTTTTTATGGTTGGGATGTACTACTACTACTGCTCCTATGAATAAGTCCAATGTAGCCTCTTCCTTTTTCAAAGGAAGAGGCATATTAAATATTTTTAATATGAATCCTTTTATTATGTCTCATACTGTCTCTCTGTGTTCTATTCTTTCTCATGATTGTGTGCACATATGTGGCATGAGTTAGCTTAGTTGGACTTCTTTGTGCTGTTGTTCTTTTTAATAATGCCAAAAGGGGGAAACACATTGGGGAACTGGTTCTTAGACTGATAGAGGACTCATGGGGAAACAACATTAGGAACTGGTTCTTATGTGCATAGTCTCAGGGGGAACTCTTTGAAACTTGTTTTGGTTTTTACTGCCCCAATTCCGATCTATAATAGTTTGTCATCATCAAAATGGGGGAAATTAATAGATCTTAATTGCTCTTGCATGATGTTTTGATGATCTAACAAACTTACTGCTAAGAACCAGATAGAGAACCTGACCAACTTGGATTGTTGCAAGCATTAACGGATTTCAATTAAAGTTTGCTACAACTTCAGGACCTAGGAACCAAACAAGGACCTGATGCTCTTGAGGTTTCCTCATAGCAATACAAAGTCATTTGGACACAGCTGGAAATAAAGTGACCGACTGCACTGTTTCTGTCGCTATGCACCACACTGTCAGCCCACTCATTCTCTAACCAAACAAAGTACTCACATCATTTTAAGTGATGTGATCAAGTTATACCAAATGTGATTTACACAAAAACATCACTGGAAGGTTTTTGTTTCTCATTCAAGCTCTTGCAAAAAGAGAAAACATCAACAAGGTTGAACGCTATTACAGACCAGTTCCCAAAAGATTGATTGTTGCTGTCCTAGTTGAGTTGTAACCTTGTTATTGTACTTACTATATCTCCTAAATCGCTTACTTAGAAGCATACTGAATAGGAATCCTCTTGTAAATCCATATGACTAGATTTAGTCATAAGGAAAAGTCTTTGTAATTGTAGAATTACAAAGTGGCTTGTGGTGATAGCATCACAAGTTAGAAAAAGCCTTTGTAACTAGGATAGTCACAAAGTGGCTTGTGGTAAAGGTACCACAAGTTAGTTGAGTAAATCTGTTGTAATAGGAAGTATTGTAAAGTGGCTTGTAATAGGTAAGATTACAAGTTAGTGAAGTTAAAAGCCTACAGTGTAGGTCGTGATTTTTTTATCCCCTTGTGCGGGATTTTTTCACGTAAAAATCCTTTGCCTCATTTACTTACCGCTTTACTAAGTGCTCTCAGCAGAATCTTGTAGAGGACCGGGTACTCTACGATTTGGTGGATCCATACAAGTTAACAATTGTAGATATGTAATTTTTTACCCTCCCCGAGATTTTACACTTTTTAGCGTTTAAATATTTAGTTTTAGATCTAATATCGCTATTTTAACTAGTTTTGATTCTTTTACTTTATTTTATCACAAAATTAAAAAATACAAAAATAGTTTCAATTTATCTCATTATATATGTTTGTTTTTATTTTATTTATTTAAGTTCATTAGTATCCTTATAGTGGTATTATCTTAAGTTTGCATTGTTATTTTTAGTATAATCTTCTAAAAGTACAAAAAAAAGTAGCTTCATTTTAATATTTAATTCCATTTTTATAATTTATTTTCTTAAGAAAGATTAATTAGTATTTTTAATAGTTTATCTTGTTTGATATATTATTTTTACATATAGAAAAAGGGAGGGAATAAAATTAATTTTTGGACTAATTTTTTGCCTTGCTTTTAGTCCAATTAAACCAACTTCCTTAGCCCATTAACCCCAAAGCCTAAACCTCCCTTACTTTGACTAATCTGAAGACACCCTAAAACCTCTAAGAACGCCCTAAGCTCCATCAACGACCAACCATCTCCAGCCGTCAATTCACCACTGCAACAGTAACCAGCCGCTGCCGAAACAACCACCCACTAAAAGACCAAATCCTTCGCCACTCTCATCTCTCCCCTCATTCTCAAACACACACGCATACACATGAAAATAGAGAGACGACGAGAGAACGCCTAAGGAACACGGTGGTCTCCAATGTTCTGAATAATTTTTCACTTGCGATCTTCCTTAAACCCTAAATCTTAAATTCCTCCAAGCTAACTAGAAGGAAATTCACGTTGAAGAGAATGTTCCTGCACCTTCTCCTCGATCCAACTGTTCGTTGAGTATTAATCCATTGAAGGAGACTGACGACATCGATGCTATACTGCTGAGCATGCATAAAGAGGAAGGGAACAGTAGCATGTGATTTTCCTATTTGGCTTGTTTATGTTTAAACCAAATTTTGTCAAAATTCAACTACTACCAAATAAATGTCCACATTTCTCCTAGATGGTTATCAATATGTGAGTCTTGAGTTTTACTCCTACTTGTCAGAATAGGTGTTATTCCTAATGTCCACATTTTAATCCAGCGTCCATTTTCATATTTTCCTTCTCGCACGTCACACAATTTTGAGTTGGGTTCATTTGATTCGAGTTTTTCGGTGAATTTCGAGGTTGTCGAAGGTCGTAAGTTGAAGTTTCCGGACAGATATGCGGTCCCGTTGTAGATTTGAAGTGCTATTGTCGGATTGAACAATATTGTTGCTTACAAGGAGATTTTTCATCAATTCAATTTTGAGTACCGTTTGGGTTCCACTTGAGGTCAACTCCTTACTTTGTTCTTTAATCTCTCATATGTGTGATTTATGATTGCTTGAGCTTCATGCTTTAATTGCTAATTTGTGATTGACTTTCCATGTTTTGTTTCAAGTCTGTTTGAGCTGAAATTTTTAAGTGTAAACATTGCTGAATTCTTGTAGCATTTGATAGAAGGGTTCAGGTTTAAACGTAAATGACAATTTAAATTGGAAATGTTTTCTTACTTTTATTTGTCGCTTATAGCTAGTGACATGTTTAGGCCGACCACACTCGGGTAGGCAAGCCTTAGGTTATTTTTATTCGAGGTAAGAGGCCGCTCCCTTTAGTTTATATTCAGGAGAATACCCCATAGATTTTATATATAGTTTTATCCGGGGTATGCCCCGTAGTAAATGTAATTGGAGGCCATGACAGATATTGTGGAGGAAGCATAGTATAGGTTAATATAGGATTTTTAACATTTTATTTAAACTTCTTCTCTTTTCTTTTTGCATTTAAGTGGGGACGACCTCGAACCTCCTTTCTATTTGTTTTTCCCTTTTTGTGTGTTTTTCCCTTAATTAGGATATTCTTCAAAGCCGACTAGATCAAGTATGCAACCATACTAATTACGGAACTTAAGGAGTGCTTAACACCTTCTCCCCGAGTCAAATAAATCCTCTTACCCGAATCTCTGGTGCAGACTTAGTTTTGGAGTCCGAAGTGTTTGAAAAGAAAAAATTGTTTTAATAACGTTGACCTGTCACACCGAAACCAATGTCAAGTGGCGACTCTGAAAAATCCTTTTGAACGCACATTTTTGTCATTTTCTAATTGAAAACCCTTTTTGAGCTTCATATCTCTTTTATTAATTTTAAGAGGGTTTAGTGAGGTAAAAAGGGGTGTGACAATTATTATGGATCGGGCTGCACGTAGCAGCAGGTCTTATAGACTTTATATTAGCGCTTGGACAGGATCCCCCCCTACGGAGTCTGACATACTAGCAGTGAGCGTAGGCACAGTGATTTATATAGACGGGTTTTGGTGAGGGGTATTGATGCCAGGCATTCGTGTATTGCTGAGTGATTATGTGTGATGAGTGGGAGTTTGAGATAGACTGATTGATCACTCTGAGAGTGTGAGTACCTCGTAATATCACTATGATACTGTACTCTGGACATGCCTATTTGATATATAGGCATAGAGATGTACCATTCTGTTACACCCCATATTTTCGTACGTGAAAGTACGCCATAAGTAAATTGATATAAGCTCGAAAATGAGATGTTACATCTCGCATTTTCGTACGTTAAAGTTTCGTCATAAGTTAATCGATGTAAGCTCGGGAATGATATTATTTTGAGGTTATAAGTATTATGCTATTTCAAACAAGTGATAAGTAAACTCGTGAAGGTGAGAGGGTAAGCAAATAAAAGAAAATGAGTTTCGTCAAAATTTGATATTTTGGGATAAAATACGGTCTGAGCTATAATACCCGATATTTATGGACTAGTGCCATACAAGGTACCACATGACTATGATAGTAAGAGGTATAAAGTATGCTAAAAGTGGGCAGTATTTTAAATAATTTGAGATAATTTTAATTATGTGGATAATTGAGTAATTATTGATTAATGGGATATTAGCAAGTTAATTAAGAAATTGGTGGATAAATCTTTTGGCTAAGCCCTTAACCTTAACGTGTCAGCCCACCAATCCAACATTGTGACTCTTATATTATAATTGAAAGGTGGCACAATTGAGTAGATTATGTGACATTATCATCCTAGTGGGGCCCACACCTAAAGGGTTAAAGGTAACCCTTCTAATTCACAAAATCATTTGCTCTCATCTACTAAATGAAGAAGGAAAGCTTCAGCAAAGCTAATAGTTTACAAATAGCAATGTAGTTGCTCCAAACATTCCATACGAAGACCATTTAATACTATAGCAACATGGGATTTACCATTTTAAGGGAGTACGGTGCAATCTTTCTCAAGAATATCATACGGATTTTTCCCTACTTCGATATGCCGTTACATGTTGTCTCAATTGACGTATGTTAGAAGATTTTCAAGAAAATCGGTTCAGGTATGTTAAGGCTATCCCTTCTTTCTTTTTGGCATGATCCATACGATACAACCGAAACGAGCAAATGTACAACTTTCATAAACAACTTTATTCATAGAATTACTAAGGATGACTATGTTCTTGATTTCCCATGTGAATTATCATTATATCTTCTGTTCATGGGTATCAGAAAAATACGTCCTTGATAAAGTTATCTGAAAGGTATATTAATCTTATAACATTCCGAGAAAATCTTATTAATGTATTTCTTATGCATTTCATTCATTTATACATGTACATTGACACATGACCAGATGGCTTTATATACGCGTATATTATATGTATATGGGATATGAGAAAAGGTTATAGCATTATATACGCACCATCACCTGATCAGCTGGTATATGTTGATAATTTTGCCCACAGTGGTCGAGATGATATAATGGAATACTCTCAGAGGCTTGATGATGTTATGAACACCTATACCTATGTATGACACGACATTTATATGCACGTGCATGATATTATAAATGTTTTAGGATTTACAAAGCTATTTAGACTTAAATGCGGAATTCTTTATTCCATGTTTCATCTATGTCTTTTATGTACTGATTTTCATTCCTTACGTACTATGTACATTATTTGTACTGACGTCACTTTTGCCTGGGGACGCTGCGTTTCATGCTCGCATGTCCTGATAGACAGGTCGAGAGTCCTCCAAGTAGGCTATCAGCTCAGTGGAAGATGTTGGTGTACTCCATTTGCTCCGGAGTTGCTTGTTTGATCAGTGTGATTTGGACGTGTATTGTTGGTATGGCAGAGCCTTGTCCCGACTTTTATGATAAGTATGTACTCTTAGAGGCTTGTAGACAGATGTCATGTATACGGATACTTGTATGGCCTTGTTGGCCTATATTTTAAGTATATAATGGATCACATTGGCTTTATTGGCCTGTATGTCACAGGTATGAGTTTCTATATCAGGTTGGGTCGTTCTATGTCGAGTATTCCCTCATGTTTACTCTAGTTATCTCATAACGCCCCTTCAGGCCCACTTACCTGTGATGATGTAATAAGATAGATATATTATAGTTGTACTCGGTTGAGTAAGGTACCGGGTGCCTGCCGCAGCCCATCAATTTGGGTCGTGACACATTCCCCATGCTAGCTATACTTGACATGTTCTTATCAGTGTTGGTCTCTAAATGTGAACTTGGAAGCATGTCTAAATTTCTATACCATGAACGAATTGAATATGGAAATTTCTCTGTGTTATTACTGCCATTTTCATTACTATATCCGTGTTGTAAAAATATTGGTTCTAACTCTATCCTTCTGAGCTCGTCACTATTTTCAGCTCAAGGTTAGTTCTGTTACTTATTGAGTACACTGGGTCGGTTTTACTCATACTACACTCTGCATTTTGTGTGCAGATCCAAGTACATCTGGATGTGGTGATTGCTAGATTTGGTGCTAGTACTTGCTTGGAGACCTTGAGGTAGCTGCTATGACGCCCGCAGACCTTGGCTCTCCTTATTTTCATGTTATTTAGTACGGTTCTATTAATCAAACAGTTGTACTAGAGTTTCAGACTATGTAGATACCTAGTAGCTCATGTACTCGTTGACACCAGATATTGGGGTGGTTGTAGCAAAGTTTCAGTTATTTCTATCATATATTGATGAGATATTTTCGTTGTTGAGTTATTAAGCATGTTCCATTCAATTGTTTAGTTGTTATATGTTTGTCGGCTTGCCTAGCAAGTGTGTTAGGTGCCATCACAATAGGTTGGGATTTTGAGTCCTGACAACAAGTCACTATGGCGGTAACTCTATTTAGAAAACCGGAGATCCCAAGATCTTGGCTCAAAGAGATCAAACAAAATCATTAGTGACGGTTCAACATTGTCAAATAAAACTTTGGTCCATTCTCGTTATGAGATAATGTTCAGTACCAAGGATAAAGTGTTAAAAAAATTTAATGGTTTCTAAGTTTGATACGAGGTATATCAAATAGTGTATCTACGGGATAACACATTTAGAAATCACCTACGTAAGCGTGAAGTGTTAGCCGATGATAAGTGTGAATTTTAACCACTTATTAATAACTTCTTGCTTTAGTTTTTAGTCCGAAAGTAGTGATTTTTGTTTCTGAATCTACTAAAAATATGTGAGTTGCAAATGTGTTGGAGAATATCAGCTTAATGAAGAAATCTAACTCAAATAGGGGATGATCCAACTCAAACAGTCAAGAGGAAAAGTGTAAAGAATAATGTGACCGCAGAAAATGATATGTGGCCGCAGAATGAGCTCTGAAGCTTCAGAGGATTTTGGCAGCAGCAAGGTCCGCACACCAAAAAGTGCAGTCGCACTTGAAGCACGCACTGACAAGGCTGAGAGATCAGAAGAGATGCAAAAGAATAAGTCTGAAGCCTCCTTAAAATGCAATCCGCAGCCAAATTGTTCTAGCGCGGAAGCTGAAGTGCGGCCGCTGAAGCTTATGCGCGGCCGCAGAATCCCTCCAATTGACAAGCACTACAAGAGAAACACACTAAATCGCGGACCACGGATGAAATTATGCGGTCGCAGAACCTTCCGAAGGGCATTTTTGTTAGCGAATGTTAAAGCACTATAAATGGATAAGAAACACTTTTTTAAGGTAACTTTTGTACTGTAGCAGCTGCTGGCGGTTATCTTTAGCCATTTTGGGCAATTTGGAGCAACAATTAGAGAAGACCCATTAATTTTACTCTTTAATTCTATTTTTATGTCTTCAATTACTTCTTTTCATTTATTCATGTCAATGAATATGAGTAGCTAGATTTTACTAGGGTTGTGACCCAACCTTAGTGTGTAAACTTTATGGGTATCTAATTTAGTACTTGTTTATGATTGGGTGTTTATTATTAGCTTAGTTCATGCTTCAATTTTAGAATTAATGGTTGCAAACGTTGATTCATGCCTATTTGACTTAGTCTCTACTTGAGAGGAACTTAGTCTATGAAAACTTGGTTAACAAGAAATTGAACTATTTGATGTTTTGATTAGTTTGATTAAAGGATTTGAACTAGAGATAGGGATAATCCCACTTGGACTCATAATCAATTGATTTGATTGCTACCCATTTGATCCTGAGAAAGCCAATTTGAGAATAATTACTCTTTGACCGAGAGATATTGAGTGAGTGTTTGAACATTAAGAGTCATAACACACCCCGATCTATCAAACAAGCATAGATTTACTATACCCATTAGGTTTACACTTAGGTGAAGGTTACAACCCTAGGCTTTTCCCTATTAGAAAAAAATATCAAAAATATTTGAATCATTATTTGCTTACTAGTTAGTTGAATCTCTTAGCAGTTAATTAAAATAACAGTTACCCATTTTGCTTGAAAGATAAACTTGGTTATTTCAAGTTCTTTTTCTTGATTGTTTATCTTAACACCAACTTAAACTCCATGTGGATTCGACCGTGACTTGCATAGGATTTTTAAGTTACAAACATTGTTTCATACTCCTCTTAATTGGGTGTGAATTGGACGTGATCAGCCGCTTCAAGGAGAATTCTGTAATGCCAATTCTCCATGCACTTATGAAACCAAGCGGTGTTCATGGATGGAACGAACACAACAATGAGAACCAAAGACGGTTAAGGGTTGATTGTGTGACTTATGGTTGTCTAAATATACACCAAAGCTCGACGGTTCAAAGATACCAAATCTACCGATTGACTGAATATATCCGACATAAGTTCACTACGAAAAATTCAAAGGGAAACCTACTTATCCAGATGTGATCACTCCTTTCTTGCGAATCACACAATTTTCATGCGTGCTTTTATGCATATGGTCATTCCCCATTCATGTGGGGGATTGTTGGGTTTTTTCTAAAATGTATGAATAGAAAATGGAAGAGGCACCTCTTGGATTGCACCTCCTCATCTCACCCTTTCATTGTCTATAACTTTAGAGGTTTGGCTTCAACTTTACACAGAAAAATCTAAAAACTTCTCCTCTCTTCTCTATATGGTTGCACTGTTTTTTTCAAAACAAACATATAAGTGTCAAGTGTGATTTGTTCCGTTTGTTGAGTTAGCTGAAATTCTGTAAATTCGATTGTCAATATTACAGAATAGTTCTTCAGCTCTATCCTGGGAGGAAGTAATCCATAACCCTGGGTAACAGTGAGGGGATTAAATTTCTTGACACACAAATAACGTGTGGGCTCGAAAATTATTTTATGGTTTATTTTATTGAACTAACATTTCTTTACTTCTCTAATTTTCTAATTTTTGAACACAGTGATACTAGCAGTTATTTTTAAAAAAAAAAAAATGGGGTGGGCGGCATGTGGAACCCTGAGGCTTGATAGGGAAACAGTTAATTTCGGGCTTAATATTTTGGGTATGGTAATTATTTATCATAAAATATAGAGTATTAATATTAAATCAAATTTAAAATCTTCAGTCATGAAATAGTAGCGTATTTTGTTAACTCCCAAATCTCAATTAATATTACTTTTCTTAGTGTTACTATGTAGTTAAATTATTAACATACTTTTGAACAATTAAATTGCGTCTAGCAGCAAGAAACGGGGGGATTACGTAATGAAATTCCTTAGAAAAATATATTGCGTCTAGGAGCAAGAAATGGAGAATTGCGTAATCAAATTCCTCATATCATAAGTAATGTCATGGGCTGCTTTCCAGACACACCCCATGATCCCTTGGCCGCGCCCTATGACGGCCTAGCAAGCCTCACAATGCTTAGCGCTATGGTCGGCCCCGTGGTCTTGACTGCGCCAAGTGACAAGCGCGCATGCACCTCTATCGCCCCACCGATGCCTCTCGCCAGCGCCCAGTGGCTGGCCAATGATAACAGCGTTGCGCGCCCTGACAATGTCGCGCGCACAGATCATGATGCCTCGCCAGCGCCCAGCTGCAGGCCCATTCCAACAGCGCCTCGCGCACAGACCCTGATGCCAAGCACCAGCGCCCAGCCTCAGGCAAGCACAACAAGTGTCGCGCGCGCCAACAGCACCGTGCGCGCAGACCCTTACCCGCAAGACAAAGTTACTGCCATCGGACTTGGTTCTACATTGTAATAAGCTAAGTCCTTTTCATTGTAATTATAGGCTAGTTTACATCATTTTCATTCAGTGTGCTTCTACAGCTTTATTAGGACTAGTCATGTAACTTTGGTTTATTTTTTTTAAGTATTATTAGGGGGATCAAACAATCAAACATTTTCAAGCAAGCAATTTTCTGTACTGGTGTCTCTCCCCCTCGACAAAGCATCTTTTGTAATCAGCATTTCAGTTATCAATAAAATCATCATCATCATTCAAAACCCAATTCTCTCTCAGCTTCCACAATTGCTCGTGACATTGGTTTTCCCGCACGGCACGGACAATCTAGTTTAGCGTGCGGAGGGGACCTCATTGGCGGACAACAACCGCACTAACATCGGTTGCTTAGCCTTACGTTGCCCTTCCAAAGAACATCAGGAAGGCGTTGCGTAACAGTTGGTATCAGAGCCTAGGCTCGACATTGGATGAGGAAAAACATTTTCCATCATCACCATTTCTGACCATGGTAAATCATAGGGAGTGTCTAGCATTCCTAGAAGAGACGGTTGACCGATTACGACCTATCGTGGATACGGTGCCTGATCAAAACAACAACCTAGTGCAAAGGTTGGATGACCTGGATCGCCGAATGCAGCAGGCAGAAAATGACATTGCAAACATCAGTCGTGACTCTGAGGATGACCGACAAACGACAGCCATTGAAACTGCCAATATTCATGGCAAATTTGAGGACCTCCAACAGGAGCGTGCCGACGATTTAGCCCATCGGCAACAAGAGGTAGACAGACTAACTGCCATGCAGCAAACCATAGACGACTCGACAGGCAAGCTCAATGTTGTCAATGCTGCCCTACAGAGCCTACTTCTAGGAGGCGACAACCATATCAAGGGTGCAGCAAATCTCACCCCCATTCCACAAAAGCTTAAGATACCGGAGCCAAAGCCATATGACGGATCCCGGGATGCTAAAGAAGTGGAAAATTTCATCTTCGACATCGAACAATACTTCGATGCTGTGGGCCATTTGGAAGAATCCAAAAAGGTAGCAACTGCTGCCATGTATCTTCAGGGCGATGCCAAACTTTGGTGGCGGGTCAAATACGAAGCCATCAAGGCCGGTGAAGATACTCTCCAGACATGGGATGAATTGAAGGCAGACCTACGCCTGCAGTTCTTCCCCGAAAATGTGGAATACAACGCAAGGAGAAAGCTACAGGAGCTCTGCCACACCAGATCAGTGCGGGAGTACGTGCGCGAATTCTCCGCACTCATGCTAAACATACGCTACATGGGTGACAAAGACAAACTCTTCGCATTCATAGAAGGTTTGAAACCTCATGCCCGTATGGAACTACAGAGACAACGGGTAGACACCCTGCCCAAGGTCATTCAAACTACAGAATGCCTTGACGATTATCATTTGGGAACTCAAAACTATAGGCCCCAACCGTCTGTCCGAGGGGGTTTCAACGGGAACCATCCCAGTAATGGTGGCCCAAGCAAAAGTGGGGGAGATCGGAGTGCATCCAAAACTAAGACTCCTCCCTCCAGCAGCAACAGTGTTGCATCCATCAACAACAATCAGGGGAGAAAGCCTCCCTCAGAATGTCGTCATTGCGGCGGGGCACATTGGAACAATAAATGCCCAAACATAAAGGCCAATGCTCATCAGACTGTCGAGGACGAGTCAAATGCATCAGACACATCAGAATCAGACCAGGTAGGCGCCTTCAATACAATTGTTGGCTCTATCCCACATGCCTTAGCGGGGACCAATGCATGTCCTCCTAAGAAAATTTCAGTCCCAATCACCAAGAAAGGGAAGGAAAAGATGGACGAGAAGCCTCCTAAACAAGCGAGGACCCTAATGTTCGTCGAATTGAAAGTGAACGGCAAGCCCCTTCATGCATTGATAGACACGGGTGCTACCCACAACTACTTGGCTTCAACTCAAGTAGAGCGTCTGGGCCTTGTTGTGCAAAAGAGCAAAGGTTGCGTCAAGGCCATCAACTTGCCACCCCAGGCATTGGGTGGAACAGCTACAGATGTCCCAGTGAAACTTGTCCCATACAAAGGAAGCATTGACCTGCACATCGCAATCATAGATGACTTCGACATAATAGTGGGTTTGGAGTTCATGAGGCAGACCAACACCATACCAGTGCCATATACCAACATGCTCCTGATGTTGGGGGAAAATGGGGCCAAGCCCTGCACCATACCATGCTTTCCCATAAAGATGGCCGCTGAAAACATCTCGTCCATGCAGTTGGAGAAGGTAGTCAATAGACATGAACCCCTGGTTCCAGCTACCCTTCGCAGCAACAATCAGCCATCTTGTCATCGGCCTCAAAAGACTAGTGACGCTCCTCAACGTGTGAAGACTTGTCAGCCATGCCACAAGGTCAAGTCGGATCACTCATCACATATGGGACCCTTGCAGCCATTACATGTCCCTCAGAGACCATGGGAAAGTGTTTCCCTCAGATTCATCACGGGATTACCCCAAGTCGGTAATCTTGCATCCATCTTGATTGTCATAGATCAGTTTTCAAACTATGCAACCTTTATAGCAGCCCCGCAGAACATCTCAGCAGAAGATACAACTCGACTCTTCTTCTCGCACATTGTCAAACATTGGGGCCTGCCCAAAGACATTGTTAGTAGGCACGACTCACGCTTCACTAGCAACTTTTGGACCCATCTCTTCAGGTGCTTTGGGTCAACATTGAGTCACAACTCAGACATCCATCCACCATCGGATGGCTAGACAGACCGATTCGATGACATGCTGGAGGAATATCTCCGCAACTTTGCAACCGGATCACAGAAGCATTGGGTGAAGCTCTTGGTTGCTGCTCAACTGTGTTTCAATTCTCAAAAGAGCCATCATACAAACAAAAGCCCTTTTGAAATTGTTATCGGACAACAACCGCTTCTCCCACAAATGGTGAATGCATCAACCATGCCGAAATCTCCTCGAGCTGCCAACTTCTCGAGCGAATGGGAGCGTAATATGGGGATAGTGCGGAGCTATCTCGTCAAAGCCCAAGAGCGGGCAAAAAGATTCACCGAACAAAATCTTTGCTTTGCCCAACATCAAATAGGGGACAATGTAATGTTATGCATCCCAAAGCGATACTTGTTTGCAAAGAGGACCCATGACCCTCGCCTGAAACAAAAATACATCGGGTCTCTGCCCATTGAAAAACGCATTGGGAAATCCACATACAAGGTGAAAACCGCATCCTGGTGGAAGATCCATCCAGTCTTCCATGTTAGCCGCATGAAATCATTGCATCGCTACAACATCAAGCTTAAAGGACAGAGGGGCGCAGACCTCCCATCCAACAACCACCAGAATCATCATCATCATCATAAGGCTCCGAGGACGGCGCCAACTCAGGTGGGGGAGAATGTCATGGGCTGCTTTCCAAACACGGCCCATGACCCCTTGGTCGCGCCCCATGGCGGCCTAGCAAGGCTCACAATGCCTAGCTCCATGGTCGGCCCCGTGGTCTTGGCTGCGCCAAGTGACAAGTGCACATGCGCCTCTGTCGCCCCACCGATGCCTCTCGCCAGCGCCTAGTGGCTGGCCAATGACAACAGCGTCGCGCGCCCTAATAATGTCGCGCGCCCAGATCATGATGCCTCGCCAGCGCCCAGCTGCAGGCCCATTCCAACAGCGCCTCGCGCACAGACCCTGATGCCAAGCACCAGCGCCCAGCCTCAGGCAAACACAACAAGTGTCGCGCGCGCCAACAACACCGTGCGCGCAAACCCTGACCCGCAAGACAAAGTTGCTGCATCGGACTTGGTTTTACATTGTAATAAACTCTAAGTCCTTTTCATTGTAATGATAGGCTAGTTTACATCATTTTCATTCAGTGTGATTCTACAGCTTTATTAGGACTAGTCATGTAACTTTGGTTTATTTTTTTTTAAGTATTATTAGGGGGGATCAAACATTTTCAAGCAAGCAATTTTCTGTACTGGTGTTTCTCCCCCTCGACACTGCATCTTTTGTACTCAGCATTTCATTCATCAATAAAATCATCATCATCATTCAAAACCCAATTCTCTCTCAGCTTTCGCAATTGCTCGTGATATTGGTTTTCCCGCACGACACTGACAATTTAGTCTAGTGTGCGGAGTGGACCTCATTGGCGGACAACAACCGCACTGACATCGGTTGCTTAGCCTTACGTTGCCCTTCCAAAGAACATCAGGAAGGCGTTGCGTAACAGTAAACATAGGGTTTATTTAAAAGAAAGGAAACTTATATATAGATTAATTAAGTATCCATTGTCAGCTGACTTGAAGGGAAAGAGTTGACTATTATGAACGGTCCAATTGTAACCATATCTACATTCCAAGCGGCAAAAATAAAATAACCCCTCCAAAGTAACAACTAACAAACAATATATATTAAGCTATTGGAATCCCATTTTAAAGTATGGATTTTATCCAGCTTGAGTTGTTTGGAATTCCCCTCACTAGTCTGTGTAAAAGGATATTATTAACACAAATCTCACTTATTAAGGGCAAAGTAAATCAACATCATATGTAGAAAAGATATACTTAATATTACATATAGGGGTAGGGGAAGGAGAAATGGGGGAGGTGATTGCAAGTTGGGTATCAAACCCTCGCCAACAAGGAGAAACTTCAGGTTACGGACCAACTAAGCTACTAAGATTCTGCATTTGTAAATACACAATGACTTCTTTGCCCCATTTATCCAAATGCTACAATATACTCCAAACTACAACCAAATGTGTGAAGTCATTTACAGACCTTTATTCAAAAACTGAAAGGTCACCAATGCAAAGTAACTATAACATTGAGCACTAGTTTGCCTGAACGGCATCAAGTCAACTTAAATATTAACCATTCCAGTGGCGTGCGATTGCTGCTAGCTGAATTCCTGAATATACAACAACAACAATTCAGTATAATCTCACTTAGTGTGGTTTGGGGAAGGTAGTGTGTACGCAGACATTACCCCTACCCTGGGGTAGAGAGGCTGTTTCCAAATAGACCCCCAGCATCCTTCCCTCCAAGAACTTCCCACCTTGCTCTTGGGGAGACTTGAACTCACGACCTCTTGGTTGGATGTGGAAGTTGCTTACCATCAGAGCAACCCCTCTTGTCTCCTCAGCCAGAATATAAGAAGGAAAAATAACACAATGCTACAATCAGCACATCTTTTTATATACATCCATTTTTTTCTCTTTCTAATATAATACACTATCACAATCTGAAAAACTGAATATGACCAGAAATGTGTATTTGTTTGTATTAGTTGTAGCTTAATTCACAAGCGTTGACATCTCTATATAAATACACCTCTTGTCTTCTCCACATTTTTTGACAGAGTTCACAAGAAAAACCAGTTAAAACAGGGTCTCAAATGTGCAAATCCTTAAATTCATTTCCTTCCGTCAATCGGATTTTTCCACCTTCCGAGCAGCTGTAAGGATCGCAGCTTGCTGAATCTATCTGGTAGTAGCTTACAAAGAAACTGATTGTAGCTATGAGGGTAAATTAACTTTCTACACAAACCATACTTACTCAAATTTCTTCAAAAAGAAACAAGCTTTTTTGATTGTTTTCAACCATGTCAAAAAGTAATCAGATAAATGCCATGTGGAGTAGACTCTCCCACACCTTAGAAAACCACAAAAACACCTGCAAAGAGTTGGCCATCATCAATCATAGGCTAGTGAAGCAAATCCAGTACTATGACACAAAAGCAACTCACTTGGCCATGTTTTATGTTATTTACCTGCTTATCATTTTCCTGTCAAATTCAAAACCCTCGCCAGTCCAATGTAAAAACTGGTGGAAACCTTTCTCCCTTTCCATTTTGGTCACAGTTGCATTTGGTGCCAACTTCATATCCACCACAATTAAATGCATCCACATAAAGAATGCTCTAGACACGAACTGGGTTGACCAGGGGCTGAGCATTCAACAAATGGCTCTGCTTGAGCGAACAGCACAAAAAGAAGCAGAATTCATGGAGCATCAAAGGAGCTGCAACCAAGTTGTCAATATTGAACCACACTCCACGAGTTCAGACGCAGACTCTCTATACCAGAAGGAGAGCTATGTGCATTTGCCCCATGTTAAAAGTCATGTTGCTTACCCATATACTGATACAGATGCGGAAAGTTCATCAAGTACGGTTGTGGATTTGCCTAGAACATACTCAACCCAGCAGCAGCAAAATGTGGATAGCATTACTGTCTTTCAACGGTATGCCAACGCTGGAATAACTGTTTCCTTCTTGCTAGCCTACACAGTTCTGGTATTGTACGGATGTCGCTCTTCTGTTTGTGATCGCGGTGCCTAGTTGAACATATAAGTGAACAGGTAAAGCTCCTGTTTCCTGAATTACTAGCAAATAAACAATTAGAACCCTAAGGACTATTCTAACTACCATAGATCTAGAGCTTTTCTCTGTGTGTGTATATATGGTTTATTATTATAATTAACTCTTCCTGAAGTGAAACTTAACCGATGATAAAAGATAATAAGAGCATGCAATTAATGGAAGCTCTGTACATGCAAACAAAATATAACAGAGTATAATAATCAGGTTGAGAAATATGTACTCCCTCACTTTAGACGACACTTACTGTTTAGAATCAAAATCAAATGGTTGAGACAGAGAAGTGCTGAAGTGTTATGTGATAGAATCATGCCTACCAAAGTGAAAGGTAAATTCCATAGAACACTTAGAAAACCATATGTCATATGGAAGTGAATGTTGGGCTATTAAACCCCGTGTAACACATCCACAAGATGAGCGTTGATGTGATTGCTTAGATGGATGTGTGGTCAATTAGATTAAATAAAATTAAAAATGACCACATCCACCATAAGGTGCAAGTAGTACGCATAGAGGACAAAATGAGAGGTTGGTTGAGATGGTTTTTTTCACCGGTTGAGATGGTTTGGTTAAGACTTTTTTTAAACAACAAAATCGTAGTGTCCGGATCAGCTTGCGCGCACCTCGACTAATTCCATGGGATACCTTGTATATCACAGTGTTATCAGGGGCGCGATTAAAGCGTGCTTAAGCCCTGAAATGAGGCTCAAAACGTGTTGAGCGTTTCGTCTCACTTAGCGGGCGATTCGTGTTGTCATCAAGGCTCTAAGGCATACTTTTCCTTGCTAGTGAGCGTAATCCTGAAGAAGCGACACTAAACAATTGATATTTCACTTTATCGTAAATTTTCTTTAATTTCTTTGTCAATATATTTGGTATTCATGCTTATAGATATTAGTCTTTGACTCACACATATCTTTCTAGTTTTTCTCCATTTACGTCTTTCTTCATTAAAGTTCACGCTTTATTTGCGCTTTGCGCTTAAAGCCCCAACAAACTTTAGAGTCTTTTTGCGCTTTTCGCCTTTGATAACACCGGTATCTCACACCAGCAATAGGTACCAGGTAACTCTATCCATCATATTATGCCCGCACATTCACATCAACATCCTCATTTCTGCTACCTTCATCTTCTAGATGTGTGATTTCTTAACCGGCCAACACTCAGCCTCACACATCATGGCCGACCTAACCACCGCTTTATAGAACTTACCTATGAGTATCAGTGACACTCTTTTGTCACACAATACTCCAGATCGAAAGACAAGTAATTGGGCAAGAAGAAAGACTAACCGGAACCAGCAGAGATCGAAACATTGAGGAGGAACACCTTTAACAACAAGATGCCGACCTTCAACACACAATATAATCTTTACTTATTTAAGGAAACCTTGGGAGATTAAGCTTTCCTTGACCTCAGCTTTATTGACAAATATCACGATCTCAGATGGCATTCCATATTGATGGTTGCGTTTGAGAAAGAGTGAAGAAGGAATCTCTGTTTTGCCGTTAGGATCCACTTGAACTGCGTAGCTATATTGCGAGGTTGAACACAGAATCCGATGCTCCTTCATTGATACAGACCATGGCGTTTCGTTCTGGATTCTCATAATGCGACTGCCCATTTTCGGAGTTAGAAGAGAGTGAATTGAATGATATACTGTGTTGTTAATAGTGTCTACTCAAGTGTGATCATCTTGCCTTTTGGAGACTTTCAAACACCTAAACTATTTTTCCAGTATTTTCAAAGGTATCCCCAAAACTTTACATATTATCCAAATGCTCTCGACTACTTCTTCCATTCACTTGTACTTGTTCACAATACATTTCACACTCCACTTTAGGGCTGGGCGTATATCGGGTATAACTGATAGCCCGAACCGATAAAATATTATTGGGTTATCGATATCGGGTTATTGAGTAAATAGTTCAATAACAGTTTAATATGATTTGACTATTGGGTTATCGGTTGGGGTCTCGATTTGCCCAATTTATTAATGGTTTAACCGATAGCCCAATAAACTTTAACAAATTTATAATTTTACCTACTAAGTATATAAAATCACCTTACGGCTTCATTTTTTCATTCTCTCAATTCTCTTAACAATTACTCTTTATCTTCAGACCTTAATCCTTAGAGTAAGTTTTAAACTTTTCTGAATTTCTTATCTTAATTCTTTAGTTAAAATTTTTAGTTTTAAACTTTAAAGAATTAATTGTTCAAATTTTTAGTTTTTCTATTTGTTTCTTTTGTTGCACTGGTTTTTTAGTATTTACAAGATTAGGATTTTATTATTTTCCTTTGAATTATGCCCGCCGCATTGAGATAGTTAGTAAGATTAGATTGTTGAATGTCTTATTCCTTACTCCTACTAACTTATAACTTTGAAAATTGAGATCATTCATTGAGATTTTCAAATGCAAAGAAAGTTTTCTTTCTTACCAATGAAATTTACTCCCTCTTTTTTTAAGAGCAAAAATTTAGCTCCTTTCTCTCAACAATATGATCACGATTTCTATTAAAAGAACATGAAATTTTTGGATATTTTTTATTTTTATTGGGTAAACCGATAAGGATCGATAACCGACAAATCGATACCCGATAACCGATATCTTATCGGTTCGGTTATTGGTTTAGCATATTTATAAATCGATAACCGATATACCAAATTGATAACATTCACAACCGAACCAAACCGACCGATTCTTACCCCTACTCTACTTAAAAAATAATAAATAAAGTACATATTTTACTGTAATACACATAAAAAGGATTGCATTTCAAAAAGTCTAGAAAAAATAATTTATGAAATAAGTAGTTAATAATAAGGATAAAATATGAAAAACAAATTATTTTTCTCTTGATTTGCTAAAATGAACAAGTAAAAATAAAAATATATTTTTTGTATAGTGAACAAATAAAATAAACGAATGGAGTATTTTCAGAATACTTTTAGGATTTAGTTGAGTTTTAAAGTAAGGAGTGTCACACCTCCTTTTTACACACCCGAAGGTATATAAGGGAGTTTTTCCACTTTAAGTGACATTATTCGAAATGGGATTATTTATTTGATTTTTAGAGTCGCCACTTGGAATATTTTAATTGGTGTCCCAAGTCACCGGTTTATTTTAAATCACAAATCGAGGAAATTCCACTTTCCTTTTGAAGTCTGCGAAGCAGAAATTCTAAGTACGAAATTCTGTTAACCTGGGAGAAGGTGTTAGGCATTTCCGGGTTCCGTAGTTCTAGCACGGTCGCTTAAACTATTATAATTGACTTATTATCTAATTTATTACATGTTTTAAAACCTATGTGCATTTTAGCTTATTAACCGCTTTTAGGAAGATTCAACGTTGTTTAAAACACGCCTTGAACCACGCCACATGAAATGCACCCGCGGTTCGTGGCACATTCTATTTAACATCGTTAAGAATTGAAATTGGGTCACATGAAATGTACACCCGAGTTTAATAATTAAAAGAAAATCAATTTAAAGAACGCGCCTAAAGCAACTACGAAAGTTTAAATTAATAATAAGATTTGCGAGGGCCATGGAAAATTCAATTAATGGCACACCTCGATTTAAAGAGTTCGTATTAATTATTCGAGGGCCACGGGTTATCTAATTTTCCACTACGGCACACCTCGAGTCTAATTTTAAAGGATGTTCGAACTAATCTTTTGAGGGCCATAAATTATATCTTGTTTATATGGCACGGCTCAAGTCTAATTGTTCAAATGATTTCTTATTTTTAAATCATGAGGACGATAAACTATTGGTGTTACTTAATATGGCACACCTCAACTTAAGTAAAAGAATTCATTCAAGACAAACACAATTTAAAACTATTGTTTGCGCAAATACTAGAATCACGCTGGTTTTCAAGCCTTTGAACCATGCCTGTTATTAGCGAGACTGGCAGCAGCAGTCAAATGAAAATTGGGCTCAGCTCAAACCCGAAAATGAACTACGAGCACTCGCTCATAAATGGGCTACAGGTCCAGGCCCAATTTGACCAGTGGACTGCAGCGTGCTATATGTCCAATAACGCAGCGCTGATGGAGAGATTTGGGCTCAAGATTAAGCCCTGAAGTAGAGAAAAGAACAAACATTATAGCCCAATTCCAAATCCGACTCAGGCTAACACCGCTGGATAAAATCATATTTTTCTAATTATTTCCACTGAAAAAACAAAACAAGATGTAAAGAGTGAAGCTAAATCTGAGAACTCTCAAGTTTGAAATTAAACCCAACATCCATTTGAAAGCCTTTATGAATTCAAGTCATTCATACATGGGTAAAGCAAGGCAGTGTGCCAAAACTCAAATAGTTGAGCTATTTTACAGATCATGAGAGAACAATCTAACATAAAAGAAACTAATTGATAAAAAACAGAACATAAACCAGATTTGCTAGAGAAAACACATGAACGAACTAATCTAATGGATACTTGAACATGACAATAGAAAGCATCTCCAAAGTTCAGCAAACTCACAAATCAGACTAAAAGAGTCATAGTCCTCAACTTATACATATTATCCTAAGCCTAAGAACACTCTTAAATCCAAACAGCATTCAAACAACACCCCAAATCCAAACCTTAAGACGAAATGTAATATTAATAACATGAATGAAATATACATAGTAAAGCTAAACTAAAGGATACATGGACAAAATATAACAGATTCGAGCAATTATTTAACAACAGAAAACTAGCATTTGTCATTTTTCTCCAACTTTGATTACATGGCTTTACATTTGCACTTCATATGCTACTCAAGATCCAAGGCATACCTAGGAATCAAAACAAAACAATGAGGATGAGGGAATAGTAGCAGCAGCAGCAAGACAACAGCAATATAACAGTACAGAATCAGCAGATCAGCCTCAAACTCTCGACCCAATTCCAAACATTTTAAACCCAGATGCACTATTCCATTGAACTTTTGAAATTCTGACTTATCAAAGGGAATTAGAACCAACAACCAAGCAAATTTTGAGCAATTTTCAGTATTTGGAGTTTGAAAGAAAACTGAGTCGTTTCTACGTTTTTCAGTGTTTTTTCAGTCTCTAAAATCTGACTGGATTAGGAAGTAACAACCTTTTATAGAGAAGCTCTAGGGCAGCAGAAAATGGTTCAGATTTTGCCCATTACTCCTTTTCAAATTTTTGTTTTTGCTAGTGAATCCCTGAATTTTTAACGTGTTTGCTAGGTCAGTCCCTTTTCCACTTTCGAGGAAATTTCCTAAGTCAGTTATGAGAGATTCCCTAAACTAAAAACCCTGAATTAACCTTCAAGCTTATGTTATTTACCTTCAAGACCACATGGGTCAAATTGACCCAAAGTTCAGCCCCAAACCTGGGCTTGCAAAAACCCGGACTGACCCCTCCTTTTTGGGCCTCTGTTTGACAAAGCCCAAATCCCATTCAAAATCAAAACTCACAAAATTAATGGGCTAAATTGAGTTTCCAAAATCAGAGTTCTTTTAAAAAATGAAATAAACAAAAGAGCATGGATTCATTGAAACTAACACAAAAATTAAAAACAAACATGAACTAACAAGTTTTATATTTTAAACATGCAAACAGAGACTAATTCGAAACAGAAGAGTAGTGAAGAAAAAACAAAAAGGAAACAGAAAAATAGGAAGAATGGGGAGAGAAGATAACAAAGGCGAGGAAAGAAATGGAACAGAGGTACCTAAAACAGATGAACGTTTGACTTGACAGAACTCCAGCGTCCCCGATTTGACCCAAAATTTGTATTAAACGCATGTTCATCCTGAGAACAAACGAATAATACTAGTCTTAGGCTTAATTTTTCCGGAAACTCGAAGACTTGGAAGAATTTTCCATTTTTCTTCTTCTCTTTTTTTTTAGATCCAAAAACTGGCTGGATTTGGTGATGATTTTGGGGATATTAGTGTTAGAGTTGTGTTTCAAGAGGTGTGGGAATTGTGTGGTTCAAGTTTGGGGTTGATTGGAAGCCGCAGCCGGCCAGAGATGATGAAAGATTTCAAGGGCGGCGCTAGGGTTGGAGGGTCTATGAAGGAGGAGATGAAATGAAGAGATGAAACAGGTACTAGGTTGTCTCTGAGAGCTTTCAGACATATTTAATTAAAATGGGGGAAAGTGTTTCAGTCGTTAGATTAGATGGAACGGAGGGCCGAGATTGGATCTAAGTGGGGGAACTCGAAACTGTGTCGTTTGGTTAGGCTGGGACTCGGGCCGGGTATGGGGCGACTTGGGCCTGGATTTGGATGGGTAATGGGTGTCTAAACACTTGGGCCTGGGGGAAATTCAATTGCAACAGCCCAAAATCGAATTTCTTTTATTTCTTTTCTTTTTCTTTTTCAATTTCAAATCCTTTTCTTTTCAAATTAAAATAAAACCTAAATTAATTCTTAAACTAAATTAACTTACCAAATTAGATTAATCACTCATAATAGTACTTACAATAACTAATTAAATCCTAAATTTAAAGAAAAACTATAAAATTCAAAATTAAAGAGTTAAATGCAAAATGAACTATTTTTTTGTGATTTTCATATTTTATAAAACAACTAATTTATAAAATTGAATCCTAAATGCAAATGCAATGTATTTTTGTATTTTTCATGAATTAAATAAAAATTAAACACGCGCAGAAAATTGCAAATAATTAAGAAAATTCTACAATAATTCCTAAAACGACAAATAATTAAAAGAAAAATCTAATTCTTTGGGATTCTTTAGGATAAATTCAAGTGAGGCAAAAATCACGTTCTCACAGCTGCCCCTCTTTGCTCGGAGACACAAAGGATTTTCGGGCAAAGATAAAATGAGCAATTATGAGGGATTTTTGCCTGTTTGAAACTCCATGAGAAGCATTTTTTGGAAAGAGCCTAACCGAACCTTGCTTCAAAGATTGCCTATATTTCCTTGGCTATAAAGGAATCAGGTCAATGTAGTTCTGGAAGTTTCGGTAGCTGGGACTACCAGGAAACTGTGATTTTACTGTCGTTGTTGCTGCTACTGCTTGCTGAACTCCTTATTACACCAAAATGGAAAATAAAAAACTAAACTAGCTAAGCCTATCAACTACGAGTTACAAGATTCTTATCTATAAATCTTCTGAAACTTGATCTTGAGTCTTGGCTGGTTCTTGCTACAGACTCCGATCTGAATCTTGATGCTCGTCAGCTGTAACCACTGCTTCATTCTTCAGCTTTGGATCAAGGCAGGGCATGCGAATCTTGTGACTTCAATCATATCTTGAGCATTCCTCATCTTTATCCGCTTCCACACCTTGAGTTTACTTCTTTTTTGTTCTTTTCTTCTTTGCTTTGTTCTGGATTGAGACTCGTTCTTTTGGTCACCTCGAACCCTGTGCCTCGAGGTAAAACCTGTTCAAATACCAAAAATAAACAAACGAACGAAATATTTTGACCCAGTTTTCATTAGGAAAATTTCGTGAGTTATTTATAACTAAAATCTAAACTATTTCTTTATTTGAAAGCGATAAAATAAGGATTGTATGTCTTTAGGAGAAAGAGATTAGGTAATGGAGCCCTATATCTGTAAAAACTCAACCAAGGAGTGGAGACCCCGTGTTGGAAAATGCGACTAGAGAGTGGAGACCCTATGTCTAAAATAATCTCAACTAATGATTGGAGACCCTATGTTAGCAAAAGGCGACTAGAGGGTGGAGACCCTATGTCTAAAAATAATCTCAATTAGCGATTAGAGACCCTATGTTGGCAAAAGCCGACTAGGGGATGGAGACCCTATGTCTAAAAATAATCTCAACTAGGGATTGGAGACCCTATGTTGGCAAAAGGCGACTAGGGGATGGAGACCCTATGTCTAAAAATAATCCCAACTAGGGATTGGAGACCCTATGTTGGCAAAAGGCGACTAGGGGATGGAGACCCTATGTCTAAAAATAATCCCAACTAGGGATTGGAAACCCTATGTTGGCAAAAGGCGACTAGGGGATGGAGACCCTATGTCTAAAAATAATCTCAACAAGGGATTGGAGACCCTATGTTGGCAAAAGGCGACTAGGGGATGGAGACCCAATGTCTAAAAATAATCTCAACTAGGGATTGGAGATCCTATGTTGGCAAAAGGAGACTAGGGGATGGAGACCCTATGTCTAAAAATAATCTCAACTAGGGATTGTAGACCATATGTTGGCAAAAGACGACTAGGGGATGGAAACCCTATGTCTAAAAATAATCTCAACTAGGGATTGGAGACCCTATGTTGGCAAAAGGCGACTAGGAAGTGGAGACCCTATGTCTAAAATAATCTCAACTAGGGAGTGGAGACCCTGTGTTGGAAAAAGGCGACTAGGGAGTGGAGACCCTATGTCTAAAATAATCTCAACTAGAGAGTGGAGACCCTATGTCTAAAATCTCAACTAGAGAGTGGAGACCCTATGTTTAAAATAATCTCAACTAGGGAGTGGAGACCCTATGTTGGAAAAATGGTAAAAGATTGAGATTGGGGATCCTAAACTACCATTATTTGAATTTTCTTCTTATCTTTTTTTCATTTTGTTTTCCTTTCTCTTTTTTTTCATGGAATGAGTAAACGCGGGAAAAAATTTGGAGGGGACTTCCCTTTTTATGGATTGTTGCTGCAAAGCTGAATCTAGCACTTGCACATTTCTTTTCCTTTTTTTTGTTGCACCTGCTTCTTGCACGGTTGCTTTGGATTGCACTTGTTTCAACTTTTAAAACAGAGAACAATTGTTAGTTTGAAACGGTGGTTGGTTTTGTGGCCTTGATTGTGTTTTATCACTTGATCTCGGCCAACCTCTTTTGGTGAGAACCTCTGTTTCTTGCTGGCTTTTCTGAAGATTAATCTCCCCTAAAATCGAGGAACTCAACTTTCCAAAATTTCTCATGACGGTTCACCCGTGTGGGGCTTTGGCCCTCTCACCTTATTCTGCCTCTAGGGGCTTTTGACTTAGGATTTCTTTTTATTTTCAATAACTTAGATTTCAGAGCATCGGCCGTCATGGCCAATCGGGATCGACTTGATGCACCCACTGAGGCCGGGTACTTTCTTTGGACTTGGATTTCATTAAGCAGAACCCTGTAAAACCAATCTTGCCACCTTTTCTTTGTATTAGTTTTGGAACATAATTAGACCGAAAGAGATTCAAAGAAAAGTAAACAAAGGACAAGAAAGTGAATTTAAGGAGAAGTGTCCTTTTCGGGGAGGAAAGAAAGACTTATCTGGAGTGCGTGCAGACTTCAATAGACATGACATGCTTCTTGGACTGGATACCTGATCTACACAACTATCCAACTTCTCATAAACCCATTGCGATCCATGTTTTAAAACTAAGAAATCTTGCCAGGACTCTTTCAGTACCAATGGTGGTGAGGGTTTCTTCTTCACGATCAACGGTGCCCTTTGCGGGTTTTTGCCAATCGACCTCTCTTATTTCTCTTCTCACAGTCACCTTATTGTGCTCTTTATGAGTTTTCACTAACAAGACTCTCTCATTTTTAAATTTCTCTGCTCACCATCGCCTTACGGTGCCCATAGGTTTTTACCAATAAGACTCTCATTTTATTTCTCTCATCTTGATTGCATTGGATCCAAATAACTACGTTCTCCAATTTTGAGCACTTTTCATCGATTGATCGAAAGGATTTGAACAAGGTTTGGGATAAAAAGAATTTGGATTAAAATACAACTTTGGAACAGTTCAAGCTGGATTATCACCGAACCATTATAACATCTTCCCGAGTTTCACTTTTTGGGGGAAATTAAATTTTTGTTTTGGTGTGACTGAATGCCAGAGAGAGGCTGTCTACGTATCCTTTCGGAATCAAGTCGAACGTAGTTCACGGAAACATTTTGTTTTGTTGTTTTTGTTTTCTTTCTTTCTTTTTTTTTCTTTTTCTTTTTCTTTTTCTTTTTCTTTTTTTTCTTTTTTTTACATCCTCGATTTCCAAAGAGGGCAATGAAAGAAAGGTAACCGGCTCAAAGGGTTAGCAAAGTGTTGGAGTGTTTGGGGTAGCGAGAATGAAAGCCTTCGTCATCCTAATCAGATAATGTTGTTGCTGAAGGAGGACTAGACATAGTACGTTTTGACTGCATCTGCATTTACAGCTGTTTCAGGGTCATTTCCCTCGGTGTCTCCTAGGTATAATGCCCCTTTTGGCAACAATTTTCCGATAATGTATGGGCCTTTCCAGTTAGGAGAAAACTTTCCTTTCGCTTCCTAGTGATGGGGGAGAATACGTCTTAAAACGAGTTTCCCCACTTCAAAATTTCTAGGCCGCATTTTCTTGTTGTAGGCACGGGACATTCTTTGTTGATACAACTGCCCGTGGAAGACTGCGGCCATTCGCTTCTCATCGATCATGGTTAACTATTCCAAATGGGTTTTGACCCACTCACTGTCTTCAATTTCAGCTTCAACAATGATCCGAAAAGAAGAGATTTCAACTTCTGCGGGTATCACGGCTTCAGTTCCATAAACCAAAAGATATGGGGTTGCTCCGACTGATGTGTGCGTAATAGTATGGTATCCCAATAATGCAAAAGGCAACTTTTCATGCCACTGTCTGGAACTTTGAATCATCTTTCTCAAAATCTTTTTGATGTTTTTGTTTACTGCTTCAAAGGTACCGATAAGGAGTAGAATTTCGATGCGTGATCTTAAACTGCTCACATATCCCCCTCATCAAGTGACTATTCAAGTTTGCAGCAATATTTGTAATGATAGTTGCAGGAATACCGAAACGGCAGATGAGATGGGAATGCACGAAGTCCACCACAGCTTTCTTGGTGACAGATTTGAGAGTAATTGCTTCAAACCACTTAGTGAAGTAGTCGATAGCGACCAATATGAATCTATGCCCATTTGAAGCTTTTGTCTCAATCGGCCCAATGACGTGCATGCCCCAGGCAACAAATGGCCAAGGTGCTGACATGGGATGCAGTTCTGTAGGTGGTGCATGAATCAAATCACCGTGCACCTAACAATGATGACATTTCCGGACAAAACTGAAGCAATCTTTTTCTATAGTCATCCAATAATAGCCTGCTCGGAGGATTTTCTTTGCCAAAACATACTCATTCATGTGGGGTCCACACACTCCTACTTGCACTTCATACATGATTCTTCTGGCCTCTTCGGCGTCAACACATCTTAAAAAGTTGAGATCTGGAGTCCTTTTGTACAAGACCTCACCGCTCAAGAAGAAATCGCTTGCAAGTCGTCTAATAGTTCTCTTTTGTTCTCCACTGGCTTGATCGAGATATTCTTTAGTTTTCAGAAATCTCTTGATATCATGATACCATGGTTGAACACTCAGTTCTGCCTCAACCGTATTGTAGTAGCCGTGCCTTTCTTGGATTTGGATTTCCAACTGGTCAATGTGGGCATTGCCTGGGTATGGCAGCATCGAGGCCAAAGTAGCGAGTGCATCAGCTAACTCATTACGACAACGAGGAATATACCTGAACTCTATTGACTTGAACCGCCTGCTAAGATCTTCCACATGTTGCTTGTAGGGAATAAGCTTGACATTTTGAGTTTCTCATTCTCCCTGAACTTGTTGGATAATTAGATCTGAATCTCCCATAATCAACAATTCTTCGACATCTTGGTTGATTGCCATATTCATTCCCATAATGTAAGCTTCATACTCGGTACTATTGTTTGTGCAGAAAAATCGAAGCCGGGTTGTGGCGGGATAATGCTGACTAGTGGGCGAGATCAAGATTGCCCCAATTCCATCGGCTTTTGCGTTCACAGCTCCTTCAAAGAACATTTTCCAAGCATTGGTGTCTTCTGATGTTGTCTCAAATGAATTTACCTCTTCATCCGGGAAGTAGGTGCTCAAGGGATAGTATTCATCGTCAATAGGGTTTTCAGCTAGGTGATCCGCTAGAGCCTGGGCCTTCATTGCCGTGCGGGTGACATAGACTATGTAAATTCAATTAGCAGGATCTGCCATTTTGCTAACCTCCCTGTGGGCATCGACTTCTGGAATATGTACTTCAGAGGGTCCAACCTAGTAATGAGGTAAGTGGTGTAGGCCAACAAGTAATGCCTAAGCTTCTGAGCGACCCAAGTTAGAGCGCAGCAAGTTCTTTCCAACAAAGTGTATTTGGCTTCATAACTTGTGAACTTTTTGCTCAGATAGTAGATTCATGTTCTCTCTTTCCAGTCATATCGTGTTGAACGAGGACACAGCCGAAAGAATTTTTCAAGACTATCAGATACAAGAATAGAGGCCTCCCTGGCTCAGGTGGGACCAAAACTGGTGGGTTCGACAGATATTCTTTGATTTTGTCAAAGGCTTCTTGAGACTTGTCTGTCCATTTAATTGCTGCATCTTTCTTTAACAGCTTGAAGATAGGTTCACATGTAGAAGTCAACTAAGCAATGAATCGGCTAATGTAGTTCAACCTTCCCAGCAGGCTCATAACCTCTTTCTTGGTTCTTGGAGGAAGCAAATCTCAAATAGACTTTATCTTTGTTGAGTCTAACTCAATTTCCCTTCGACTGACTATGAATCCCAAGAGTTTTCCAGACGGAACCCCAAATGCACATTTTACTGGGTTTAGCTTCAAATCATATTTATGTAGCCGCTCAAAGAATTTTCTCAAGTCCCGAACATGGTCATCCTGGGTCCTGAATTTGATGATCACATCATCTACATACACCTCAATTTCTTGGTGTATCATGTCATGAAAAATGGCGGTCATGGACCTCATATAGGTTGCCCCGGCGTTCTTCAGACTAAAAGGCATGACCATGTAATAGTAGGTGCCCTAGGGTGTGGTGAAAGCTGTCTTTTCCGCTTCCTCTTCATCCATCAACACCTGGTGATATCCTATATAACAATCCACGAGGGACTATATCTTATGTTTGGCACAGTTATCAATAAGGATGTGGATGTTCGGCAAAGGGAAGTTGTCCTTGGGACTTGCTTTGTTCAAATCTCTGTAGACCACACATACTCGAGTTTTCCTATCTTTCTTTGGAACTGGAACTACATTGGCTAACCATGTGGTGTATCGAACCACTCGGATCACCCCTTCTTTCAATTGTTTTGTGACCTCTTCTTTAATCTTGTCACTGATATCAATTTTGAACTTTCTTTGCTTTTGTTGTACAGAGGGATAATCAGGGTAGGTCGACAACTTGTGAACCACCAAATCGACACTTAGTCCTGGTAGGTCATCGTATGACCAAGCAAACACATCTTTGAATTCAAACAAAAGTTGGATCAATGTATCCCGATTTTTTCATCTGTGTGAATGCTTGTCTTGGTTTCTTTGACTTCTTCAGAACTACCCAAATTAACCGGCTCGGTATCATTTAAGTTCGGCTTAGGTTTATTCTCAAATTGTTCTAATTCTTGATTTATTTTCCTAAAAGCCTCTTCTTCATCATATTCCGGTTCTTGGTTCATTATTTCACAGTTAGACAACATGTTTGGATCTGGGCATGAAGTCCGCAAGCATGTCATGTTATTTAAAGCTGCATTATTAGAATTGAAAGAAGAAATAAGAAAAAATAACAAAATTAGAAAGAATAAAGAGATATGAACGATGAAATATTGATTTAATTTCATTGAATTTTGGAGATAACCGGGTTTACATTGGAAATTAAAGACAGGAAACTAAAAAGAAAACATCTGAGTTACACCCTGAGATAACTCGTGATGCAAAAAAGGTAGCAGGACTGGACTAGCGGGATTCCTGCCTGATTGGGAAAGGAGTAGCCTTCCAATTTTGCAATTTGGCATTGGGCCCCATATACATCACCTCAGCGGTGCTCGAGCCCTCTCCCGGTTGGACCATGTGGGTTTCATACAGCATCTGCCTCATAGCCCCACAAATTTCTTCAATTTCCTCGGCCGTGAAGGCCTCATCTTCCTCTTTCTCATTGTACTTGGGCCTGATAAATGTTCTATAAAGATGCAGAATCTGCTGAGGCAAGACCCAACCATTGTTCTTTCATTTATCTGCCCATTTTTCATTAGCTGGCGAGGGTTGGAAACCTACCCCAAAGAACTTCTTGCTAGCAGCCAGAGTGATAGATTTGGTAATTCCTTGCAATGATGTCTCGAGCCCCTTCCCGGGTCTATAACCATGCATGATTATTTCCTTGGCAACCATAATTGACGCATTTGAGAGAAAGGGTTGAGGACAAGGGTTTCCTTCTTCACATTGGTCTGTGACCACAACCTCGAAAGCTTGATAGACTATATGTTCACTTCTTTCCCTAGCTTCGAGACATGGGACTGACGGGTCCCAGTAAATCGACTACTCATCTTCTTCGTGAACTACAATCTACTGATCTTCATGTTCGAATTTCACCATCTGGTGGAGAGTAGAAGGTATAGCCCCTGCTGCATGAATCAAGGTCTTACCAAGAGGAAATTATAGGAAGTATCTATATCCAGGACCTGAAAGGTCACCTCGAAATCCACCAGACCAAAAGTCAGAATCAAATCAATCTCGCCAATGGTATCTCTCTTGATGCCATCAAAGCCATGCACACAGACGTTGTTGGGCCTGATTCTCTCAGTGCCGATCTCCATTCTTTGCAGAGTTCAGAGAGGGCAAATATCCACTCCGGAACCACCATCTAGCATGACCCTTTTCACATAATATCCCTCGCATTTAACTGTCAGATGAAGGGCTTTGTTGTGGGTGGCCCCTTCTGGGGGCAGATCATTCTTGCTAAAAGAAATTTGATTGACTGCAAAAAATCTTTCCGCCATCCTTTTCAACTGTTCCACGGTGGTTTCAATGGGAACATACGCTTCATTGATAGTTTTGATCAACACTTTTTGATGTTCAGTTGAATTCATTAGCAGAGACAACAAAGATACCTAAGTAAGAGACTTTCGGAGTTGGTCAATTATCTCGTTGTCCGCCATTTTCATTTTTCGGAAGAACTCTTTTGCTTCTTCAGCACTCACTAGCTTCTTAAGTGGCAAATGCTTTTTCGTGGCATTATTCACTTCCTTCAAATTGAGGTATTTCTCAGTCGGGTTATTTTCCTTAACTTCTCCCAAGATCTATTTCCCCCTGTGGGTCACTACCACCTTGTTGTAATTCCATGAAATGGCAGTGGGATCTGTCATGGGCCTCTGCGGTGCGCGACCAATAACCACAGGCTCATTCAGCTTTGGTGAAATTACTAGCCCCTGCACCACGTAGGTCCCTTTAGGCACATACATTTTAGATCCCTTATTTAGCTCAAACCTTCTTGGAGGACTTAATGTCGCTTGTCCTTTCCTGTGACCACGGGGAACATAGAGAACGACATCTTTTGAGGGCGCTACCCCAGTTTTGGTTTCCACTTTCTTTTCTGTATTTTGAGGGGTAGGCTTACTCTTCTGCTCCCCCTTGTCTTGTTTTATGGCGGCCTTTGGCTTCTTTTCAACATCAACAATTGCAATTATGGCTTTCAAATCAGGATCGAACTCCTTATCTTCGCAAATCATTCTAATAACTGGTCCGTTGTTGTGAGCCGATAAGGGATTGTTGGTCATATTAGGAATGTCTTCGTCCTTTAGCACTATTCGCTTTTGTTCTATGAGATTTTCCATAGCCCTTTTCAAGGTCCAACAGTCATCTGTATCTTGCCCTTCCGCCCCCGAATGGTAAACACATCGAGTACTAGCTCTTTAGGAGGGTGACTCTGGGTTCTGCCTGGTTTGAGGTACGGGCTGCAACAGATATATCTGGACAAGTTTGGGGAAAAGACTGGAATATAACTCACTAATGGGTGTGAAGTTTGCCATCTTGGGTGGTTCCCGGGCATTGTAGGGGAAGTTGTTCTGTAGGGGTCGGGGATTATACTAAGCTTGGCGAGGAGGTTGATTTCTGGGAAATGGAGTTCGATTTTGATTGAATTGTTGTTGTGGCCTAACGTAGGGATAGGCATTCATTACTGCGTATGGCTGAGGAACCATAGTATAGGCCACATCCTGATGGGGATAGTAATGTTGTGGGGTTTTTGCAGGGAAGTAAGATCTGAGTGGATAGGGTTTCCTTTTGCTTGAAGTTGTCATTGCTACTTCTTCCTTCTTCTTTCGGTTCACTACACTATAGACCCGCCTTGAATGCTTGGGAGGTAGCCCTTATAGTAGATTGACTCAATATTCGCCCTGTTTTTAAATCATTCTTGACCATTTCACCAATTTTGATGGCCTCGGCAAACAGTTTCCCCATCGCAGACATCATATTCTGATAATAATCAGCCTCTTGGGCTTGAAGAAAAACACTAACCATCTCCATTGGAGGCTTGACTCTGGCCGCTTGTTCGCACCATTTGACAGCATACTCTCGGAAGCTTTCCGAGGACTTCTTCTTAAAATTTGACAATGAATTACTCTCAGGGGCAATGTCGATGTTATACTGAAACTGCCTGACAAAATCCCGAGCCAAGTCATCCCAAATATGCCAAAGAGATATATCTTGATCCATGTACCATTCAGAAGCAATGCCGACCAAACTCTTCCAAAATAAGCCATGAGAAGCTCCTCTTTTTCACCTACTCCCCGCAATTGGTTGTAGTACCTCTTGAGGTGGGCTATGGGATCCCCATGCCCGTCATACTTTTCAAACTTCGGGGTTTTGAAACCCAAGGGTAAGAGCACGTGTGGTAACATATACAGGTCAATATAGGACACGCTCTTTTGCCCGCTCAAACCCTGTATATTTTTGAGACTCTGTCCATGCTCCTCATCGTTATGGTAATTTCCTCGTGTTCTAGGTTTTTTGTAGTTTTCTCCTACCCCACGGTAAACTCGTACCGGGGTGGCTGAGGGTAAGAATTAGTAGTGAACTGGATTGGTTCCATTGGGAAAGATGGTGCTTCAAAGGTGAAGGATAATGGATCAAAGCTAGGTCTGGGCAGAGTGGGTTGTGTCGTAGCCGAACAGGGTGGTGCAGTGAATATGTTTGAGGCTGCACCTGAAGTTAACACCTTGGGGCGAGCCTCAGAAGGTGTTCCAGCAAAGTGGGCTGAGATGGTAGGATATCCCAGTGAGGTATTTGGATAACTTATGGGGATGTTGGAAGTCCCACTTGCCCTGCGAAATAGCTCAGGGAATCCAGGTATCGCACTTGGTAGTTCTCTGTCGTTGGCCCAGGCTTGCCACATTTCAATAATGTGGAGATGCAGAATTCTATTTTCCTCAGCAGTTGCTGACTTAGAAGGTGGGATGGTCGAGATTGGGCTATCCTCCGGGATAGGGATTGTTGGCAGATGACTTTCCGAAGAAATTTCAACACTTCCTTTTGACCTTGTGAAGTACGGATGTGAAGCTAGATTACCACAAAACCAACCACCTTAATATATAACCTGTACTTAACAGTAGACAACAAACCAGTCAGTTTGAAGCAATTAACACATAGGTAATCGCACATTGGGGTGTGATGCACCTATACAGTTAAATGTGTTTCTGCATGTTTCGCAACGGTTGAGTATTTCATCCCGTCTCTTGCTTATTTTTCCAATTTTCTATTCTTTCCACTTTGGCTCTTTGTGCTTCTCCTTTTATTCCCATTTTCCTCTCTTTTCTTTCCTCTCTTTTCTTGCTCTCTTTTTTTCGTTTTTCTTTTGGTTTTTCTTTGGCTCTCTATTTCTCTTTTTTTTTTGGTTTTTCTTTCGGTTCTTTCCCTCCACATACCTCTTTTATTTGAGTTATTTACAAAAATCATGACCAGATCCGATGAGGATTGCCTACATATCACGACGCCGCGTGAATCTGATCATTATGTAGTTCAAGAAATAAGTACGAAAAATAAGGAAATAATTTTTGGGAATTTCTAATTTTCATTAATAAAACTCCTAAACTTTTTCTATTACAAAAGACTCCAACATACTCATTTCTTGGAATTTTAAAAAACTACAAACGGATTCAAAACAATATTTTAAACTAAAAACTGAAATACAGACTCGATGAATGAAAATCAATAGTACATAAGTGCTTCTACTCTTGGGGCTCGTGGGACATCATTCTGTCTTGCCACGAGATTATGTGCAGGATTCCCTTGAAGACGCTCTAGATCACTCATTATTTGGCGAACAAATGTCATAGCTGCAGCAAAGAAGGTGGTTCTAGTCATGTCCTCACATTCTTAACACTTCACAACGATGTGGTCGACAATTGCTCTAACCCTCTCCGGGATGATACCTTTTTCTTGGAGAAAACACCTGATTTGCTGAGTTCTAGCTTTTAACACTTGGGTGTCATAATGGTTTTGACTTTGCAACTATTGCATATCTTCCTCCATCTAGACATTAAGCATAACAATGTTCCCATTCGGCTTTAAAGTTCCTAGCTTGTTTGGCTACCTCATTTTCAAGGGTTGTTAACTTTCTCTTCAAATCTGTAACTGTCCCCTCATATTTTCTTTTCAACTGCCGCACAAATTCTGCCCGTCCTTCTGCATTCTCTGTCAGCTGTGCTCGGGCTCTTGCTAGACTGGCCTCAGATTTTTTGAAGTCATCTTGACACTCGATTATTTTCTTTTCTAAGACCACTTATAAGCCTTTCGTCTGCTCGTCTTCTTTCTTGGTTCTTAGCAGCTATTCTCATTTTTTAGATCTGAGCTTTGAGTGTTTCGTTTTCCTGAGCCAGCTTCTTCTTTTCCCCTTCATCGGCAGCAGCCTGGACACTATTGTCAAATTTGAGGTCCTTGATTTGTCCCTTTAATTTACTTATGTTGGCCCTATAGCTTGCCTCTTTCGTCAACCAGTCCCATTGCTCCCGCGAGTCGTCAGTGAATTGCTGGACGTGAAGGTCTTTTAGTAGGCCTTTCGGGCTCTCGAGGGATTTGAAACCTTTTACCGAACCAATTCATGCAATTAGGGTCTACCTCACCTTTAGATAGATCCCATACTAGAGTCTTAGGTTCTAGAAACCTGCACTCATTCCAAATCTGACGAATTTTCCTTCTAGAAATACAGCCTTTGGACCCAACTCTATGACTTGTCGGCTCAGATCTTCATCATGGGGAATAGTTTGAAACCTGCCCATTTGGCGCAATACCCTGTGAGGAGCGTATGGCTGGACGCTCCAGAGACCCATTAGGAGAAGATAGCACACCTCGGCTGACATGTATATGACTTCGGTGACAGGGAGCCATCCGAAAGTCCACTCAATTTTGTCCAAAGTTAAAGAACTCAAGTGCGCAAACCAAGTCTCTATACCTTCTAGAAATTCAACACCCGCCACTCGGTTTTCACTCTTCGATGCAATTCAGACCAGTCATGTCGTAGTTCATATACCTGACACGGTGACAAAGATGTTCTTGTATCAAAAGTTGTAGTAGCAGGTTACAACCCTGGAAGAATCTTCCCCCTTCTCGGCATATAGTTAAGGCTCGGTAAATCTCAGCTAAGATCATTGGAACAAGGATGTCGTTAGCTTTCTTAATCATGACATCAACCATTCCGACGAGACCCAATTCTATGTTGCCATCTTTTCTTGAGCAATTATGACACCCAAGAATGCTACTATAAAGGCCAAACCCTGTTGTATCTCCCATTTATCTTTGTTTCCCGCATTGGTCAGACCAGTATCTGGTGCTTCAAAACCGTGGGGATTTCCATAGCGCTGGAACAAGAAGTGGAAAGTGCAAAACCCTTCGGATAAATTCCCATCCTGAACCTCCCGACTAATACTCAACATATCTAGAAACTTGTGAGGAGACACTGTTCTTGGTGATACCGGTTACCGACTTCTAAGATTTCCACTAAGGCCATCATAGCCCGCATTTCCTCCAGCGTGGGGGTGAGCTCAAAATCAGAAAAGTGAAACACATTGTGAGTCGGGTCCCAGAAAAGTATCAAGGCCTCAATCACATCCAATCTCGGCTTGATTTTCAGAAGTCCCACAAGACCACCCAAAACTTTTACCACAGTCCCTCTGCTGACTTTTCCTAAGTCGTTCCACCATATATGGAGCTGTAAGGGGATTTCCTAAAGAGCTGCGAAGGGTTCATTTTTATTTGTGCTCATCCTGCACATTTATTAGGGTGATTCAATTAAAAAGATCACGATTCATTTTGACTCAAGAAAAAGTTATCACTATTTTTGCAAAAAATTGTTATTTCAAAAATAAAAACCCGACTTTGCAAATACGGCCTTTCAGCACTTCAGGAAAGAAGATTTTAAGGTTGTGTTTGCTAACCGGCCAAAAATTTGAAAAAGAGACCGTAGGTGGCTGTTCTTGTAAAAACAGCCTTCCAGCGTCCTTTTGGGGACATTTGGTTATTTTAGACAAGAATGGCATCACCTTACTTAGTTATGACAAAACAATAAAATTTTTGTTTTTTTTGGGTTATTTTTGCAAGAAATGAAGTTGGACCCGATGGGGGTTGCCTACATATACACATCAGGTGAGAATCAAACTAGCGTAGTTCGGGAAGATTTGACATAATAAAACAATACTAAATATTTTTTTTTAAAAAAATCTCTTTTCTTTTCAAAATTTCGACAGAGTTTCGGTACCTTTTGGACATCAATTTTTTTTTAAAAAAAAATAGGTAATTATCTCTCTAACCCTCAAATTGATTTTTCTTTTTCCCAACTTTTCTCCTATTATTCATAGGCCATTCAACATGCAATTCCGAAGCAAATAAATGCACAAGTAGCAAGTAGAATGCATCAAGATAGTCTTTTCATTTCGGGTACACCTATCCTAGATAGACCAAACCCCTGTGTTGAGTCTCCAAAGTCAAATGCATGTGATGCAAACAAACGTTCCTACTAGGGATCCGGCATGAGGCTTTGTTATACTAGGTTTAAAACCTGGGTGTATTGTTCTAGACCTGGCTTACCCGAGCGGACAGCTTGAGCCGAGGGGGGCAGCGTACCGGGAATACAGAAGCTTCACCGGCTTTGTAACTTGTCCGAACCTCGTTCTAAAATTGGGATAAGACTTTAACAGAAAAGAAGCCACACGAAGTGCACACTTCCCAGATGATTTAGAAGACTCAGAGAGAGGATGGTTTCATATCAATTTATATACAGTCCAAACAATATCAAAGCGGTAAAAGCGGCATTTAGCACATTAGGCTCAACATGTAAAAATCAGATAAACAAGCCAACTATAATAGTTATTGTAAGCTCGAATTCTTAAACTCTAAACCAAAGCTCTGGGTTTGGATCCCCAGCAGAGTTGCCAGAGCTAACACACCTCCTTTTTACACACCCGAGGTATATAAGGGAGTTTTTCGACTTTAAGTGATATTATTCGAAATGGAATTATTTATTTGATTTTTAGAGTCGACACTTGGAATATTTTAATTGGTGTCCCAAGTCACCGGTTTATTTTAAATCCCAAATCGAGGAAATTCGACTTTCTTTTTGAAGTCTGCGAACCAGAAATTCTAAGGAAGGAATTTTGTTAACCTGGGGGAAGGTAGGTATTCCCGGTTCCGTGGTTCTAACAAGATCGCTTAAACTATTATAATTGGCCTATTATCTGATTTATTACACGTTTTAAAACCTATGTGCATTTTAGCTTATTAACCGTTTTTAGGAAAATTCAACGTTGTTTAAAACACGCCTTGAACCACGCCACATGAAATGCACCTGCGGTTCGCAACACATTCTATTTAACATTGTTAAGAATTAAAATTGGGTCACATGAAATGTACACCCGAGTTTAATAGTTAAAAGAAAATCAATTTAAAGAACGCGCCTAAAGCAACTACGAAAGTTTAAATTAATAACAAGATTTGCGATGGCCACGAAAAATTCAATTGATGGCACACCTTGATTTAAAGAGTTCGTATTAATTATCCGAGGGCCATGTGTTATCTAATTTTTCACTACGCACACCTCGAGTCTAATTTTAAAGGATGTTCGAACTAATCTTTTGAGGGCCATAAATTATATCTTGCTTAATATGGCACGCTTCAAGTCTAATTGTTCGAATGATTGCTTATTTTTAAATCATGAGGGCCATAAACTATTGGTGTTACTTAATATGACACACCTCAACTTAAGTAAAAGAATTAGTTCAAGACAAACGCAATTTAAAACTATTGTTTGCTCAAATACTAGAATCACGCTGGTTTTCAAGCCTTTGAATCGTGCTTGTTATAAGCGAGACTGGCAACAGCAGTCAAATGAAAATTGGGCTCAACTCAAACCCGGGAATGAACTACAAGCACTCGCTCATAAATGGGTTGCAGATCCAGGCCCAATTAGACCAGTGGGCTGCAGCGTGCTATATGTCCAGTAACGCAGCGCTGATGGAGAGATCTGGGCTCAAGATTAAGCCCAGAAGTAGAGAAAAGAACAAACATTATAGTCCAATGCCAAATCTAACTCGGGCTAACACCTTTGGACAAAATCATATGTTTCTAATTATTTCCACTAAAAAAACAAAACAAGATATAAAGAGTTAAGCTAAATCTGAGAACTCTCAAGTTTGAAATTAAACCCAACATCCATTTGAAAGCCTTTATGAATTCAAGTCATTCATACATGGGTAAAGCAAGGCAGGGTGCCAAAACTGAAATAGTTGAGCTATTTTACAGATCATGAGAGAACAATCTAACATAAAAGAAACTATTTGATGAAAACAGAACATACACCAGATTTGCTAAAGAAAAAACATGAACGAACTAATCTGATGAATACTTAAACATGACTATAGAAAGCATCTCCAAAGTTCAGCAAACTCACAAATCAGACTCAAAGAGTCATAGTCCTCAACTTATACATATTATCCTAAGCCTAAGAACACTCTTAAATCCAAGCAGCATTCAAACAACACCCCAAATCCAAACCTTAAGACGAAATGTAATATTAATAACATGAATGAAATATACATAGTAAAGCTAAACTAAAGGACACATGGACAAAATATAACAAATTCGAGCAATTATTCAACAATAGAAAACTAGCATTCGTAATCAAAGTTGAAGAAAAATAACAAATGCTAGTTTTCATTTTTAGTTTAGAAAGCTAGCATTTCTCACAGGTTGTCTGTGAAAGCTTTCAGACATATTTAATTAAAATGGGGGAAAGTGTTTCAGCCGTTAGATCAGATGGAATGGAGGGCCGAGATTGGATTTAAGTGGGGGAACTCGAAACTGTGTCGTTTGGTTAGGCTGGGACTCGGACCGGGTATGGGGCAATTTGGCCCTGGATTTGGACGGGTAATGGGTGTTTAAACACTTGGGCCTGGGGGAAATTCAATTGCAACAGCCCGAAATCGGATTTCTTTTATTTCTTTTCTTTTTCTTTTTCAATTTCAAATCCTTTTCTTTTCAAATTAAAATAAAACCTAAATTAATTCTTAAACTAAATTAACTTACTAAATTAGATTAATCACTCATCATAGTACTTACAATAACTAATTAAATCCTAAATTTAAAGAAAACTATAAAATTCAAAATTAAAGAGTTAAATGCAAAATGAACTATTTTTTTGTGATTTTCATATTTTATAAAACAACTAATTTTTAAAATTGAATCTTAAATGCAAATGCAATGTATTTTTGTATTTTTCATGAATTAAATAAAAATTAAACACGTGCAGAAAATTGCAAATAATTAAGAAAATTCTACAATAATTCCTTAAATGACAAATAATTAAAAGAAAAATCTAATTCTTTGGGATTCTGTAGGAGTAATTCATGTGAGGCAAAAATCACGTGCTCACAAGGAGGGTAACGGAGAGAGAAGCTAATGTATTTTATGTTTTGGACGACTTATGGAATGTATCTATTTAACTACTGTTCGGTAAGGGAAGAAAAAATGCTGATTTCCTTTACTTAATAATCACTAAATCACATTGAGGTTACAAAAATGAACTCTTCTAGTAAAAGTTGTTCTTAGAAAATCCAGAATATAATGATTAAAAAGCAAAACTATGAAGGATATATAGTAGCATAATCATCTCAGTTCATACAAGTAGTGGTAGCAGTATAACCATTTAAAAATACATTAGTAATACTTGTATTAAAATTGTATCTTTAATTTGTTATCTATCACCTTGTTTATTTCATTGTAATCATGAGAGATCCTCAAACTAAGCCTGTTCATTTGCCATTGACTGCTTGCAATAATAGGTGAAATAGTCAAAAAGATGTGTAATTGGAAATACTTCAGCAGAAAATAATGATTTATCTGGAAATGTCGGTGATAAAGTTTTCATAATGGAGGATCTAAGTAGAAAAGAGAGAATTTAACTAATAAAAGGGAGAGTGGGAGGAGATCGGTTTGCTTAAAATTCAAATGTACCAAAATAGACAAGAAATAATAAAATAATCAAAAGGAATGAAGGATATCTACGTATAGAGGAATAAATTTTGTTTCTCTTTTTTCCTTTTCCCATGGAATTAATTAGTCGACTCCCAGTTCTTTCGTCACTGAAAAATGATGCAATCCATTTGGTGAGCGCTAACGCCATGCATTGTGTAAGCACATTTATATCCGAAACACACATAAAATTTGACCAAATCACCAACGCGTTTCCGCTTCTCAACATGTTCTGATACAAGTCCCTAGTGGAATAATAATATATTAGTAGTACAAGTTGGCTGGTTGAGTCATCTATTTTCTTGTTCTTATGATGATATGTCGGGTTCTACTTTTAGTTCTTATTTATTATTATTTTTTTTAAATAAGGTCTTTGGACCTCTTATCTTTGAATATTCAACGATTATACAATAAATGTTTTGTTTAGTTCCATCTTGTTTTACATTCTTTCCAAACATGTGATATTAGTAACGTATAGCAAGTCTATATACGTCATGTTACGAACTCACAATCGCCGAAGCAATAAAAAGGGATTGAAGATAGTATTTAGGAAAGAACCAATTAAAGTAATTGAAAGAAGATAGTATTTAGGAAAGAACCAATTAAAGTAATTGAAAGAACTTTTGAAATAACACAAATTCTTAAAAGAGGCCATCACATAAACCAAACATATAAGCATAATCTTCAAGGAGAAATAATCCCCTTGAAATAAAAATTCATCCTAGCAAGACTCACAAGTCATAATGAGTTCATCAACTACACCAAAAATAAGATAAACTCTACACTAAACTATATATAGTAACTATTAAGATCTATTTACAGAAATAGCCATTAAGGTCTTAGTTGTAACATGCAGATTATGGCCAACATTAATGTACTTCGCCATTGCGGTAACAGTGACGCGATCACGGTACTGGTGAGCTAGCTACGCAACTTTGACTGAATTTTGTTCTCCATGATGGCGCTCAATTCTTCCTGACCGCGATCCTCTACATCCAGGCACCCTCTTCCGCAGTAGCGAGCACTCTTCCGTGATAGCAGCCGCTTCCACGAGATTGTGAAGCCTTATCTGATTTTTCAGCACGTTTGCGGTGTAGTGCAACACGATCGAGTAAGTTTGCCACTTGTCTAGAAACTTGTAACGATCCGGCCGATCGATTTGAGCAATTGCGTCCAATTCGGTAATTTGAGGTCATGAGTAATTTCACATAGTGTATTATGACTTGCGTGCATCGTCGGCTTTGGTTTTTGAGTGGTTCGGAATTGATCTTGAAGAATGACTCCCACTTGAGAAGCTTGAAGTTGAAAAAGTTGATCAAGTTTGATTTTTGTGTATTTGACCTCGGATCGGAGTTTTGATGGTCCTGATAGGTCCTGATTTTGAACTTGAGCGTATGCCCGGATTTGCATTTGGATGTTTTTGTATTGGAAAAAATTGAGTTTACATATTAAAGTGGTGTAAAGATGATGTATCATGACACATAGACTGGTCAAACAGTTACAACTAGCAAAGAGGCACGAGTTGCAACACATACGGGCAGAGGCAAAGGAAGAGGCACGAGCGGTTATGTAAAAAACCTCAGCGCTCGTACTTATTTAAGTCCAAGAATTAAGGGGAATGAATCTGACACTACATGGGAGTATAGATACAATATTTATTGAGCCTTAAATATTAAAAATGTTAGAGAATCTGTATTAAATACAATGATTATGTAACGTAGCATTTAATGTCTTTAATTGTCCATAATGGCCTTATTGTGACAAAGGCAAAACGCATATCCCCAAAATAGCTATAAAAGGGGGAGAGTGGGTCAATTGTAAGACACACGAAATACTATCTGAATACACTAGTTTACTTGTTTTCTTCTGATTATATCATTACTAGTAAAATTACTCTCTTTCATATATACTTTTGATTATCAGTAACCCGAGTTCTTCTAAAATTAAAGCTTTGACCGAAATCTCATTTTTCGGTTAAATAAATTGGTTTCGTTACCGGGAATCTGATAATCTACCCTCTTTTAGCTTAATTTTCCTTGTTGCATCAACCATGTCGAACAACAATGACAACATTCAAGAAAACCAAGGAAACCAACAACTTCAGGGAAATCCACAGGGTAATCAAACCTCGGTCCCTTCTCCACGAGGCTCTCCTCGGCGGTCTCGTGAAGGTTCTCCTGATGGATCTCATACAAATGGAAACACTCAATTTGAAAATGTTGAAGCTATCGATGAAGCTTTGCAGAAACTAATTATTGCACAGGTCAGTAAAGCTCTTGAGGCTTTTGCTAGCCAGTTACCTGCTGCACCACCCACTCCAAACAACAACACTTTGGAGAACCCTCGTTCCGGGCTTGTCAACTCAGGTAGCGGTGGAACTCCCAGCGAATCACAGGAGGGAGAACCAGGTAACTTAGTCAATTCTGATTTACAAAATTTAGTACTAACACTGCAGAAACAGCTCAAGGAGCAAAGTGACCGCATAGAGCAAATACCCGGGGTGCCGCCCGTAATCAAAGGGATAGATACGGATAAATATTCGTAACAACCCTGGAAGCCAAGTGCTGCTCCCCTCCCAATTCCAAAGAAATTCAAAATGCCTGATATTCCAAAATACAATGGAACAACAAACCCACGAGACCACATGACTGCATTCACAACACGCGTAAAAGGCAACGACTTAACCAAGCAGGAGATTTAATCAGTATTAGTCAAAAAATTCGGTGAAACACTCATCAAGGGTGCATTAACATGGTATTCCCTTTTACCCGAAAATTCTATAAATTCTTTTGCTGAGCTTGCAGATTCTTTCATCAAAGCACACTCGGGAGCTCCAAAATTCGAAAAAAGAATGAAAGATATTTTCAAGATCAAGCAAGGGGACTCAGAATTGCTTAGAGAGTTCGTGGACAGATTCCAATGTGAAAGAATGATGTTACCACGTGTACCTGATAATTGGGAAGCTATAGCTTTCACAAGTAATTTGAATGAACAAAGTTCAGAAGCTACGAGGCGACTCAAGGAAAGTCTTCGTGAATTCCCAGGTACTACATGGAATGACGTTTACAATAGGTATAGTACGAAGCTAAGGATAGAAGAAGATACTGTTCCACGATTCCAAAAAGAAGAAAAAGTAAGTTCGAGATGGGCGGAAACCGAAAAAAGATCCGGTAAAAACAGGTACGAGTCATACATGGGACCTGCAGGAAAAGATTCACGGTCAAAACAGGACAATCAAAGGTATGATCACAGATCAAGGAATAGAGAGTCAGGCTCTTCATCAAGATTTAGGAATGACCGAAACACCCATGAGTCACGAGATGATGATAGAAATTTGAAGGCGAGATTTGGCGGTTACAATTTCAATGTGAGCACTTCCGAGCTCGTAGCTATTTTGAAAAGGATGGGTGACAAGGTACGGTGGCCAAAAGATATGAGATCGAATCCAAACAGGTGCAACCCTGATCATTGGTGTGAGTTTCATAATGATCACGGGCATAAAACAGCAGACTGTAGATTTCTACAAAGTGAAGTTGATCATTTATTAAAACAAGGGTATCTCACTGAGGTATTCAGTGAGAAAGGTAAGCAAGCTTACATGAAGATAGGCAAGAACCCCCTAAACCACCTTCTCTAAAAAGAACCGTCAACGTTATAAGCGGGGGTGAAGACATCAATGGTGTAACGTACACTGCAACTAATAAAATTTCCAAGGTCACAGTTACCCAAGGGAAATGGGTGTGACATGTATTAGAGGAAGACAACATTACATTTGATGATACTGATGCAGATGGCGTATTATCTCCTCATAACGATGCCCTGGTAATATCTTTAATTGTACATGATACTAATATGAAACGAGTTTTGATTGATCCAGGTAGTTCCGTGAATATTATTTTGCAAAGAGTATTACGTGAGATGCAAGCTGAGGATAAATTAATACCAAAGGCGCATACTCTATCTCGATCTGACAATTCTAGTGTTGTGACAAAAGAAGAGGTAACACTTACCACATTCGCAGAAGGAGTTGTCAAAGATACAAAGTTTCAAGTAGTAGATATGGATATGGCTTACAATATGATCCTTAGGAGACCATGGATCCATGAAATGGATGTCGTTCCTTCAACCTTGCATCAAGTTATTAAATTTCCATCACCATGGGGAATATGTCAAATCCGCGGGGATCAACTTACATCCAAGAGCATCAATTCTGTAGTAGATTCAAGTACGAAAAAAGAAGAAAAATAGCAATCACAGAAGACAGTTGAGGGCAACACAGCACAAACCTCAACTGAACACTGGCGGATAGATGTGGATTCAAGGCCTAATACCATTCAAGAACAAGAAGAAAACAAAAATATCAAAACAACAATTGAAGAACTGAAGGCTGTGATGTTATTTGAACAATGGCTTGATAAGAAAGTCTATGTATGGGCTAATCTAAGCCAAGGCATGAGAGGTAAGTTAATTGAATTTTTGAAAACTAACGTGGACTGTTTTGCTTGGTCCCACTCTGACATGACAGGAATACCACTGGAGGTAATGACTCATAAATTGAATGAAGACCCAACGTACCCTCCTGTCAAACAAAAGAAAAGAAAGCAAGGAACTTTCAAGAATCAGGTGATTCAAGAAAAGGTTCAAAAATTTCTAAAGATTGGATCCATCCGCGAGGTAAAGTATCCTAATTGGCTAGTCAATACTGTCGTAGTTCCTAAGAAAAATGGTAAGTGGCAAGTTTGTGTGGATTACACAGAACTTAATAAAGCTTGTCCTAAAGATTCTTTTCCACTACCACATATAGATCAGCTAATTGATGCTACTGTAGGGCATGAACTATTAAGTTTTTTAGATGCATATTCAGGGTACAATCAGATCAAAATGGATCCGGTAGATGAGGAAAAAACTTCATCCATAACAGACAGGGGGACTTACTGTTATAAAGTAATGCCTTTTGGTCTCAAAAATGCTGGTGCAACATATCAAAGGCTGGTTACTAAAATGTTTCAAGAACATATGGGAAAAACCATGGAGGTTTATATAGACGATATGCTCGTTAAAAATCAGCATTCGAAAGATCATATATCACACTTATCTGATACATTTCAGATTTAACGCAAATTTAATATGAAATTAAATCCAGAGAAATGTGCATTTGGTGTCGCATCAGGTAAGTTTTTGGATTTTCTTGTTTTTAACTGTGGTATTGAAGTGAATCCTGCACAGATTAAGGCCATTGAAGAAATTCCTGATATGCTTTCAAGCAAAAAAGAAGTGCAGAGTTTAATAGGAAGAATTACAGCCTTGGGAAGATTCATTTCTAAATCATCAGAAAAGTGCTTTAAATTCTTTTCAGCTCTTAAAAAGCAAGATCACTTTGAATGGAATGAGGAATGTCAGCAGGCACTCAAAAATTTGAAGACATATTTATCAAATCCACCATTGCTCGCAAAACCAAAGGCTGGGGAAAGACTGCTCATCTACCTTGCTGTTTCAAAAGTAGCGGTAAGTGTTGTTTTAGTCCGTGAGGACCAAGGTAAACAATCTCCAATCTATTCTGTTAGCAAATCTTTGTTAGATGCGGAGACGGTACCCTCAGTTGGAAAAGCTTGCACTTGCATTAATCATGGCATCTAGAAAATTAAGGTCTTATTTTCAATGTCATCCTATTGCTGTAGTAACTGCTTAGTGGGCTATAGAATTAAGTGAATATGATATCACCTACCAGCCTAGAACTGCTATAAAATCTCAAGTGTTAGCTAATTTTGTCGTTGATTTTAGCCAAGGGATGCAATTAGAAGCAGAAAAAGAGTTGCAGGTGTTCAACGGAGCTAACCTAGGAACTTGGACCTTGTTTACTAATGGTTCATCCAATATAAAGGGTGCTGGTTTAGGGATTATTTTGGTACCACCTACGGGTGAAACCATTCGACAAGACGTAAAATGTCACTCTATAACTAACAATGAGGCAGAGTATGAAGCTGTGATTGCAGGTTTAGAACTGGCACGAGAACTCGGCATAAATCAGATTCTAATCAAAAGCGATTCACAGCTCGTAGTTAATCAAATGTTGGGGACTTATACGGCCAGGGAAGTAAGGATGCAACAATACTTAGTGAAGGTACGAGATTTGATAAAGCAATTCAAACGTAGAAAGTAACACTAATACCAAGGGATGAAAATGTTGAAGCTGATGCCCTAGCTAATCTTGCATTTGCGGCAGATGTGGCAAGCAATGAAAATGCTTCAGTTCATTTGTTTCATTCAGTTTTCGACCTCGATAAGAATGAGGTAAATTTTAATAACTTAACTTGGGATTGGAGGAACGAGATTGTTGCTTTTTTGCAGTATGGTACCGTCCCTGAAGATAAGAAAAAAGCTCATGCGCTTCGAAAAAAGGCTGCTCGGTATTGCTTAAAGCAAGACAATCTTTACCGAAAAATGTTCGGTGGTCCCTTAGCAAGATGCTCGGACCTTCTCAGACGGAATATGTAATGAGGGAAATACACGAGGGGCATTGTGGGAATCACGCAGGAGGAAGGTCATTGGTAAGAACCTTAATTAGGGCAGGTTATTATTGGCCCAAAATGGAAGAAGAAGCAGAAAGTTTCATGGCTAAATGTGATAAATGCCAAAGGTACGGTAATAATATGCATAGGCCTGCGGAGTTACTATATCCGGTCATTGCACCGTCGCCATTTATGAAGTAGGGGATGGATATCGTGGGTCCACTACCACAAGCAAAAGGTCAGGTAAAATTTTTGCTCGTACTCACTGATTATTTTACTAAATGGGTGGAGGCAAGAGCATTCAAACAGGTATGAGAAAAGGAAGTTAGAGATTTCGTTTGGCGGAATATCATATGCCGATTCGGTGTGCCAAAGGAAATCGTGTGTGATAATGGCCCTCAGTTTATAGGCGCTCAAATCACAGAGTTCTTTCAAAGTTGGCAAATCAAAAGGATTACATCCACACCTTATCATCCGGTGGGTAATGGGCAAGCTGAGTCAACAAACAAAGTCATTATCAACAATTTAAAGAAACGTTTAGAGGAATCCAAAGGTAATTGGCCAGAAGTGTTACCTGGTGTTTTATGGGCATATCGCATAATAGTAGAAAAACACCATTTTCATTGGTTTATGGAGCTGAAGCTTTAATTCCAGTTGAGATAGGAGAACTGAGTACACGATTCACATAGGCGACAGAAGAATCTAATGACAAGGAAATGCGTGTAAATCTTGATTTACTTGAAGGAAGAAGAGAAGCTGCACTAATAAGAATGGCAGCACCGAAGCAGGTCATAGAACGATACTACAACCGAAAAGCACGCCTCAGATTCTTCAAAATTGGGGATTTCGTGCTCAAAGGTTTTTCAATCTACGAAGGCAGCTAACTCGGAGAAATTAAGTCCCACATGGAAAGGACCCTGTAGAATTCATGATATTGCAGGTAAAGGAGCATACGAGCTGAAAACAATGGATGGCAAGATACTTCCGTCACATTGGAATGTTGTTCATCCAAAGAGATATTATTTCTGAAGAATACCCACGGTTAGGTATCCATATTTTAAAATTTAATTTTTTAATTGTTAAAATTTTACTAATGATTTTAGATGATAGGCAAAATGCTAACCCGTACTAAATTATGAGTCACGACCTGCAAGGCACGTGGAATAAATTAAACTTCCTGGCCTAGGGTTACAATTATTCTGATAGAAATTCAAACGGGCCAAGTCGTCTTCATCTATAATCGTACCTCCGAGTCCTGTATGTTTTTCCTTTACAGGGAAAGGACCAAATGAGAGGAACAATCAAGTGCTCGAGGCTTCATACTTCAACGCTCAAACACTTGGGGGACTACATAATATACACGGGCATGTGTATAAGGAAGGCAAAGAAGATCAAGCCCTGAAAGGTTCACTCATTGAATGAAGTACAGAGCAAAGTCATGAGCAAAGGCCAAAGAAAAACCTTACCATAGTTAGGGTAAAGGCTATGTACTGAAACGGGTTATAGATAAAACCCTCGTGTTTATTACCTTACCATAGTTAGGGTAAAGGTTATGTACTGAAACGGGTTATAGATAAAAACCTCGTATTTATTTTCTTTTTTAAACTGTTACAAGAAAAACAGTTACGAGAAAGTTATAGATGTAATTCAAATACGTGTAAAGTGTTATTCAAAACTAGAAAACATTCAAATAAAAACTTGTCAAAGTTATTTCAAAGAAACATGTGTATTCCTATTTCTTTTATCGTATGTTAACACCAATATGAAGTTGAGACGTCTTCTTCATTAAGTGTCGAATATAAAAGGGCCCTCTTTTATAAATTCATGATTAATGTAAATATTCATGAAGTTAACAGAAGCATTTTTAAAGAATAAAAATGCAAATTATTCTATAAGTCCTTAGAAATAAAGGCAAGAATAAACTAAACGGAAGTTCAAGATAGTAACGAGAAAAATTCTTAATATTAAAAAGCTTAAGACTAAGTACGAACTTAGTCATAAACTGTGAATTGTTTATACAAATTGCCCCATGAAAGGTCTGGGGACTTGAATTTCCAAAACAAACCCTTAAATGAGACCAAGGGTTTTACCACAATGTTTTCCAAAAAAAAAAACAACACAAAGAAATTTAAATGACCTAAACTTATCACTAAGAAGATGTAGGAACTAAAGTAGGTGCCTCAATAGCAGCGGGCTCAACTAGGCTTGAAAAAGTTAGGATACCCGTATCAACTTCAACATTCACGGAAGTTTCGGCCACGGGAGAAGGAAAATCTTGAGTTTGCTGAGCCTTCTCAATAGTTTCATTGATTTTAGCTAACTCAGATTCCAAGTTAAAAGTCTCTTGGCTAGCTTCAACTAGGATATCACGACGAGAATTCAAAAATGCCCAACTCACTTCAATGGCAGATTTATCCTCAAGGATTTCATAATCCCTTTCCCAGTCAGCAATTTTATTCTTTAATTTCTCATTTTCAGCCAAGGTAGAAGTGTAAGAAGCTTGAAGAGAGGCATGGGAACTTTCCAAGGCACAAACCTTATCAGAAGAAGCTCGAAGGTCTTCTTGTGCTTGAGTCAAATTATGCATGAGCTCTCCATCATAAGCCTCTTTCTTATCCAAGAGAGCCTTCAACTCTCTAATCTCTTTACTTGCCTTAGACAGCTGCTCGGAGAAAGAGGTTTCAAGACGAGCCTTTTCTTTATCCTCTTGACTTGAGGAAGCCTTTTCAACTGCCAACTTTGAAGTCAAGGCCCGTACTTGCTGCTCCAAGATACTCTTACTTTCTTCTAAGTATTCCACATTAATTTGAAGGCTTTCATGCTGTTCCTTCCAATTGCACGCCTCTAATTGAGAATCATGCACTAATTGCTCTGAGAGGGCAACCCTTTTCATCATCTCCATGCCGATAAGATTGGCCTAAAAAAAGAAAAGGAAGGGAAATGAGAATCTCAAAGATAGAAAAATTTTAAAAGCACAGCAAAGGAAAAAAGAGAAGGGGAATACCTTTAAAGAAGCGTGCACAATATCATTCATCAAAGTCAAGGAGCTATGGCTCTCTAGCTTGGCTCTTTCTATTGGTCCGATTAAGGGCTGTAGCCATACATCTACTTGACCCGATTTCCTTAAGAGATTACCCTTAGCATGGACTTCAATGATCACTTGCCTCATAGCACCACTCCTACTTGAGGATCCAACTTCAGCACGGTGAATGATTTGGGGGAAATTGTTGAAGGAGGAACAGTGGAAGGAGGAACAGTAGAAGGAGGAACTGTGGAAGCAGGGACAGTGGAAGTAGTAAACACAGTCTGGGGAAGAATGAAAACAGCCGAGATTGGCAAAGAAGAAGTCATAGATACAGGTGTAGAAAAAGAAGCCAGAGGTGCTTCATCCAAAACTGGGCCTAAGCCTTCACCACCAAACCCGCTGATAAAAAGCTGCTCAACAGAGTCATGAGCAGCAGCGGGAGCAACATCATCGTCAAGAATCACTACCGGGGCTTCAATCGACTCGGTAAGGAGAAAGGAACGGCAGGGGGATATTTCTTCTTCATCATCAGGAATGATGAGTCTTCGAGCCCGTGGCCTTGTTATCAAAGAGCCCATGTCTTCCTCTTCTTCAGAACCTTGGTCATTAACAGCTTTTCTTTTCGATGAAGAACCCAAGATTATTTCTTGGGCCCTTTTCAAAGAGATACGAGAAGCTGTGACCGCCTCGGCGGTAACTCCTCGAATAGCAAATCCTGATAGAAAGAAGGATTGAAATTAGTTCAGAGAAATAAAAAATATATGTAAGATAAAAGCTCTTACCATGAGTTTTTACTTTCCAACCAAATCGTTGGGAAATGGTCTTCCAAGATCTACCATCCATTGGCGCAATCTTCAGTAGCTTGTCTACCCAATCACGGAAATTGGGAACATCTTCTACAACTCCTATGGTTGCTGAAAAAGACAGGCAAAATTAGAGAAATCAACAAAATTAAAGAAAAAGGTACGAGAAAGTTAGAAGACTCACGTGCAAAATTCCACTTCTCGGGGAAGGGAACGTTCTCATCACCTACTAAACCAACGGTGGGGGCAGAAACAAACCTGGCGTACCAGCCACGGTCTTTGTCATCTTCAGGGCTAACTAGAACTATTTTGCTCCTGGCTACTAGTGTAAAAACACCATTGCGAAAGAGGCTAGGGGAGTAAAGGTGAATCAGATGCGGGAAAGTAAAAGACACACTGGCTGTGTTGGTCAAATGCCTCAAACAGGCGACAGCCCTCCATATTATTGGGCCAATTTGACCTAAGCAAACATCAAAGAAATGACAGAACTCGATAATAATAGGATCAATAGCAGGTTTGAATCCTAAAGTGAAAGGGTACGTATAGACAAATGAAAATCCGGTTAAGTAGGAGGTAATTCTTTGATTCGGATTGGGAATAATGATAGGAAAGTCATGATCCCAATGGCAGTCTCTACGAACTAAAGAAATCAAACCTTTAGTAATTTGAGTGGGATATATATCGGCGTGATCTAAAGAAGATACTTGATTTCTAAGAGATTCTATGTCATTATAGAAAGATAGTTCCACGGGAACTATCTCCTCTACTAGAGGTTCACGAAGAGGTTCAGAAGATTCCTTACCTCTAGAAGAAGATCTGTGTGAAAGGGAACCTCTAGTTCTAGAAGAAGGGCCAGAACTAGGCGAAGGAAGGGAAGAACCACGCAAGGATGAAGATCTTAAATTACGAAGCCTACCTCCTCTTCTGCTCTTACTGGGGACATCAGGGAAGTTATCAACTATGGGTACCCTTCTAGGGTTAGGGTTTGATGAAGAATGATGATACGATGAAGAAGCAAAAAGAGATTTGAGAAAATTGGATGTTCAAAAAAACTTTATGTGGTAAAGACAAAGAAAGAAGTTATATTTATATTGATAAGAAACCGCCAAAGGAAAAGCTACAATGATGGAAGGACCATAATAATGAAAATTGATGCTTCGTGAATAGTGAAGCCGTGAAAAAGCCTTAAAAAGAGCTGCTAAACTACAGAACTAAAAAAGATGACATGTGTGAAGAGTATTAAATGGAAGAGACAATTAAAGCATCGATTCGGTCATAGCATTAATGGTGACAAAAATCCTCATTTTTAACGAAATCCACTTCCCAAATATTCAATCGATGAATAAATGGCAAGTGGGGGGGTTGTCTGTATTGGGAAAAATTGAGTTTACATATTAAAGTAGTGTAAAGATGACGTATCATGACACATAGATTGGTCAAAGAGTTACAATTGGCAAAGAGGCATGAGTTGCAACAGATACGAGCAGAGGCAAAGGAATAGGCACGAGCGGTTATGTAAAAGACTCAGCGCTCGTACTTATTTAAGTCCAAGAATTAAGGGGAATGAATCTGACACTACATGGGAGTATAGATACAGTATTTATTGAGCCTTAAATACTAAAAACATTAGAGAATCTGTATTAAATGCAATGATTATGTAACGTAGCATTTAATATCTTTAATTGTCCATAATTGCCTTATTGTGACAAAGGCAAAATGCATATCCCCAAAATAGCTATAAAAGGGGGAGAGTGGGTCAATTGTAAGACACACGAAAAACTATCTGAATATACTGGTTTACTTGTTTTCTTCTGATTATATCATTGCTAGTAAAATTACTCTCTTTCATATATACTTTTGATTATCAGTAACCCGAGTTCTTCTAAAATTAAAGCTTTGACCGAAATCTCATTTTTCGGTTAAACAGTTTCTAGGAAGTTTCAGCACCATTTGGCGGAAGTTGGCAATATAAAGATTTGAAATTTTCTTAAGTTTGACCATGGTTTGACTTCAAGGCTATCCGGTTCGGATTTTGGTTTTTGGACTTGGAGTAGGTGTTTAACCAAAAAGTGGAATTTCGGTCAAAGCTTTAATTTAGAAGAACTCGGGTTACTGATAATCAAAAAATGTATAAGAGAAAGTAATTTGGCTAGCAATAAGATAATTAGAAGAAGATAAAGTAAACCAATGTATTCAGATAGTCTTTTGTGTCCTTACAATTGACCCATTCTTTCCCTTTTATAGCTATCTTGGAAATATGTGTTTTGCCTTTGTCATAATAAGACCATTATAGACAATTAAAGACATTAAATGCTACGTTACATAATTATTGTATTTTAATACAGATTCTCTAACGTTTTTAGTATTTAATGCTCATGAAATACTGTATTTGTATTCTCTTGTGTTGTCAGATTCATTCTCCTTGATTCTTGGACTTAAATAGGTACGGGCATTGAATCTTTTGAGTATCCGCTCATGCCTCATCTTATGCCTCTGCTCGTATCTGTCTCAACTCGTGCCTCTATGCCAATCATAACGTTTTGACCAGTCTACGTGTCATGACATCATCTTCCAATCACTTTAATATGTAAACTCATTTTTTCCCAATACAGATAGTCCCCCCACTTGCCATTTATTTATCAATTGAATATTTGGGAAGTGGAATTCATTAAAACGGGAATTTTTGTCACCATTAATGCTATAGCATAATCAACGCTTCATTTGTCACTTTCATTTAATGATCTTTACGCGTGGCACCCTTTTACTAGTTTTGCAACTTTGCAGCGCTTTTTAGGGCTTTTTCACGGCTTCACTAATCACGAAGCGTCAGTTCTCATTATGACCTTTCCATCATTGTGCCTTTTCTTTTGACGGTTGCTTCGCAGTATAAATATAGTTTTCTTCTTTGTCTTTATCACATAAAGTTCTCAAAATATTCAGTTCTTGAATCTTTGTTTGTTTCTTCCTCGCACTATCATGTCTTCATCAAACCCCAACCCTAGAAGGGTCCCCATAGTTGATAACTTCCTTAATGCCCCCAGTAGGAGCAGAAGAGGAGGTAGGTTTCGTAATTTAGGATCTTCATCCTTGCGTGGTTCTTCTCTTCCTTCGCCTAGTTCTGGCCCTTCTTCTAGAACTAGAGGTTCTCTTTCACACAGATCTTTTTCTAGAGGTAAGGAATCTTCCGAAACTCTTCGTGAACCTCTAGTAGATGACTATCTCTCTATAATGATAGAGAATCTCTTAGAAATCAAGTATCTTCTTTAGATCGTGCTGATATCTATCCCACTCAAATCACTGAAGGTTTGATTTCTTTTGTTCGTAGAGACTGCCATTGGCGTCATGACTTTCCTATCATTATTCCCAATCTGAATCAAAGAATTACCTCTTACTTAACAGGATTTTCCTTTGTCTATATGTACCCTTTCACATTAGGATTCAAACCTGCTATTGATCCTGTTATTCTCGAGTTTTGTCGTTTCTTTGATGTTTGCTTAGGTCAAATTGGCCCAATAATATGGAGGGTTGTTGCCTATTTGAGGCATTTGACCAACATAGCCAGTGTGCCTTTTACTTTCTCACATCTAATTCATCTTTACTCCCCTAGACTCTTTCGCAATGGTGTTTTTACACTAGTAGACAGGAGCAAAAGAGTTCTAGTTAGCCCTAAAGATGACAAAGACTGTGGCTGGTATCCCAGGTTTGTTGTTGCCCCCACTGTTGGTTTAGTGGGTGATGAGAACGTTCCCTTCCCTGAGAAATGGAATTTTGCACATGAGTCTTCTAACTTTCTCGTACCTTTTTCTTCAATTTTGTTGATTTTTCTAATTTTACTTTTCTTTTCTAGCAACCGTGGGAGTTGTGGAAGATGTTCCTAATTTTCGTGATTAGGTAGGAAAGCTGTTGAGTATTGCACCAATGGATGGTAGATCTTGGAGGGCCCTTTCCCAACGTTTTGGTTGGAAAGTAAAAACTCATGGTAAGAGCTTTTATTTTATTTTACATATTGTTTTTTTCCTGAACTTATCTCAATCCTTCTTTCTATCAGGATTTGCTATTCGAGGAGTTACTGCTGAGGCGGTTGCGGCTTCTCGTATCTCTTTGGAAAGGGCTCAAGAAATAATTCTGGGCTCTTCATCGAAAAGAAAAGCCGTTGATGACCAAGATTCTGAAGAAGAGGAAGACGGGGGTTCCTTAGTAACAAGGCCACGGGCTTGTAAACGCATTATTTCCGATGATGAAGCAGAAGCATCCCCCCGTCGTTCTATTCCTCTTACCAAATATGTTGAAGCCCCGGTAGTGATCCCTAATGATGTTGATGATGCTCCCGCTGCAGCTCATGATTCTGTTGAGCAGTGTTTTGACCGCGGGTTTGGTAGTGAAAGTTTAGGTCCCGTTTCTGATGAAGCTCCCTTGGCTTCTTTTTCTCCTCCCGTGCCTGTGACTCCTACTTTGCCGATTATGGCTGCTTTCGTTCCTCCCCAGGCTGTTTTTACTACTTCTACTGTTCCTCCTTCAACAATTCCTCCTCCACCTACTCACCGTGCTAAGGTTAGCTCCTCAAGTAGGAGTGGTACTATGAGGCAAGTGATTATTGAAGTCCCCGTTAAGGGCAACCTTTTAAGGAAATCGGGTCAAGCAGATGTGTGGCTAAAGCCTTTAATTGGTCCTGTTGAGAGAGCCAAGCTAGAGAGCTATAGTTCTTTGACCTTGATGAATGACATTGTGCATGCGTCTTTAAAGGTATTCCTTTTTTCTAACTTTTACTTTGTCATTTTTCTATCTTTGGGATTCTCATTTCCTTCCCTTTCCCCCCTTTTAGGCCAATCTCATTGGCACGATGATGATGAAAAGGGTTACCCTCTTAGAGCAGTTAGTGTGTGATTACCAATTGGAGACATATAATTGGAAGGAATAGTATGAAAGTCTTCAGATCGACGTGGAGTACTTAGAAGAAAATAAAAGTACCTTGGAGTAGCAGGTGCGGGCTTTGACTTCGAAATTGGCAGTTGAAAAGGCTTCCTCCAGTCAAGCAGACAAGGAAAAGGCTCGATTTGAAACTTCTTTTTCCGAGCAGCTTTCCAAGGCAAGTGAAGATATTAGAGAGTTGAAGGCACTCTTGGATGCAAAAGAAGTCTATGCTAGTGAACTCGTGCAGAATTTGATTCAAGCCCAAGAAGACCGCCGGGTTTCTTCTGATAAGGTTTGTTCCTTAGAAAATTCCCACGCCTCTCTTCAAGCTTCTTATGAATCTGCCTTGGCTGAAAATGAAAAGCTAAAGAACAAAATCGCTGACTGGGAAAGAGATTATGAGATCCTTGAAGATAAGTCTGTCATTGAAGTGAGTTGGGCGTTTTTGAATTCTCGCCGTGATACCCTTGTTGAAGCTAGCCAAGAGAATTTTAACTTGGAATCTGAGTTAGCTAAGATCAATGAAACTATTGAGAAGACTCAGCAGAACCAAGATTTTCCTTCTCTCGTGGTCGAAGCTTCCGCAAATGTTGAAGATTATACGGGTATCCCCACTACTTCAAGCCAAGTTGAACCCGCTGCTGTTGATGTACCTGCTTCAGTTCCTTCATCTTCTCAGTGACAAGTTTAAGTTGTTTGAATTCCTTTGTGTCTCTTTTTTTTCTTTTTGGAAAATTGTGGTTAAAACCCTTGGTCTCATTTGAGGGTTTGTTTTGGAAACTTAAGTCCCCAGACATTTTATGGAGCAATATGTATCAACAATTTTCAGTTTATGACTAAGTTCATACTTAGTCTAAGCTTTTTAATATTAAGAAGTTTTTCGTTACTATTTGAACTTCTGTTTTGTTTATTCTTGCCTTTATTTCTAAGGACTTACTAAATAACTTGCATTTTTACTCTTCAAAAAATGCTTCAGTTAACTTCATGAATACTTATATTAATCATGAATTTTATAAAATAGGGCCCTTTTATATTTGACACTTAATGAAGAAGACATCTCAACTTCATAACGGTGTTAATATATGATAAAAGAAATAGGAATACACATGTTTCTTGAAATAACTTTGACAAGTTTTTATTTGAACTTTGTATTGTTTTGAATAACACTTTACATATATTTGAATTACATCTATAACTTTCTCGTAACTGTTTTTCCTATAACAGATTTAAAAAAGAAAAATAGATACGAGGTTTTTATTTATAACTCATTTTAGTACATTGCCTTTACCCTAGCTATGGTAAGGTCTTTCTTTAGGCTTAGCTCGTGACTTTGCTCTGTACTTGACTCATTCATTGAGTGAACTTTTCAGGCCGAAAAGTTATACTAACAGATCTTTGATTATTTCCCAATCTTTTTTGCCTTCTTTATACACATGCATGTGTATATTATATAGTCCCCCAAGTGTTTGAGCGTTGAGGTATGAAGCCTCAAGCACTTGATTGTTCCTCTCATTTGGTCTTTTCCCTAAAAAGGAAAAACATACGGGACTCGGAGGTACGATTATAGATGAAGACTGCTTAGCCCGTTTGAATTTCTATCAGAATAATTGTAACCCTAGACTGGGAAGTTTAATTTATTACATGTGCCTTGCAGGTCGTGACTCATCATTTAATACGGGCTAGCTTTTTGCCTATCATCTAAAATCGATAGTAAAATTTAACGATTCGAAAATTAAATTTTAAAATACGGATACCTAACCGTGGGTATTCCTTAGAAATAGTATCTCTTCAGGTGAACAACATTCCAATGTGAAGGTAGTATCTTGTCATCCATTGTTTCCAGCTCGTATGCTCCTTTACCTGCAATATCATGAATCCTATAGGGTCCTTCCCATGTTGGACTTAATTTCCTTGCATTAGCTGCCTTCATAGATTGAAAAACCTTTTTGAGCACGAAGTCCCCAATTTTGAAGAATCTTAGGCGTGTTTTTCGGTTGTAGTATCGTTCTATGACCTACTTTTGTGTTGCCATTCTTATCAGTGCAGCTTTCCTTTTTCCTTCAAGTATATCAAGATTTATGCGCATTTCTTCGTTATTAGACTCTTATGATGCTTGTGTAAATCTTGTACTTGGCTCTCCTATCTCAACTGGAATTAAAGCTTCAGCTTCGTAAACCAATGAAAATGGTGTTTCTCCTGTACTTGTTTTTGTTGTTGTGCGGTATGCCCATAAAACACCAGGTAACACTTCTGGACAATTACCTTTGGACTCCTCTAAACGTTTCTTTAAATTGTTGATAATGATTTTGTTTGTTTATTCAGCTTGCCCATTACCTACCGAATGATAAGGTGTGGATGTAATTCTTTTGATCTGCCAACTTTGAAAGAACTCTGTGATTTGCGTGCCTATCAGAGGACTAACGCAGAAAGTGTACGAAACTGATTGGTTCCGTTACCAGGATCTCAAGCAAATTTTTCTATTCATCCAAAGATAGTAACAATTTCTGTTAATATTCACTTGTTTTCAGTTTAAACCTTTATCATGGCCGAAATTTACCAATCAACACAGTTGAGGACAAATAGGTTGGAGATTGTTTTACCATGCAAAATAAAAAGGGAAGAATATCCATGATAATGATATGTAAGCAACAAGTAGAGAAAAATGGAGAATGTATATCGATATATTGGTACCGCAACTATCAGTACCAGAACTGATTATAACAGATCTGTACAAAACAGTTCCGGAACAGGAGGTTCAGATACGCCACGTAATTTTAATTTGCAAAATTTAGTTCTAACCTTACAGAAATAGATCAAGGAATAGAATGAACGGATAGAACACCTCCGGGAATTCCTATATATCCTACGAGAATGATATGCATAACCGCTGCAGCACCGGAACTTAAATAGAAGAAGACACGGTAAGTCGAATCGACACTAATAAGATGTCCAAAAACAGGTTCAAAAACCAAACCGAGGTGATTCCGGATCCGATTGAAGGACTCATAAGAATAACGCCAGACCCTCCCGAAACTGGGGAGTAAAATTTACATTCAATATGGTACAAAGCTCCAAACTGAGGACTTTCATTCAATTGAAAGTCAAAAACAGGTCCGGAGATCAAGCAGATGTGATTCTTGGGTGATCCGAATCTAAACACAAAAATCTAAAAAAAAAACAGGTCCGAGCAAAGAGATACGAGATTTTCTTCACAGGCTGGAAAAGATCCGGATCTACTTGAACAAGTAAGGAATTTGTTACAACCCGTAAGTTTAACAACCTTAATATCATTATATATATATATATATATATATATATATATATATATATATATATATATATATATATATATATATATATATATATATATATATATATTTGATATGGTATTTTGAGTGAAATATTTTTTTTTTAAAATGCTTGATGAAAAATATAATTTCATATAGTTATTAATATTACTACTTTTGAATATGTTTTAAATTATACACATAGTATGAGAAAAGTTTATGAGATTTTTTTTTTTTGTAAATATATGAATTATTTTCTCACATGAAAAGAAGGTTATCTTTTTACCATTTCAAAAAGTAAGGGTACGAAAATTTGTACTCTTTATATGAGATTAAGAAAATTAGAAGTTGAGAAAATCGATCTTTTTAAGAATTGCAAATTTAGTGGTATAACTTGGTTCTCTTGGATAATTGTTTTCCTATTTCAAGCGTGCCCACAATTATGCCAAACAACATCTTAGGACATCAACTGAATTCAGCTTCCAAGTGTTTAGGTATATCTACTGTATGTATACTAATTATAACCTTTTTCTTCATGGAGTTAAGATACATTGTCTGCCATGGCTCCATGATGGGCATTTAGAGAAGAAATTGCCTCTCATCTATCGCAATTGTTTCCACTTTCCACACTCCTATCTCTACAATTAACATCCACGGGAAGATGTGAAGCTAATACTGTAGCAATTGATATGGTTGATGAGTTGGAAGATAAGTTTATACATTCTGAAGAAAAGGGGAACCCTTGCAGTTACTTGGTTAGTCTGTCTCGCACTCTTGCTAGGCATGCAGGAATATATGATAGTGTTGTCAAGAGAATCGACTCAGGTATGTTAAGGCTATCCCTTCCTTCTTTTGGCATGATCCAAGTAACGATATGTAAACGTAATGTTATTCCATAAGCGAATTTACTCTTAGGAGTTAAGGATGCCTATGTTATTCATTCCGGTAAAATGATATTCAAGCATATCTACGTATGTCCCTAGTTCCTATTGAGGTATATGATAGAGAACTTGTGTTACAAATATATGTGTTGGGATTTGTTTATAAATATAGTTTTTATAGTTTAACTAAACATGCAGTAATTATATGCATATACCACCGTGCTACGGCCGGTTGGGCAATTACCACCGGTTGGGCAGTTATGTATCATTATTTACCACCGGTTGGGCAGACATGCATATTCATTTACTGCCGAGCTACGGTTGGTCGGACAGTCAAGCATTTACCACCGAGCTATGGTCAGTTGGGCAAATACATATTTACCACCGAGCTACGGCCGGTCTTGCATATTCATTTACCACCAAGCTATGGTTGGTCGGACAGTCATGCATTTACTACCGCGCTACGGCCGGTCGGGCAGTTACCACTGATCATTTGGGTAGTCATGCATCATACGATATGGATAATAGTCTTAAAGAGAAGCAATGTATATATATGAGTATAATAAGTAAGCATATACGGTGGCACTTCAGAGATTCAGGTTGATTCTTATATGTCTTTAATTAATGTTGACTTATTTTTATGTTTCAGTTATGCCTTACATATTCAATACATTATTCGTAGTGATGTCCTTTTTTTGGGGACGCTGCATTCATGCCTACAGGTATAGGTAATCAGTTTGACGAGCCCTCATAATAGACGAGGTTGGCATTCAACGAAGGATCGGTAAGACTCCACCTCATTCAGAGTTCAGCCGAGTCTATAAATCATCATGTCATGGTTTTACTACATACTTATGGGTAGGCCGATAACCTGTCCCATTGATATCAAATAATCGTAGAGTCTTTGTAGATCGATGTTCATTTTGTACAGTATGTCAGAGGCCTTAACAGCCCATATGTATTCATGTTTTAAGAAAGATGGTTCATTGTTGTAAGCACGTGATTTTTGCCCTATATGAGAAATACTCCCAGAAAATGCAAAATAAAATAATTTTCCTTGGTGTGCAATTTTGAGTATTTTTGTGATATTTTGGATAATTATTTGTATTTGTCTGTGTTTGCTTATTTGTTAAATTAATAAAAAAATATAAAAATATGTCGCATTTTGCATGTAGGATTTCATTCTACAATTGTTAGTAATTAAATTAGTTTTACAAAAATTAAAAATTACAAAAATAGGCATCTTTTGCATTTTTAGCATTTAATGTCCAAATGAACAATTTTATGCTTAATTATTACTTAATTGTGCATTAATTGTTATTGGGAGTTAATTTGCGCTTTTATAACTTAATTTAGTTCTTAATAATAATTTAAGTATTATTATAATTTAGTTTTAGAAAATAAAAGAAGAAAAGAGAACAAAAATACAAAGAAAAATCGGATTGGGCCACTTCTTCAAAATTCAACCCCAGGCCCAAACATTTGTCCAACCTTCTCCATGACCCAGTCCATCTCAACATGGGTCGACCCGGTCCGCCCCATTAACCCAATCCATAACCCAATACCCCTATCTTACATTTCAAAGACACAAAACAAAAGAAAAAAGAAAGAACAAAAAACCCTAAAAAAGGGACCTAAACCATCCGCCCCCATTTTTGGGTTTCTTCTTCTCCAAAACACCAAACACCCCAAGCCATCCATGGCTACCTCCCCTTCCGCACGAGCAGCTCCCATGGCTGCCTCCCTATCAACAACACCCGCACCACACAAGCTCCACCTCCATCGAGTCCAAGCAAACCCCGCGACTGCTGCGTCGACGTCAAGCTCGGGTGTGAAGCTCGACGTCAATGGCAGTCTTTTCCCCCGACCTCGTTCCAGCTTCATCGTTCATGGCTGAGTTGCATGTGTTTACTTGGACGCGAGTTGCATCTGTTCCAGCTCGTCGTCCATGGTTTCTTCACGAGCGAACACACCCAGCTGCTCCTGTTTCGCATCATCCATGGTTGCCGTAGCTGCTCCTTCTGCTTTTAGCTTTCGTCGTCCAGTCCCCCCGCTATTGTTTCTTCACGTTCCAAGCTCGAGCCAGTCGTCCAAACTCAGTCACGTAACCAAACGGAACCCCAGCTGCCTCGTTCCTTCACTTCTGCCGCGACAGCTGCTGCTGCTGCTCCGGTGCGGCTTCAGTCGACTTCTTAGATTTGTTCGTCGTCGTTTGGTTGAGCTTTGGTCGAGGGTCGCCAAAACAGTCCGTATGTATGATTGTTCGATTCGGTTAGTAGATTTTTGAGTTTTATTTTGTCCGTACTTTGTTTTGATATTTTCGAATCTAAAATCGGCAAAATGTTTGTTTTGTTTATCGTTTGAATTAATTTTTAGTTCATGTTCATGTGTTGTTTGTTAAATTAATTTTTCAGATTCCAAATGAAAGATTAATTAATTGTTTTTCATGTTTATTTCATGTTCGTACTGTTGTTCAAGTGAATATTTGTTGTTGTTTAAGTGAATATTTGTTAGTTTAATGTTTGTTAGATTCAAATTGAAATTTAATTAATTATTTCTTCACTTTGTTTCATGTTGTTATGAATTTTCCAGAAAATGTTAATGTTGTTTGAATCGTTAGAATCCGTCATGTTTGTTGCTTAAAAAACAGATTTAATTCATGTTCATCTCTGTTTGAAGTTCATGTTTAAATCCAGTGATTTAATGTGAGTTTATGTTTGTTTGTGATTTGTTGATTTAATTTGAGTCATGCATATTGTTGTTGGTATTGTTGTATCTTTGTTCATCCATTAATGATCTAAATTAACCAGGATTGGTTCCCGATATGGTTGATTTATTTCCATTAATTTGGAGTTTGTGTTGTTCATCATGTTCATATGATTTGTTGAGAAATTGGTCATCTTGACTATATTTTGGTCAAGTTATGATTTAATTGATTGTTTAGAGCAGAGGGGTAATTTGGTAAATTGCAGTGCATTCGGGGGTAGATTTGTAATTGCAATAAGGTCGGAGGGGTAATTTGGTAATTGAACATTATTTTGATTCTTTATGTTAAGCATGGGGGACAAATATAATGGGGTGGGGTTTTTGATGTACTTGTTTAATATAATGGGGGACAAGACAAAACATAATGGGGAGGAATCTTGCACTTGTTTAATGTAGGCATGGGGGACATATTGTAATGGGTTGGTAATGTGACATTTATTTAATGTAGGCATGGGGGACAAAGTTTTAAAATAAAGAAGACATTTGATAGTGGGACAAAGCATGTCATTGGGGGAATAATTTGGGTTTAGGAATTCAAGGCAAAGTCTTGCTATAAATATAGAGTCATTTCTTGACATTGAGGAGAAGACTAGAGAGTTTTAAGAAGGATTTTTGGGGGAGAGAAAAAGAGTTGAATATTATTGAGAGGATTTTTAGAGAGAGTTGACAGATTCTTTTACACTTGAGAGTTGACATACTTTTATACTTGAGAGAGTTTGTGATAGTAAAAGAGAAAGACAATTTGAACTTTCACTCGAACAATTCTGTTTGCTTTTCTTCGAGTGTTATTCAAAAGTCAGAAACTACTGCATCTCGTATCTTTTCTCTCTTCTGCTTTGACTGCAATTGTACTTTTGCACTGCTGAGTTTTCAATCTGTTACTGGGTTATTCTACTGGTTGTTACTGGTTTTGCGGTGTTGCTGAACCTGTTGTTGCCGCGTTATTACTGTTGCTGACTCCTACTTCTTTTGTTCTTGTACTACTGTTTCCAGGTACACATTTGTACACTCTTGGCTTGAAGCGAAAAAATGAAATATTAATCAGGCTCCTGTTCCTGTTGAATTCTTTTGTTTGGATCTGTGTTTGAATATTAATTTTCCTCTCTTTGTATAAAAATGTAGTCGATTAATTAATGAGTAATGAGGCTGCATATGTATGATTTCTTCATCTAATAATGCTAGTTTAAATTACTTGAAGAATAGTTAATCGGCTTTGATATTATTGTGTATCCCTCTCATGTTCCAGCATTAGTAAATAATAGAGTATAAAAATGAAAGCAGTTTTTCTTTGTACAAACTCGATCGCAATTTTCCAATCGCATTAGCCGTAAACTAATAACTAATAGGTTAGGTTTTCAGCATGTAAATAATTAAGAGATTTTCTTTTATTTTTAGAGACAAACTTAATAGAAAATATAGTCACTATAGGTTTATCCTTTAAAATAAAAATGAGACGAGTCTCGCCAAATAAATCACAAACCGCCGGGGCCCTCAATAAAATACATAACCATTGACTAGACTTTGGATTTGGTCGTTTAATGAACCTTCACGGCCTCTTCCTAAAATAACAATACGCTAGTTGCTTTAGGCGTACCTTTAATAATTTAACCTTCTTAAACTCGGGTGCACATTGATGTGACCCGAATCCAAATCTCAACGGAGTCGAAATGTGTTAACAACTACGGGTGCATTGATTGTGACGTGGTTCGAGATGCATTTTCATGACGTTGCAATTCTATAAAAATAAATGATAATAATAAAAGCGGTTTTAAACTTAATAAAAGCACATAAGTCACAACATGTATTTAAATCCGATATTTAGCCATTATAACAATTTAAGCGACCGTGCTAGAACCACGGGATTCGAGGGTGCCTAACACCTTCCCTCGGGTCAACAGAATTCCTTACTTAGAATTTCCGGTTCGCAGACTTCATTTGGAAAAGTCAAAAATTTCCTCGATTTGGGATTCAAGATAAACCGGTGACTTGGGACACCAAAAGACAAACCTTTCCCAAGTGGCGACTCTGAATTAAATAAATAATCCCATTTCGAATATTGTCACTTAAATTGGAAAAACTCCCCTCGCGCATTTATCCTTCGGGGCGGGCGCGCAAAAAGGAGGTGTGACAGCTCTGGCGACTCTGCTGGGGAAGTAACCCAGAACCACTGGTTCAGAGTTCAAGAATTCGAGCTTAGAATAATTGTTATATTTGGCTTTATTATCTGATATTTATTACATGTTTTGACATAACGTGCTGCACTGTTTGTTTTTTTTTTTACTGCTTTGATATTATCTGAACTGTATATAAACTGTGCCGAAACATTTCTCTTCTTACCTCTGGGGAGAAGCTCGCTGGTCGAGACTCCCTATTCTGTTAGTGTCAATACCTGAAATAAGAAAGAGGCCGGACAAGTTACAAAGCCGTACGATCTCGCGGGTCCCCGGTACGTAGCCCCCTCCTCGACTCGAGTTGTCCGCTCGGGTACACAGTCTAGAACAAATGCCCAGGTTATAAACCTAGTATAACGAAACTTCATGCCGGATCCCTAGTAGGAACGTTTATTTGCATCATGTTGCATTTGACTTAGGGGGCTCAACACAGGGGTTGGGTCCGTCTGGGACAGGCAACCTGAAATGAAAAGACCATCCTGCTGCATTCCTATCTGTTTTGCGCATTTATTTGCTTCAGTTCCACATGCTGACCGGTTTCTAAAAAAGAAAAATAGCAGCGTAGGGAGATAATTACTTATTTTGGAAAAATAAAACCAATGTCCAAGTAGTGTCAAAACCTCGCCGGAATTTTTCTAAAAAAAAAAGAGAATAAAAACAAAATTTGTCTTCTAGTTTGAGTTAGTAAAAAAAATAATATAAAAATTTTCTTTTTACCACTTTCAAAATCAAAAAAAAAGAGAAGGTATTTATTTAAAAGTAAAAAAAAAACGGAAAATTCATAATTAAAAAAAAAATATTGTTTCTTTCGCAGTACCCCTTTTTATAAATTCAGACTAATAGCCCGAATATTTCCTAAAAAATATATATTTTCTTCAGTCTTTATCTCTTTTCAAAAGAAGAAAAATATAATAAAAATACGTATTCTTGATTTCTAGGTTTATTTGATTTTCTCTATTCACGATATTCCCGAACTACGCCGGTTTGATTATCACCGGATGTGAGATACGTAGGCAACCCTCGTCGGGTTCAACCTCATTTTGCTAAAATATCCAAAATCAATAAATAAATAAAAAGAAGAAGAAAAAAAAGAAGATGTGTCAATTTTTAAGAGAGTCATAAATAAGTCAGGTGATGCTGTTTTGTCATAAATAGCCGAATGTTTCCAAAAAAGGGACGCCGGAAGGCTGACTTTGCATAAACAGCCACCTTTGGGTCTTGCTTAGTATTTTTGTCCAATTGACCCACACAGCCTTAAAATCTTCGTCCCCAAAGTGTTTAAAGGCCGTGTTCAAAACTTGATCCCCTTTGTAAAATATTTTTGAAGTCAATTCATTTTTGTTAAAATCACCTTAATAAATGTGCAGGATGAGCACGATGCAAAATGAACATTTTTCAATAATAACCAAAATCCCTGTCAAGTTACGGCTATGGTGGAATGATCTAGGTGTTGAAGGACAAAATGAGGTCAAGAAATATCTGAAAGGTCTCGTGGGTTTGTTGGAAATCCAGCCTCGGGGAGATATCATAAGAGCTTTGATTACCTACTGGGACCCGGCGCACAATGTTTTCCATTTCTCTGATTTTGAACTCACCCCGACTTTGGAAGAAATGGTCGGGTACATCGGGAATGCTGAACTTCCGTTGAGGCAAAAATACTTGGTCACCCCAAGAGTTGTCACGGTACATCGGTTCCTAGATTCATTGAAGATACCCAGAACAGTCCACAACCCGGATCTGGCAGCCGGATTTTGTACTTTATGCTTCATATATGATAGGTACGGTCATGAGGGGGGATTCAATAATCCAATCAACAAACTATGCAGCAAAGGTGTTCGTCAGAAGTGGGACAAGCACAGACGGGTAGCGTTCATGATGATGTTCCTGGGCCTTCTGGTATTTCCAAGGAAAGACGGAAACATTGATTTGAAGATATCCGGGGTCGTCAGCACTTTACTCACGCAAAGTGACAGTACTCTCGCGCCTATGGTGGTATCTGACATCTTTCGAGCTCTTACAGCTTGTAAAGCTGGGGGAAATTTCTTCGAAGGTTGTAACTTGCTCCTACAGATATGGATGACCGAGCACCTTTGCCATCATTCCGAGATTTTGAGCCATGGTTCCCCGGAAAAGACTTGCATAGAAGAATCTTACACGAGAACCAAAGAGATCAGTTTGCCCAAAGGAGTCCTGGTATGGACCTCGTTCTTTCAAGCTCTTACTGCCGGCCAAATACAATGGACGCTAGGATGGTTGCCTGTTGATGAGATCCTATATATGTCGGCAGCTAAAACTCATTTCTTACTGATGGGGCTTAAGAGCATTCAACCTTACGCACCCTGCCGAGTTTTGAGACAGTTCGAAAGATGCCAGACAGTACCTCGTGAGGAAGATCTTAGCACTCAAGCAGTTGAGATAAGTCCTAACGGACAATTCCCAGAAGCGAAAATTCGCCAAATCTGGAGTGAGTGTCAATATTTGAAATTAGATACTTGCATGCGGGATCGAGCCAAAGGAGAGACGGCGCCAGGTTACCTTGCATGGTATAGAAGGGAACTTGAGCATGAAAGGCCGGCTAAGAGACCCCACATCCGGAATTTCACTGAATCATCGCAAAGGCAGTGGGATTGGTTAGCGAAGGAAAGAGGCTATTGCGCCGAAATCAGCAGGTTAAAGCAACAAGTGGAAAGCTTGAAATATGAGCACAACGTGCAAGTTGCTACCAATCTAGGAGAGCGGAACAGGTTAATTCAGGAAAATGAAATGCTCAGAGCCCAGATCAAACAGATCAGGGTGGATGCGGATAAACAACCAAGGCGTCGATCAGACGAGCAGATGATAAAAAGGCTAAAAAGTGAAATCAGGGAATGGCAAGATGGTTTGGAGAAATCTGAGAACGTCATAGCAGAGCTCAGGGCACAGTGGGATACAAGAGCAGATAAGCATCGTCGATACCTGAATCAATTGGAAGGCGACCACGAGAAAACTGTTGCTAAAATAAAGAGAGAGATGGCTGCACTTGAGATCAAAGCAGTTAATCAGGCCAAGGATTTCCAAATTGAGAGCAGATACTGGTACGACTCAATAGCCCAGATGAAGTCGGAAGTACGGCGACTGAAGCATCAGCATATACAGGATGCTCAAGTCTTCAAGATATGCAACGATCAGATAAAATGCCTACTCGTAGAGAAGAAGCAAACCAGAGATAGGATCAAGGCCATTGCCCATGCCATCACCAGACGATGTCTACAATGTGAGAACATGTCCAGCGTTACCGTCCTCTCGGCAGTGATGGGTTATGTCAAGCAGACTATGCACGAGCTGGAGCAACTTGAGAGGGATCTCACGCATAGGACCGCGGCGAGGCCGAACGATGCCCAGCGGACACCAATTTTCAAAACCATAATGCACTCATAAGTCAAGCCTGCATCTTAGCATCTTCTGCCTGTTTTTCCCATCAGGGTGATTTTTAGTCTATTTTGAGTCTGGGTTTATTTTCAAAGTTTGCTCTTTCTTTTGCAAAATGTAGTTTGTAATAGACCATTTCAACAATAAAGAGGTTTCTTCTTTACGCTCATTTGTGTTTTTCGAACTACGTAATGATCTGATTCACGTAGGCATCGTGATACGTAGGCAATCCTCATCGGATCCGGTCGCACTTCTTTTACTGTAAAATAAAAAAAAAATAATAATAATAAAAGAAAACAAAAAAAAAGGGGGAAAAACTAATAAAGAGGAAAAATGCCGGAATGACGCATGCTCTCGTAGCAAACATGTAGTAATCCACTTAACTGTATAGGTGCATCATGACCAACGTGAGATTAACTATCTGTTATTTGCTGCAAATTAACCGTGCGTTTGTCATTAAGTACCCGGGGTTTTTTGAAAAGACGGTTGGTTTGGTGAAAGTCTGGCCTCGTACTCATATTTCACGAGGTCAAGGAGAAGTGTTCAACTACCTGTTGTTAGGACCAGAAGCAGTACTCACACTTACTTCACCAGGTCAAAAGGAAGTGTGGAAATGTCTTCAGAAATTCCATTGCAAACAATCCCTGTTTCTGAGGAGAGCTCGATCTCAGCCGTCATCACACCTGAATCCGCAACTGCGGAGGAAAATAGAACCCTACGGCTCCGCATGTTGGAAATGCTGGACGACTGGAATAATGGGAAAGAGCCGCCGAGTGTCGTCCCCGGATTCCCTGAATTATTCTCCAGGTCAAGTGGGACTTCTAATGTCCCCATAAATTATCCTGCTACTCCATTCGGGTACCCAGCCACCTCGGCCTTCTCTGCTGGATCGCCTTCTGAGCCTCATCCCCGAATGTCAGCCACCGATGCAAGCATGAACATCTTTACTGCATCACCTTGCCCGATTACGGCGCAGCCTGCCACGTACAAACCAAACTTTGACACATCCTCTTTTACATTCCAAGCACCATCGTTCTCAATGGAACCAACTAGGTTCGCTACCAGCACTAATCCTCTACCGCCTCAGTGCGAGCTTGCACCCGGGCAGGATCAGAATCCCAGAATTGCAGAACAAAATGAGATTGCCAAGAGAATGAGAAGCCTTGAACAGAGTTTGAAGAATATGAAAGGATTGAGCGGGCAGAAGAGCGTCTCTTACGCCGAACTATGCATGTTCCCTCACGTGCACCTGCCAGCGGGTTTCAAGACCCCAAAGTTCGAGAAATACAATGGTCACGGTGACCCCATTGCACATCTTAAGAAATACTACAACCAATTGCGGGGAGCCGGCGGAAAAGAAGAACTGCTAATGGCATATTTTGGGGAAAGTCTAGTAGGGATAGCCTCGGAATGGTATATGGACCAGGAAATGTCTCGATGGCATATATGGGATGATCTCGCCAGAGATTTTGTGAAACAATTCCAGTATAACATCGACATTGCGCCAGACCGAAATTCGCTGTCGAATTTGAAGAAGAAACCTTCAGAAAGCTTCATAGAATATGCTATTAAGTGGCGTGAACAGGCGTCAAGAGTGAAGCCTCCCATGGATGAAGTGGAAATGGTCACTACCTTTCTCCAGGCTCAAGAGTCTGACTATTTCCAAAACATTATGTCAGCCATGGGTAAGCCATTCGCGGAAGCAATCAAGATTGGAGAGATGGTGGAAAATGGTCTGAAAACAGGTAGGATTCTGAGTCAAGCAGCCATAAGGGCAACCTCCCAGGCCGTCCAAAGCGGGTCCGGAGGAATGACAAGAGGGAAGAAGAAAGAAGAAACGACTATGGCAGCCTCGGAAGCAAGGGAGTATCGTCATCCCAGGCCCCGTTTTCCGGAAAGAACCCCACAACACTACTACCCCCACTCCAATTTGGCATATGCTCATCAACCTTATATGGTCATGAATGCCCAACCTTATGCCCATCCACCACAACAAGCCAACCGAGGCCCAGCTCCACCTCCCAGAAATCAGCCTCCTTACCGCAACCACTATAACCCACAACCCCCGCAGAATAACTTCCACCCTCAAGAGCCACCCCGAAGGCGGACTTTCACGCCCATCGGTGAACCATACTCAACCTTGTTCCCGAAGCTAGTCCAGTTGGGTTTCTTGCAACCAATCCCTCAAACAAGGCAAAACCCGACGTCACCTTCTTACAAAGCTGGAGTCAGATGCTCCTATCATTCAGGGGCCGAGGGACATGATACAAATGACTGGTGGTCGTTGAAAAGAGTGGTCGAAAATTTGATAGAGCAAGGGAAAATAGTGCTAAGGGACGAGGAGATCCCGAATGTAACTAACAATCCATTACCTGCTCACAATAATGGGCCGCTGATCAGAATGATTTGTGAAGATAAAGAGTTCGACCCTGCTCTGAAAGCCATAATTGCCATTGTCGACACGTGGAAGAGGCCCGAAACAGACCAGACTTCTCCACCTTCTTTTTAGGCCAAAGTTATAAAGAAAGAGCCTAAAAAGAAGGTGGAGAAGAAAGTGGTACCGGTAAAGGATGGAGTTCTTTACATACCACGAGGTCGAGCTGAGAAGACGCAGAACTTCGGAATCAAAAAGACAAAACCTATGTACGTGCCGAAAGGGGCCTATGTGGTCCGGGGGACGATTCAACCACCTCGGCTGAATGAGCCAGTGGTTATCGGACACGTGCCACAAAAGCCAATGACCAACCCGTCCATAGTGCCGTGGAATTATCAAAAGACTTTGGTAATGTACAAAGGTAAAGAGGTCATGGGAGAACTTCCAGAAAATACTTTCATTGGAAGGTATTCAAATACCCAAGAACTGAACAACGCCACACAAAGGCGCTTCCCGCCAAAGAAGCCCGTAAGTGTTGAAGAAGCGGAAGTGTTCTTCCAACAAATGAAAATGCCAGATTACGAAGTGATAGATCAACTGCGCAAGTACCCAGAGCAAGTGTCCATGCTGTCATTGTTAATGAGGTCGACCGAGCATCAAAAGATCTTACTAAAGACCCTGAATGAAGCATATGTGCCAATTGAAACCTCGGTAGAGCAATTAGAGCGGATGACAGAAAGATTCTTCGTCGTCAACCAAATCTCTTTCAGCAAGAACGATCTACCCCCGGAAGGAGCGGCACACAACAAGGCTTTGCATCTAACAGTTAAATGCGAAAACTATTATGTCAAGCGGGTAATGTTGGATGGGGGCTCAGGCGTTGACATTTGCCCGCTCTCCACGCTACAAAGAATGGAAATTGGGACCGGAAGAATCCGACCCAACAATGTCTGCGTAAGGGCTTTCGACGGCATCAAGAGAGATACCATGGGAGAAATAGACCTGTTGTTGGTCATAGGACCAGTCGAATTTCAAGTAACCTTCCAGGTGATCGACATGGATACATCCTACAATTTTCCCCTTAGCAGACCTTGGATCCATGCGGCAGGAGTCGTGCCTTCCACTCTTCACCAGATGGTGAAGTTCGAGTACGAAGACTGAGAGATCGTGGTCCATGGGGAAGATGATCATGCCATTTATCGGGACCCATCCATCCCGTATCTTGAACCGAGAGAAGGGAGCGAACATACCGTTTATCAAGCTTTCGAGATTGTACTGGCAGAGCAGCACGAAGAGGGAATACCCTGCCCCCAGCCTTTCTTGTCTAACGCCTCGGTTATGGTGGCCAAAGAGATGATCCGGCACGGATTTAGGCCAGGGAAGGGGCTTGGACGAACCCTTCAGGGAATAACAGAACCCATTACCTTGCCAGTCACCAAAAAACCTTTTCGACTAGGTTTCAAACCTACTCCAGCAGACGAAGAGTGGGCAAAGAAAAGGAAAAATGAGGGTTGGAAGTTACCTCGACCACTGCCACATTTATATGCAACTTTCATCAGGCCAAGGTACGCTGAAGAAGAAGATGATGAGGTCTTCACAACTGAGGAAATCGAGGAGATATGTGGGGCGATGATAGAGATGCTCTACGAGGTCCACATGGTTCAACCAGGTGAAGGCACAAGCATTGCTGAGATGATGTACGTGGGGCCGAACGCCAAACTTCAAAACTGGGAGGCCACGCCATTCCCGACTAGATGGAAGTCCGGGTAGACCTGTCCTGCCACCTTTCCTGTGTCACAAGTTATCTCCAGGACATAACTTGAACGTTTTCTTCCTTTCAATTGTTGTTTTGAATTCCTAAGTTGTAAACATTGTTGTCTTCCAACTTTCTAAAGAAAATAAAAAAAATTATCATTGTTTTCCCATTCTTTCTTTTGTTCTGATTTTTGTTATTTTTTCTTTTATCTTTCTTTTCAGTTATAATAATGCGGCTTTAAATATGACATGCTTGCGGACTTCACGCCCAGATCACAATGAGCTATTTAACTGCGAATTAATGAACCCAGAACCAAAATATGATGCAGAAGAAGCTTTTAGGGAGATAAACCGAGAGTTGGAATATTTTGAGAATAAACCTAAGCCAAATCTGAATGACACTGAACCGGTTAATTTAGGAACTCCTAAAGAAATACGGGAGACCAAGATAAGCATTCACACGGACAAGAAAACGCGAGAGGCGATAATTCAACTTCTTTTTGAATTTAAAGACGTGTTTGCTTGGTCATATGATGACATGTCGGGACTAGGTGTTGATCTAGTGGTTCATAAATTGTCGATTCATCCTGATTGTCCTCCAGTTCAACAAAAGCAACGAAAGTTCAAAACTGAGGTCAGTGACAAGATTAAAGAGGAGATCACCAAACAACTGAAAACGGGAGTGATTCGGGTAGTCCAATATACAACATGGTTGGCGAATGTGGTTTCAGTACCAAAAAAGGACGGGAAAACTCGGGTATGTGTAGATTACCGAGATCTGAACAAAACAAGTCCTAAAGATAATTTCCCGCTGCCCAACATCCACATCCTCGTTGATAATTGCGCCAAACACGAGATACAATCTTTCGTAGATTGTTACGCTGGGTATCATCAGGTATTGATGGATGAAGAGGACGCCGAGAAAACTGCCTTCACCACGCCTTGGGGCACCTACTGTTACCGGGTCATGCCATTTGGTTTGAAGAATGCTGGGGCTACTTACATGAGGGCCATGACTGCCATTTTTCATGACATGATGCATCAGGAAATAGAGGTGTACGTGGACGACGTGATTGTCAAGTCCAGGACGCAGGATAATCACATCCAAGACTTGAGGAAATTCTTCGAGAGATTAAGGAAGTATGACTTGAAGCTGAACCCAGCCAAATGTGCTTTCGGAGTTCCGTCAGGCAAACTTTTGGGCTTCATCGTAAGCAGGAGAGGTATCGAGCTAGATCCAACTAAGATAAAATCCATCAGAGATCTACCTCCCCCGAGAACAAAGAAAGACGTGATGAGTCTGTTGGGCAGTTTAAACTACATCAGTCGGTTTATTGCCCAGCTGACAAGCACGTGTGAGCCCATATTCAAGCTGTTAAGGAAAGATGCGGAGATTAAATGGACAACTGAGTGTCAAGAAGCCTTTGATAAAGTCAAAGAATACCTTTCGAATCCCCCAGTCTTGGTCCCTACAGAACCGGGGAGGCCACTTTTCTTGTATCTGACAGTCTTGGAGAACTCTTTCGGTTGCGTCCTCGGGCAACACGACGTAATCGGAAAAAAGGAGCAAGCAATCTACTACTTGAGCAAGAAATTCACCGGCTACGAGGCCAAATACACTCTGCTGGAAAGGACATGCTGCGCTCTCACATGGGTTGCTCAAAAGCTGAGACATTATCTCCAAACCCACACTACGTTCCTCATAAGCAGGTTGGATCCTTTGAAGTATATATTTCAGAAACCAATGCCTACTGGGAGACTGGCTAAATGGCAAATCTTGCTTACGGAATTCGACATAGTCTATGTCACTCGCACGGCAATGAAGGCACAGGCGCTAGCAGATCATTTGGCCGAAAATCCGGTCGATGAGGAATACCAGCCATTGGATACATACTTTCCAGATGAAGAAGTAAACACCGTAGAAGTGGTCTCGGAGGAAGCTCATGTTTGGAAGATGTTCTTTGATGGAGCCGTGAACGCCAAGGGTGTAGGGATTGGGGCAATTTTGATCTCGCCTTCTGGTCAGCATTATCCCACCACAGCTAGACTTCGTTTCTTTTGCACAAATAATACAGCCGAGTATGAAGCCTGCATCATGGGCATGCATATGGCAATCGATCAGGATGTCGAAGACTTACTGATTATGGGAGATTCTGACCTGATTATCTGGCAAGCTCAAGGCGAATGGGAAACTTGGGATGTCAAACTTATCCCTTACCGACAGCATGTGGAGGACCTCAGCAAGCGCTTTGCATCAATAGAGTTCAGGTATATCCCGAGGTGTCACAATGAACTGGCAGATGCACTTGCTACTTTGGCTTCAATGCTACCCTACCCGGGCAACGCCCACGTCGATCCTTTGGAAATCCAAATCAAGGAAAGACACGGTTACTGCAATGTAATCGAGGCGGGATCAAATACGCAGCCTTGGTACCATGACATCAAGAGGTTCCTAAAGACACAAGAATACCCCGAGCACGCTACTGGAGATCAAAAGAGGACCATTAGGCGACATGCAAGTGGTTTCTTTCTGAGCGGTGAATTGTTGTATAAGAGGACCCCGGACCTCAATCTTCTAAGATGTGTCGATATCGAGGAGGCAAGAAAGATCATGCACTAAGTACACGCAGGTGTGTGCGGACCTCACATGAACGGGTATGTCTTAGCAAAGAAAATCCTTCGAGCAAGTTATTACTGGATGACCATGGAGAAGGATTGCTTTAGCTTCGTTCGGAAGTGTCATCAGTGTCAGGTGCACGGTGATTTGATTCATGCACCTCCCACGGAGCTGCATCCCATGTCTGCACCTTGGCCATTTGTCGCCTGGGGCATGGACGTCATTGGACCAATCGAACCAAAGGCTTCGAATGGACACAGGTTTATACTGGTTGCCATCGATTACTTCACAAAATGGGTAGAAGCTGTCACTCTCAAGTCGGTCACTAAAAAAGCTGTAGTGGATTTTGTACACTCAAATCTTATCTGTCATTTCGGTATTCCTGCGACTATCATTACAGATAACGCAGCAAACTTGAACAGTCACTTGATGGGAGATGTATGCGAGCAATTCAAGATAACGCATAGGAATTCTACTCCTTATCGGCCGAAAGCCAATGGTGCTGTGGAAGCGGCGAACAAAAACATCAAGAAGATTTTGAGGAAAACGATCCAAAGTTCTCGACAGTGGCATGAGTAGTTACCATTTGCATTGTTGGGGTATCGCACTACGGTACGCACATCAGTAGGAGCGACTCCTTATCTTTTGGTTTATGGGACCGAGGCTGTAATACCGGCAGAGGTAGAAATTCCTTCGCTTCGAATCATTGTCGAAGCATAAATCGAAGACAGCGAGTGGGTCAAGACTCGGTTAGAGCAATTGACTTTGATTGATGAAAGGCGATTGGCCGCAGTTTGTTACGGACAATTGTACCAACGAAGGATGGCCCGTGCTTACAACAAGAAAGTCCGACCCAGGAATTTCGAAGTAGGTCAGCTGGTACTGAGGCGTATTTTGCCGCATCATGAGGAAGCAAAAGGGAAGTTTGCTCCAAATTGGAAAGGCCCATACATCATAAGGAAGATATTGCCGAGAGGAGCATTGTATTTAGGTGATATCGAAGGAAATGACCCCGACACAGCAGTAAATGCGGATGCAGTCAAGAGATACTACGTCTGAATTATACTCCAGTAGTCTTGACACATTTGAAATGATGAAGGTTTTATTCTCCACTACTCCCCAAACACTGTCCAATTCTCTCTACAAACCTTTGAGCCGCTTAAACATTGATTGAGGCCTAAACTACGTTTGACTTGATTCCGAAAGGATACGTAGGCAGCCTCTCCCTGAGGTTCAGTCAGACCAACAATAAAATCCCATTCACCCTGAAATTGAAACCGGGGCACGTCGAGCAGTTTAGAAGTTAGTATCATCTACCTCTCTTTACCAAGCACAAGCCTTCAGATCAATTACCAAAGATAGTGGGAAACCAATAAGCGTCACAAATGGAGACCGGCACACTCTGAATTGAGAGAGATAAAATGAGAGAGTCTTGTCGGTGAAAACCTTCGGGCACCACGAGGCGACGGGAGTAGAGAAACCAAAATGAGAGAGCTTGTTTAATAAAAACTCACAAAGAGTGCTATCAAGCGATGACAGGAAGAGAAATGAGAGAGGTCAGCTGGCGAAAACCCGCAAAGGGCGCTGTTGGCCGAAAGAGTGACCCCACCCAAGGAGGTTTCGGCAAAGTTCCACCAGGTTTGGAATCACAGATCCGTTCTGGTTGAGGGAAACGCAAGCTCATGGAAAGTCAGGCGTCCAGTCCAAAGAGCATGTCATGTCATTTAAAGCCAGCATTATCTTCCTCAGATAAGTCTTTCTCGTCCCGAAAGGGGTTCTCCTTTTCTGAAATTCGTTTTATCTTTTCTTTGTTTTTCTTCGAATCTCTTTTATGTTTAAGCCCAAGTCCTGGATGTACCGGAAAGGACAGGTGGCAGGTTTGGTTGCACGGAATTCCGTTTCATGAAGGAAAACGCCTCGTTTCGTTGGTACGTTCGTCCAAGCCTGATGAATCATGATGTTTGATGGTGTTCAAAGTAAAGAGGAAAAAGAGAAATTTCCCCCAGCAAGTCCGCCTTCGGACGAATCCCCACAGAGTCTCCCTCTGTACAAATCCCCACAGAGTCTCTCCTTGTACAATCCCCCACAGAGTCCCCCCAATATATATATAAAAAAAATCCCCGTTGGAATTTCCCCAGCACATCCCCAGCGAGTCCCTTTGTAAATATTCCCCAACAAGCTTACCCCAACAAACCCTAGAAAGCCCGCTTTGAAACAAATCCCCAGCATGCCCCGTTGTACAAAAATCCACACAAAGAATCCACTTTGTAAATATTCCCCCCACAGAGCTTCCTTTTGTACAAATCCCCACAGAATACCTCCAATAAAATCCCCGTTGAGAACCTCCAAACAAAACGGGACACAAAAAAAGAGAAAAATAAAAGAGAGCCTTGCGAGGCAAATCATCACAGAATCTGGAAATACAAAGCCTGAGCAGTCAAAAGAGTTTCGCCATTTGAATCCAATCAACGGTAGGACTTCGCGACAGAAATAAGGACGCAACAAAGCAACAGGAACGATCAAGGTCACCAAACTGACCGTCATTTCCGAACTAACAATTGTTCTTTGTCTGAAAAGTTGAAACAGGTATAATCCAAGACAACCGTGCAAGAAGCAGGTGTCGCCCAAAGATGAAGGTACGCGGGTACAAGAAATACCTTGGCAATGATGAATTCACTCGAAAGGTAAGTTTCCACGAAACTCCCTTTTATCTTCTACTAAAACAAGAAAATTTAAAAAAAAAAAAGATCGTTTAGTATTCTCGAACTTTGTCCCCAGCCAGTCAGCATTAGGGTTTTAAACCCTAAACTGAACTTTTTTCCCTTTCAGCCAGCATTAGGGTTTTAAACCCTAAACTGAGCTTTTCCATGCAATCAGCATTAGGGTTTTAAACCCTAAACTGAATTTTTCCTTTAGTCAGCATTAGGGTTTTAAACCCTAAACTGAATTTTTTCCATTCAGCCAGCATTAGGGTTTTAAACCCTAAACTGAGCTTTTCCATGAAATCAGCATTAGGGTTTTAAACCCTAAACTGAGCTTTTCCATTTAGTCAGCATTAGGGTTTTAAACCCTAAACTGAACTTTTTCCCCTTTTAGCCAGCATTAGGGTTTTAAACCCTAAACTGAGCTTTTCCATGCAATCAGCATTAGGGTTTTAAACCCTAAACTGAATTTTTCCTTTAGTCAGTATTAGGGTTTTAAACCCTAAACTGAATTTTTTTCCATTCAGCCAGCATTAGGGTTTTAAACCCTAAACTGAGCTTTTCCATGAAATCAGCATTAGGGTTTTAAACCCTAAACTGAGCTTTTCCATTTAGTCAGCATTAGGGTTTTAAACCCTAAACTGAACTTTTTCCCCTTTCAGCTAGCATTAGGGATTTAAACCCTAAACTGAGCTTTTCCATTTAGTCAGCATTAGGGTTTTAAACCCTAAACTGAACTTTTTCCCCTTTCAGCCAGCATTAGGGTTTTAAACCCTAAACTGAGCTTTCCATGCAATCAGCATTAGGGTTTTAAACCCTAAACTGAATTTTTCCTTTAGTCAGCATTAGGGTTTTAAACCCTAAACTGAATTTTTTCCATTCAGCCAGCATTAGGGTTTTAAACCCTAAACTGAGCTTTTCCATGAAATCAGCATTAGGGTTTTAAACCCTAAACTGAGCTTTTCCATTTAGTCAGCATTAGGGTTTTAAACCCTAAACTGAACTTTTTCCCCTTTCAGCCAGCACTAGGGTTTTAAACCCTAAACTGAGCTTTTCCATGCAATCAGCATTAGGGTTTTAAACCCTAAACTGAATTTTTCCTTTAGTCAGCATTAGGGTTTTAAACCCTAAACTGAATTTTTTCCATTCAGCCAGCATTAGGGTTTTAAACCCTAAACTGAGCTTTTCCATGAAATCAGCATTAGGGTTTTAAACCCTAAACTGAGCTTTTCCATTTAGTCAGCATTAGGGTTTTAAACCCTAAACTGAACTTTTTCCCCTTTCAGCCAGCATTAGGGTTTTAAACCCTAAACTGAGCTTTTCCATTCAGCCAGCATTAGGGTTTTAAACCCTAAACTGAGCTTTTCCTTCCAGTCAGCATTAGGGTTTTAAACCCTAAACTGAATTTTTCCTTTCAGTCAGCATTAGGGTTTTAAACCCTGAACTGAACTTTTTCCTTTGATCAGCATCAGGGTTTTAAACCCTGAACTGAACTTTTCCATTTAGTCAGCATTAGGGTTTTAAACCCTAAACTGAACTCTTTCCATTCAGCCAGCATTAGGGTTTTAAACCCTAAACTGAGCTTTTTCCATGCATGTCAGCATTAGGGTTTTAAACCCTAAACTGAACTCTTTCCTTTAGTCAGCATTAGCGTTTTAAACCCTGAACTGAACTTTTTCCTTTAATCAGCCTTAGGGTTTTAAACCCTAAACTGAACTTTTTCCATTCAGCCAGCATTAGGGTTTTAAACCCTAAACTGAGCTTTTCCTTCCAGTCAGCATTAGGGTTTTAAACCCTAAACTGAACTTTTCCTTTCAGTCAGCATTAGGGTCTTAAACCCTAAACTGAACTTTTCCCTTTCAGTCAGCATTAGGGTTTTAAGCCTTAAACTGAACCTTTCCCTTTCAGTCAGCATTAGGGTTTTAAACCCTAAACTGAACTTTTTCCTTTAATCAGCATTAGGGTTTTAAACCCTAAATTGAATTTTTCCTTTAGTCAGCATTAGGGTTTTAAACCCTAAACTGAATTTTTCCTTTGGTCAGCATTAGGGTTTTAAACCCTAAACTGAACTTTTCCTTTAGTCAGCATTAGGGTTTTAAACCCTAAACTGAATTTTTCCTTTGGTCAGCATTAGGGTTTTAAACCCTAAACTGAACCTTTCCCCAGCTAGTCGATATTAGGGCTGCAACCCTGAACTGAGCATGCATATCCTCTTTCATCAATTTTATGAACTTCCTGGCGAATAATTCACGAAATTTTCCTAGTGAAACTGGGGCAGAAAATTTCGTTCATTTGTTTTCCCCGTAGGTCTAACCTCGAGCCACACGGATCGAAACGACCCACAAGATGAGTCTTAACTCAGAATCTAAGAAGAAAAAGAAAAAAGATGCCCCGAGACACCGGGGAAAATGGAAGGCGGATCGCTCCAAGATTTGATCAAGGTCCCGAGTTCTACCAACCCCGTCCTATTCAGTATCGCAGAAATAAATAGGCGCCTACAACTTGCAAGCATCAAGATTCAGATCGGAGTCTACAAGCAGAATCAGCTAAGACCCAAGATCAAGTCGCAAAAGAATCATAGATAGGAATCTTGTAACTAGCAGTTGATATGCATATAAGTGTTTAGTTCAGTTTCAATTTTTCTTTGGTTGTAATAAGGCGGACAGTAAAGCAGCGGTGACAACAGTAACAGCAGTAACAGCAAGCATTGCAATCCCATGGTAGTCCCAGCTACCAAAACTTCCCGAACTACATTAACCTGATTCCCCTTTAGCCAGGGATATGTAGGAAACCTTTGAAGCAGAGGTTCGGTTAAATCTTTTTCAAAAAAATGCTTCACACGGAGTACTCGGATAGGCAAAAATCGCTCACTTTATCTTTGCGCGAAAACCCTTCGTGTCTTCGGGCAAAGAGGGGCAGCTGTAAGCACGTGATTTTTGCCCTATATGAGAAATACTCCCAAAAATGCAAAATAAAATAATTTTCCTTGGTGTGCAATTTTGAGTATTTTTGTGATATTTTTGGATAATTATTTGTATTTGTCTGTGTTTGCTTATTTGTTAAATTAATAAAAAATATAAAAATATGTCGCATTTTGCATGTAGGATTTCATTCTACAATTGTTAGTAATTAAATTAGTTTTACAAAAATTAAAAATTACAAAAATAGGCATTTTTTGCATTTTTAGCATTTAATGTCCAAATGAACAATTTTATGCTTAATTATTACTTAATTGTGCGTTAATTGTTATTGGGAGTTAATTTGCGCTTTTATAACTTAATTTAGTTCTTAATAATAATTTAAGTATTATTATAATTTAGTTTTAGAAAATAAAAGAAGAAAAGAGAACAAAAATACAAAGAAAAATCGGATTGGGCCACTTCTTCAAAATTCAACCCCAGGCCCAAACATTTGTCCAACCTTCTCCATGACCCAGTCCATCTCAACATGGGTCGACCCGGTCCGCCCCATTAACCCAATCCATAACCCAATACCCCTATCTTACATTTCAAAGACACAAAACAAAAGAAAAAAAGAAAGAACAAAAAACCCTAAAAAGGGGACCTAAACCATCCGCCCCCATTTTTGGGTTTCTTCTTCTCCAAAACACCAAACACCCCAAGCCATCCATGGCTACCTCCCCTTCCGCACGAACAGCTCCCATGGCTGCCTCCCTATCAACAACACCCGCACCACACAAGCTCCACCTCCCTCGAGTCCAAGCAAACCCCGCGACTGCTGCGTCGACGTCAAGCTCGGGTGTGAAGCTCGACGTCCATGGCAGTCTTTGCCCCCGACCTCGTTCCAGCTTCATCGTTCATGGCTGAGTTGCATGTGTTTACTTGGACGCGAGTTGCTTCTGTTCCAGCTCGTCGTCCATGGTTTCTTCACGAGCGAACACACCCAGCTGCTCCTGTTTCGCGTCATCCATGGTTGCCGTAGTTGCTCCTTCTGCTTTTATCTTTCGTCGTCCAGTCCCCCCGCTGTTGTTTCTTCACGTTCCAAGCTCGAGCCAGTCGTCCAAACTCAGTCACGTAACCAAACGGAACCCCAGCTGCCTCGTTCCTTCACTTCTGTCGCGACAGCTGCTGCTGCTGCTCCGGCGCGGCTTCAGTCGACTTCTTAGATTTGTTCGTCGTCGTTTGGTTGAGCTTTGGTCGAGGGTCACCGAAACAGTCCGTATTTATGATTGTTCGATTTGGTTAGTAGATTTTTGAGTTTTATTTTGTCCGTACTTTGTTTTGATATTTTCGAATCTAAAATCGGCAAATGTTTGTTTTGTTTATCGTTTGAATTAATTTTTAGTTCATGTTCATGTGTTGTTTGTTAAATTAATTTTTCAGATTCCAAATGAAAGATTAATTAATTGTTTTTCATGTTTATTTCATGTTCGTACTGTTGTTCAAGTGAATATTTGTTGTTGTTTAAGTGAATATTTGTTAGTTTAATGTTTGTTAGATTCAAATTGAAATTTAATTAATTATTTCTTCAATTTATTTCATGTTGTTATGAATTTACCAGAAAATGTTAATGTTGTTTGAATCGTTAGAATCCGTCATGTTTGTTGCTTAAAAAACAGATTTAATTCATGTTCATCTCTGTTTGAAGTTCATATTTAAATCCAGTGATTTAATGTGAGTTTATGTTTGTTTGTGATTTGTTGATTTAATTTGAATCATGCATATTGTTGTTGGTATTGTTGTATCTTTGTTAATCCATTAATGATCTAAATTAACCAGGATTGGTTCCCGATATGGTTGATTTATTTCCATTAATTTGGAGTTTGTGTTGTTCATCATGTTCATATGATTTGTTGAGAAATTGGTCATCTTGACTATATTTTGGTCAAGTTATGATTTAATTGATTGTTTAGAGCAGAGGGGTAATTTGGTAAATTGCAGTGCATTCGGGGGTAGATTTGTAATTGCAATAAGGTCGGAGGGGTAGTTTGGTAATTGAACATTATTTTGATTCTTTATGTTAAGCATGGGGGACAAATATAATGGGGTGGGGTTTTTGATGTACTTGTTTAATATAATGGGGGACAAGACAAAACATAATGGGGAGGAATCTTGCACTTGTTTAATGTAGGCATGGGGGACATATTGTAATGGGTTGGTAATGTGACATTTATTTAATGTAGGCATGGGGGACAAAGTTTTAAAATAAAGAAGACATTTGATAGTGGGACAAAGCATGTCATTGGGGGAATAATTTGGGTTTAGGAATTCAAGGCAAAGTCTTGCTATAAATATAGAGTCATTTCTTGACATTGAGGAGAAGACTAGAGAGTTTTAAGAAGGATTTTTGGGGGAGAGAAAAAGAGTTGAATATTATTGAGAGGATTTTTAGAGAGAGTTGACAGATTCTTTTACACTTGAGAGTTGACATACTTTTATACTTGAGAGAGTTTGTGATAGTAAAAGAGAAAGACAATTTGAACTTTCACTCGAACAATTCTGTTTGCTTTTCTTCGAGTGTTATTCAAAAGTCAGAAACTACTGCATCTCGTATCTTTTCTCTCTTCTGCTTTGACTGTGATTGTACTTTTGCACTGCTGAGTTTTCAATCTGTTACTGGGTTATTCTACTGGTTGTTACTGGTTTTGCGGTGTTGTTGAACCTGCTATTGCCGCGTTATTACTGTTGCTGACTCCTACTTCTTTTGTTCTTGTACTACTGTTTCCAGGTACACATTTGTACATTCTTGGCTTGAAGCGAAAAAATGAAATATTAATCAGGCTCCTGTTCCTGTTGAATTCTTTTGTTTGGATCTGTGTTTGAATATTAATTTTCCTCTCTTTGTATAAAAATGTAGTCGATTAATTAATGAGTAATGAGGCTGCATATGTATGATTTCTTCATCTAATAATGCTAGTTTAAATTACTTGAAGAATAGTTAATCGGCTTTGATATTATTGTGTATCTCTCTCATGTTCCAGCATTAGTAAATAATAGAGTATAAAAATGAAAGCAGTTTTTCTTTGTACAAACTCGATCGCAATTTTCCAATCGCATTAGCCGTAAACTAATAACTAATAGGTTACGTTTTCAGCATGTAAATAATTAAGAGATTTTCTTTTATTTTTAGAGACAAACTTAATAGAAAATATAGTCACTATAGGTTTATCCTTTAAAATAAAAATGAAACGAGCCTCGCCAAATAAATCACAAACTGCCGGGGCCCTCAATAAAATACATAACCATTGACTAAACTTTGGATTTGGTCGTTTAATGAACCTTCACGGCCTCTTCCTAAAATAACAATACGCTAGTTGCTTTAGGCGTACCTTTAATAATTTAACCTTCTTAAAATCGGGTGCACATTGATGTGACCCAAATCCAAATCTCAACGGAGTCGAAATGTGTTAACAACTACGGGTGCATTGATTGTGACGTGGTTCGAGATGCATTTTCATGACGTTGCAATTCTATAAAAATAAATGATAATAATAAAAGCGGTTTTAAACTTAATAAAAGCACATAAGTCACAACATGTATTTAAATCCGATATTTAGCCATTATAACAATTTAAGCGACCGTGCTAGAACCACGGGATTTGAGGGTGCCTAACACCTTCCCTCGAGTCAACAGAATTCCTTACTTAGAATTTCTGGTTCGCAGACTTCATTTGGAAAAGTCGAAAATTTCCTCGATTTGGGATTCAAGATAAATTGGTGACTTGGGACACCAAAAGCCAAACCTTTCCCAAGTGGCGACTCTGAATTAAATAAATAATCTCATTTCGAATATTGTCACTTAAATTGGAAAAACTCCTCTCGCGCATTTATCCTTCGGGGCGGGCGCGCAAAAAGGAGGTGTGACAATTGTTAGAGTGTGGGACCACTTATAGTTATACATTGTGAGTTGTGGCCATGTTGGCCCATGATGATCACAGAAAGAATGAGTTATAGAGTGGTTCGCTCGGGCCAGCTCGGCACCGAGTGCCAGCCACGCCTCCCCAGGTTCGGGGCGTGACAGAATTATCTTGCTAAATTGTAAATTTTCATAGGAGAAGAATGAAGATTAGGAGGAACATGGGTAAAACAACCACGAGATTGCTTACAAAGATACCACACCTAACAACTGAAAAAGAAGAGATAGTTGTGGGATGGAATAGACCACGAGGAATAAAGGTTCATTAATAACCTTGGACAATTATACAAATATTTTCGGAAGCACTTATTGAACCGAAGGTATCAGAACCCACGAGGTCAAATGTTGAAGAACTAGAAATTATTATTGACTTTCCAAATAAGAAGGTTTATGTTGGTCGAGACTCGACACCGAATTTAAAGGTAAGTTGATTAAACTTTTTTGTGCTAATAAAAATTGCTTTGCTTGCCTCCAAGCTAACATAGCAGGTGTACCACCGGAGGTAAAGGTTTATATGCTCAATATTGACCCGCGGTATAATCCGGTCAAGCAAAAGAAGAAACTAGAGTCAAATAATAAAAGATAAAGTTACAGAACTTCGAAAGGTCGGTTTAGTCCGAAAAGTCGAATCATTCGAACTTGCTAGCTAACAACAACACATCATTACTTTCAAAATTTCGAGGAGAAAGATGATTAGCGATACACCAAATTATCTTAGATGTCTCGGTAAATACAATTTTAATTCAAGAAGATAAAGGTACACATTCTCCTATCTATATTTTCATTACGCAATATTTCGCATAAACATGAACTGTCAAGAAGGCTAGCTAAATGAGTAGTCGAACTAAGTGCATATGATATTATTTATCATCCACGTACGATTACAAAATCACAAATTTAGCAAATTTCATGATTAATCTTAGCTCGAACATATTACCCGAACATGTTATTTCTAGGATAATTCTTTGGATCTGGACCTTCTACACAATTAGGTCCACAAGTACTAAACTTCCCAAGTTAGGGATAATGCTTAATGCCTATCAGGGAAAGTAGTTAGATAATTCATAAAAGTTATTTTGCAAATTAAAATTACCTGGCATATCTGAACCTCCTATTCCAGAACTGTTTTGTATAGATATGTTATAATCAGTTCTGGTACTGATAGTTGCGGTACCAATATACTGATGTACATTCTCTATTTTTCTCTGCTTGTTGCTTACATATCATTATCATGGCTATTCTTCCCTTTTTTATTTTGCATGGTAAAGCCATCTCCAACTTGGTTGTCCTCAAATGTGTTGATTGGTAAATTTCGGCCATGATGAAGGTTTAAACTGAAAACAAGCGAATATTAACAAAAATTGTTACTATCTTTGGATGAATAGAAAAATTTGCTTGAGATCCCGGTAACAGAACCAATCCGTTTAACCCAAAAAATAGTTTTCAAGGTCAAAGCAATAATTTTATATGACGGGCCACAAGCCGCCGATTCAATCCAAAAGATATAAAATTTTGTTAATACAACGTGATAGTAACAAAGGTGCGATCATACCAGCACTAACGTACCGGATCCCATTAGAACTCCGAGGTTAAGCGTGCCTATAAATTGAGGGCCATTTTCGCATACGATTCCTTTGGTACACCGAATCGGCATATGATATTCCACTAAATGAACTTTAACTTCTTTTTCACGCACATGTTTGAATGCTCCTGCTTCCATCCATTTAGTAAAATAGTCAGTGAGTACGAGCAAAAATTTTACCTGTCCTTTTGCTTGTGGTAGTGGACCCACGATATCCATCCCCCATTTCATAAACGGCCACGGTGCAATGACCGGATGTAGCAACTCTGCATGTCTATGCATATTATTACCGTACCTTTGGCATTTATCACATTTAGACACGAAAATTTCCGCTTCTTTTTCCATTTTGGGCCAATAATAACCTGCCCTGATTAGGGTTCTTACCAATGATCTTCCTCCTGCGTGATTCCCACAATGCCCCTCGTGTATTTCTCTCATTACGTATTCTGTCTGAGAAGGTCCGAGGCATCTTGCTAAGAGACCACCGAATATTTTCCGATAAAGATTGCCTTGCTTTAAGCAATATCGAGCAGCCTTTTTTCAAAGCGTGTGAGCTTTCCTCTTGTCTTCAAGAACGATACCATTCTGCAAAAAGGCAACAATCTCGTTCCTCCAATCTCAGGTTAAGTTATTAAAAATTACCTCATTTTTATCTAGATCGAGCACTGAATGAAACAAATGTATTACAGAAGCATTTTCATTGCTTGCCACGTCTGCTGCAGATGCGAGATTAGCTAAGGAATCCGCCTCAACATTTTCATCTCTTGGTATTTGCGTAACATTCCAGGTTTGGAATCTCCTGATTAGATCCCGTACTTTCTCTAAATATTGTTGAATTCGTGCTTCCCTGGTGGTATAAGTCCCCAGCATTTGGTTAACCATGAGCCGCGAATCGCTCTTGATTACAATCTGATGAATGCCAAGTTCTCGTGCTAGTTCTAAACCTACAATCACTGCCTCATACTCTGCCTCATTGTTAGTTATAGAATGACATTTAATGGCTTGTCGAATGGGTTCACCCGTAGGTAATACCAAAATGATCCCTGAGCCTGCACCTTTATGTTAGATGAACCATCAGCAAATAAGGTCCAAATTCCTGGGTTAGCTCTGTTGAGCACCTGCAATTCTTTGTTTGCTTCTAATTGCATCCCTTGGCTAAAATCAGCCACGAAATCAGCTAACACTTGAGATTTTATAGCAGTTATAGATTGGTATGTGATATCATATTCACTTAATTTTATAGCCCACTTGGCTAACTTACCTGACAACTCATGCTTGTGTAATATATTGTGTAATGGATAAGCAGTTACTACAGTAATAGGATGACATTGAAAATAAGGCCTTAATTTTCTAGATGCCATGATTAATGCAAGTGCAAGCTTTTCTAATTGAGGATACCGTATCTCCGCATCTAATAAAGATTTGCTGACATAATAGATCGGAGATTATTTACCTTGGTCCTCACGGACTAAAACAGCACTTACCGCTACTTCTGAGACAGCAAGGTAGATGAGCAGTCTTTCCCCAACCTTTGGTTTTGCGAGCAGTGGCAGATTTGATAAGTATGTCTTCAAATTTTTGAGTGTTTGTTGACATTCCTCATTCCATTCGAAATGATCTTGATTTTTAAGAGCTGAAAAGAATTTAAAGCACTTTTTGATGATTTAGAAATGAATCTTCTCAAGGCTGCAATTCTTACTGTCAACCTCTACACTTCTTTTTTACTTGTAAGTATGTCAGTGATTTCTTCAATGGCCTTAATCTGTGTGGGATTCACTTCAATACCACGGTTAGAGACAAGAAAACCTAAAAACTTACCTAATGCAACACTGAATGCACACTTCTCAGGATTTAATTTTATATTAAATTTTCGCAAAATCTGAAATGCATCAGACAAGTGTGATATATGATCCCCTGAATGTTGAGTTTTGACGAGCATGTCGTCTATATAGACTTCCATAGTTTTTCCCAAATGTTCTTGAAATATTTTAGTCACTAGTCTTTGATATGTTGCACCAGCATTTTTGAGACCAAAAGGCATTACTTTATAACAGTAAGTCCCCCTGTCAGTTATGAAGGAAGTTTTTTATTCATCTATCGGATTCATTTTGATTTGATTGTATCCTGAATACGCATCTAAAAAACTTAATAATTCATGTCCTGCAGTAGCATCAATTAGTTGATCTATATGTGGTAGTGGAAAAGAATCTTTAGGATAGGCTTTGTTAAGATCTATGTAATCTACACAAACTCGCCACTTACCATTCTTCTTCGATACCACAACAGTATTGGCTAACCAATTAGGATACTTTACCTCACGGATAGACCCAATCTTAAGTAATTTTTGAACCTCATCTTGAATCACCTGATTTTTGAAAGTTCCTTGCTTTCTCTTCTTTTGTTTAACAGGAGGATACGATGGGTCTTCATTTAATTTGTGAGTCATTACCTCCGGTGGTATTCCTGTCATATCAGAGTGGGACCAAGCAAAACAATCCACGTTAGTTTTCAAAAATTCAATCAACTTACCTTTCATGTCCTGGCTTAGATTGGCCCCTACATAGACTTTCCTATCAGGCCATTGTGCAAATAACACCACAGCCTCCAGTTCTTCAATTATTGTCTTGATATTTTTGTTTTCCTCTAGTTCTTGAATGGTATCTGGCCTTGAGTCCATATCTGTTCACCCTTGTTCAGTTGAGGTTTGGTTGTGGTACCCTCAACTGGATTCTGTGATTGTTATTTTTCTTCATTTCTCGTACTTGAATCCGCTACAGAGCTGATATTCCTAGATGTATGTTGGTCCCCACGGATTTGATATATTCCCCATGGTGATGGAAATTTAATAAGTTGATGCAAGGTTGACGAAACGACATCCATCTCGTGGATCCATGGTCTCCCAAGGATCATATTGTAAGCCATCTCTATATCTACTACCTGAAATTTTGTATCCTTGACAACTCCTTCTGCGAATGTAGTAAGTATTACCTCTCCTTTCGTCATGACACTGGAATTGTCGAATCAGATAGAGTATGCGCCTTTGGTATTAATTTATCTTTAGCTTGCATCTCACGTAATACTCTTAACAAAATAATGTTCACGGAACTACCTGGATCAATCAAAACTCGTTTTACATTAGTATCATGTACAAGTAGAGATATTACCAATGCATCGTTATGAGGAGATAATACGCCATCCGCATCTACATCATCAAACGTAATGCTTTCTTCCTCTAAGACATGTCGCACCCGTTTCCCTTGGGTAATTGTGACTGGAAATTTTATTGGCTACTATGTACGTCACACCATTGATGTCTTCACCTCCACTTATAACGTTGACGGTCCTTTTGGGAGAAGGTGGTTTAGGGGGCTCCTGCCTATTCTTTATGTATGCTTGCTTACCTTTCTCACTGAATAACTCGGTAAGATAACCTTGTTTTAATAAATGATCAACTTCACTTTGTAAAAACCTACAGTCTGCCATTTTATACCGGTGATCGTTGTGAAATTCGCACCAATGATTAGGATTGCGCCTGTTTAGATTCGATCTCATCTCTTTTGGCCATCGTACCTTGTCACCCATGCTTCTCAAAACAACTACGAGTTCGGAAGTGCCCACATTGAAATTATAACTACCAAACCTCGCCTTTAAGTTTCTATTATCATCCCGTGACTCACGCGTGTTTCGATCATTCCCAAATCTTGATGACGAGTTCGACTCTCTATTCCTCGACCTGTGATCGTACCTTTGATTGTCCTGTTTTGACCGTGAGTCTTTTTTCCCGCTAGTCCCATGTATGGTTCGTACCTATTTTTACCAGACCTTTTTTCGATTTTCGCCCATCTCGAACTTACCTTTTCTTCTTTTTGAGACCGTGAGATAATATCTTCCTCTATCCTCAGCTTCGTACTATACCTGTTGTAAACATCATTCCATGTTGTAGCTAGGAATTCACGAAGACTTTCCTTGAGTCGCCTCGTAGCTTGTAAGCTTTTTTCATTCAAATTACTTGTGAAGGCTATAGCTTCCCAATTGTCAGGTACACGCAGCAATGTCATTCTTCATGTTGGAATCTGTCCACGAACTCTCTAAGCAATTCTGAGTCCCCTTGCTTGATTTTGAAAATATCATCCATTCTTTTTTCGACTTTTTGAGCTCCCGAGTGTGCTCTGATGAAAGAATCTGTAAGCTCTGCAAAAGAATTTATAGAATTTTCGGGTAAAAGAGAATACCATGTTAATGCACTCTTAGTGAGTGTTTCACCAAATTTATTGACCAATACTGATTCGATCTCCTGTTTGGTCAAGTCGTTGTCTTTTACGCCTGTTGTGAATGTAGTCACGTGGTCTCGTGGATCAGTTGTTCCATCGTATTTTGGAATATCAGGCATTTTGAATTTCTTTGGAATTAGGAGGGGAGCAGCACTTGGCTTCCAGGGTTGTTGCGAATATTTATCCATATCTATCCCTTTGATTATGGGTGGCACCCTGGGTATTTGCTCTATGCGGTCACTTTGCTCCTTGAGTTGTTTCTGCAATGTTAGTACTAAATTTTGTAAATCAGAATTGACTAAGTTACATGGTACTCCCTCTTGTGATTCGCTGGGGGTTCCACCACTACCTGAATTAACAAGCCCAGAGCGAGAGTTCTCCAAAGTGTTGTTATTTGGAGTGGGTGTGGGTGGTGCAGCTGGTAACTAGCTAGCAAAAGCCTCAAGAGCTTTATTGACCTATTCAGCAATTAGTTTTTGCAAAGCTTCATCGATAGCTTCAACATTTTCAAATTGAGCGTTTCCATTTGCATGAGATCCATCAGGAGTCTCAAGACCGCCGAGGAGAGCTTTGTGGAGAAGGGATCGGGGTGTGATTATCCTGTAGATTTCCCTGAAGTTGTTGGTTTCCTTGAATGTTGTCATTGTTGTTCGACATGGTAGATGCAACAAGGAAAGTTAAACTAAAAAAGAATAGATTATCAGTTTTCCGGTAACGAACCAATTTGTTTAACCAAAAAGTGGAATTTCAGTCAAAACTTTAATTTAGAAGAACTCGGGTTACTGATAATCAAAAAATGTATAAGAGAAAGTAATTTGGCTAGTAATAAGATAATTAGAAGAAGATAAAGTAAACTAATGTATTCAGATAGTCTTTCATGTCCTTACAATTGACCCATTCTTTCCTTTTTATAGCTATCTTGGACATATGTGTTTTGCCTTTGTCATAATAAGGCCATTATAGACAATTAAAGACATTAAATGCTACGTTACATAATCATTGTATTTTAATACAAATTCTCTAACATTTTTAGTATTAATGCTCATTAAATATTGCATATGTACTCTCTTGTGCTGTCAGATTCATTCTCCTTGATTCTTGGACTTAAATAGGTACGGGCGTTGAATCTTTTGAGTATCCTCTCGTGCCTCCTCTTATGCCTTTACTCGTATCAATTGCAACTCGTGCCTCTTTGCCAATCATAACTCTTTGACCAGTCTACGTGTTATGACACGTCATCTTCCAATCACGTTAATATGTAAACTCAATTTTTCCCAATACAGTAGGTCCGTTTCGTTATTTGGAACTTGCTTACAAAATTTGATGTCATTTGGAGTTGGTTTGATGTGGTTTAGACGCTTGATTGCAATTCTAGAAGTTCTTGAAGTTTATTGTGATTTTTATATGTTTTGGTATCCGATTCATAATTTTAGATGTTATTTAAGTGTTTTGATCGCGTAAGCAAGTTCATACGATATTTTTAGGCTTGTATGGATGTTTGGTTTGGAGACCCGAGGGCATGGGTGAGTTTCGGATTGTTTTGTTAAGAATTTTGTGTGTTGGTGCTGGTGCCATCGCAATTGCGATGAGCAGGTCGCAAATGCGACCATCGCATTTGCAAGTACTTTCTCATTTTTGCGAACCAGGGGAGTCGCATTTGCGACTCTGGGCTCTCCGCTTTTGCGATGACAGTGTTCGCTTTTGCGACTGTTGTTGCTTCGCATTTGCGAAGATTTTGATCGCAAATACGATCTTCGTATGGTCTGTCAGGGGTCATTTTTGCAATGCCTTATCCGCATTTGCGGACCCCACATCGCAAATAGGACATTTGTCGCTGGTTTATAGCTGAGCACTTCGGGACTTAGCTTCATTTTAACATATTTTGAACCCTAGACTCCATATGAGGCAATTTTGTGAAGAGATTTTCATACCAAACTTTTGGGTAAGTGATTCTATTCAATTTCTAACTGTATTTCATGATTATATATTAGATTTAACATCAAATTTATGGTAATCAAAGAGGAAATTTGGAGATTTTTGTCAAAGTTTTAAAAAAATAAAAAATTGAGATTTGAGAGTCGAATTGGACTCGGATTTGAAAACAAAACACATATATGGACTCGTGGGGTTATGGGTAGTCAAGACCTACCCTTGGACCCAGATTTTAACCGGGCAAGCCTGGGGTTGACTTTTGGGAAATTGTATAAAGATCATAGCTTTATTAATTGAAATTAGTTTCTCTTACATTGTTTGATATTGTTAAGTCATTTTTTGCTAGATTTGAGCCGAGCGGAGGTGAATTTTAAAGGAAAAAGCTATTTTGAGTATTGATTTGGCATAAATGAGGTAAGTATCTTGCCTAACTTTGTGTGGGGGAAACTATCCCTTAGGTTTTGGATTGATGATATTATTTGAATTATGTGGAAGACGTGTACACGAAGTGACAAGTGTGTACATATGCTTATATATGGTATTTACCGTTTTAGACTATTAGGCTTCTTTCATGCATTTAATTGAAGTTATCGCTTTATGTTATATTTTTTGTTATTAGGCTTGCTCTTACGTGCTTTACTTGAAGTTGTAAGTATATGTTCTATCTTTTATTGTCAAGTTAACCCTTATATGTTTTATGTTAATTGCAGTTACTTATTGAATTCATGCCTTATCTATTACATGCCTTAATTGTTAATTGATTATTGGTAATCGTGTCTTTATTTATAAATTGTCATTACTTGCTATTTGATTTTGGGAGTTATCGTGTAACTTTATCATCTGTTTGTGACTTCTTGTGTAGCTTCGTTGTTGCGTTTAGTTTTGTGATACACCGTAGTTGGTTGTAGTTGTTTGTATAATGCTTATAGTTGTCTGGGGATTCATGACACATGCCGCAACGGTATTGAAATGATATGAAAAGATATGATATGGAGCGATAAAGATGGATGATATAATATAGGTGGGATCGGATTACATGCCGCAACGGATATTATTATTATTATGTGGGATCGGATTGCACGCTAAAACGAATTGATATGTTATAATTGTTGTGACAATAAAGTTATCCTAAACTATTATTCTCAAAGTGAGTTCTATGTTGGAACTGTTTATCGGCTAGACAGTTATTGTCTTTACTTAAATCATTTTACTGGTATTTGATCATATTTGGTTGACCATTGTTAATCCAGTATTGGAACGATAGTGATTTCTTGTGCGAGTCATGCATTCTACGTGGGTTGTTGTGTTACTCTAATGTGCCAATATATTCCTCCGTTATTACTTGGTAAATTGAATATCAAGGTGAATTTACTTGCGTAGGATCATTATCTCATATTCTGTTGAGTTGTTGGTAACATAAGGGTTTTAAATGAAAGAACTATTAACATTTCTTATTCTATGTGTCTCTTAAGATAGAACTCCTTATCTCACTTCGTGCCTTACTATTTTTAAATGGTTATCATATTTTTACTTTAATTGAGTTCTCAAATTTATTCATCACCCTATTGATGATTATTTTACTTAAAATTGTTATCACGTCTTACTTCTAACAAATTCTATATTTAACCCGTTAATTTAACTGAGGTTTTATTTTGTTTAAATACAATATTTTTACTTTATCTTATTAATTTCTAAACTAAACCCATTTGATACACTATTTGCATAACCTGTCCTTTATTTTAATTTATTTGAATCCTAAAATAAATATATTATCTCATTTGATGCCTCATTTTATTCAAGATTGTTATTATGCTTTATTGTGTTTAAATATACCTCTCAATCATCTTAATCGATATTAATACGGATGCGATGTACATGGCAGCACGAGGCTTTATTGTGCGAAGGTGTTTGTTATTGTGGGCACAAGTTGCTATATGTGTAAGATTTGGAAATTGTGGATCATGATTTGCGATTTCGAGGAGTGGTACCTCGGGGTAAATTTTGTTGCAAGTCCATGCGTTGAGAACGATTTGATTAATTGAGTTGTTATATGTTTTCCTTATTTAGTTCGTTCATATCCCATCGGTGTTCTGATTATGCTGTTGTTCTATTACCCATCTACTTCTTGCTGGAATTTGAGTTTCTATTTATCTTCATCGTTAGTTGTAAGTTACAAACCTTCCCTTGTTAGTTTTATGTTATATCTTGTACAGGTTTTCATGTCTGGTAGGTGTCTTGACCTGGTCTCGTCACTACTTTACCGAGGTTAGGCTTGATACTTACTGTGTACCGTTGTGGTCATGTACTCATGCTACGCTTTTGCACATTTTATGCAGATCCAGGTACTTTTGATCGTGTTATTGAGAGTTGTGTCTGCGCAGCTGGAGACTTCAAGGTATACCTGCTAGATGTTCGCAGGCCTCGGAATTACCTTCAGTTATCTTCCTATTACTGTTTAGATAGTGTTGTGTTAGAGGTTTTAGTACGTTTTTGTAGAGCTTATATGACTGAGTTTCACCAAATTTTGGGAATGTTGTATTGTGATTTTTGAATGGAGTTATTATAAGATTTATCAGCTTTATTTCATATATTTAGTCATTATTTATGTAATATTTCCTTGTTGTTAGGCTTACTTAGTGTTAGAGACTAGGTGTCATCACGATATCCTAATGTGGGAAATTGGGGTCGTGACGAAACTATCGCTCGACAACTTGTTCTACACTTTTCTTGACCCTTGTAACATTCTTGTGTCTTGATATCATCTTGTATGAAATCCACATTGTGAGTGCAAGTGTTGGAATGTATCATATCCTCAGGAAAAAATTAACGTATGCAACGTTTACTAGATTACAAATGCCTAGTGTTTTATTTTATCTTTTTTCTTCCTTCTATAAATGTTTTAAAATATATTACATCGTACTTTGAGCAAGTTTGAATTAATGTTTGGTACATGCCTAAAACTTAAAGTGGGAAATTTCAAGTGAATATAACGAGAAGAAACAAATACAATAAGGAACCATCAGAAGAGTTCTTGGTGCAGCCTCAAGCTTGACACACCAATGTGCAGCTAAGCTGTCGCTGCACACGTAAAAGGGACTTGGAGCCTATTTGGCTAAGCTTTTAGGAGGCCAAAAATATTTATTTTATTCAAAAAATACTTTTTCAGAAATTTGAGATTTTTGGTCAAGACAGAAAAATATTTTTGAGCAGCAGTAAAAGTAGTTTTTCTACTTTTAGGAAGAAGCTACAAATTCTAGTATCTTTCAAGAAGCAGAAGTAGAAAATTAATTTTTTCAAGATAGAATATCTTTACCATAAATTTCATTTTCCAAATTATAACTTGTTAGTATAACCTTTTTTTTCTTTTTTATTTCTACCATCCCTTTTTTTAGCACAATATTTTTATTCTCCTTCTTCTATTTATATTTGGAATAGTCTCTTTACAATAAATAGATATCTTTGTTTTTCTTTTGTCTTTTCTTCTTCCCCGATTCCTCTTTGAAGATAATTAAGAATGAAATTATTGAGAAATATTATGATGTGAGGAAATTTCTTATTATTTTATGGTGGATTTTCGATATCTAGAGTAATTGTTATGGAGTAAATTTTTAATTTATACTAAATGATATATTTTGATATATTTAAATAATCATGTAAACAATAAATCATTATGTGCTACACAATATTATTTCTTTTGTATAATAACATTTTATATTAATTAAAAATATTTTTTATTTAAATAAAAATAAAAAAATAATTAAACTCTCTTATAATAAATACTTAAATTTTGCTTCTTATTTTAAATAATACTGATTGTGTACTTAACCATAAAAATTGTTCTTTTTCGTAATTTGGCAATCAAAATTACTTTTTGAAAAGATTGGACAAACACAATTTTGTTATCAAATATTACAAAAAGCATTTTTTGAATGAATTGGTCAAACACAAACTGATATTCTCCAAAAGTACTTTAACGAAGAGTACTTTATCTAAAAATACTTTTGAATAAAAGCACTTTTCAAAATAAGTAGTATTTGACAGCTTGACTGTGCGTGCTCTTAGCTTTGGATAGGTCACTAAAATTATGACAGCTTGACTGTGGGGAATGCGAAATTATGACTAACATTAGAATAGGTCACTAAAATTGTCACGACCCAAAAGTCAATCCGCCGTGATGACACCTAATCCAACTTGCTAGGTAAGCCAAATAATAATAAAATATAATAGATAATGATAAGAGTGAAAAATAAAATAACTAAATTTTTTATAACTCCCCAAGGACTGGTAGTACAAGTCATGAACTACTAAGACTTATATTTTACAAAAGAAACTTAACTGAAATAAGTACAACATCTGTTTGGATTGTACAATAACAGAATTCGAATCTAAAGCTACCAAAGACGAGTGATAGCCATAACTGGAATGCGGGTACGTCTTTAATGACAGCTCTCGCCATACACAGCAACAACAACTCCAAGATCTGCACGCAAGGTGCAGATGTATAGTATGAGTATAACCGATATCATATACTCAATAAGTATCATAATTAACCTCGACGAGGTAAAAGAAGTAAGAATTATAGATGACACTCACTAACACCTGCACAGTTCATAATTTCAACAAGTATAGAACATATATATAATCAAATCAGGAAATCTCAGGTAAAACCACTTTGATGCTTACAATTCTTTGTTTTAAAGTGTTCTGCTCAGTCAACAATCCAGCATATAAGGAAGATATGCAAGTAAAATTAGGTAGTCAGTCAAGAAAATTCCAAGTAAAGATGAAATGCAATAACCAAATATCAGTCTGTTACGACATGCAACCCGATCCAATAACTGTGACCAGTTTTCCCAGAGCTCACATCAATCAGAAATCTATCGGTTCTCACAATCCGCGTGCACGCCATCAAGAGAGAAACGCGAGAGGGTGACTCTATGGGGATGGGTCCTTATCCACATGCAAGCACGCCTGACGTGATCACAGTCTCTATGTGATGGATCCGCCCTGCGTAATCACAGACTATATCACAATCCGCCCGGGGTGGTCACATACATATCATCACAATCCGCCCAGTATGGTCATAGGCATATCAACACAGTCCGCCCAGCATGGTCACATGCATAACAATACAATCCGTCCAGCATGGTCACAGGCATAACAACACAATCCGCTTGGTGTGGTCACAAGCATAACAACACAATCTGCCTGACATGGTCACAGGCATATAGTCCAATCATATCATACAGGAGCAAATAAATAAGAACACATGTATGTGATGAATGAATAACAAATATCATGCTCCTGGACTGGTATAAATGACATGCTAAAGTGTAGGCATGTGCAAAGTGTGCTATCATAGCTCAAATCGGTAATTTCATAACAAAATAGCATTTATCAAGTTCATTCCGGTATTAAACCTCTATATAGCCTCGAACACGACTCAAATAGTTCACACAATATTACAAATATGATAAACATCATAGCTTAAAGCTTAACAGTCAATTCTAGGATTATCATAACCTAACACAACCCGAACATGGATAAATACCCCTGGTGTCAGCACATGGGTTCAAACCCCACGCATGCGTGCACCCATAGCACGTACCTATCACAAATAATTCAGGAAACTTGTACATCAACTAAGTTTAAATAAAATACTTACCTCAAACAATCAAAAACAATACCGAGCAAGCCAAACAATACTCTAGAAATGCCATCTCACGTGTATCAACCTCCGAGCAGCTCGAAACTAGCCAAAAGAAACTCAAAAACATCAAATAATACCCAAGGGAACATCCTAATCAATAAAGGTCGTATCTTTACATATTTACTCAAAGTCAACCAAAAAGTCAAACTAGAGTTTGTACCTCAGAATCTAACAAAACTTATAAAATCCAACACCCTAATCAATTGTGAGTCCTAATTTCATCCAATTCCGAATCTGAATCGATATTCAAAACTCAATTATTCACTTTAGAAATGCTGCTAAAATGTGATATAGAAACTCCTCCAATTAAGAAGTCATTCAGATTTCTTAACTTCTGAACAAAGCATGAAACCTTCAAAGATGTAGTCAAGGAGAATTGGAATGTTGATTTTAGTGCTGACCCTTTCTGCATTTTTAACTACAGTTTAAAGAAGCTTAAACAAGCACTATCTACCTGGAGCAGAGCTACATATGGGGATATATTCCAGAAGATTGCAAGCCTTGAGGAGGTGGTCTTGGTTCATGAAAGACAATTTGAAGTCAATCCTACACAGATGAATAGACAAAGATTAAAACAAGTCCAAGCTAAAATGATTAAATATCTTGCATTAGAAGAAGAATTCTGGAGACAAAAAGCTGGCATGTCATGGTTCAAAGATGGCGATAGAAACACTAAATTCTTCCACGCTCAGTTTAATGGGAGAAGGAAGAGACTGAAATTATCAAGGATCCAGAATAGCCTTGGTAACTAGATCGAAGAAGATCACTTAATAGCAGAAGAAGCAATAAAGTTCTACAAGGATCAATTTACTGAGACTGCAGTTCCAAATGATTTTGACATTCTAAATCATGTACTTTCAATGGTAGATAGTGATCAACATGAAAGATTAATGGCCTTGCCTTCCAATGAAGAAGTGAAGAGAGCAGTTATGGGTTTGAATGGGGACTCAGCTGGTGGACCAGATGGATTCACTGGAGCCTTTTACCAAACATGCTGTTGAAGAAGATGTAGTCCGCATGGTCAAGGCATTCTTTTGCGGTCAGCATTTGCCAAAGAGTGTGACGCACACAAACCTGGTTTTATTACCAAAGAAAAAAGAAGTTACGACATTTGCGGACATGAGACCAATCAGTCTTAGCAACTTTGTTAACAAGATTTTCTCTAGGGTTATTCATGAGAGGTTATTTGAATTATTACCAAACATAATCTCGGAGGAACAGGAAGGTTTTGTGAAGGGCAGAAGCATAGTTGAGAACGTGCTGTTAACTCAAGAAATTATTACGGATATCAGTTTGAGAACAAAAGCAGGTCCAAACCTTGTGATTAAGCTTGATATGACAAAAGCTTACGATATGCTATCATGGCTATTCCTGACCAAAATACTAAGGAAAATGGGATTTCCTGAAGCTTTTATTGGCTTGTTCTTTGATTTTATTGGGAACAATTGGTACTCTGTTCTTATAAATGATCAGCCTAATGGTGTTTTCAAATCATCGAGCAGAGTTAAACAGGGTGACCCTTTTGTCACCAACTCTATTCAGTCTGGCAGCAGAAGCACTTTCTTGGGGATTGAATTCACTAAACATTAACCTGTATTTCTGTGGTTTTGGAATGCCAAAATGGAGCCCAAAAATAAATCATCTATCATACGCTGATGATACGATCATTTTTTGCTCATCTGATGAAACTTCATTGAGACTTGTCATGGAGGTTTTGAAAGCTTATGAATCATCATCTGGTCAACTGGTGAACAAAGCCAAATCAGCCATATACCTGCATCTTTTAATGGATAATGAGGTGATTAACAAGGTGGAAAGGACTACAGGTATACGAAGACAATGTTTTCCCTATGACCTATCTTGGTTGTCCTATTTTTTATGCAAGAAGAAGGGGAGACTATTACCAGGGATTAATCACCAAGGTTATGGACAAATTGCAGTCATGGAAAGGCAAACTCCTATCTGTAGGAGGCAGAGTAGTTTTGATCGCAAATGTCCTGCAGAGTATCCCAATTCATATGTTGTCAGCAGTGAATCCACCAAGTTATGTGATCAACAAATTACATAGTATTTTTGCCAAGTTTTTTTGGAGCAGCAATGTGGGAGGCAGCACTAGACATTGGGCATCTTGGACTAACCTTTGTATGCCTTATGAGGAGGGAGGCATAGGTTTCAGGTCCCTACATGATGTATCCAAGGCACTGTTCTGCAAATTGTGGTGGAATTTCAGGACAAAGCCCAGTTTGTGGAGAGCATTTATTAGTCAAAAGTACTGCAATAAACTAAATACAGTAATTGTACCTTGGAAGGGTGGATCCCACGCATGGAGAAAAATTCTAGAATGTAGGGACTTGATTGAGCATCAAATCTACTGAAAACTGAGAATGGGATCAGCTCTATTCTGGTTCGACAATTGGACTGCGATGGGAGCCTTATATTTTCAAGTACCGGCAGATTTTGGTATCGATGAGGATATTCATAATGTCAATGATATGGTTGAAAATGGTATGTGGAATGAGGATAAAATGTTTTGAGAGCCTACCCGAAGGTTTGGCACACCACATTGTGCAGAATTTTAGACCACCAACTGAAAGTTCATAGTTAGATACTCCTTTCTGGATGCTTGAAACAAGAGGACATTTTATAGTAAATTCTACATGGGATTACGTGCGAAGAAGAGCCAACCCAAGATTAGCTTACAAGATGATATGGGTAAAAGGTTTACCTTTCAAGATACCTTTCTTCCTGTGGAAGGTGTGGAAAGCCAAACTGCCACTTGATGATTTATTGCGTAAACTAGGATACTCAATGCTATCTAAATGTTGGTGATGTATTAATCCTAAGGAGGAGTCATTACTACATCTATTCTTCACATCCAATGCAGCTAGAAGTGTTTGGATTTATTTCCTGAGGAGAGCAGGAATTGCATTAGATGGGTTGTCATTACATCACGCAATTACAAAGTGTTGGACAGCACCAGTTGTACCTAGATTGAAGCCAGTATTACAAGCTTTACCTGCATGCATCGTTTGGGAACTTTGGAAGAGAAGAAACAGTTTGAAATATGGAGAAGTAATGTCACTGAGCAGAGTTATTTACCAGGTGTCGTCTACTATGCAAGCACTTGTCCAACTGAAAAAGCTTGGACTACGTGTGCCTCAGAAGTGGCTGGACTTACTGACAATGATGGAGCAATACACACCTCGACTGAAATATGATAAAGTGTTATGGGAATTTCCTTCAAGAGGATGGATCAAAGTTAATACGGATGGAGCATGTAGAGGGAACCCAGGGAGGAGTTCAATTGGTTTCTGCATAAGGGATTAGGTAGGTGATTTGATATATGCAGAAGGAAGGAAAATTTCTGAAGGAACCAACAATGAATCAGAAGCTGTAGCTATTGTGGAGGCATTGAAGATGTGCAAAAATCTTAATTATTTCCAGATATGGCTGCAGACAGATTCAATGTTGTTAAAGAACATCATAGAGGAATCATAGAAGCCTCCTTGGTATGTTACTAAACATGTAGAAGAGATTTTAAGATTGAAGGAACAAAGTATCATCAAGGTCACACACATATTCAGAGAAGGGAATACATTAGCAGACCACCTTGCCAATTATGCTCTAGATGAAGGAAATACTGAATGCCATGGTTTCTGGGATATGGACTCAATAGGGAGGATTATTAACGAAGATAAGATGCAATGTCCTTACATAAGAGTGAAGGTTGCAAGGAATTAAGAGGAAAAGAGGATTCATTTTGTTACCACACTTGAATCATTCTTGGATAGCAATTTTTCGGCTAACTTTGTTCACTTTTTTGCAGGTATTTTATCGAAGCTAAAGCCTAATCTTACATTAGAATCTCAAGTGGTGATATTAATGCATTGCATTCAATCCACTGGGAGGACATTAAAGGTGGGCTTTGGCAACTTTTACAATGTTCATTTCATGGCAATCATTCACATCAAAGGGAAGTACTGACATAGCATGGGAAAACAAGAGGGGCACGTGAAGTTATGGACAATAACAGATGCCAAAAAGCTTGGAGAGTGCACCAGCACGCTAGGGAATTTCTAGGAAATACAGGAATCTCACGTTTTGGAAGATGCAAACGAAAGGGTATTCTTTTAATACAAAGCACTGTGCAATTTGGCCTTCACAGATTCCTACAAATTTGTTCATGTGCACACATGGTTTACTGTGGAACGCATGGAAGAAAACACATGCTGTCAACAAAAGTATCACATGGAAAAATGAAATTTATCTTGGATAAAGAAAAGCATGAGGCTGGAAATTTTCAACAGATGCTTTGCGACAGAAGAGTCATCGCATGCTTTCAGTTTACTAGGATACAAAAGTAGGTCGACAATGCATGTTTCCTGCGGAACACGCATGGCAACAGATGCACGCTGCACACATCTTTTGCTGGAGATGCACGCTTCACAGTCATTCAGACGTGAGAGAATCCAGCAACTTTATGCGACCAACATGTGGGAGATAATCTTGAGGAATATTGATGCACGCATGGACGCTGGCAGATTTGAAAACAAAAGCACATGCGGCGTGCTTTTTTTGGGAACAGATGAAATGTAGTATTCTATGACTGGATGCACGACTGCCTCGTTCGCGACTGACTTGGGAATGGGATTGCTGCAATTTTTGATGGATGCTTTTCCATCAGTGCTTCAAGCACTAAGCAATGGAGATAGAAGAGTCAGCTCACGCCTGGTGCCTTTAAGGCAGGCTGGACAATGAATTGCAATTACAATTTTGGTCGTGCATGAATTCTCACGTTGCTGGAGATGCACACATTACTGAAAACATGAACATGGGAAGACAAGAATGTTTGGTTCGCATGCTGAAAAAGCAACATTGGAAACAATACATAAACAAAGGAAAAAGGATGCCCCAAATTACTTTTAAAGAATGTCAAGATCGAAGCATGTGTGGGTGCAAATAACAAGGAACATGGGTGATAACCTACCAAAGCACATGAGAAGAGTGAGAAATAATATAATATTGTAATAAACAAAGACAACATGGAAGACAGATGTCTGCCAACTTTGATTGTTTATTCAATATAATAATGGCATGAGTAACATGGGTATGTGGAAGGAATGACAAGTCCAAAAACATCTGATAGTGAAACACAAGGAAATAGGCCATTTCTGCAACCAATTTGACGCAGATTATGCTACTTTTCAGCATACTACACATTTGAATTGGGCTTCAATGGACTGGAAATACAAGGAAGCAAAAGACATCTTTGGCCTAGAATTAATGTGATATCAATTTTGAGTGGAATGCTCAATTTTGATAATAGGCAGTTTGTTAAGCTCAAATTTTATTCCTTTCATTTTGTAGGATATCATGACTTTGTATTTTGCTTTTTAATATTGTTATATAAAAAATTAGCCCTAGGCTCTTGCCTAGCGGATTGCCAAAAAAAAATTGGATTAATTAAAAAATTAACTTCTTTAATCATATTAAAATACAAAAATTATAGTTATATACTGACACGGTGACCCCCATGAAAGGACGAGAAGAACGCCGCAAAAATCACCTCAATCGGAGCTCTAGAACTCAAGATATACTCAAAATACCAAAAGAACGCAGTCTGATTTTATTATACATATGGATTTTCGCTTTTGCGACAAAAAATCCATACCTGCGCATATTCAGCTGTCATTTCTGCTTTTACGGATCATTTTTACACTTGCAGGGTCGCAGATGTGGACCCAACTTTGCATCGGCGAAGCACCAACACCACCTATCTTCTTCGACACTAAAATGAGCATAACTTCTTCATATGATGTCCAAATTCGACAATTCTTTTTGTTATGCCTTCATGATTATGACACGAATCTAAGGCTTAAATTAAAATAAAAATTGGAGCTCATTTGCTTAATACGGTACCATTTATGCTTGAAGAAACGATGACGAAACATAAAAAACGAGCACAATACAATTCAAACTTATCTGAAACTCACCTGAGCCTCTCGGGACCCCGTCCGGACATACCAAAAAGTCCCATATCATAACACAAACTTACTTAAGGCCACAAATCACGCAAAAAATATCAAAACCATGAATCGTACCTCAAATCGAACTTAATGAACTTTTAAACTTTCAACTTCCAAAACTCGTGCCTAACCATATCAAATCAACTCGGAATGACCTCAAATTTTGCACAAAGCCCAAATGTAACGAAGCTATTCCAATTCCCTAAATCATAATCCAAACCCGATATAAGCAAAGTCAACTCCCGGTCAAACTTATGAACATTAAAAACCTTTAAATTGCCAACTTTTGCCAAATAGTACCGAAACCTTCTAGAAATATCCAAATACAAATTCGGGCATATGCCTAAGTCCAAAATCACCATATAGATCTACCAAAACCATCAAAACTTCGGTCCGGGGTCAAATACACAAAGTCAAACTTGGTCAACTCTTTCGACTTTAAGCTTCCTAGTTGAGAATCATTCTTCCAAATTGTCACGACCCCAAATCCAACTAGTTATGATAGTACCTAACCCAACCTGCTAGGTAAGCCAATTGACAACTATCCAATTCCAATGAAAGTTAATAAGACAATTAAATAAAAGCAAATATCTAAATCTTACACATTCCCCAAGGACTGGTAGTACAAATCATGAGCTTCTAAGATTAGGATTTTACAAAGCTAGTAGGAAATAAATACATCATCTGTTCAAAATATACATAAACAGATTTTTATGAATCTACGACTACCATAAACAAGTGGCAGCTACAACCAGAATGCAGGTACGTCTTCAATTTCAGCTCACATCGATCACAGCAACATCAGCATCCAACATCTGTATGCAATGTGTAGAAGTGTATTGTGAGTACAACTGATCCCATGTACTTAATAAGTAACAAGCCTAACCTTAAATTGAAAGTAGTGACGAGTTGGAACAAAGGTCGGAGTCCAATACTAATAGCCAACAACAATTCATAACAACATAATGAAAGTAATAAAAGAAGTAACTCAGAGATAAAATGCTCAGTTCATTCCCAGTTCTAGAAAAGATAGGCCTGCCTTTCAAGTATATCAGTGAAAACCTACATCTTTTTCCGAAATATCCAAAAATACGAGTAAGTTTGAAAACTGTAATTTTCCCAAAAAACTTTCAACAAGTAAATGTTTCATTTTCAAATTACATGAGGAAAATACATCTCTATGCTTATATGTCAATATGTGTGAGAAGTCATGAATGACGTGATACCGTACAATATAAGGAAAATGCATCTTTATGCCTATATGTCAAGTGTGTATGTCAATACAATGTATCTCAGAGATGAACTCATTACTCACACTCTCAGAGTACTCAATCCCATAGTCTCACACTTTCCACGCATCATACTCAACCACTCGACATGCTCAATCACTCAGTACTGTATATGGGTCAATTCAGCTCAGGGAAGATCCTTCCCGAATATATACATAGCAACTAACAGCCAGTCACTTGGTACTGTATAAGGCCAATGCAGCCCGGGGAAGATCCATCCCCAAATATAAATGTTTCGGGCAAGATCCATGCCTAGGAAAGATCCATCCCTCAATATAAATTAACCGCACTCACTGGGGGTGTGTGCAGACTCCGGAGGGGCTCCTTCAGCCCAAGCACCATAATAAGCCAGATCCAGGCATAAATCAATATAACATGTTGCGGCGTGCAGCCCGATCCCATAATATCACTCACACTCAGGCCCTCGGCCTAGCTCAGTCATCAACCTCTCCAGTCTCTCAGGCTCACAATGCCGTGAAACTAGCCCAAAATGATGATATGATGTATCAATAAATAGTAGCAGATACTGAAATATGATATGAAATGAATGAACATGACTGAGTATGAAATTATAATTTAAACAGATAATTCAACAGCAATATGATCTCAGTGGGTCCCAACAGAATAAGCATGTATCCTATGTTGATACCCAATTTTTCCCTGTATTTTTATATACAAAATAACTTTAAAAATAGCATGTATATACGTATATAAGTATGTCCCAAGGTCCTATTATTATTTTTTTTCAATTTTTTAAAGATTTTAAAGTCAATTTTATTGCCATATTTTATCAAGAAAAAACCCAATAAGTGTTCTCAAAATTGGCATTTTGGTAATTCATTTATTGAATTCTCATATTTATACTAAAATATAGATATTATGATTTTTGCACATTTTTACAAATTTATTTAAGCTAAATTGCATATAATTGCAATATTAGCCTACTTTAAGATTTAATTGCGTTTATAATTACAAAATTGGCCCCAGTATTTTTATTCTAATATTTATATATTATTAATTAATTTAGTACCTATAATTTATTTTCAGAAATTATTTTACTATTTTTTATAAAATAAATAAGGGAAAATAACTATTTAAATGTTAGCCTGTTTTATTTCGATTTTGGCCAGATTTGGCACCCATAATCCAACCCAATTTCAATTTCAATTGCCCAGCCCAATTCCAAAATTACACGACCCATGACCTTTAAAAAATAACCCACCCGGCCCCCGTTTAAATCACAGGCCTTGATCTAACAGATCAACGGCTCACGTTCTCCCTTTCTTTTTTTAATTTACCAATACCCCCCAACCCTAAATTATTTTCACCTACTAGCCGCCTCTGAATCCTTCACTTTCTCAAACTCTCTCGAATCTTCCCAAACCCTAGCCACCTCCTACCACCTCCTCCTTGAAAGCCACCGGAATCCATGGCTTCCAAGGCTATCGGAGTCCTACACCAGCCTCCTATGACTCCCACACACCTGATCTCTGAAGATTCAAGGCCTGGCCTTGAAGGTTTGCACCTAGACCTCTGCCGATTCGAGGTTCCAGAGTCATCGTCGGCCTTGCTCTGGCGTACCATGGTGTTTTGAGCCTGGTTCTGACCTCTCCGACTCAGATCGATGACCTTTTCAAAGCCTTTCTCATTTCTAGGGTTCTTCTAAAACTCTAACCCTTCGAGGTTTTCTCCGATCTCTTTAGATCCGTTGTGTATCTGGGCTCTCTTTGAGTTTTCAAACGATCTCCCTAACTTTTATTTCGAAAATTACTTTTCAAAGTCTTTCTTTTACGATTTAGGGTTTTCTGAAAATGCTTAAGTGTTTCTCAGACTTTCTTTTCCTTTTCTTTTGTGTGTATTTGCCTCTACTGTGTTCTATATTTTCTTCTACCATGTATGTTCTTCTATTGTACTTTCTATGTTCCGTTCTTGTATGTTCTTCTAATATGCTTTCTATACTATGCTCTTGTATACTTTTCTACTATGTCCTGCTATTTTCTTCTACTATATTCTGATATGTTTCGCCTACTGTATTCTTCTACCGTGTTCTTAAGTGTTCTTACTATTTTTCTTCTATTGAACTTTGTTTAAGTTTCTTTTAAAAGGATCTTCTTAAGCATGCTTTCTTCTACTGTTCTTATCAGTCTTTTCTCATCATGTTTCGAATTAGTTTCTTTACTCTGTTTGCCTTGAACCCCTCTACTGTATTTACATGCTATTCATGAGTTCTGTTGCTGGAAGAAGCATGTTAGAAGTTTCAGTTCTTTTCTAAAACCTCTAAACATGTTTCGAATCGACTACTTGCCTCCTCATCTCTGTACTTGATTCAAGGTGGAAACATTAGAATTTGGGGGTTCTGCCGAGGTTTGATTGAACTAGGGTTTTATTTTAGAACCCTTAACTCTTTCATACTGACTTTAAGTTTCTGAACTGAGTTTGGACATCTTTGTTTTCATACAATGCTGAACTTTTTGCTAAACTCTTCTACACTGGATTTTTTTTCTACTGATTTACATGACAGTCTTCTTTCATGCTCACATTCTCCTTATATATGATGAATTTTCCTAAAAATGGTTTTCAAATTTGCAATTAGTGCAAACTTCCTTCTGAATATGGTTTGATTGATTTCTTTCCATTATTTGTTGATTCTCCCTGTTACTCGGCTTAAATAAAACCCTTCTTCATCTTTTCTGACTTGGTTCATTCATACTAAATCTCAGGCCTTGTGATTTACTAGCTGTTAATTGACTTCCTTACCTTATTTGCACAAACCGTGTACTGTCAGAACCTTGTCCTTAAATAACCTTTATGTATTTTCCCTCAATTGCATGCTTTACACAAAGTGTTTAATCAATTCATTTCCTTAAATGGTTTTACTCGTTTTTGAATCTGAATCCCGTAATTAAGGGAAGCCCTGTGTAATTGATTGACAATCAGTTTTCAAACTATTTTCTTACCTTATTTCTGCCTGCTTTCTACATTATAAAAGGCACGACCCTTTTCACAAACACACACTTCAGACTTCACAATTTCACAATCTCATCTCAACTCACACTTATAGTATTTTGTCCTCCTGTTTACACTTTGGCTTTTACAAGACTACTGCTTTTTCTACTTATTTCTTCGAAACTGGTATGTCCTGTTTAAGTTTCAGCATCACCCCAATGTGTTTACTTACAGTCTTTGTATCCATGTTTACTTTATTGTTTTCTGTAGAGTTCGACATTTAGCTTAGTATGCCTATGTTCTACTGCCTGTTTCTATTGTGAATCTTTGCTCCCTATCCCATTACCCCTATGTGTTTGTAAATGGTGGCTTAGGGCATGGAAATATGAGTTGTTGTCAATGAACTGAGCTTTGAACCAATGGGGTCTTAACCTCTAAACAGGCTGGAGGGTGTGCTAGCATATCCTATTGCTGGGTATGCCCATCAGCCTGCTCTTCTTGTGCTCTCGCAATCCCCCATTCCCTATATCCCTATGCGTACTGTTTCCCTTCCCTTTTTTCCCCTTTCAGAATTCTGCACTTGCACTCTCTCCTAGTCTTTAAGTTTAGCCCCCCTCTTGTGAGCCTTGCCTTGGGACCTTGAGTTCCCTCTGAACTTGGACACCTGAGGGATGGCCCTTCCACACTGCACTTTGGCTTAATATAGCGATACATTTGGGTGTAAGCACTGCCCAGAGTTCTTATGAAACTTTTAGGGAACTCTGACACACCCAAGTGGCAGAAAGGCTTTGAAACATGATCTTTGGAGTTGGTTTACTTCATACTTCAGACAGGAAGTCTGAATCAGGCTCTCCTTGGTTGTACTTTTTAATTTCTGATGTATTTTTCCTTTACTTTACTTTTTCTGGGTTGTAATAACTTTGTAATAAAACTCTCGGGGATGGCTAGTGAAAAGGGAGGGGTAACTATGTATGCAAAAGGGGTAGATAACCTGCCTATAAGAGTTTAAGAATTTCTGCATTTTCATGTATAGATACCATGTCTATAGGAATCTCGCATTCTCATATAGGTACCATGCCTATAGGAATCTCGCATTCTCATATAGGTACTATGCCTATAGGTTATTTCTGAACTTCTGCATAGCATATAGATACCCTGCCTATAGAAATTTCTAAATTTCTGCACATCATGTAGATATCCTACCTATAGTTAAATTTCTGCATCTCTCATATAGATACCATGCTCATAGTTAACTGGAAATCTGAATCCTGCATATGCATATGTCACTAGGCAAACCTGTTTATAGGGCTTAAATAACTAAGTACATTTAGATATCATGTTCATAGGCTTAAACGAAGTACAATATTTAGATGTCATGCCTATAGGATTTCTGCAATCTTGTTATGTCTGTAAAAGTGTTTAAAATTAACAACGCCCAGAAAGCATGCCTATAGGAATTAATAACCAAGTCTGAAATGTCTCACTCGCCTACAAATCTAAAATCATTGTCTAACGTCTGCAGAATTTATGATCTTTTGTCAAAACTCGTCTTTCCTGAATAACTGACAACCTTTTCTAAAATCAGTATACTTCATCTTTTCTGAAATCAGTAGATATCATGCATATAGGTTTTCGTCTAACACTTAGGCAAGCCATAGGACAGTTTATAAACTGAATCAAATTTTATTAACTACAACCAGCAGGCAGGCCTGATTCGGGCTTCTTATCTGAAATATGCAATAAATCAGTCTGCCCCAACCTTTAAATCAGACCCTAATCAGTACGTGTAAGACATGTTAAACTATATGTTTTTCTTTGATTTAAGGAGGTCTGTTTGAGCCTTATTTGTTTATGTGTTTCCCCATACTTGCTATATATATGTTTCTACTTATCGCCTTAGTATTTTTAATTTTGAAACCACAAATAAACCCGACTTCCCCTCCCTTTTAGGAATAGTAGTTCCAAGTACCTCCGGGGCTGATAGGATTGGGGCGGGTAATAGCATGGAATAAGTAAGCGAGACCATTCCGCACTATAATACCTCAACGGGGCGGGAAAGGGTAGATATGGATATGATGACCACGCAATAACATCACGTGTAACCCTTTACTGAGGAGTGATTATCGGATGTTGTGTGGGGTTATCCATATTATTAATAAACCTAGGACCCCCCCCCCCCTTCCCTTTGATTTCTTTGTTTCTTTTAAATCTTTTTAAACATTTTTTTAAAGAAAATCAACTCTTTTTAGTTCCTTTTTCTTACTTTTGTTTATTTGTAACCATTACGTGAAAATCCCCTCTTATTTGAAGCCTTTATTTGCCTATGTGTTATTTGCACTTAAGTCACAACAATAGTTTGGCCGGGAACCATATTAGTGGATCCTGAGGGGTGCCTAACACCTTCCCTTTGGGATAATTTCAAGCCCTTACGCAATCTCTGGTTACTCAAAACAAACCCCTCCTTGTGTCCTAATGCACTTTAATCATTAGGTGGCGACTCTTCAATTCAAAAACCAATTCCCGAACGGGAACGAGTTGTCTCCCAAATGTCACAAACCTAATTTTCGCGAGAAAAAGGGGGCGCGACAGCCTAGACATGGTTTCCAACATGGATCACAGCTCAATAGCTCTAGTACGTAGAGAATTCATGGTTACAAATAAGATCAGGTAACTACACAGTACCACAGGAATAACGGAGTTACAATTCATACGGTGCATGCCCATACGCCCGTCACTAAGCATGTGCGTCACCTCAACACCAAATACATAATACGTAATTCGGGATTTCATACCCTCAGCACCAAGTTTAGAAGTATAACTTACCTCAAACAAGCCAAAGCCAAACCGAGCAAGCAAAACGATGCTCCAAAATGCCATCTCGCACGTACTGACCTCCGAACAACTCGAAACTAAGCAAAATCAACTCAAATACATCAAATAAATCCCGAGGAAACAATTACAATTGATAAAGATCGAATTCTTAATCAAAAGCCCAAAATCGACCAAAAAGTCCAACCCGAGACCGCGCCTCGGAACTCGATAAAACTTATAAAATCCGATAGCCCATTAAATTACAAGTCCAACCATACCAGTTTCACTCAAATCCGACTCTGAATCGATGCTCAAAACTCAAAAAACTCACTTTATGAAACTTTAGGCTAAAACCCCCAATAACCATCACTTAAGATTTATCAACCAAGTGACAACCAATTGTCTGCATCTGCAAACTCGCATCTGCGTCCATTCTTCCGCAAATGCGGAAACACCAGAACCAGCATAGCTTCAGCAATACAACATGAAATGAAAATGATCAGAAACTCACCTGGGCCACTCGAGACCCCGTCCAAATATAATAACAAGTCTGATAACATAAAATGGACCTACTCAAGGCCTCAAATCACTCATAACAATATCAAAACGACAAATCGCACCTCAATTCAAACTTGAACGAACTTTGAACTTTCAACTTCCAAAACTTGTGCCGAAACATATCAAATTAATTCGGAATGAACTCAAAGTTTGCACATAAGTCCCAAATGACATGAAGAAGCTATTCAAATTCCCGAAACCACAATTTCGAATTTGACATCTACAAAGTCAACTCTCGGTCAAACTTATGAATTTTCAAATCCTTCAAATTCCCAAATGTTGCTAATTTGTGTCGAAACCTTCTAGAAACATCCGAATGAAAATATGGGCATACTCCCGAGTCCAAAATCATCATCCAGGCCTAACAGAACCATCAATACTCTATTCCAGGGTCCAATTCACAAAAGTCAAACTTGATCAACTCTTCCAACTTAAAGCTTCAACAATAAAATTCATGTTTTCAAATCGGTTCCGAATAACCTGAAAACCAAAACCAACAATTCACATAAGTCATAATACATCATACGGAGCTACTCATTCCCGTAACTACCAAACAAAGTGCAAATGCTCAAAATGACCGGTTGGGTCGTTACACAAATCAATTCCGAATCACCTGAAAACCAAAACCGACGATTAACACAAGTCATAATACATCAATGTCTTTGATACATTTTTGTCTAGTTTTCTTCCGCTTCATATTTTAATGCTCCTTGTACAACTTCACGTTTTCATATGCATGCAACTTAAATTCATCAAGTTCATTGATTTGCAATATTTTCTTCTCACCGGATGAATCCATATCTAGGTTGGGCTTTTGATTGCTAATATGGCTTGTGCTCAAGCTCAACGACCAAGTGATATGATTTCTCATAGATCAACCTGTAAGGAGAAGTACCAATTGGTATCTTATAAGCATTATAATATGCACAAAAAGCATCATCAAGCTTGACAACACAATCTTTCCTACTTGCACGCACAGTTTTCTCTAGAATCCGTTTCACTTCTCTTTTTGGTACCTCGATTTGACCACTAGTTTGTGGTTGATTAGTCGTAGCGACCTTGTGTTTGACCCATACTTAGCCAAGAGATTATCCAACAATTTATTGCAAAAGTGAGTACCCTTATAACTAATCAAAGCACGTGGAGTCCTGAATCGCGTGAAGATGTTCTTTTTCACAAAGTTCACCACTACCTTAGCGTCATTTATAGGAAGGGTATGTCCTTCAAGGGCATCACATTCCTCCTCAAAATTGTACTTGTCCTTTGACACCTATAATACTTCTTCATGAGAGCGTGTGTATCCTTAAACAATGTGGGCCAGTAGAATCCTGACTGCAGTACCTTTGTAGTCATCTTATAACCACCATTTGCCCATCATTTAGTGATGTATAGCAATCGTGAAAAATATTTCCATCTCATCCTCAGGTACACAACGTCTTACCAACTGATCTACATATTGCTTAAACAACTCATCCCATTATTAAAATCGAAAATCATGAAGGAACCGTCTCTTACCATCTGCTAACAACTCAGGTGGAGTTACCTTACTTACAATGAAGCTCACATAGTCTACATACTACAGGGTTGCTTTTTCTGTGATAGCCAACAATTGCGTATCGAGAAAGTTCTCCTTGATTGTGCCCTCTTCAGCAAAATACTCTTGGGTCTCCAACTGTAACAAGTGATTGTCCACTTGATTCTCGATTTGCGAACTCGAAATTCTACATCAAATTCTTGCAAAAGAAGATTTCAACAAATTAGCCTCGGCTTAACATCTTTTTTCTCAAACAAATACCTTACGGCGACATGGTCAGTGTGGACGATGATTTTGGTTCCTACTAAATATGCGTTGAATTTGTCAAAAGACCATATTGTAGCTAACAATGCTTTCTCAGTGATTGTGTAATTTATTTGAGTTAGATTTAGAGTTTTGCTAGCATAGTAAATTGAGTAAATACTTTATTTTTCCTTTGACCCAAGACGATACCGATTGTGGTATCACTGACATCACACATAAACTTGAAAGGCTCTCCATAATTTTGGGCTGTGATAATTAGTGCAGTCATCAATCTCTTCTTTAAATACTCTAGTGCTTTTAAGAAAGCATTATCAAATTTGAAAGGAGTATTCTTTTCAAGCAACCTGCACAAGGGAGCAAGATTTTTAGAGAAATCCTTAATGAATTGACGCTAAAAACATGCATGGCTCAAGAAACTTCGAACTCCTTTGATAGATATTGGGGGATACAATCTTTCAATTGCTTCCACTTTTGATTTGTAGACCTCCAAAATATCTTAGGAAACTTTGTGCCCAAGAAATATACCTTCACGCACCATAAAATAACACTTCTCCCAATTTAACACCAAGTGTTTCCTCGTACCTAGCAAGCACTTTACTCAAATTCGTCAAGCATTCATCAAAAGTCGATAAAAAAAACAAAAAATTATCCATAAATACTTCAACAAATTTTTCTACTATACTAATAAAGATTTTCATCATACACCTTTGAAAAGTCGTAGGTGCATTGCACAACCCAAATGACATCCTTTCAAAAGCTTATGTACCATAGGACAAGTGAAGGTGACTCTTGATCCTCAGGTGCAACCAAAATTTGATTTATAAGCAAAATATTCATCCAGAAAATTATAATAATTTTGTCAAGCTAGTCTATCTAGCATTTGATCAATAAAGGGGAGAGAAAAGTGGTCTTTTCTCGTGGCGTTATTCAATTTCCTATAATCTATACAAATCCTTCAACATGTGACAATTCTAGTAGAAATTAATTTATTATTTTTATCTACTACAATTGTCATACCACCTTTATTTGGCACACACAGGACTAGGTTGATCTATTTGCTATCAGAAATAAAAAAAATATAATATCCGAGTCGAGCCACTTTATCACTTCTTTCTAACTACCTTATTCATGATAAGATTCAAGTGGCATTGGTGTTTGACACTTGATTTATGTCCATACTCCATGAGAATTTTATGTACTAAATGTCGAGCCAATTTCCTATTTGTATGTCATGGGCTATCCAATTGCGTGTTTGTGCTCTCTAAGCACCCTAAGCAACTTTTCTTCCTGTAAATTCAGAAAAGTCATAAGAAACAACAACAAGCAATATTTGATGAGACCTCCTTTTTCTATGTTCTGAGACCTCCCGTAGTTTTATTTGATGATACATGACTTGTGTGCGTGGTTCTTGTCGGTTCTGGAAAGCTTGTATGTGAAATTTTAAAAAAAAATATGATTTTTGACTTAAAATGAGGCTTGAGTTGACGATGGTCAAAGTTGTTGGTAAATAACCTCGGATCGGTGTTTTGACAATTTTGGTAGGTTCGTATGATATTTTTATACCCGTACGCATGTTTGGTTGCGGTCCCAGATGACCCAAGGGCATTTCGGCGCATTATGTGAAAAATTAGAAAATTGAGTTTCAAAGTTGAAAATCTTTTGATGATCGATTATTGATATTTGATATTATTTTGATGATTTGAGTCAGTTGAGGCAGTTTGTAAGATGCTATTACACTTGTGTGAATGTTTGGATTGGATCCCAAGGGGCTCAGATGAGTTCTAAAGGTATTTCGGTATGTTTTTGACTATTAAGTGAAAACTAATGCATCTGGTCTGCATGTCTCGTAATACGAAGACCTGTTCGCAATTCCACTTTTGTGAAGCTATGCTCGAAAATACGATAGCTAGGGAGGGTTTGTGATCCTCACAAATGTGAGGAACTGTCGCAATTGCGAGCTAGGGGGCGCTTTTGCGATGTCACTATCGCAAATGCGAGTAAGGCTGGGCTATGCAACCTTTGCAAATGCAAAAGAGGTGTCGTTTTTGCAAGCTGGGGGCTCTTCGCAAATGTGATGCCTTTGTCGTTGTTAGTTTGATAGTTAAATAGTAGTAAAATAACTCTAATCTCATATGTATTAGGAGTAGAGCATGTATTATATATATATATAGGGCTCATTGTATCATTGTCAATATTAATCAATAATATTTTCTCCCATGCATTCTCACATGGTATCAGAGAAACCATGAGAAATTTATCGCTGTGCATAAATTCCAGCGACTTCGGAAAGAGAAAAACAGTCAATAGGAAGCCCTTTTTTCCGGCAAAAATAGTATGTTCGCAAGAATAATACTATCCATCAGTGTTGTGCAAAAACCAACACCACCGAAAAGTAGATCAGAGCTGGGCAACCAACCTAGTAAAAAATCTCCGGCAGAATTTCTCCGGCGAAGATCTGATGCCCGCGCGCCAGCGCGTGAGGCACTTTCCGGGCATTTTTTGACGAAGTTCCTTTAGAGCAGTTGGATCGCCCTCAAATTCTGAGCCTACCCATAATTTTACTTTTCAATTCCAACCACTTTGAGTTTTTTCCGGCGAGCTACAGTGATTTTTTCAGCATGAACAGTGATCCCCAGAAAATTTCTGCTTTTTCTGGCATGATATTATAATGGAATTCGTATCGGAAGCCTTTAACTCACAATCCATTGGATCCAATGCATTGAATACCATCTAGATGATTTCTTTACCGGATTATATTTAGTTCCTTCAATATAAAGCACGTAAACATACATCTTCAGGATTAGCCTCTGTTGTTCCAACAAATAGTAGCATGACTTGTGTCTCCCAATCTTCACCTTCTGAGTCTTGAGTCATTGATTCAGGTGCATCTGATCATATTTCTGGTAACAAATCCCTTTTCACTAGTATTTCATATTCTTAATCTCTTCCAACAGTCATAATGGCCAATGGGTCTCAAGCCATGGCAACTGCAGTAGGTCAAGCAAGTCCACTTCCTTCCTTACCTTTAGACTCCGTTCTTTATATTCCTGGTAGTCCTTTTAATCTCATAATCGTTAGTCGCTTAGACAAATCCCTTAAATCTGATGTTTTATTTCTTGATGACCTTGTTTTTATATAGGGATGCAGTACATGGCGGATCATTGGTACCGGACGTGAATCAGATGGACTTTATCACCTTATCCATGCAAAATCACATGGACTCGCATCTTGTCTTTCTCCAATAACTTGTCCCGTTACTGATTCACCAGATTTATTACATAAACGGTAGGATATCCCAGTTTGTCAAAACTTCAGAAAATGGTACCTGGGTAATCTCACTTGTCCACTCTATAGTATGAGTCATGTCAGCTCGGTAAGCATGCCCGCTCCCATTTCCCGCGGCATCTTGATAATCGAGCAGAGTCACCTTTTACTTTAGTCCATTCAGATGTTTGGGGTCCTAGTCGGGTCAGTTCTACCTTGGGATTCCACTACTTTATCAGTTTCATTGATGATTATTCCAGGTGCACTTGGATATTTTTGATGAAAAATCGATCTGAGTTGTTTTCTATTTTCCAGACCTTCCACGCTGAAATTCAAAATCAATTTGGGGTTTCTATCAGCACATTTCGCAGTGATAATGCCCTAGAGTATTTGTCTTCCCCATTTCAGCAGTTTATGAACTCCCATGGGATTATTCATCAAACATCTTGTCCGTACACATCCCAAAAAAATGGGGTAGCTGAAAGAAAGAATAGACATCTTATTGAAATTGCGCGTACCCTATTCATACAATCTCATGTTCCGCTGCGTTTTTGGGGGAATGCAGTTCTTACATCTTGTTATCTTATTAATCGTATTCCATCTTCAGCTATCCAAAATCAAGTTCCATTCTCTTTCCTGTTTCCCCACTTACCTTTGTTCTCTCTTCTACCCCATGTCTTTGGGAGTACATGTTTTGTTCATGACCTTACTCCAGGAAAAGATAAGTTAGCTCCTCGTGCTCTTAAGTGCATATTTCTGGGTTACTCAAGAAAGCAAAAGGGATATCGATATTATTCTCCTGACCTTCAGCGATTTCTTATGTCTGCTGATGTTACCTTCTTTGAAACTCAATCATACTTCACAGGTCCAGTTAATCACTTAGATATTTCTGAGATGCTACCCGTTCCTTTTTTTGGAGATTCAGTCCCTATCTCACATTCATCTTCCTCCATAGCTCCACCACCTACAGTTCTAGTTGCAGCTCCACCACCTATAGCTCCACTGTCACCACCGAGTCCAGTGCCACCACCTAGTCCAGTTCCACCATCTATAGCTCCAATGCCATCACCTAGTCCAGTTCCACCAACTATAGCTCCAGTGCCACCACCTAGTCCAGTTCAGCCTTCTACAGCTCCACCACTCCTGACTTATCATCGTCGCCCGCCTCCAGCATCAGGCTCAATTGATTCACGACCTGCACCTGACCCTGCTAAAACTGCATACTTGTCTCCTCTTAATCAACTAATTGCACTACGAAAAGGTATGCGTTCCACACTTAATCCTAATCCTCATTAAATCGGTTTAAGTTACCATCGTCTCTCATCATCCCATTGTGCATTTGTGTCATTTTTGTCCTCTGTTTCCATCCCTAAGTCTACCGGTGAAGCACTGTCTCATCCCAGATGGCGACAGGCTATGATTGACGAGATGTTTGCTTTACATACGAGTGGTACTTGGGAGATTGTTCCTCTTCCTTCGGGTAAATCGACTGTTGGTTATCGTTGGGTGTATGTGGTCAAAGTTGGTCCAGATGGCCAGGTTGATCGACTTAAGGTTTGTCTTGTTACCAAAGGATATACTCAGATATTTGGACTCGATTACAGTGATACTTTCTCTCTCGATGCTAAAATTGCATCAGTCCGCCTTTTTCTATCCATGGCTGCTGTTTGCCATTGGCCTCTCTATCAGTTGGACATTAAGAATGTTTTTCTTCACGGTGACCTTAAGGATGAGGTTTATATGGAGCAACCACCTGGTTTTGTTGCTTAAGGGGAGTCTAGTGGCTTTGTATATCGGTTGTGCCGGTCCCTCTATGGTCTAAAGCAGTCTCCTCGAGCCTGGTTTGGTAAGTTCAGCACAGTTATTTAGGAGTTTTGCATGACTCGTAGTGAAGCTGATCACTCTATATTTTATCGACATTCTGCTTCAAATCTTTGTATTTATCTGGTCGTTTATGTTGACGATATTATTATTACCGGCAATGATCAGGATGGTATTAGTAAGTTGAAGCAACCTCTCTTTCAGCACTTTCAAACTAAGGATCTGGGCAGATTAAAGTATTTTCTGGGTATTGAGGTCACTCAGTCTAGCTCAGGTATTGTGATCTCACAACGGAAGTATGCCTTAGATATTCTTGAGGAGACAGGAATGACAGGTTATAGACCTATTGACACTCCAATGGATCCGAATTCTAAACTTCTGCCAGGACATGGGGAGCCTCTTAGCGATCCTACAAGATATAGGCGGTTGGTTGGTAAATTAAATTACCTCACAGTGACTAGACCTGACATTTCCTTTCCTGTGAGTGTTGTGAGTTAGTTTATGGATTCTCCCTATGATAGTCATTGAGATGCAGTTGTCCGCATTCTTCGGTATATAAAATCAGTTCCAGGCAAAGGCTTATTGTTTGAGGATCGTGGCCATAAGCAGATCGTTGGATACTTAGATGTTGATTGGGTAGGATCACCTTCTGATAGATGTTCTACGTCTGGATATTGTGTCTTAGTAGGAGGGAATTTGGTGTCTTGGAAGAGCAAGAAACAGAATGTGGTTGCTCGATCTAGTGCAAAAGCAGAAAATCAAGCAATGGCTATGGCCACATGTGAGCTAATTTGGATAAAACAATTGCTCAAGGAGTTGAAATTTGGTGAGATTAGCCAGATGGGACTTGTGTGTGATAATCAAGCTGCTCTTCATATTGCGTCAAATCCAGTGTTCCATGAGAAAACTAAACACATCGAGATTGACTGTCACTTTTTTAGAGAAAAGATACTCTCGGGAGATATTGCTACAAAATTTGTGAAGTCGAATGATCAGCTTGCTGATATTTTCACCAAGTCTCTCACTGGTCCTCGTATTAGTTATATATGTAACAAGCTCGGTACATATGATTTATATGCACCAGTTTGAGGGGGAGTGTTAGTTTGATAGTTAAATAGTAGTAAATAACCCTAATCCCATATGTATTAGGAGTAGGACATGTATTATATATATATATATATATATATATATATATATATATATATATATATATATATATATATATATATATATATATATATAGAGAGAGAGAGAGAGAGAGAGAGAGAGAGAGAGAGAGAGATTCTCCCGTGCATTCTCACAATCGCAAATGCGAATTCTGCATGATGGGACACTGATTGCGCTTGCAATCAGTGGTTTGCTTTTGCGATGGTCGCAATTACAAACAAGAACTCGCAAAATGCGACATCTATAGCTGGGTAAAAGTGGAGAATTTCGGAACTTAGCTCATTTTCCACCATTTTCAACCCTAAACTTTTTAAAAGCGATTTTTGAAGAGGATTTTCTTCCCAAATTTATTAGTAAGCAAATTTAACTAGTTTTCAAACAATTTCAATTGCTTTTCCATGAATTTAATCATCAAATCTATGAATTTCAAAGTAGAATTAAGGGTTTTGGGTAAAATTTAGGAATTTTATAAAATAGAGATTTAGACCTCGAATTGAGATCGAATTTTAAAACAAATCATATATCCGAGCTTGGGGATGAATGGGTAATTAAAATTTGGTTTGAATCTCGAATTTTGACCACGTGGGGCTGTGGTTTGACTTTTGTTGACTTTTTCGATTTAGTTAAAGATTGAGCATTCTTCATCCATGGGTACTTTCTAAAGCTTGTTTTGGATTGTTTGAATGATAATTGGCTAGATTCGGTTGGTTTGGAGGGTTGTTCTAAAGGAAAATCCGTAGTTGATTGGTGATTTGATTTTGAAATGAGGTAATTGTCAGGTTAAACTCTACTTGAGAGAATTGGGACTTGATTGGTCTATTTGTTACTTGATTTATGTGTGGGGACAACGTATATGCAAGGTGACGAGTGTATATGCATTGTCACAGATTTAAGCATGCGAGGCGGGCTACTTGATTGCTTGTGTTTAATTACTTCATGCCTTCATTATTCCATATTACTACGTGTTAGATGCTTTAATTGCTACACGTCTTACTTGTTATTTCATGCCTTCATTCGTTACATGCCTTAATTTGCTACATGTTTTCATGTATTCATGCCATTTTTTTTGTACTATTACTATGATTTGGGATCGGGTTGCACGCCACAACGAATGTTGATATGATATATGGTATCGGGTTGCATGTTGTAATGGATATTGATATGATATTTGGGATCAAGTTGCATGTTACAACTGTATAAAAATTGTATATGGGATCGGGTTGCACGCTGCAATGGTAGTGGTTTACATATGTGTGGATCGGGTTGCGTGCTGCAATGAAGTTATATTATGATTGTTCTTGATTGTTGGTTTCTGTGTTTTGTTGTGAAACGGAGCACAAATGATATTTTGGGCCCCTATATTGTGTAATTATTGTTCCGATTTCCATAATAATTCTTGCTTCTCTATTCTGTTATTGTTTTATACTTATACTCATATAAGTTTATAGTGAGTGTCTTATTATAGCCTCATTACTACTTCGTCGAGTTTAGGCTCGACAATTATGGAGTATATGGGATCGGTTGTACTCATGCTACACTTTTGCACTTCTTATGCAGATCTCAGTGTTGGTCCCAGTGGTGCTTAGTGGAGATTTGCTCGGACTATCATTATCAGGAGACTTGAGATAGAGCTGCACGACATTCGCAGATCCTGAAGTCCCCTTCTTATTTACTATATTATTAATTTTTCAGACGAGATTCTAGTAGAGTTTTAGAGATATGCGGGTAGAGCAAGCTTGAATTGACAGACTGGGTTGTTTAATGTTATTTTCAGGACAAGGAGGATACCTGATGAGTAGCGGTGGAGTACAATGGTTCCAGTGTACAAGAACAAAGGGGATATCCAGAATTGTAACAACTATAGGGGTATCAAGTTACTAAGTCATACCATGAAAGTTTAGGAGAGGGTGGTGGAAGGGAGGATAAGGAGGGTGGTGTCTATGTCAGAAACCAGTTCGGGTTCATGCCGGGTCGTTCTACTATGGAAGCTATCCACCTATCAGGAGGTTGGTGGAACTATACAGGGATAGGAAGAGGGATTTGAATATGGTATTTATTGACCTAGAGAAGGAGTATAACAAGGTCCCTAAGGATGTCCTTTGGAGGTGTCTATAGGTGAAAGGTGTACTTGTGGCTTACATTAGGGCGATAAAGGATATGTATGATGGAGCTATGACTCGGGTTAGGACGGTGAGAGATGACTCAGAGCCTTTTCCGGTGGTTATGGGGTTACACCAAGGATCTGCGCTTAGCCCGTTCGTATTCACTCTGGCGATGGACACACTGACACACCATATCCAAGGAGATGTGCCATGGTGTATGTTGTTCACTGATGATATAGTTCTGATTGATGAGACGCGAGGCAACGTTAATGAGAGACTAGAGGTATGGAGGCAGGCCTTGGAGTCTAAAGGTTTCAAGTTGAGTAGGACTAAGACGGAATATGTGAAATGTAAGTTCAGCGACGTGATGGGGAAGCGGATGTGGAAGTCAGGCTTGACTCACAGGTCATCCTCAAGAGAGAAAGTTTTAAGTACTTAGGGTCAATTATCCAGGGAGATGGGGAGATCGACGGGGATGTTACGCACCATATTAGGGTGGATGGATGAAATGGAGGTTAACGTTTGGAGTCTTGTGTGACAAGAATGTGTCACCGAAACTCAAAGGTAAGTTTTATAGAGCGGTGGTTAGACCGGCCATGTTGTATGAAGATGAGTGTTGGCCAATCAAGAATTCACATATCCAGAAGATGAAAGTAGCAGAAATGAGGATATTGATATTGATGTGTGGCCACACTAGGCTGGATAAGATTATGAATAAAGATATTTGGAAGAGGGTGGGCGTGGCTCCCGTGGACAACAAGATGCGGGAAATGTGTCTTAGATGGTTCGGACACGTGTGGAGGAGAAACCTAGATGCACCCGGTTATGAGGTGTGAGCGATTGACTTTGGCGGGTACAAGAAGATGTAGATGGCAGCCTAAGAAGTATTGGGGCGAGGTGATCAGGCAGGACATGGCGCGACTTCAGATTTCCGAGGATATGACTCTTGATAGGAATATATGGAGGTCGAGCATTAGGGTGGTAGGCTAGGGGGTAGTAGAGAGTTCTTCCCTCTTTGTTCCGGGTAGTCTGATAGAGTTTTGCTTAGGTTTGTTAGCGGTCTATGTTGTGTTCACATTGTTGTTTTGCATAGTTTTGTGTTAGTGTCCTTTCACTTATTCGTTGTTGTTATTTTCTTTCTGGCATTTTTTGTTGTTACATGCCTTTTCTTTTGTTTCTTTTCTGATATTATTGTCTCTCCTGTTGAGCCGAGAGTCTCTCGGAAATAGTCTCTCTACCCTTTTCAGGGTAGGGGTAAGGTCTGCGTACAATCTACTCTCCCCAGACCCTACTAGTGAAATTTTACTGGGTATGTTGTTGTTGTATTTCAGACCTTGCTTGTAGTACCTTTAGCAGCTCATGTACTTGTGACTTCTGTTTTTGGATTTAGACTAAATTGGTTGGTTTCAAATTATCGTTTTACAAGTATTTCAGACTTATATTCTTAATCATTTGCTTTTAAATTGTTAAAATTGAATAACTGTTTAACTAACTATTGGTTTGTCCAGCAAGCGAATGTTAGGTGCCATCACGGCCTTATGGTTGAGATTTCGGGTCATGACACGGGGAAATAAGAATGCAAATAGAGCACACGAACAATTTAGAAGCAAATTCAGTGAGATTGAAATATTTTGGGTTATGGGACTAATGTCTATCCTGTTGAGCTTTTCGGGTTATTTAACTTCTTAATCTATCTGATTTATTAACTAACAGGGTTTATATTACTCGCAAGGTTCTTTCGAGGTCTCGCTCGCCTATTCAAGCTACCTAGTGCTATACATCTATAGAATCAAAATCGACAAGAACGCATGTATAATTGCAAAAATAATAATCAAGTAAGGAAATTAGAATGTCTATTCTGATTGCGAATTGATTCTCTAATACCTGAATTCAAGATCTTACTCTATTTAATCTTATATGCAATCTATAGTTCTCACTTTCGAGTTCAACTATAGATTCGTAGATAGTATTTTGCTGTTAGCTATACAGTAAAATAATTAAGAACGGAATTGAATAAATAAATTAATATGATAAAATCAAGCAATATTACCAATTTTTAAACGTCAACAATCAATAACTACTCATAACTGTGAGCACGTGATTTTTATTTTACGCGACAATCACTCCAAAAGAAACAAAATAATAGCAATTGGTTTTGCTGTACATTTGCTGGATTTTTACGTGGCATTTTTTTGCTAGTTATTTGTTGATTTTGCCCATGGTTGTTTTATTCAAAAAAAATAAATATAAAAAATATATGTATATATGTCGTGTGAACCGTAATCTGTTTATTAAAAGAAAAATAAAATATGTGCGTCCTTCATTGTATTTTGTCATTAAGTGTTTAGTATAATTAAATGTTAATTGTGTGATAATTGTTGTCCAATGTTTACATGGTATTATTTGGCAAATTATTTTAAGGAATTAAAAAAAAAAAAAAGGAGTTTCGGACTTGGGCCAGTCCGGTTTTTAAAACAAAACAAGCCCAAACAAACTCAGCCCAAACCCCATGTAAACCCGGTCCAGACCAGCTGGCCTCAGGGGCCTTCCAAACGACACCGTTTTCCTGCAGTGTGATCTGGGCCGTGGATCTCAAATTGATCAACGGCCAAGATCAATTCACCATAACCCATCAACAAACCCGACCCGTTCACACCCGGACCGACCCCAACCCTTTACCCTTGAAACGACACCGTTCCACTTAAGCCATCAGATCCAGACCGTAGATCTAGATTGATCTAACGGTTGAGATCAATCCACCCACTAACTATATAAGCCCATAATCCTACCCTGCCCCCCCCCCCCTATCCGAACCCCAGCCTTCGTCTCCCCAAACAAACAGCCCTAAACCCTAGCCGCCCCTATATCCTTCACCATGGAAACCGGCGGCATGAACGCCGGTGACCTTCCCCTTAACACCCTAGAACGCCCTTGCCATCCTGAACCCAAATCTATCAACCATGTAGTTCGAATCCCTCCCCACCTTCTCGAATCTTCATTTGAAGATTCGAGTCAAAACTCGATCTACTCAGTTTAACCCCAGTTTCACACCAGACACCCCCCAGACCCCCCTCATGACCAAACCATACTTGGTTTGGTCCGAATCTGATCAGGGAAGCATGAATCCCAGATCTGAGTTTTGGAACTTGGTGGTTCTTCGTCACTGGTCCATATCCGTTCAAACCGAAGAGGTTAAGGTCTAATGGACTTTAATCAAAGTGTTTCTTATTTGAGAAACACTTCGATTAAAGTCTGTTCAGCCTTAAGAAAGGTCTGTCCAAGTCCGAATCAAGTTTTGATTTTTCAAGGTTTAAGGTGAGTCCTTTCTTTTCTTTATTTGTTTTGGCCCATCTGATTGTGGTAAAAGTCTGTTCATGCTTTGATTTTGTGTCTTTGAATTTTGTCAACTGTGCCCCGTCCACTTTGCCTAAACCTCTACTTGTTTGAATGAGTCTTTCTATTTGCCCTGATGAAAGTAGTGTGCAATTAGCTGATTCTCAAAATTTGAACTGATCAATTGACTCCTCGAGCACCACTTTGTTTAGCCAGTACAATTCAAGTCATGTGCCCTATACTTTGAATGTCTGATTTTTGGCTACGATTGTGTATGTTAATGCTAATATAGTCGAGTCGACATGTGTCGTCAATTAATTTCAACTGTCCGAACAATAACAAATCGATTTACTTCTGCTAAGCATTTGTTGAGTCAATTAAGAACCAGTTTTTGATTACTTATAGTTGTTTGAATTGATCAGTAATGTAAAAAGGATTGTTTGGTTTAAATTCTGAATTGGAAGGCATGTGCACTCGTGCACAGCATGTGCATTGGTGCACCTCATGTGCTTTGTGCACAGCCTGTGGCCTGCATAAAGGTCTTTGTTAAGTTTTAAACAATTTGACAGCATATGCTGTCAGATACATTCTACTGCCCATGCCTGGCTTTAGTTTAAAGGAGTATTTAAACCTTTTAAAAGTGAAATCTGTCAGGGAATGTTGATGGGGTTTAATACTTAATTAGCTAAAGTTGGAATTGAAAATGGAAGGCACATGGGAGGGGTACTGTGATTTCTGAAAACATGCTGTTAAAAGAGATAGTTTTGAGGTTATAAAGGGAGGGAGATATACAGAATGAGGACACAGAAAGAGGACTGAACCTTGAGGGCTGTAAAAGAAAATATACACACACAGTGAAGAGTTTGAAAGAGAGAACTGGAAAGACATACAAAGAGATATTAAGAGGGAACACCTGAGAGCTCAATTTTTTTAAAACAGAAAACTAGAAAAGAATTTTTGTCTGATAACTCAGACAAAAACAAAACCAGAAGTTGCTTCCTTCCCTTTTGTTCCTGACTTCACTAAATCTGGACCTGTTCTGTGCAACATTGCTTTCTCACAACTGAGTCTGCTTTGTTTGTTGTTTGTTCTACTCGAAAGTTTGGTTTAGTTGGGGTTGATCTAACTCCAATTGTTTTGTGAGTTGTGGTTGCTACTCTACTGTTTCTTGTTGTTGTTGCTATTTTGCTCACTATTGTTGCTGCCCTGTCCTGCTGCTACTACTAGTCCTGTTTCTTTCTGCTACTGATTTCCACATCTTCTTCTTCTCCTCCTTTGCATTTTCAGCATTTCCAGGTACACATTTCAAGTCCCATATTGATGTAATTAAAACAGTTGGAAAGCATGAAATGAAAAAAGGTTGAAGAAGTTCAAGTATTTGTTGTAATATTCATAGTACATTAACAGGCCTGTGAAAATTGATTTAGTTTATGATTCAACAGTTCGAGAGTATGTGTTGATATTTGACTGAGTTTACCCTGTTGTATTTTAACTCTGTAGTTGTTTGTCAGTAGGAGCATGTATATTTCGACCTTATACAATACTGTTCTTGTTTCATTTAGTTTTTGTTTAGTTAAGACTAGTCCACATAAGTTTAGTTAAGTTCAACTCGAGAAGTGTTCGGATTAAGTGTTGTATTTCGTTTAGCTCGTACATGATTCCTTGCCAAACTAAAGTATTTTACTTTGCCAATTATCCTTTAATCTAGTCCAAATAAGTTCAGTTAAGTTTAATTCAAGAAATGTTCGGATTAGGTATTGCATTTCATTCAATCTCATATGTAGTCTTTTTGTTCGACTGAAACATCCTCGCAAGGCATGACGTTTTTACTTTATAAGTAGTTAATCAGAAACTGACAAAAATCCGGATTAGGCAAAAGCCTATAATTGAATTAGCATGTACCTTTTCTTCTAGTTTTAGAGACAAATGCATTAGAAATGTAGCCATTTTAGGATATCCTTTTCTAAAATAGAGATGAGTCTCGCCAAATAAAGATGCAAAATTGTGGGGCCCTCAATAAATAACCATGATAATTATTTAGAATTCAAGATAGGCCATTTAATAAATTTCATGGCCTTCTACAAAGATAATAACGCGTTAGACTCTGTAGGCGCGGCTTAATTAAATCACATTCTTAAATTCGGGTGCACATGGATGTGACCCAAATCCGAATCTCAACGAGGTCCAAATGTGTCGACGATCACGGGTGCATTGATTGTGACGTGGTTCGAGATGCATTTTCACGACGTTGCAATTCTATAAAAAATAAGTGATAATAATAAAAGCGGTTTAAATTTAATAAAAGCACGTAAGTCATAACATGTATTTAAATCAGATATTTAGCCATTATAACAATTTAAGCAACCGTGCTAGAACCACGGGATTCGAGGGTGCCTAACACCTTCCCTCGGGTCAACAGAATTCCTTACTTAGAATTTCTGGTTCGCAGACTTCATCTGGAAAAGTCGAATATTTTCCTCGATTTGGGATTCAAGATAAATCGGTGACTTGGGACACCAAAAGCCAAACCTTTCCCAAGTGGCGACTCTAAATTAAATAAATAATCCCATTTCGAATATTGTCACTTAAATTGGAAAAACTCCACCCGCGCATCTAACCCTTCGGGGCCGGGCGTGCAAAAAGGAGGTGTGACAGCTCTGGCGACTCTGCTGGGGACTTGACCCAGAACCACTGGTTCAGGGTCCAAGAATTCGAGCTTAGAATAATTGTTATATTTTGGCTTTATTATCTGATCTTTATTACATGTTTTGCATAAAAGTGCTAAATGTTGTCTTTTACCGCTTTTGATATTATCTGAACTGTATATAAACTGTGCCGAAACCCTTTTTTTCTTACCTCCGGGGAGAAGCTCGCTGGTCGAGACTCCCTATTCTGTTAGTGTCAATACCTGAAATAAGAAAGAGGTCGGACAAGTTACAAAGCCGGACGATCTCGCGGGTCCCCGGTACGTAGCCCCCTCCTCGACTCGAGTTGTCCGCTCGGGTACACAATCTAGAACAAATACCAAGGTTTAAACCTAGTATAACGAAACTTCATGCCGGATCCCAAGTAGGAACGCTTATTTGCATCATATTGCATTTGACTTAGGGGACTCAACACAGGGGTTGGGTCCGTCTAGGACAGGCAACCTGAAATGGAAAAGACCATCATGCTGCATTCCTATCTGTGTTGTGCATTTATTTGCTTCGGTTCCGCATGTCGACCGGTTCCTAAAAAAGGGGGAAAATAGCAGCGTAGGGGAGATAATTACTTATTTTTGGAAAATAAAACCAATGTCCAAGTAGTGTCAAAACCTCGCCGGAATTTTTCTAAAAAAAAACTGTCTTGTTTATTGAGAGTTATTAAAAAAAATATAAAAATTTTCTTTTATCACTTTCAAAATCAAAAAAAAAAGAAAAGGTATTTATTTTAAAAGTAAAAAAAAAAATCGAAAATTCATAATTCAAAAAAAATGTGTTGTTTCTTTCGTAGTACCCCTTTTATGAATTCAGACTAATAGTCCAAATTTTTCCTAAAAAAATAATATAAAAAAAATAAATAGTTTCTTTAATCTTTATCTTTATTCGATTTTTCCTATTTTACGATAGGCCGAACTACGCGGGTCTGATTCTCACCGGATGTGAGGTACGTAGGCAAACCTCATCGGTTCCGGCCCCAATTTTCAAAATCAAAAAAAATATATATATTTCCCTTTAGTTCTTTCTTTATAAATTTTTCCTTGGAAAACATAAAAAGAAAAGAAACAAAAAAATAATATAGAAGTTTTCTTAAACTCAAATAAAAATAGTCTCTTTCTTTCTGAAGTCTTTCATGTGAAATAATGTAATAAGAATTAAAAACCAGCAATAAAAATCCAAAAAAAAATACTCTTTGCTTTTAGTCTCTCTTTTGTAAAATGTTTTTTTTAAAAAATAAAAAATATATATATTTGAAAATTTGAAATTTCGAAATATTAGGATTTTTCTTTAGAAGTGATTTTGTAAATAAATAAAACTCAGAATTTCACATCATTTTCTTAAAAGTCCCTCTTTCAAAATTTAAGGGGCAACATCATATACATTCTTTCTTCCGTAAAAAAAAAAAAAAAAAAAAAAAACCAACCAAACATATTTTCTTTTCTTAATAAATTTCCAGAATTCAAGTCAAAAGCAAATAAATTTTAGAAGTCTTTCTTTAAAAAATAAAACAAAAATCAAAATAAACAAAATTTTCTTTCTTCTTTTAAAGTATTTCTTTCAAAAAATTCCAAAAAAAAAAACAAAAAAAAAACAAAAAAAAAATTTGAATAAGTGAATAAACAAAGAATAGTCAAATATTTTGAGCCCTATGCTAAATGAGCACTTGCTTCTTTATTTTTGTTAGTTTCGAACTACGTAATGATCTGATTCACGTAGGCATCGTGATACGTAGGCAATCCTCATCGGATCCGGTCGCATTTCTTTTACTGCAAAATAAAAAAAAATAATATAAAAAAATTAAAAAGGGGGAAGAACTAATAAGAGGAAAAATGCCGGCATGACGCATGCTCTCGTAGCAAACATATAGTAATCCACTTAACTGTATAGGTGCATCATGCCCAACGTGAGATTAACTATCTGTTATTTGCTGCAAATTAACCGTGCGCTTGTCGATGAGTATATTCAGGGTTTTTGAAAAGACGGTTGGTTTAGTGAAAGTCTGGCCTCGCACTCATACTTCACGAGGTCAAAGAGAAGTGTTCAACTACCTGTTGTTAGGACCAGAAGCAGTACTCACACTTACTTCACCAGGTCAAAAGGAAGTGTGGAAATGTCTTCAGAAATTCCATCGCAAACAATCCCGGTTTCCGAGGAAAGCTCGATCTCAGCCGTCCTCACACCTGAATCCGCAACTGCGGAGGAAAATAGAATCCTACGGCTCCGCATGCTGGAAATGCTGGACGGCTGGAATAATGGGAAAGAGCCGCCAAGTGTCGTCCCCGGATTCCCTGAATTATTCTCCAGGTCAAGTGGGACTTCAAATGTTCTCATAAATTATCCTGCTACCCCATTCGGTTACCCAGCCACCTCAGCCTTCTCTGCTGGATCGCCTTCTGACCCTCATCCCCGAATGTCAGCCACCGATGCAAGCATAAACATATTTACTGCATCGCCTTGCCCGATTACGGCACAACCCGCCACGTACAAGCCAAGCTTTGACTCATCCTCTTTTACATTCCAAGCACCATCGTTCTCAATGGAACCAACTAGATTCGCCACCAGCACTAATCTTCTACCGCCTCAGTGCGAGCTTGCACCCAGGCAGGATCAGAGCCCCAGAATTGCAGAACAAAATGAGATTGCCAAGAGAATGAGAAGCCTTGAACAAAGTTTGAAAAATATGCAAGGATTGAGCGGACAGAAGAGCGTCTCTTACGCCGACCTATGCATGTTCCCTCACGTGCACCTGCCAGCAGGTTTCAAGACCCCAAAATTCGAGAAATACGATGGGCACGGTGACCCCATTGCACATCTTAAAAAATACTGCAATCAATTGCGGGGAGCCGACGGAAAAGAAGAACTGCTAATGGCATATTTTGGAGAAAGTTTGGTGGGAGTCGCTTCGGAATGGTATATGGACCAGGACATATCTCGCTGGCATATATGGGATGATCTTGCCAGAGACTTCGTAGGGCAGTTTCAATACAATATCGACATCGCACCAGACAGAAATGCTTTGTCAAACTTAAAGAAGAAACCCTCGGAAAGTTTCAGAGAATACGCCATCAAATGGCGTGAGCAAGCGTCAAGGGTAAAACCTTCCATGGACGAGATAGAGATGGTCACTACTTTTCTCCAGGCTCAAGAGTCCGACTATTTCCAAAACATGATGTCGGCCATGGGAAAGCCTTTCGCAGAAGCAATTAAGATTGGAGAGATGGTGGAGAACGGTTTGAAAATAGGAAGAATTTTGAGTCAGGCAGCCATAAGGGCAACCTCCCAGGCCGTCCAAAGCGGGTCTGGAGGAATGGCAAGAGGGAAGAAAAAAGAGGAAACATCCATGGCGGTATCAGAGATGGGAGAATATCATAATCCCGGGCTTTGTTCTTCGGAAAGAACCTCGCAACATTATTTCCCCCACCAAAATGCGACCTACGCTCCTCAACCCTACATGGTCATGAGCACCCAGCCTTATATCCAGCGGTCACAACCAGTCAATCGGGGGCAGGCCCCACATCCTAGGAATCAGCCTCCTCACCGAAACCACTACAATCCTCGACCTCCTCCAAATAATTTCCGTCCTCGGGAACCACCCAGGAGACCCAACTACACACCAATCGGTGAACCCTATTCCACCCTATTCCCTAAGCTTGTCCAAATGAATTTGTTGCAGCCCATACCACCGAACGGGCAGAACCCGGGATCACCATCATATCAGCGGGGTGTCAGATGTGCATACCATTCAGGGGTAGAAGGGCACGACACCAACGACTGTTGGACATTGAAACAAGCTGTGGAGAATCTGTTAGACCAAGGGAAGATTGTGTTGAAAGACGAGGATATCCCAAATGTGACCAATAATCCGTTGCCCGCCCACAACAACGGGCCGATAGTTGGGATGATTTGTGAAGACGAGGAAGTTGATCCGGCACTTAAAGCCATAATTGCTATTGCTGATACAGAAAAAGGACCTAGGGTAACTCCGGAGCAAGAAAAAGGAATAAGTGATGTATTCAAGCAGGCCTCCATGGTATGGGGGACGATCAAACAACCTCGGTCGAACGAGCCAGTGTTTGTCGGACGCATACCACAGGAACCAAAATACAACAAAGAGGGAGATGATGAGGTGTCCCCGCTCGACGAGAGCGAGGAAATATGTGAGGCGACAAGGGAAGAGCTATGCACATGGTCCAGCCAGGAGAGGGCACTAGCGTCGTTGAAGTATCGTACATGGGACCAAGCACCTAGTTTCAAAACTAGAAGGCTACGCCATTCTTGATCAAACGGAAGTCCTAATGAACCTGTCTTGCCACTTTCTCTGCATCACGAGTAACCCCAAAGGGTGGCTCGGATGTTTTTCTTCAGTTTCATGTTTTTAATTTCCTGAATGTCAACCTTTTTCCTTATCTTCCCCAAAATGCCAAGAAATGAAATCGTGCTTGATTACTCACTTTCTTCTTCTATGTTTTCTTTTGTGTTCTCTTCAATTCTGATAAATGCAGCTTTAAATAACATGACATGTTTGAGGACTTCATGCCCGGATCACGAGAACTCCGATCAGATTTCAAATAATGAGTCAAAAATTTGAGATATAAAGGATTTGAAAAATAGGAACAACTAAAGAAAATTGGTTCATGGTTTGGAGAATGTCTGTCACTAAAACAGAGTTTGAGAGCAGTAAATGGGTTTAGACCCGTACAAAATGATAACCTTAATAACTGCGGTTTGTCACGAGCAATTGTACCAAAAAGAAAGAAGGGTCCATACGTCATCGAAAAACGTTACCAAATGGAGCATTTGTATCTGGGCGACGTCGGAAGAAATGACGTCAGCCTTGCTTGGAAAGCAAGTGCAGTGATATGTCTAAATCACTCTGGCGATATCTTTGCACAGTTTGAGATGACGAAGGCTTTCATTCTCGCTACCCAAACACTATCAACCCTTTGCAAACCCATTTGAGCTGGTTACTCTTCTTTGATTACCCTCTTTGGAACCTGAAAATATTATTGAAAAAAAAATGAATGAAAAAAAAAGAAGAAGAAGAAAGAATTGGAAGAATGAGGAAATATATACATAAAAAAAAAAATTGAAAAACAACAACAAAAATCCAAAAAAAAAGGGGACCATATGAACTACGTCTGACTTGATTCCGAAAGGATACGTAGGCAACCTCTCCTTGGGGTTCAGTCACACCAACAATAAAATCCAGGAATTCCCCCCGAAAATAAAACTGGGGCAGAAGTTATAACGATTCAGCAATGATCCCACCCAAAAGTTCCAAAGTTGTAGTTCAATCCAAATTCTTTTCACCCCAAACCTTTTTTAAGTCCTTCTGATCAATCAGCAAAGCATTTCAAAATAGGAAGATGGAATTATTTGGGTCCGATACAACAAGATGAGGAGAATAAAGATGAGAGAGTCTTGTCGGTGAAAACCTTTGGGCACCGTGAGGCGACGAGAGAAGAGAAATTGAAATGAGAGAGCTTGTTTAGTGAAAACTCGCAAGGAGTACTAGCAGGCGACAGTAAGAAGAGAAATGAGAGAGGTCGACTAGCGAAAACCCGCAAAGGGCGTTGTCGGCCAAAAAGATGATTCCACCTCAGAAAGTCCTGGCAAGGTTCCCGGGTTTCTGAAAAAAAATATAGATCTGTTTTGATTCATGAGGAAATGCAAGTTCTCGGAGGTCGGGCATCCAGTCCAAAAGGCATGTCATGTCAGTTTGAAACTGGCATACACTCCAGATAAGTCCCTCTTTTCTCCCCGAGAGGGGCGTTTCTCTTTAAACTCATATGTTCTCCTTTACATAGTTTTCTTTGAGTTCTTTTTTGATATAACTCTTAATTCCGTAGTAATCGCAAAGAAAGGTGGCAGGACCGGTTTTACAGGGCTCCGTTTGGCGAGAGTCGAATAAAATGTACAACCTCGGTGGCGCGTCAATCCCATCCCGACTGGCCATGATGGTTGATTTGCTTCCAAAACCGACAAATCCCCACAAGCTATCCCTTGTACAATTCCCCAAAGAAGTCCACCCCAGCACATCCCCAGCAAGTTTTCTACAAAAAAAAAAAAAAAAATTCCCACAGAGTCTCCCTGATAAAATCCCCACCAAAAATCCCCAAGCAGAACGGGACGGAAAAGCCAAAGCCTTATAAGGCAAATCATCACAAAATCTGGAAACACAAGTCTGAGTAGTCCAAAGGTTTTCGCATGTGAAATCCAATCAATAGCAGAGTTTCTCAACAAGAATTAGGCCAAGACAAAGCAATTGGAACAGTCAAGGCCCCCAAACTAACCGCCGTTTTCAAACTAATAATCTTTCTTTGTTTAGGAAGATTGAGACAGGTGCGACACAAAGTAGCTGTGCAAGAAGCAGGTGTAGCCCAAAAGAGATAAAGCGCGCAAGCATTGAAACAACCTTGCAGCAGAAAACGGCCAAAGGTAAGTTTCCCATAATATTTTCATGCATTTTAATTGAAAACCATGGATCTCCCTGGCATAACCCAAGGGGCTTTATCTACCCAAATCTTCCCGGTATAACCCGATGAATCTTCCCGGCATAACCCGATGAATCTTCCCGGCATAACCCGATAAATCCTCCCGGCATAACCCGATGAATCTTCCCGGCATAACCCGATGAATCTTCCCGGCATACCCGATGAATTTTCCCGGTATAACCCGATGAATCTTCCCGGTATAACCCGATGAATCCTCCCGGCATAACCCGATGAACCTTCCCGGCATAACCCGATGAATCTTCCCGGCATAACCCGATGAATCTTCCCGGTATAACCCGATGAATCCTCCCGGCATAATCTGATGAATCTTCCCGGCATAACCCGATGAATCTTCCCGGCATAACCGATGAATCTTCCCGGTATAACCCGATGAATCTTCCCGGTATAACCCGATGAATCCTCCCGGCATAACCCGATGAATCTTCCCGGCATAACCCGATGAATCTTCCCGGCATAACCCGATGAATCTTCCCGGCATAACCCGATGAATCTTCCCGGTATAACCCGATGAATCTTCCCGGTATAACCCGATGAATCCTCCCGGCATAACCCGATGAATCTTCCCGGCATAACCCGATGAATCTTCCCGGCATAACCCGATGAATCTTCCCGGTATAACCCGATGAATCTTCCCGGTATAACCCGATGAATCCTCCCGGCATAACCCGATGAATCTTCCCGGCATAACCCGATGAATCTTCCCGGCATAACCCGATGAATCCTCCCAGCATAACTCAATAACTCTTTTCGGCATAACCCGAGAACCTTTCCATGCAATCAGTATTAGGGTTTTAAACCCTAAACTGAATTATTCCTTTAGTCAGCATTAGGGTTTTAAACCCTAAACTGAACCTTTCCCCAGCTAGCCGGTATTAGGGCTCCAACCCTGAACTGAGCATGTGTATCCTCTTTCATCAATTTTATGAACTTCCTGGTAAATAATTAACGAAATTTTCCTAGTGAAACTAGGGCAGAAAATTTCGTTCATTTGTTTGTTTTTTCCCGCAGGTCTAACCTCGAGCCACACGGATCGAAATGACCCACGAGATGAGTCTTAACTCAGAATCAAAGAAGAAAAAGACAAAAGGAGACATCCCGAGATATCAGAGTGAATGGAGAGCAGATCGACTCCAACATTTGACTAAGGTCCTGAATCCTGCCAATCGCGTCTCATTCAGTATCCCGGAGATTAAACAAGTCGCCGCAACTCGCAAGCATCAAGATTCAGATCGGAGTCTACAAGCAGAATCAGCTAAGACCCAAGATCGAGTCGTAAAAGAATCATAGATAGGAATCTTGTAACTAGCAGTTGACATACATATAAGTAGTTAGTTCAGTTTCCAATTTTCGTTTGGTTGTAATAAGGCAGTCAGTGACGCAGCAGTGACAACAACAACAGCAGTAGCAGCAAGCATCGCAATCCCATGGTAGTCCCAGCTACCAAAACTTCTCGAACTACATTGACCTGATTCCTGTTTAGCCCAGGATATGTAGGAAATCTTTGAAGCGAGATTCGGTCAGATCTTTCAAAAACATGCTTCGTACGGAGTGGTCCATAGGCAAAAATCGCTCATACATGCTCACTTTATCTTTGCACGAAAACTCTTCGTGTTTCCGAACAAAGAGGGGCAGCTGTGAGCACGTGATTTTTGTTTTACGCGACAATCACTCCAAAAGAAACAAAATAATAGCAATTGGTTTTGTTGTACATTTGCTGGATTTTTACGTGGCATTTTTTTGCTAGTTATTTGTTGATTTTGCCCATGGTTGTTTTATTCAAAAAAAATAAATATAAAAAATATATGTCTATATGTCGTGTGAACCGTAATCTGTTTATTAAAAGAAAAATAAAATATGTGCGTCCTTCATTGTATTTTGTCATTAAGTGTTTAGTATAATTAAATGTTAATTGTGTGATAATTGTTGTCCAATGTTTACATGGTATTATTTGGCAAATTATTTTAAGGAATTAAAAAAAAAAAAAAGGAGTTTCGGACTTGGGCCAGTCCGGTTTTTAAAACAAAACAAGCCCAAACAAACTCAGCCCAAACCCCATGTAAACCCGGTCCAGACCAGCTGGCCTCAGGGGCCTTCCAAACGACACCGTTTTCCTGCAGTGTGATCTGGGCCGTGGATCTCAAATTGATCAACGGCCAAGATCAATTCACCATAACCCATCAACAAACCCGACCCGTTCACACCCGGACCGACCCCAACCCTTTACCCTTGAAACGACACCGTTCCACTTAAGCCATCAGATCCAGACCGTAGATCTAGATTGATCTAACGGTTGAGATCAATCCACCCACTAACTATATAAGCCCATAATCCTACCCTGCCCCCCCCCCTATCCGAACCCCAGCCTTCGTCTCCCCAAACAAACAGCCCTAAACCCTAGCCGCCCCTATATCCTTCACCATGGAAACCGGCGGCATGAACGCCGGTGACCTTCCCCTTAACACCCTAGAACGCCCTTGCCATCCTGAACCCAAATCTATCAACCATGTAGTTCGAATCCCTCCCCACCTTCTCGAATCTTCATTTGAAGATTCGAGTCAAAACTCGATCTACTCAGTTTAACCCCAGTTTCACACCAGACACCCCCCAGACCCCCTCATGACCAAACCATACTTGGTTTGGTCCGAATCTGATCAGGGAAGCATGAATCCCAGATCTGAGTTTTGGAACTTGGTGGTTCTTCGTCACTGGTCCATATCCGTTCAAACCGAAGAGGTTAAGGTCTAATGGACTTTAATCAAAGTGTTTCTTATTTGAGAAACACTTCGATTAAAGTCTGTTCAGCCTTAAGAAAGGTCTGTCCAAGTCCGAATCAAGTTTTGATTTTTCAAGGTTTAAGGTGAGTCCTTTCTTTTCTTTATTTGTTTTGGCCCATCTGATTGTGGTAAAAGTCTGTTCATGCTTTGATTTTGTGTCTTTGAATTTTGTCAACTGTGCCCCGTCCACTTTGCCTAAACCTCTACTTGTTTGAATGAGTCTTTCTATTTGCCCTGATGAAAGTAGTGTGCAATTAGCTGATTCTCAAAATTTGAACTGATCAATTGACTCCTCGAGCACCACTTTGTTTAGCCAGTACAATTCAAGTCATGTGCCCTATACTTTGAATGTCTGATTTTTGGCTACGATTGTGTATGTTAATGCTAATATAGTCGAGTCGACATGTGTCGTCAATTAATTTCAACTGTCCGAACAATAACAAATCGATTTACTTCTGCTAAGCATTTGTTGAGTCAATTAAGAACCAGTTTTTGATTACTTATAGTTGTTTGAATTGATCAGTAATGTAAAAAGGATTGTTTGGTTTAAATTCTGAATTGGAAGGCATGTGCACTCGTGCACAGCATGTGCATTGGTGCACCTCATGTGCTTTGTGCACAGCCTGTGGCCTGCATAAAGGTCTTTGTTAAGTTTTAAACAATTTGACAGCATATGCTGTCAGATACATTCTACTGCCCATGCCTGGCTTTAGTTTAAAGGAGTATTTAAACCTTTTAAAAGTGAAATCTGTCAGGGAATGTTGATGGGGTTTAATACTTAATTAGCTAAAGTTGGAATTGAAAATGGAAGGCACATGGGAGGGGTACTGTGATTTCTGAAAACATGCTGTTAAAAGAGATAGTTTTGAGGTTATAAAGGGAGGGAGATATACAGAATGAGGACACAGAAAGAGGACTGAACCTTGAGGGCTGTAAAAGAAAATATACACACACAGTGAAGAGTTTGAAAGAGAGAACTGGAAAGACATACAAAGAGATATTAAGAGGGAACACCTGAGAGCTCAATTTTTTTAAAACAGAAAACTAGAAAAGAATTTTTGTCTGATAACTTAGACAAAAACAAAACCAGAAGTTGCTTCCTTCCCTTTTGTTCCTGACTTCACTAAATCTGGACCTGTTCTGTGCAACATTGCTTTCTCACAACTGAGTCTGCTTTGTTTGTTGTTTGTTCTACTCGAAAGTTTGGTTTAGTTGGGGTTGATCTAACTCCAATTGTTTTGTGAGTTGTGGTTGCTACTCTACTGTTTCTTGTTGTTGTTGCTATTCTGCTCACTATTGTTGCTGCCCTGTCCTGCTGCTACTACTAGTCCTGTTTCTTTCTGCTACTGATTTCCACATCTTCTTCTTCTCCTCCTTTGCATTTTCAGCATTTCCAGGTACACATTTCAAGTCCCATATTGATGTAATTAAAACAGTTGGAAAGCATGAAATGAAAAAAGGTTGAAGAAGTTCAAGTATTTGTTGTAATATTCATAGTACATTAACAGGCCTGTGAAAATTGATTTAGTTTATGATTCAACAGTTCGAGAGTATGTGTTGATATTTGACTGAGTTTACCCTGTTGTATTTTAACTCTGTAGTTGTTTGTCAGTAGGAGCATGTATATTTCGACCTTATACAATACTGTTCTTGTTTCATTTAGTTTTTGTTTAGTTAAGACTAGTCCACATAAGTTTAGTTAAGTTCAACTCGAGAAGTGTTCGGATTAAGTGTTGTATTTCGTTTAGCTCGTACATGATTCCTTGCCAAACTAAAGTATTTTACTTTGCCAATTATCCTTTAATCTAGTCCAAATAAGTTCAGTTAAGTTTAATTCAAGAAATGTTCGGATTAGGTATTGCATTTCATTCAATCTCATATGTAGTCTTTTTGTTCGACTGAAACATCCTCGCAAGGCATGACGTTTTTACTTTATAAGTAGTTAATCAGAAACTGACAAAAATCCGGATTAGGCAAAAGCCTATAATAGAATTAGCATGTACCTTTTCTTCTAGTTTTAGAGACAAATGCATTAGAAATGTAGCCATTTTAGGATATCCTTTTCTAAAATAGAGATGAGTCTCGCCAAATAAAGATGCAAAATTGCGGGGCCCTCAATAAATAACCATGATAATTATTTAGAATTCAAGATAGGCCATTTAATAAATTTAATGGCCTTCTACAAAGATAATAACGCGTTAGACTCTGTAGGCGCGGCTTAATTAAATCACATTCTTAAATTCGGGTGCACATGGATGTGACCCAAATCCGAATCTCAACGAGGTCCAAATGTGTCGACGATCACGGGTGCATTGATTGTGACGTGGTTCGAGATGCATTTTCACGACGTTGCAATTCTATAAAAAATAAGTAATAATAATAAAAGCGGTTTAAATTTAATAAAAGCACGTAAGTCATAACATGTATTTAAATCAGATATTTAGCCATTATAACAATTTAAGCAACCGTGCTAGAACCACGGGATTCGAGGGTGCCTAACACCTTCCCTCGGGTCAACAGAATTCCTTACTTAGAATTTCTGGTTCGCAGACTTCATCTGGAAAAGTCGAATATTTTCCTCGATTTGGGATTCAAGATAAACCGGTGACTTGGGACACCAAAAGCCAAACCTTTCCCAAGTGGCGACTCTAAATTAAATAAATAATCCCATTTCGAATATTGTCACTTAAATTGGAAAAACTCCACCCGCGCATCTAACCCTTCGGGGCCGGGCGTGCAAAAAGGAGGTGTGACAATAACCCTAAAATAAGAGGGATTTTATCATAAAACTACAAATACTAGAGAAAGCGATGCAGAGTACGATGATTCTGTGATCCAACTATGTCGTTGACTCTAAATAGGTTTAGCCCCATTCAAAACAAGTTGGGGGTGTTTAATGGGTAGGATCGAAGTGTCCAAGTCCAAAACCAACAAGGAAACCAACTTTTTCTCGAACAAGGGTGCAACTGCGCGAGGCGTCGTGTGACATGTTTTCTCTGCTAGGTGTCGTGGGAGGCGTCATATGTTGTGTGTGGGAGCGTCGTCTAACGTGCCCTTGTTGGCGCCTTGGAAAAATTGGGGCGTTATTTGTGCACCAACTTTCTCTTTCACCGACTTTTCTCTCGTGCTCTATTTCAATGTCTGTTGATATTTTTGTGTAATTTTCTCTTCATTTCACATTCAAAAATTCCTACATATAAAATCAATTTACTTAAGCTCAAACGCCACATATATTATCATTATCATTAAAAATATAAGACAAGTAATATCATAAAATATAGCCAAACATCATTCAGTACCGCGTATTTTTTATTTCACTTGTAAAGAGTTTTTTGGACTCCAATATATTATGCTGGAGTTTTACTTGTAAAATATTTAAAATCCAGTAACGATTGTTAGAGTTGCTCAATATATTGAGGGTACTTTTATCCAAAATATACCTACATTTAAATAAAATGCCTAAAGTCTAATAGCTTTTTAAATCGTGCCTAAAGGCTAATAGTAGGGGTAAAAAATTAGAAATAGCCAAATTTACAACTGGTAATTGAAAATAACCACAACTTCAAAAGTAACCGAAATTTAGCAATTTTTTCATGTAATGATAAAATTTGAACAAAAGTACCCTTAAAAATCTGGAAAAATTCCATCATAATATGCTGGAGTTCGAATATTTTACATATGAGATTCCAACATAATATACTTGAATTTCATAATGTGCTGGAGTTCCAATATAATATGTTGTAAGTTTATACGTAGGAGCTCTATAACCCAACATATTATGCTGGGACTTTCCGTGTGCTGGAGGTCCAACATAGTATGTTGTTTCAGCAATATAGTGGCTATTTTTTAATAACTTTCCAAATGCTGGCTATTTTTTAATTACCAAACTGGCTAACCCGTGTTATTTTGACTAGAAAATGACTAATTACTAATTTTGTCCCAAGCCCAAATAATGACATGCCTCGGCCCAAAAACTATGTCGGGTGAAGATTAAGGCATCAGCATAAATCCCCAACCCTCCAAAATCCAAATATCTCTGTCGCTACTTCACTTCTCTCTGCCTCTTCCTGCAGCCAACTCCGGCAGAATCTCAGTGCGTGTTCCTCTTCATCTTTTCCGCAACAACTCTTATCCCTTTACTTATGCGGTAAGCCTGTTACAATTAATACTGCAAAAATAGGTTATTTTGAATAAATTCCATGTAATAAAGCTTCAATTCAATTTTTTAAATTGAAGCCATTCACCCTGGGCTATGCTGGCCCATCGTAATGGGGAGTTTGGCATTAGCCCCTACTTTATATAAAGCGAATTTTATTAGTACATAGAAGGGAGACTAAAACCAAAACCTTTGAACAAGATTACTGATTTGTAAACAAGTAAAATTTGAATATTCTGACATTACACAGAAAAAAGTTATTATCTCTGCTCCCATTCAAATGATGTTATTTATTTTTTTAAGTCTCTGTTTCAGAATGGATGACACCTCTATATATTTGAACAAAGTTTAATTTTAAACTTCTTGTTTCATAATCCAGTAAATATTATAGCATATTTAAGATCATAAATTCCAAAGAGAATTATTTTTCTTTAAACTTTGTGTCATTTACCTCTTTGGACTTGGTTATCTCCAACTCTCCATTTGCAAAGGGCAAGCAAACATGCTAGAGTGGAAGAATGAGAGTCCTTAACAAGCAATGGATTCCATGTGAATGGCTTCCTATATTTTTAATATAGTATTATATATTTCTTATAATTCAATATTTGTCATTTAAGACTTTAAACAATTATTTCTCAATATTTTTCTAGGAACTATAGTTCTATCCCATCCCTCTAAAATTTATAAAAGATCAAAAGATTCAAATTTTCATTTTGTTTTATTATCTTTGAATATTTATGGCAAAAGTATTTTTTATGTTATTTGTTTATAGTCTCCGATAACAAAGATAACAATTATTTTCACAAGATATTTCATTCCTCATAAATCATGATAAGGCATAGAAAGACTTACATGAAGTATGATTTCCTTGTTTTATTGAGCTAGCTTAGGTGAGATTAATATTCATTATTTTTAGGAACTTATATTTTTTAATATTTATTCAATAACTCAAATACATTATTTAATAATATTTAGATAATTTTAAAAATTATCTAATAACTCACTCAATCCTATCTCTATTAAAATTTTAAAATTTGAAATCTTTTACTAATAATTATATAAATATAAATTATGGAGTATATATTATATAATAATATAGTAATTGTTGGGGCCTTAAATAAATATTTGGGGGCCTTAAAATAATTCATTTGCCTTACCCTAGAGCCGCCGTTGCAGTTCCTTGAAGGTGTGACAAGAAATTGAAATGGTGCGAGCGTACAAAGTAAAAGGGGAAAAGAGGAAAAAGAAAGGAGAGAATTATGATAAGGAAGAAATAGAGGAAAAGGAGTCAGGAAAAAGAGGGAGAACAGAAGCAGACACAGAGGCAGAGGCAGCTGAACGAGTTGTAGATTTACTGGCTGGTATTCCGGCTGTTTCAACTGATCAAAGCACCAAACCTGGTGTTATTTTCATCATCGAAAGAGCTTCTCTGGAAATTGCTAAAATTGGAAAGGTAAGGTCTGTTTTTTCTTTGTTCAATTTTGCTTTTGATTACACAGTCTGCTTTACAAGAAGCTTGTAGCTTTTGATTATCTTCGGTATATGCTCTTACAGTTCATCTTATTAATTGTCTTTATCTTTGTCTGTGTATAAATATAAAGGAATAGGAGTTACCCTATAGTGTGTAATGATATCTTCCTCTTGTTTATGCAGACTTCCCAATTTCTCAACTCAGATGAACATTCCAACTTTCTGAAGAAGAATAATCGAAACCCTTCTGATTATCGACCTGATATTGCTCATCAGGTTAGTTGACTTTTGCCTATCTTGTTACCTATAGTATGATGTTCCTGTAGACTTTCAGATTTTAAGTGTGTCATTTGAGACAATTTTTGCATGTGTCAAAACTTTTGTCTGGTGGAGTGGCTTGGTCAGGTATTGAGTCCTGCAAGTGAAAGTAGTATGTCATGAGTAGAGACTTGATATGTTATTATGAGTGAACTAAGTTGGTCAATTTGTCCGGCCAAAGCTAAAACAAGCAAGCTGAGATACGATCACAGGTTCAAGTTGAGTCTGAGTAACCTGTGATTATTCAGTGCCCCAATTACTAAAAAAGAATAATGATAAGGAAAGAGATATCTGGTAGTTGGCCATGAAATCTCCAAGTAGTCATTTTAATTGCTCTTTGATCATATATATATTTACTAGTGATTATTCTAAAAAAATCATCTAGACTTATAAGTGATTACACATTCACTTTTCTGATGGAACTTTCTATTTCTTTTAAGGATACAATATGATGTTGTATTAAACGAGAAAGAGAAGATGGAATTAGGAATGAGAACACCCGCGTCTTTTAGACCATACATACGCTTACCTTTTCTCTAGATTTTATTTTTCTAGTCCATAAGTACACATCTCATAAATAATACTCCGTATATCTTTTTATATTAAAAAAACAGAATTTCCCGATATGAGATGTGTACAAAAAAATTCTACAAAGATTGTTTTTTCATATTTGAACTGAATTTGTTTATGCCTAATAGTGTCAGAGAGGTCTATGAAGCATGGGGTCTCAGGAGAGTTGATAAAGACATCAAGCATATCTAGCTTATGGCGCCTGCTTATAGTTTTTGGTTTATTTGGATTGAAAGAAACCACATATGTTATGATGGTATTCAACTTCTAGGAGCTCCCTAAAAGCTAAATGTTTGGTTAACCTTTTTAGTTGGGTGAATCTTTGCCCTGTAATTTGTCAGCTCGTTACCCTTATGATAGTTTTTGCCGTTTGTAGCTGACATTTTTCCCTCTTTTGTAATATTTGTATCTTCTTGATGCCTTTTAATGACATTTAATTACCTTATTAAAAAAACAAATTTTACAAAGATGATTTCTTTCAAACTCTATTAAGATGAGTTCTTTTATTTACCCCGTCATTATACAAGTGGGAACATCATGTGTGCTCCAAATGTAAATGATAAACAACAAAATCATTTTCATTTGCACTATGGATCTCTCTTTTCCTTCCAAAACTCTCCAGTTTCTTCCTCTGGCAATTTTTGTTATTAGAATGGAATCTCTACATAGTTACGCATAACCTTTTCCAGTTGTTCTCCATCTTCTGACAAATGCCATATTCCCAAGCATCATGCATATGCCTTTCTGAAGTCTAACTTGCTGAAAAGGCAACATCTTGCTTATTCACTCTAGAGCAGTGTTGTGAAGAGCGTGAAGGAGGAAAACCGACAACCCCCATTTCGCTTAAAGTGAGAAGCGAGAAGCGAAGCGCTCGCTTTTTTGAAGTGAAGCGGAATTTAAAAAAAATATTAAAATAAAAGGAAGGGCAGTATACCATTCTGTTAAAAACTGGGCAGCATAAAAACAATGGAAGAAGAACTGGGCAGCATTTCAGCGAAGAGGAGAAGACTTAGAAAAAAGAACCGAAGGTAAAAAAGAAAAGATCGCCAGCATTTCGCTGCTATTTGGACGCTGAAAGAAGAAGAAGAAGAAGAAGAAGAAGAAGAAGAAGAAGAGAAGGGAACCCTAGTTCCTGTTGCTGCTGGTCGTGTTTTAATAAAAAAACACTGAACACCCTTCTTTTTTAATTAAATAGGCTGGCAGTTGTTTAAAACAAAGAAGCGCACGCTTCACTCGATTCGCTTCGCTTCGTCGCTTCTCGCTTTTTAGTGGGAAGCGCACGCTTTTGTCTACCTGAGTCGCTTCCTATAGCAGAAGCGGGTAAGGGGTCGCGTCGCTTCACTTCTCGCTTTAAGTGAGGAAGCGAGTGCTTTTTACAATCCTGCTCTAGAGTCCACTTATTTAACTCTATAATCTACTTTGCAATTGGGGCAGCATCTTATATATGCCGTCCATCTATAATTGGTATTTTATGTCCAAGAGATCAAAAAGAAAATTCTACTGAAGAGTTTAGAGAACATGACAGAGTTAGGACTATGGATAAGTGGGTAAACGTGTTTTTCTCTTAGGTGCCCAACCAACACTTCACAATTAAATTTCAGCCACTATTAAGTGTTAAAAAGGAGGGCGGGGGGGGGGGGATATGAAATCAGATGCCTTCTCAACCCACCACCCTCCGGTTCTGTGCAACTCAGGCTCTTTCTCTTTATCCTGATTGTTTGATTTATACATTTGAAAATATCAACTGTCGGATGTTGTCTTGTCTGTAAGCTTTATTTCTTTCTAAAGCCTCTCCGTTACCTTACATGAAAAGATGCAGTTATGGATTGGTTTGGCTGTGAATTTCCCTTCCATGTTTTGCTTGATGTTAGTTCTTTAGGGTGAGTTTGTCAGTTGATCTTGCTTCTATTCTACTTCTTTCTGGTTCAGTTTCTGACTGTTTATTGGAACTGGGAGCATAGATGAAATTGCAGTGGAGAGCTGTTGCTTCCTCTTTAACCTTCTACTGATCCACTTTCTGTTAGATCCTTCTAGCGGAAGGGAGAAAGCAGGAAGAAGATCAGATGTAGCTATATTTGCTTGATCCCACCTCGGGACTTGTAGGATCTAAACATTTTAATTGATGCCCAAGCCTCCTTTTGTGAAAGTGCTTTCTTGCCCTATCCTCCCTCCTTTTGGGACAGTAATTACTGCTTCCATCTGTTTTCAGTCCTTAGTACGTAAGCAAAATAAGTTAGTTCCAAAGCTAATGAAAGAAAGGAATTGGTGTTCACAAACTTCATTTGCAATTAATTATCGCAAAAAGTTCATGATTGTTTTATGAGGCAATGCAATTAGTTAAAAATCCTAGTTCATCTTTTTCCGAAAGAATTTATATAAGTTCTTCTTTCCTTTCACAGGCAATGCTTTCAATTTTAGATAGCCGAGTGAATAAAGCTGGGAGATTAAAAGCTTTGTATGTGAAGACTGAGAAAGGTGACCTATTTGAAGTAAAATCTCATGTTCGTATTCCTAGGACGTTTAAACGATTTGCTGGCATTATGTGTAAGTTAAATTACCTTGAGCAAAAAAATTCACCCATCTCTTTTCATGCTTATTACCATCTCTGATTTGTCTAATTTTGCTGTTTTCTGATGTTGCTTCAAATTCAGTGCAGCTGCTACTAAACCGGAGCATAACTGCTGTTGGTAAGCGAGAGAAACTGTTACGTGTTATAGAAAACCCTGTTTCAAAGCACCTACCCATTGACTGTAGAAAGATAGGTGAATAATTTATCTATTTTAGTTCCTTCTCTTTTCTAATGGAATGCTCTTGACAATTGACTAATACACCACTTCTCTTATGCATCAGGCCTCTCTCATAGTTCTGAGAAGCTGGTGGATATTCAGGAATATGTTAATGGCATCAACAAGGACATGAACCTTGTTTTTGTGGTATGTTCTAGTGTAATTTTCTATAGACAACTTCCTTTTGTGTGAAGTTATAGTTTTCTGGATATTTGACATATGCAGGTTGGGGCAATGGCCCACGGGAAAATTGATAAAGATTATGTCGAAGATTATCTATCGAGTAAGCTAATATTCCTCTTTTCTTGTAATTTTTTGTCCAATAACAATTAGAGTGCTATTGTGTGATTTTTCTGCCTTTGTCTTGATTTGCGTAGCTAGTGTTTAACGTGTAGGAGTGTTTCGTACATCTGTTACTTGTGTCTGTATGCTCAATTGATGACACTAGGGTACTATTGATCTTCCTTGAGAGTAGAAGTACTTCTTGAGAGCCACTTATTACTTTGGCAAATGAAAATTAAATTGGCTGTGGCTGGTTTTGAATGTAGATATGGTTGGAATGTCACATAATCTTTGATTTTGTGATGTTATTCTAGTATATTCCATACAAAATGTATTGTAAAGTGAGAGATTGTTCTCTCCCTATGAGTTGGTTGGTTCAGTATCACATGTCAACTCTGAAGCAATACAGGCTCTAAACTGCATCTTAGAATATGAGAGCTCACTATGCATATAAGTGACGAGTTATAGTCTAGGCTCCTTCATTTCTACCTACCCTCTGGAAGCGACGTATGTATGCATATTCTGTGTAAATGCTAAACTAGGTCCATACTGTTTCTTCTATGGGAAAATTATCATCGTCGCAAATTATTGCATTTTTACTGCAACTGAACCTCGTCTTTAATTTATCTTGCAGTTTCTGATTATCCATTGAGTGCTGCATACTGCATATCCATGATCACAAATGCTGTGGAGCGCAAATGGAAGATTTTGTAGACAACGTATACTTTCTAGAATGTTTTGTTTGTTTTCTTTCCTATAGTTTTTTCTGGTTGGTTAATCTATTATTATATAAAATATTTAAGAAGTGTTAAATGGTTCTCTTCTACATTTGGAATGCCCTTTGGAATTTGAAACGGCCATCATCTTCTCATTGTCATTCTGTGTTGGAACTTTTTTGTTCAAGTTTTTGTTTTGTTTTTGGGGTGACAATCAAGCGATCTCAGAAATTTCCAGATTGGGAAATTCTGATAGCTTGTGGAGGTTCTGTTTTTCTTTTATAGCCTTGATGAACCAGGGTCACGAAAAACTTAAATTTGCAAAGAACCCTCGAGCTTTTATAATGACAAAGACGCAAAATTTTTGAGATGAAAGAACATTATCACACGCCATTTCAGACCCTACTCGCTAGATTTCCCCTTTTCTGAAAAAGTGATAATGAAGGCATGACAGCAGTATAGTTTAACTGGTTGTGCGAAGTTAGCAGGTTGAAATCTTTGAGAGTTTATGTAGGTTTGCCCTGCTACTGCACCGTTTGCCATCCCTAATTTTTTTTTTGAAGTGTCAGTCTACAATATTTAGACTCGCAATTGGGAATCAATAAGTTGAAGCATATATCAATCGGATTAATTTATCCAAAAAATCCTATTATGGTTAGGCAGCCTTCAATCCCAAGAGACATATCATATCTAAGTTTACAGTGGAGTAAAGGTACTAGTATGTAAGTACACTATGATACCTTAATGCTATTGCTGGTAAGATAGGACATGGGATTTAATACTCAAATTGTGTATAACTAGGCACTTTTAAGGGTAACATGGTTTTTATAGCCTTCACAAGTACATGTTACTTCTCTTTTAATAATAGTACAAATGAAGTTTACAAAATTGAGCATCAAACTGGAATTTGGGGCAAAAAAGCTAGTTTCTCTGCAATGTTGCGCAGAAAAACAGGGTAACGGCCAATCTCTGGCTCAAGTTACAGCATTTCAACATTAATATACGTTTCCCCTTCTTTCTTTCCTTTTTATGTGACATGAGTTATCTCTGCTCATTGTCCCAATCAAGGACCTGTAAGTAGGTCAGGGTTCGTGGACCGTGACCTGCCATCGTTGTGAGGTATTTCCTCTGGAATGTCCACACTAGCAACAATGTTGGCGGTCTGACTAGAGGACGATGGCTCTATGTTAGACATTTCTATTCTGGATTGATGACCACCTTTCGTGCTCGGGGATGTTTCAGGTGAGTCCCCTGGACTTCCTAATTTTCGTGTTTCTACTGTTCCAGGCTTTGTAGGTTTCTTCTTTTTTGCATTTTTATGCCAATTCATCAGTGCCTTGGAAGTTTGATCATCAAATATAGATCTTTTCATAGTTGATCCCATCTGAAAATTCCAAAAAAAGAAAGAAAATGAAGTATTTAACATGTTTTTGAGTTTATTTTGTAATGAAATAAGTAACTTTTAGTTACCTGGGTAACTAGCGCATACAGCGGAAGTGTAATGTAACTGCACAAAATTTGAACACCTAACCTGACAAGCAACTCTTTTATCAGCTAGAGTAAGAGTGTATGGTAAAGGAACTTCAACTAATTGGTTGCTTTTGGAACTTAACACAATGAAGATAAGTACTTGTTCATTACCCTATAGCAACTCGCAATAAGGCGAGATAAAAATTATCATGAAAGCAGGAATGAAGCCCGAATTCATACTGCAGAAAATGGAATATCATCATGTTACACCACATATAACAACAAAAAAATGGAAATGAAAAAGAAATTGAGGAAAGTGTCCTTACCGATATCCAAAGGAAATAGGTGATCTCGAAAGCATTCTGCAAAACATAAAGGAAAAAATTTAGCTTAATATTTGCTTCCAACGGTCATATTTTGAAAGATGGAAGGGGAGCCTCGGCGTAACTGGTAAAGTTGCTGCCATGTGGCCAGGAGGTCAAGGGTTCGCTGTGGAAACCTAAGTTGCTCGGACACGGGTGCGGATGTCCGATACGGGTACGGATCTAGAGATCGGATCCTTCGAGATGTAAATTCTAAGATTCGGGGATATGGATCCTAGTACGGATACGGGTGCAAGGATCCGGCTAAAAATAATTCAAAAAAATAAAAATATAAAAAATGTCTCTAAATTATGAGAAATTATGTGAAATGCTCAAGTATAGATTATAAAGTGTGGATTTCTTTTTTGTTCTCAAGTTGTAGATAAGTAAATGATTGATTTCTTAGATAATGTATGCTATTTTCTTCAACTTTACCCTAGTTATTAGGATTCTGATTTTGGGAACCAAATTGTATCTCGTCTCGAATTTTCCATCCGTCGTGGTCAAAGTACTCGAAATTGTTTGATTAGATCCGGTACGGATCCCATACCCACACCCATACTAGTGACGTGTCGACACGGGTACGGCACCTAAACTGCCATGTCGGAGCAACTTAGGTGGAAACAGCATCTTGCGTAATAAAGTTGCGTATAATAGACCCTTGTGGTCCAGCCCTTCCCCAGACCCTGCGCATAGCTGGAGCTTAGTGCACACCGGGCTGCCTTTTATTTGCTTCCAATGATCATCTTTTGAAAGCAAGATCTCGGACAAAAGCATTGCCCACATGGAAGCTCACCAAGATTAAGCTTCTAGATATAGAAAACTATATTCTTCTATGTATATTATTTACGAAAAACATCATGAAAATGTTTTAACAGAAAAGAATAAGCTCTGTACTAAATCTCTACTACTTTTAGAACCTAAATTCATTGAAAACCCCAACTTGGTCTCGCAATAATGTTGAAATCTAAAACTGCTCTGCAGTCTCCCAATTTCCTTCAACAGTCCAGACTACATTCATGCTCTCATATTTTTAGCCTCTTAATCTCTCTCACTTGTTTTACTTGGAGTTATATATAACTCATTAATGTTATTTTTCAAAGATGCGCAAACAGCAGACGTTAGATACAGGAGGTGGCGCGGAGTACCTGAAAGAGGGTGAGATGGACAAGATGAAGAATAAGCTTTGGTTTGCCAAACCAAAAATGTCTGTCTGAAACTTGGACAAGAGGTATGCCTTGGACTACAGCATGTCTTTCTTGAATTTCAAGAGCCATCTGAGCTATAATTGCTTGAAGCTTTGTCCCAACTGCTAATATTATCTTTAACCAATCCAGTGGTTAGTTCTCTCTTCATTTTAAAACAAAGTAGAATGCAACAAGTAATCAAATAATGATAAGGGTTTCTTACAACTAGAGGCAATATGGACAGCCAAAACATAGCTTGCCATCCTGAAACACAATATATTTGTATTCAAAATCAAAACTAATATAATTCTTCTGATCGAAATTACTTTCAAGAGACTATATGTCTTAATAGAAACAATCGAGATTGCTAGAATTACCATGAACATTCATCAGAAGATAAACAACTGCAGAAAACCATAGCAATGAGCTGCAATTATAACAAAGGTAAATCATTAGTAGCGCATCAAAACCTGAGAAAGACTTAAGTTATTTTATAAAATGAAAACATAAAAAAGATGAATGTTCTTTAGTTCACGTCGAAAAGAACGTACTTGATACCCACAACAATCTTGAAGTCATCTTCTAGAGATCTTTTTATGTACTTTTGAAAATTAAACTTACTTCCAGGTGCTAAGTGGACCTGCAACAAGAGGAAATCAATAAGCAAAAGAACCAAATTTGATTGTAAGAAGCCTTGAATTTGTGAACCTCACCGAGATGAAACCATGGCGCATGGTCAAGTAGTCAGCTTTCCGAACTGACCTAAAAAATTGCCGAAAAAAGCACACCTGAAAATAGTGGGAAATTAGTTAGAGAAGATGAAATAATAGTTCGTGCAATGGTCGTATTACAACATTTCACTCGTTACATTATGTTAGATTACTGTATCACCAACTAATTCCACCGTATAAGTAATTGTACAGAAAACTTAAAGTGAAACACAATCGACTTTTATTATCACAGATAAACCTATCAAAAACCCCATTCATTCATCCAAAACATACTGATAAAATATGCAAAAAAGAAAAAAGAAAAACCCGGTTGGTTTAGTTTTTCTTACACTGTAGAAAAGGATAGGGGTGGTCCCAAAACTGGTATTATCCCTAACAAATGATGTCTCTTTTGTAAGCCTGAATCTTGAGGAATCTGCATAGAAAGGTCATATAAGAAAGAAAAGAAATACAGGTGAAGAATTAAAGATTAAATCCCTCTTGGTTTAATGTGAAATGTAAAATATCCTACAAAAAGGAAGAGTTCTTAGATCACTTTCGCCTGAATGGTTGGACTTAACAAAATCCAACAATAGGATAGCAAGGGGCACGGGGAATGGGTGTTCAATGACGATAGTGTATAGCAAAAAATGAAGCTAATCTTTGCATGATTGGAGCAAATGTATGTAACAGGAATAGGAAGATTTGAATCGGAAATTGTTCATACTTTTAAAAGGTTATAAGTCATTCACCTCATCTAATGCAATATATATTCTTAAGCAAGATGTTTTCAATAGTTTTTTATCGGTAAATGATTCACCAAGAAAATGCATTTTTGGAGAATATCTTATGTCATGCCACACTGAGCCCAAGGGGAAATAAATGTAAAAAGGAAGAGAAATGCTAGACGAGAGAAGAAGAGTGATAGAAAGAAGAACACTTGACTAGAGAGAATTCCTTGTAACTCAATAGAATGTTGTAAGCTCACTTCTGCAACTGACTTTCACAATCACTCACTCACGCACACTATGAACTTTACCGAATCGGAAACCCAGGATTCATGCAACTCCGTAACATAAGAGTCATGCACCTTAGCATAGATATCCTAAGAGTCAGATGGATTACGCCAAACAGGCACCTAGTAGTTCTAGAGTTTCAAGATTAAAATTTCCTGACACCCCCTTAAAAATCTTCTAACTTGACTGATTTTATAAAATATCTGTAATTTGGTTTGGTCTACTTCACCTCCCTTGGCAACATTAAAGATACCAGAACAGGGATATGTATATAATTCAATAGGATAGGTTCTAATGATTTGTAGTACTCCTTGGTGTGGAAACTGTTTTTTTTTTTCAGTAGACGGGGTAATTCTTTATTTCTTCTAATTGTTCTTTAGATATCTTAAACTCGCCCTTGCACTCAGTTACTTCCAGATCTAGCTTTAACATCTCTGCCTCCATTTTTGCCAATAAATAGCTCCTCTAGTTCACATCTTGGCTCCAAGTTCAGATTTTAAATGGGTTCACTATTGTGAGTTCATCACTAAGTGCTGCAAGCATTCCATTCCAAGAAAATCATCCATCAGATTTATCTCCATAGATGCTTCTAAGTCTCTCATATGAGGCTCTTCACGCTTATGTTTATTCAATCCAGACAGGCAGTCAAATTTGTACTGGTCATGATTGTTTGTCCCCAAACTACTCATGTCGCGGCTACTAATTGCAACCGTTCTTAAATATATAACAAACTATCAGTGAAAGATTCAACGTAAACCAAGGAAGTATCATTAGACTTGTGCTTTAGCTGGTAGAATAAATGCCTTGAGCTTAGAGCATTCTACTTCAAGCTTAGCCACCATCTTAATATATATTCTCAGGGTGTTGCTTGTTAGCCACTTCAGGGCAGGGCATTGGCATATGACACTAGGCCGCATACAACGATAATGTCGTAGCTAGATGTTTTTCGGGGTGTAACATGCAAGCCCAAGGCCTAATGATATGTCGAGAGGGGAAGGCATTGGCTTATGATGCCAGGCCACATTCAACGATAATGCCCGGTGCACAGCATGTGTCATGCCAATGACTGACTTCTTGCTTGATGCTACTCTCAGAATACCACGGACTAAAAGTATCCTTATCATCCTACTTGGGTGCTAGCAACAAAGTTGTCTCCTTATTCTTGTGATCAACAAGATTGGGTCTCTTCAATATTACTACGACAGTCTTAGGAGTGATAACCAAATTTATGACAACTAAAGCATTCAATCTGAGATTTGTCATACCTATGTTTTCCTCTGCTTCTTGCTAGTAACCATGACCTCTTCCTCTTCCCGATCATGAGCACGACCTTTAAATGATTATTAGGTTTTCTCCTCATTGTTGGATGTGTTACCATTACATCTTTCTTTGACAACAAATAGTACGTTTGTCCACATCCTCTATTGATCTTTTTCACCTCAGTCATCTTTCAAAGTTGCTCTTGTCAAAGAATGAAGGATGTTCATGAATGTTTTCTACTTTTAACTGATCCATATCTGTTCAATTTATTCAAAAGGCCATCACCCTTGTACAATAATCCAAAATTGATTTGAATTCTTTCAGTCTTCAAGCTTCAAAATACCCCTTAAAGATTGAAGCCTTACCTTCTTCACCTTGTCCATTCATTGGAGATAATTTTGCAAAACCTCCCAGTTTCTTTTGAGGTGGTTGTATTGGCCGCCTTCTCAAACATAGTATCACCCAAATATTGATGGATGACACTTGAGAGCGAGACTTGTTGATTTTTTTTTCCTTGTCTTTGCCAAAATATCCTTCTAATACTGAGACGAAGGTCTTCATTATCGGTTTCTCAAGCCCCTGTTCAACTATTTTCCGCACAGCCAAGCATTGCTTTCATGCAAAGACACCAAATTTTCATAATTTTCTTTGTGACTCCACGAAATTAGAAACCAAGTGGTCCATCTCTCTATTTTGTTCAGCACTCTTGTTTCAATTCCGAGGACTTTTGGCTCTCCACTACTTTGTTACAGGAAGAGAACTGCTAGAGGAGAGGAGGAGAATACTTTGTTACTGAGAGAACTCTTTGCAACTCACTTGATTGCCAAATGACAAGGACAAAGGGGTATTCATATGTTTATAGGCGCCTCTTCTCAACTTACTTCTTCAAACCATTTTCACATATATACACAAATATGAACTTGATCACATTAAAAACACAAAATCCACACTTAAATAACATAAGAATCACGCACCCACATAGCTATCCTAAAAATCACATGAATATCACCGAACACGACACCTAGTAGTTCTTGAATTTCAAGAATAATTTTTCGTAACAATAACTTGCCTCATCAACTATCTCATGCCTGCATAAAACTAGGGCATATAAGAAGCAAAAAGAATTTAAGTCATGATGATTTCACACCATACCATTGGATGCTTCATAATCATGCTCAACTTCCTTTTCCCATTCTTTCCACTCTCGAATCTGCATGTCACAATGATAAAGTTTAGTCTCTTAATAATGCTCAAGTATTTAGTACAAAAGTGGAAGTTGGAATTAACATTGTGAGGGTGTTTCAAACCAATCTTGATCCTCAAACAAAGCTGCAACTACAGCGAGCAACGATATTTTGATAGACCTAAAACGGTAAAACTTTGTCCTCGGTACACTGAAAATGCGGAAAAACTCTCACCTTTAATCTTCCAAGAAGCATAGTAATGGCACTGTAAATAACGTGGAACACGGCCAAAAAGAATATGAAGATGTGTAGCTGATGCAAACCATTGAGGGATATTAGTGGAACGTGACCCTGTCAATGTGATTACTGTTAGCCTGTATATTTTCGAGGAATATTTATTTAAGCAATCTAAGCAAAAAGAGGAAAACGATAATCCATAACCTTCTTGGTTTAATTAATGATAATCCAGTATCAAAATAAATTTAGTAACAACTTACTGATGATTTATTGAAGCAGACAACGGAGTAGAAGAAAATGAGTAGGATGTTAGCATGTTACTCTAAGCAGATGAAATCTGGAAGTCAAGTTTGTTAAATCATGCAAAAGGTACGTCACTAGTTGTGCCGGTTAATGAAGTGAGTGAAATTATGGAAATCGGAGTTTAAATTCAAACATAGACCAAAAAGGTAGGTGATTTCTTTTCATTTGCGTGCAGAATCACCCGATAATCGAGGTGCACAAAAAGAAAAATTAACTTCAATATGCTGGTAGTGTAAAAAAGATTTCACAATCAGGCTACCTAAAAATAATTACAGGTAACCATATGTATGGGATTTGTAACCTGGAAAATAAGGTAACTTACCTGTTACAACAAACTAAATTACATTGAGAGCAATGGCGGATGCATGTTATAGGTTTTGGGTGCTTAAGCATCCATTACTTTTGGAGTCACACACACTATTATTTATATAAAATAATTAGTAATTCATATAAATATATTACTTGAGCACCTAATCTCAATAGTAATTTTTAGATAAAAAATAACTAAGCACCCATGATTTAAAAATTCTGAATCCGTCACTGATTGAAAGTATAATTATTTACACTATTAATGTATACACAAGAATTGCACCTCAATGCCAAGAAGTTGTAGCCGACTATATGAATCTTGACTATCTATATCGAAGTTTTAATCGAAGAAAAGGTACTCACAGGCTTGCAGGCTCTGGCAGGACTATCAGCTGCTAATATCCTAAAATGATCCCATAGAAGCCTCCGATGATGTTCTCCTGTATGACCATGACCATGACCATGACCATGTCCGTGCTGAGCAGGACAAGGCAACATAGTGTTTGCAACCTTTACAGGTATGCATATTTTGGAAATGTAGTTTTGTCCAAACGTCAGAAGCAACGATATAAAACCCAGAACCATAAGCTCTACAACAACATTGAAAACCATTAATTATGAGGGAATCCCTAATTAGTTAAACCCCTCCTAATTTCTTGATGTAAAGTAATAGTAAAAATTTGGTAAGTTAATTATTACAAAACCCTTACCACCCTTAATCTTCTCCAATGCTTCCACCAATGCACTCTTTCGTCTTCTCTCAAATGTCTGTATTTAAAAATAACAAACAATGTAACATATCACATATCAATTTCAATTGCTAGAGAATCAACTTCTATGTGATATGAGAGTGTCCAAATCCTTCATTAAACCAAATGTTTTTTTTGTTTAACCATCCTGTATTCGAAATTATTGGCTCGATTAATTCGAATTCGCGCCACGTACGAACCTCATTATTTTCTGCTAAAGGACAACATTTTGTAGTTCTCTCAATGTAATTGTTTAAAACTTATCTTTTTGAGAATTCTATGACCAAAATATGAAAGGGAAATTCAAGAAAGAATCACATAAATAAAAATTTATACGTAAAAAAAAAGGATGATATGTAAAAAATACCTCTCCAACAGCATGAAGAACCTTTTCCAATAAAATGGAAATAAGAACAATAACTGCACAGACCAAAGCCACAGCCCATGTGGGTGTTTGATCCAACTCCCTTGCACCAGGATCGGCTCCTCCTGCCATTTTCTCTTCTTCTTAATATTGTTATTATTATAAATAAATTGTTTCTCTTAATTAATTTCCCCCTTCAAACCAATAGATCTCATGGGGAAAAACTAGCTCTGAATTTTCAGAGAAAAAAAAAATGGAATGGGAGCCAAAAATGCAATTACATTTGGTTGAACCTAGTAACATGGACCGGTTCAGTGAGGAGGAAAATAACAGAACTGAGCCGGGATAGTATTAATTATGGAAGGAGACAAATGTGGGGAATCTTGCATTGGTTGATGGAATTGAAAGGATGGTTTTGTGCAGAAATTTGGACACAATTTTTCTTCGTAATTGCCCCTCTTGTACATGTTAACGAGAGTATTAGTAGGGATTTAGTTAGATTATGAAGCCATAATAGTACCAAGTGTCGCACAAAATGTAAAGTCGAAAAAATGGACATGAAGGTATGAAAGTTTATTTTATAATGGTGCTGTCAGGACCAACTTGCTTGTATTTCAATTAATTTCATATAACTTTGTCCAAGACTTTAAATGGGAAGAAATGAGATTCAAACATGAGATTTCATGGTTTTCAATTCGTTTCGTTAACTATTGGACTTGATTCTTGGGTGCAACATGAAGGTATAAATTTCAATACAACTTTTCTAGATGTGAAGGTCGAGCATTAGGGTTGTAGGTTAGGAGGTAGTTGGGCATTTTTCTACTTCGTACCGGATGTGAGGATAGTCTGATTGGATTTGTCTTAGACTGCTAGCTAGTGGTTAATGTTGTGCTCACACTATTCTTCCGTTTTTCATAGCACCGGACCTTATTTACTGGTTATCGTTATTGCGTTTCATCTATTTTCTGGTTCTTATGATGCTGTTATTATTTCTATGGTTTCTGTTGATGGTACTGATATATTATCTCTTTTCGTCTTTTTCAATTTCTTGAGTCGAGGGTCTATCGGAAATAGTCTCTCTACTCCATCAGGGTAGGGGTAAGGTCTGCGTACACACTACCCTCCCCAGACCCCTTACCTATGAGATTTTACTGGGTTGTTGTTATTGTTCTCTAGTTTCTTCTTTTCTTAAAAAAAAAAACTTTTTCTTTTTTTTTTGTATAATTGTTAAAGAAATTATTGGAGCTCAAAGTGAGTATATAAATTGAACAACTTTTATAATAGAGAAAGGGAGACCACCTCGTACTTCCACAATCCTAAAAGCGATATGGGTACCCATCCCGTTACAATGTAAAAAAAAAAAAAAAAAAAAACTATATGCCTTATAAATGTAAAAGTAGGAGAAGTGGCGAACTAAGTGGAAAATAAAGTTTATAATACACTTTAATCCTCTTTTACAATAATGTTTATAATGCACTTTAATCCCCATTGTTTACAAAAGCCTAATGAGTAAAAGTAGGGTAAAAGAAGCTGGGAACCCTCCTCTTTGCATTAATATGAACTATGAATCATAAGAAAATCTAAAAATGAGGGGAAGAGCACTTTTCTTGGTGTAATTAAACCTTGAATTTTTCTAATAATGTCTGTATAACAGTATGAATTTTGAGATTCGAACCATCTTTCATTAGTTCGGTAAAAAAAAAATCTTGTGTTACTAGATTGACAAGCTTATTTGTAACTGCATTTTTTGATGTGTAACAATGTAAAAGGGAGTAGTACTAAGTAACATTCAAGTATATATGCTACGAGAAAAAACTACAACACCATAACAAAAAAAAAAAAAATTAGCAATAATAAATATGTCCACTAGCAGTAGTTAAATTTTCGCTACACTCTTTGCCAGTAGTTAGTTATTCAACATCTTGTTCTATATTTGGTGTCAATAAAGATTTTATCAATGAATACACAATAACAATAAAGATGTCGACTATTGCAAGTAAAAAATTGAGCTTTAGCAATATTCATTTATCGGCGATTAAATTTGCGACTAAAGTCATCGCAGAAATGTCTTAATTTATATATTTAGCGGCTTTCTTATTGTCATTTAAAGTCCAATAACTGCCAGCTAGCTAGTAAAAGGGACGTCTTGTAGTGGCGACTAAAGCTATCTTCGTATATTTCTTGCATATAACAACATTTATTCTTGCTCGTAAAAGATTTTCTTGATAATGTCGTGCTTATTTTCCATTCAAGGTGATCACAACATCATCACTGTTGCTCTTAGTGAATATAACCAGATCTCCAGGAAATGGTTTTTTTGTTGTTACAACACCAAAAATACTAATTTCCAATTGTCTTCAACAATAATCATTTGCATATATTACCCCTGAATGTTAATGAGTTAGCGGGAGCACTCATGTCTTTACATGATGATGACAATTTGGATCAATGTGTACTATCAAGAGCTAGCTAGCTAGAAGAACAAGTAGACTACTACATGCAAATCAACTTCTCCGATCCATCGCTACCATTTTGATCCATTCTGCACACATCTCTACCATTTACAAGGACGTAGATAATGTCTTAAGAAAATGTTTTATTAAAGTTTCCTTAAATAGGTCTAGATTGATATTTAGTTGCTTTGGCCACTGCAAGAGGAGTTCCAACACAGAAGCAGGATTAAAGTTGTTGAATTTCCCCATCTTGAACAAACCAATGTGTCCGTAGGAAAATTCTTTGGTTATATGTTGATGTCCATTATGTTTGATCCAGCAAAACTATGAGAGTACAAAGCAACGAAATCCTCATATCTCCGTTGAAAATGAGCCGTGGAGAGGACTGTATCTCTCTGAAAGTTCAGTTTAACCCATAGGAAAGGGTCAAAATTATTTCTGTTGAAGCTACTTTCAACCTTGAAAACATAGATATAGTAAATCCAATTTAATGAAGAGAAAGTGTGTGTTTGGTACGAACAAAAATATTTTCCAATTTTTTCATGTTTGGTTTGTTGGGAAGCGTGTCGGACTAAATGAAGTATATAATAATTTCAAGAGAAAAATAATAAAAACTCGCAAAACATGACAAGACAAAATTTACGTGGTTCGGCAATTTTTGCCTACTCCACGGTAACACAGAGAATATTTTATTACGCTGAAGAGAAAGAAGAAATTTGGGGATGATATACAATTGAAGAAGGGGATGCCTATTTATAGGCAGAACGAATACTGGAAAAAAATTACAGCGAATGTGAATACGAAGAGGACGACACTACAAACTGCACGTCAAATTCTTCTTTCACATTTTGCAGCCTGCCTTTCCTTACTCTTATTTCTTTCGGTCTCTTTCTATCTTTACTTCCTTTTTTTTTTTTTTACTTTTTTATTTTGCTCACATGGGTTTGTCCTAGAATCTCTCCTTAAACCCATATACATCAAAATAAAAAAAATATTTGCCATCCTCTGCTGGCGCCTTCATATTATCAATCTCGAAGGCTAACTGAGGCAGTGCAGAGCCTCAGTTTGTCAAACCGATAACTTTGGTCAATATGTCTGTCGGGTTCTTCGATCCTGGTATCTTCTGTAGTGAAAGAGTTTCTTCACGTATCAACTCTCGGATATGATGATACCTCAACTGGATATGTTTCGATCTTGCATGAAACATTGGATTCTTGGCAAGATGAATTGCACTCTGGCTATTGCTGAAAAGCTCGCAATTGTCCTGCTCTTTACCTAGATCTTTAAGAAAATTCTTGAGCCAAATCATCTCCTTTCCAGCTTCTGAGATTTCCATGTACTCTGCTTCAATGGCAGATAGAGCAACACTTTCCTGCAATTAGCATATCATCAACGTACAATAGTAAAATGATATAGGATTCGTCAAGAGTTTTGTTATAACACCAATGGTCCATCTCACATCGCGTGAAACCATTGTTATGCATGAATCCATCAATTTCTTGTACCATTGTCGAGGAGCTTGTTTCAAACCGTACAAACTCTTCTTCAACTTAGACACAAGGTTTTCAAGCAAGGTTTTCTTTACTAGAAACTTGAAAACCTTTAGGTTGCTTTATGTAGATGTCTTCTTCAAGGTCACCATGCAAGAAAGCAGTTTTAACATCTAGCTGCTACAAATGCAAATTTTCTGCAGCTACGATACTTAGCACCAACCTGATAGTGGTTAATTTGACTGCAGGAGAAAAGATCTCCATGTAGTCAATTCCTTCCTTCTGCTGAAAGCGTTTTACAACTAATCGTGCTTTATATATCTTCTTACCACCATGCTCTTCCTTGACCATGTACACCCACTTATTTTGCAATGCCTTTTTTCCTTTTGGTAACTCTGTAAGTATCCATGTTTTATTCTTTTGAAGAAAATTCATCTCTTCTTTCATGGCTAGCTTCCACTTATCAGGGTTTATCACCTGCATTGCTTCAACACTCCAGCATCAGTCAAAAGTAAATAGTGGGGAGAGAGAGAGAGAGTTAACCTATCTGGAGCATTCGTGGCTCTTTTAGATTTCCTTATGTAGGTTCAAGAGTAATTGATCCCGAATTTGATTCAAGTCCTGACTCCAGATTTAGTTCTGCATCTGATTCTATCTCTGGTTCTGGTTCTGATTAGGGGTTGCATATGAACATGAACAAAACAAAAAATCAAATATCTAACGATTTTAGATTCGAGAAATATCAAAACGAAATACGGACAAAATAAAACTCGAAATCTACTAACCGGATCGAAACGAAATATGTATGAACTGTTTCGACAAACCTTGACCAAAACTCGAACAAACGACGACGAAGACGAACCTAAGAAGCAACTGAAGCAACGCCGAAGCAGTAGCAATGGCGCGGGTAGCAGTGGTGAAACAGAAGCAGCTGGGGGTGCGTTTGGTTTGTTTGCGCGAAGAAGATGAAAGCAGCAAAATCAGTGTGACCTGCTTGGTTGACGACGCAGCAGCGGCGACGGGGTGGCCTCGGACCGGCTGCTCGACGGGCAGCAGCAGCGGCGAGGCAGACGACGCAACAGCGGGGTTTGTTTTAGCCTCAGCTATTCGACGTGCACAGTAGGGTCGTTTGGCTGGGAGCAGCTGCTCGTCGAAGCAGAAAGCGACCATGGTGATGAGTGGTCGTCGACGAAGAAAGGGTCAGCCATGGGAGGGCAGCATGGAGGAGAAGAAGCAGCAGCGGCGGCGAAGAGGAAGGTACGCAGCAGCAGCTAGCAGGTCATTTGGTCGTTTGAGGAGTCGTTCATGGCGAGGTGTCGCCTTCGACGAAGGAGATGAAGACATGGCGACCAACGACCATGCGAGTTCATGCTCGAGCTCGACGAGGCAGCGACGATGGTGTTGGAGCTTGTTCTGGGGTCGTGAGGGTGATGAATAATGACGTGCGTGTGTGTGTGTTGAGGGGATAGGCAGGGCAGCCATGGATGAGCTTGGAGAAGCTGCCAGGGGCAGCCATAGGAGGTGGGTGGTTTTTGGATTTTTGGAGAAGAAGAGAGGGGGGCGGATGGTTTTTCTTAGGTTTTAGGGTTTTTGTGTTTGTCTTTTTTTTTGTGTTGGACACAAATGAAGAAGCGGTGTTGGGTATTTGGGTTAATGGGACGGACCGGGTCGACCCGGTTTGAAGTGGACCGGGTCGTGGGGAAGGTTGGACAATTGTTTGGGCCTGTGGTTTGAAATTGAAGAAGTTGCCCAATCTGATTTTTCTTTGTATTTTTGCCCTCTTTTCTTCTTTTATTTTTCTAAAATTAAATTATAAAAATACTTAAATTAATATTAAGAACTAAATTAAGTTATAAAAGAGCAAATTAACTCCCAATAACAATTAACGCACAATTAAGTAATAATTAAGCATAAAATTGTATATTTGGACATTAAATGCTAAAAATGCAAAAGATGCCTATTTTTGTAATTTTTAATTTTTGTAAAACAAACTTAATTACTAACAATTGTAGAATTAAATCCTACCTGCAAAATGTGACATATTTTTGTATTTTTATTAATTTAACAAATAAACATGCAAGGAAAAATACAAATAATCATCCAAAAATGTCACAAAAATACTCAAAATTGCACACCAAGGAAAATCATTTTATTTTGAATTTTTTGGGAGTAATTCTCATATAGGGCAAAAATCACGTGCTTACAACACTTAAATGACATTTTAAATTATATTTTGGGCTGAGCACTATGTTTTACTATTACTACTCCGTGTAAGAAAAAATGTCCCAATTGTATAAGGTAGACAACAATCACTATTGGTGAGCCGCTCTATAAAAATTCAAGACAAGAAGAAAGGAAGAAGGATAGCGATCGCTTCTATCACTATTAATGAATAGTATTTCACTATTGTGAATAGTGTTAGTACTGATGATCAATAGTGTCGCACTATTCTTGTGAATAGTACCTAAACCAATATCGTATTTTTCTACCAGAATTATATTTGCCCATGCTTTGATATCAGTTGTTGGGAAGCGTGTTGGACTAAATGAAGGATATAATAATTTCAAGAGAAAAATAATAAAAACTCGTAAAACAAGACAAGACAAGATTTACGTGGTTCGATAATTTTTGCCTACTCCATTGCCACATAGAGAATGTTTTATTAATCCTAAGAGAAAGAAGAAATTTGAGGGATGATATATAACTGAAGAAGGGAATACCTATTTATAGACAGAACGTCTGTTGGAAAAAATATTCAGTGAATGTGAATACGAAGAGGACAACACCACAAACTGTGCACCAAATTCTTCTTTCACATTTGCAACCTGTCTTTCCTGACTCTTATTTCTTTCGGTCTTTTTCTATATTTCCTTTCTTTCTTTTTCTTGACTTTTTCATTTTGCTCACATGGGTTTGTCCCATCATGGTTAGTTTAAATGTTTTGGAAAATATTTTCCTCATGAACTTAGTTTTCTTCAATTGGAGAAAAATATTTTCCCTATTAAAAGAATGAAAAATATTTTCCGAAACTTCTTTTTAACCTTTCTCCGACCTATTCACCAACTCACCCCCACCCCCACCCCTAACCCGCACAACCTATCTTAAATAGAACTATTATTAAGAGTACTTTATTTTCATGTTGTAAATAGAGTACTTTTTTTTATTTCACAAAATGAGTATATTCTTTTCATGATATAGTAAAAATATTGTCTTTCATTTCAATAAGACGAGTACTTTCTTTACTTTCTTTTCATAATACAGAAAAAGTATTTTCTTTTCTTTCAACAAACTAAGTATTTTCTTTTCGTGAAATAGAAAAAGTATTTTTTTCAACAAAATGAGTACCTTTTTTTTTCATGATCTAGAAAAATTTTCTTTCATTTCAAGAAAACGAGTACTTTATTTTGATGATGTAGAAAAAATATTTTCTTTCATTTCAACAAATTGAGTATTTTTTTCATGATGTAGAAAAAATATTTAATGAGTATTTTCTTCATTCAACACAATGAGTAATTTCTTTTCATGTCGTAGAAAGGGTACTTTCTTTTCAAACAAAATAAAGTATTTTCTTTTTAGTTATCGAGCTCAAATTTCAACGTTGTTCTTGTGCACAAAAAGTAAAGCAGCACATTAGTTCCTTTGGGTTTGTGTAAATTTTGAAAAAAATAATTAAATTCTTGAAGAAAATAGAGTTTGGAGGGGGAGGGAAGAGTACATGAAACGTGAGATTTGAGGGGGAGGGGAAGTGAGTTGAGGAAAGCAGCATAAAGAATTATTTTCCTAAAAAGTTTTTTACTCACCAACCAGACAAAGAAAAATAAATAAAATCACTCATTTTATAGGAAAACATTTTCCTTCTACCAAATCTTGACACCCTTGCTTCTCTCTTCGTTGTAGCGTTCCTCTCAAATTTTAATCAATCAAAGACGCACAAGAAGATAACGACCAACTATATATATACCCTATGATGAAAATGAGTTTACGGTCTCTGACTCACAATGTAAAATTACGCTTTGTTGATCTACAACATCCGTAATTTCATATCAAGTACTCCTAATTAGACGTTAACGTGCATAGTCGGTTAAATTATACTGATGGTAAATAATTAATATATAACTTAAACTGAAGAGCTTAGTTCCAAAATAAACCCATAAATAAAAGGGGTTAGTAGAATAGTTTCTTTTTTTTTTTTTAATTTTTTGGTGTGGGGTGAAAAGATCAATCAAAGTTAGGTTAGATTGCGTTTTTTGTGTGATTCGGTGAGGCCTTTTTGTTGTTGTGATTATGACGTGTAAGCTAAGTGATACATCTCAATAAAAGTTGGAAGTGCAAATTTAAATTTGGTTTCCTAGAATGAGTTTTAATCATTGAATATCGTAGTTAGACCTTCTAATTAGGTGATATTACTCAGAATTTCTGTAAGCATGTTTTGATTTTCATCTTAATTCTTTTCCATTTAATATGTGTTTAATTATCCTCTTATGAAGCAAGAAGGAAGAGAAGAAAGAAGTATATAGATGCTTGTCCAAACCATCCGTTAAGCTTGAAATAAATTAATGACCATTGTATGTCGAGTTGCAAAAGTCTTTTCGATTTACTTTCCAATTACGAATTTTTGGTCGTGATGTTGGTTTAACTAATTTGTTCGTTTTGAAGAGTGAAGAGATTAGAATGAAGAAAAAGAAATTAAATGAGATATATTTAATTTGCCTTAATTAGTTGACATTTTCCCTCAATTATTGATTCTTTTTTATTTTCAAATAATCAATCATATTTTATAATATAATCACATTTAAAGTACATATATAACATTTAATAGTCAGGTAAAAATTTGTTTAAGGAGGCAAATTACAAGCTAACGCTGATTTTTATATATTGCCCCTTATTATTATTCAACTTATACACGATGACGGGTCCAAAATTAACTTTACATCGCGATTTGTAACTACAAGTCAACCTTGAAAGAAAAAGGAGAAAAATTACAGTTTTGACAGTAATGCTCACACACTTGTGCAACACAGAGTTGGAAAAAAGAAGCATAATTCATGATGATGCCAACACCGTCGCGCGCACAGACAATGCCGCGCGCAGATCCTGATGCCTTGCTCGCGGCCAACCGCAGGCGGACTCCAAATAGTGTCGCGCACGCCAATAGCACTGCGCGCGCAAACCCTGATGCGAAAGACAAAGTTGCTGCCAACTGACCTGTTTTCTGCCTTGTAAAAAACTAAGTCCTTTTCATTGTAAATATAGAGTAGTTTTATTTCATGTACTTTCATTATGTTTCTTTAGCTTAGTTAGGTCAAGTCTTGTAACTTTGGTTTATTATTTTTAAGCATTATATTATTAGGGGACCAAGCAATCAAACTTTCTAGCAAGCAAACATTTCTCTATACGGGTGTCTCTCCCCCTCGTAGCCTTTTGTAATAACTTTCATTAATGCAATCAAGCTTTCATTCTGAATTCTTATTTTCGTTTCCGCAATTGCTCTTGACATTGGTTTTTCCGTACGGCACTGACAATCTCATCTAGCATACAGAGGGGACCTCGGTTGGCGGACATCAACTGCACTGACATCGGTTGCTTAGCCTTACGTCGCCCTTCCAAGGAACCTCAGGAAGGCGCCGCGTAACATCAAGAATGAATTAACTTTAGTTTTTCAAATTTGTCCTTATTTACATATATATCCAAGTGTGTCAAGTTAACAATATGCAAATCTTAATTAAAGGTAATTTAGTCAAAATACTTTTTTAAGGAGTTAGTATTTTCTTAAGGGACATATCAAAGGTCAAAATGTCACTTTATTGTGGATCAGAGAGTATATAATTTAGAAGGTAGACGAGTAAGGCTTGCATAAGAAAATGGTACTATAAAGAATGAATTAACCGACCAAACTTAAACTGAACCCTTTTGACTTGAGAAATTATGTAGACTTTGCTCTGTCAGTATGGAGTCCTTAGTTAGTATTTTGTAATCCAAAAGTAGCGAATTTTATATGCAAGTCCCCAGTTGAAATGCTCCACTACTTTATTTCTACATTTATTTTATATATATGCACAAGACATGTAAATTAAAACTGTAGTGTGTCTGCTATGCATATGTGAGTGAGATGTTAGAATCAAGATTGAATTGAGTGTATTATTGCTTGCCCGCAATTGAGACGACTTGTTTAACTCCCGAAGAAGAAGAGTTTGACATGGGTTTGTTAAAAGAGATAACTAGAAAATTTAAAAAAATGATGGCAGGAATATGAGAAAAGATTAGACTGGAGTTAATTTTCTTGGCGAGAACTTCATTTTTTAATTTTTGCGTACGCGCTCAAGTCTCAAGATCGAGTGGTAGACATGCAATTTGCCACATCATCAAGGCATGTTTAATAGGTACATTTTCTATTTATAAAAAAAGTGGTTTAATAGCTTGAATTCTCAGTTAAGGCATCTAAACCAAAAATTCTGGCAAAAAAAGTAAAGAGGAGGAGGAGAAGACTAGGAAGAAGGAAGACAGCTGACTGAAAAATGTTGCACAATGATAGTGGTCAGTGTTTGAGAAAAGGTAGGTTGAAAATTTCATTTTTGGGCCGTGCGCGCTCAAGTTCGAGCAGTAAACTGTCATGTCACCGATTTATGTTTAATAGGTACATATATTTTCGACGTTATAAGAGTTTAATAGTTTTTTTTTAAAGTTAATGTTTAATAGGTTACACTCCTAGTTAAAGCATGTAAATGATTATTTTTTTGTCAATTTTAGTGGTTCTATGTTCTGCAAAAATTAAAAGAAATCAAGTTAATCACTGTTTAGTTGCGACATATAATCACTACTTTCCCCCTTAAGCTACCGCCATCCCCCTATTATATTCTATTGTATCTTGCTTCCTTGGTAAAAATAGAATATTAAAGTAGTTACTCTAGTTTTTACTATAGAATTTGAAAAAAGAACCCCAAGGTTGTTTTGCCAAAACTAACCAAATTAAAATACTATTCTTGACAAAAAAACTATTACTACATGGAAACACTACTATGTTATAGGTATTTTTCAATTAGAGTTGAAAGTTAATTTTCTTAAACTAGTAAGAAGCACCAAATATGGTCTAAGATTAACTTATACGTAATTCACCGCTAAAAAAGAAAAAGAAAGAAAGTGAAAGGGAATCGGGAAAAGCCAAAGACAAAAAGATAAGAAAATATCATTCTTTGATGACACCGTAAAGCAAAATACGTACGAAGCGAACAAAGAAAAAGGGCCAGGAACAGCCGACGCCACATATTATTTATTTATTCATTATTACTCCTAAACAAACCATACATACATATACATAGATAGATAGACAGTAAAAATAAAAATATACCCAAATTCCAAAGGAGAGAAAACGCGTGACTTGAGAGCCAAAGGTGAATCCAAAAGGATTTTTTCGTTGCTTTCGATTCATAGAAACTTCAGCTGAAACACACACACACACACACACCAGCTAGTGTTAGTGCCTTCCCCTCCCCCCCCCCCACACACCTACAGGTCAGTAATTTATTTCTGAAACACACACACACATTAAGATTTTGTAGAAAGGTTAAAATATTGAAACGGATCACGAAGAATTTGATTTAATAGGTAAACCCAGGAAGAGAAATAAATTGATAATATATAACCCATAAAGATTTGGTGAAGAATTTGATTGTTATTTCTTTTGTTTATTTGTTAGCTTTAATCTTTTCATTTGATTCATTGGTTGTAATTATTGTTCTTTTGGAGTGATTACTTCTTAATAAAGGTCAACGTGTTGGTGGGGGATTTGGGGGAATTTTTGGTTGATGACTAAGAACTAGGTTACTTTGTGAATTGGGGTTCTTGTTAGTGGGATTATGGATGTGAATTTGCTATATTGACCTAGTTTGATTGTTGATTAGTGGATTCTTACTGGATTTGTTGTTGGATTACTGATTTAAGTAGCTATGTTGCTAGTTAGTGTTTGTTTGTTGTTACTCGTGATGACACTGGTGCCTGGGTAAGCTAGCGTGCACCTCGAGTATTCCACCGGGTATTTGCTACCTTTGACCACCATAGGTATCAGGTAACTTTGCCCACCAGGCTTATGCCGATGGGAATAAATCACTTTGTGTTTTTATCCTCTGTTAGGATTTGAACCATAGACCTCATGGTTCTCCGTTCATTGACCACTTGGCCACAACATTGTGGTGGATGACTGAAAAAAACCTTTAGTGTGTGAGTTCGTGTTCTTCTTAATGTGACTGGCTGTGAAATTATGCTATAATGTTTGTGCGTCGATGATTATTGGGTTCTGTGTTGTGGTTGCTAATGTTTATATTGCTAGTATCATATTGGCTTTTGTTACATTATGTTGCTATTATAATTTAAGGATTGTTATAGAGTTTCTTGACATAGCAATATAGCATCAGGAGTGTTGAGCTAGTTTTTTGCCAACTGGGGTGGCTATTAGATTTGTGGCGATGCTTAGTGGATTGATCATCAAATAGTCCCTAATATAAGTAGAGTTGCTGAATTGTTGAATTTTGAGTTTAAAGGTCATGAAGACAATAATGGACGCTCATTAAATAATTTTGTATTGAAATGTATCTTAGCTTAGTCACTGGGGAAGTTGTGGATAACCATTCTATTCATCTTCTTGTTAAATTATATTTTTATTTTCTCCATTTTGAGCTCTCACCGTACCACACAAATCGCAATTTTCTTTTGGCTGAGGTTGACTGGTTAATTTTGTTCTTGCTTCCTACCTGCTTCTTCCTTTTCTTTTGAGCCCGTGGTGATGAAGTGTCATGCTTTTCAAGTTGAGAGAAGACATACTTACCATTCTACTTTTGTTGCACTTTGAACAGAAGAACTGCTTAGACTTCTCATATGACGCTGGTGCAGTCCCTGAATTAACTGGTTGATTGTGAAGAGAAGAGGAGAATTTTTTATTCTGTTGAAGTCAGACTTCTGTTTAAGACTTTTGCATCCCATGTTTCCAATACTTACCTCTCAGTCAGTGGACTTAGATGGCCAGTTCCTTGATAGGGCTACACCGGAAAAGCCAAACTAACCAGTTCCAATTATTAATGGAGCAAGCAAATAACCGTAGCAATGATGAGCATGTCATTGACATAACGAGTAGCAGCGATGCATCCTCATCAAGCAACCCCCATGATAGACCAGTCAATAACTTGCTGCATGAACAAGCTGAAGATCAGCCATCAACAAGCACAGCAGTGCCTGTCTCACAACATGCATTTTCTTCTGCTAATAGATCAAACTTGAGGAACTCATCATTTGTTCGAAGAGGAAATGGGCGTAGCCGCCATCGGAGTCCTCTGAATTCCTTGCTATGGATATCCATTGAATTAGTCTTGACAGTGAGCCAAATAATTGCAGCAGTTGTAGTGTTGGCCATGTCAAGGGATGAGCACCCACGTGCTCCACTATCCCAATGGATCGTCGGTTATGCATCTGGGTGTGTAGCAATTCTCCCTCTTCTCTATTGGCGTTTTCGTCACAGAAACCAGAATTCAGATCAGGATTCATCTCAGCAGCAACAGGGTGCTTCGCAGACTGAACTCTCAGCCAGACCTTCATCGAGTACAAGGAGTTCAGAAGTTGAAGGTCGTCAGACAACTGGTACAGCTTCTATAGGTGGTCAAAGTAGTGGACTACAGAGCAGAAGGTGCGTTCTATTTCTTTTCCATATATGGGAAGTTCAAAAATATCATATAATAATTCACATAAATTGCAATAGAAAAGAAATAAGCGTAATGGTGTTGTTCACTTGGTAAAACTTGTCCTTGTTAAACCACTCCTCTAACCATGATACCTTTCTCAAAAAAAAAAAAAAAAAAAATAAACCACCCCTCTTAAGTCTTATAAATTTCAAAGCCGGAATTTTCATTTCTGGTATGTTTTAGCTTAACTATGCACTTCGTATGCTGTTGCAAGACTGGGCATGTGTAATGGTGTACAGTCCCTTGATCTGTTGTACACCACTACGATCTGACTTGGAATGACTTGGTAAAACTTGTCCTTGTTAAACCACTCCTCTAACCATGATACCTTTCTCAAAAAAAATAAATAAATAAATAAATAAACCACCCCTCTTAAGTCTTATAAATTTCAAAGCCGGAATTTTCATTTCTGGTATGTTTTAGCTTAACTCTGCACTTCGTATGCTGTTGCAAGACTGGGCATGTGTAATGGTGTACAGTCCCTTGATCTGTTGTACGCCGCTACGATCTGACTTGGAATGATTAGCATGTTGGGGCTGAAAATGGGCATCATTTACCAACTGAAAGAGGGAACATGTACCCATAGCATGAATTTTGGAATATTTATATATTTGAGAAGCAATATGTTAATTTCAAAATTGAGTATCATTGTCAGGTAGATAACATTCATGACAAAGTAATTCAGTCTGATATTTTGGGAAATATGCAACTTGTTTTGACCTGTGGGAAGTGTGTTCCTTATGCTTTCTGTTTTTTGGCGAGTGAATTTGCTTGATTGAAGTGTTCCAGGTCAATATATTGAGTGGCTTTCACAGATGGCCAATATTTCTGGAACCAAGGACATGACCATATTTGTAACTTAATAATGCTTTTGGCACTGATCATGTTCTTCAACTAATTGTGACCGATACTTAAATGTCTAATAGATGTTCTGATGACAATAGCTGCCTCACAATGCTCTTCCTTTTCCATTATTTTGCTTTCATCTGGTATTGGAAACTTGTATTGAAATTAATGTACAAGATGGCAGGAGGGTGTGCTGTTGAATTGAGTACTAAAGTAGCTCGTTTCCCTATTGCAGGTTAAAGGCACTCGTTGACTACTTTAAAATGGCACTAGATTGCTTTTTTGCAGTGTGGTTTGTGGTTGGCAATGTCTGGATATTTGGCGGACACTCTTCTTCCTCTGAGGCTCCTAACTTGTACAGGTGATGTTTCATTAGTGTTCTCATTTTGGCGTATATATGTACTTTTCTCTCTTCTCTACCAGCATTCTAGTTGCTCATGTTTCTATTTATTCTCAGGTTGTGTATAGTATTTCTAACCTTTAGCTGTATCGGGTATGCGATGCCATTTATTCTATGTGCAACAATCTGCTGCTGCCTCCCCTGCATTATTTCAGTCATGGGCTTCAGAGAAGATCTGACTCAAAACAAAGGAGCCACACCAGAATCAATTAATGCTCTTCCGACCTATAAATTTAAGGTAAAGAAAAACAAAAGTGGCTACAAAGAGGCTGCTGAAGGTGGGATTGTGGCTGCAGGAACAGAAAAGGAGCGTGTCATATCAGGAGAAGATGCGGTAAATTTTTCCCGTTTTGACATAGTTTTTTCTGGTTTATTTGTGTCCGTTTTAGTGACAAAATTCTCTTTTGAAGAATGAAGAACTTTGCAAGCTTGAACCTCCACCATCCTCCATTTGAAATGGGGGAAAAGAAAGAAAAAGAGAATTATTTATCCTACCAATAACTCCCCCTCCTCTCTCTCTCTCTCTCTCTCTCTCTCTCTCTCTCTCTCTCTCTCACTCTCTTCCCCACTGCTGTTTCTGCAAAGTCATACCCTGTGGTTTATATCACTTCTTGCTTTGGCTGGCGGTAAGAACAGATTACTTCGGATTGATCTTAGTTTGGTTTTGCCCCATGAGTTTGAACCAGGGCTAACATTTCAGAGCTTCTTTTGTGCTAACATATCACAACTTTTTTTTCTACTTTAGAATGACAATTGCATCTGAATGGATTGTGAACCCTGTTATGCTGCTTTGCCTCAGTTCCATTGAGCCACCAAGGCACTAGCGCTCGAAAAAACTATGACGTTTATTCAGTTGTTCTTTCCTTTCTTTTCCATCCCTCTGGTAGTGGTACTTGAGACTTTGTGGACTTCGATACCTGGGAGTTCGGAGTATAGCTTCTAGCATTACTTCTTACTGGCGTATGGAGCAAAGCCCCGGGGAATCCTTTGATGACACTCTAAAATTCCACATACTTCGCATTTTAAATGAGTATGACGAAGAAAAAGTTATATAGGCTTGTTTCCTCTTTGTAGAGAGAATCCTCCTCTAGATTCATTCTTTCCCACTGTCTATGTTAAGATGATTGCTGTTGTTTCTTGTTAACTAATTTTGAGAAACAATAATAGATGAAGGGTTGTGTTATCCATTGTTTGGCTCTAGACAAAGGGTACAAATCATAAAATTAAATACTTGACTCTGGATGACATCTAATAGGTCTCAAGTTCTATGAATGCACGTTCGTCGCCTTCAAAGGCCCTTTATCATACACTTCAGCACTTGAACCTGCATCAAGCATACATTGTTGAGTTCTTCCTCAAGCAGTTGCAAGCCAACTGAAACATTAAAAATTGCTTACACTCGGATTGTTTATCTGGTTGCTTTGCTCTCTATGAAAAAGTACCAATCTTTGAGAAGCTTTCTTCTGCTTAGGCTGGGCTTGTTTCATCCACGCCTTTTCTACCAAAGTGAGGCGAACAGATTGACCTTTTAACTTAATTACAAACTGGAGATTCCACTTTACCTTTGGTTGGGAGATTATAATTGTCTCCCAAAAGCGAACTGCCACTTTGTCTTATCCACAGTTTTTTAGATCCTTTGCTATGTATTGGTGTTAAATATTTTGGGCTGTGAATTCTCTCAATCCAAGTAGTGTCTTTTGCCAAGCTCCTAACTAGAAATATTAACATTTTCATCATTGTCATCTTCCACACATATATATTACAATATATTGATTGATGGAGCTGGTGTAGCGGACCTGAAGGTCCTTAGTAACAACTTTTTCTTGAACTAAATGTTACTCAAGCTCAATATGTTTTTTTGGAGCATGAAAAATAGGATTTGCTGCCTGGTAGCAGTGAGGTTATCACACCACAGTGTTGGAGCTTGAGGAAGCACTCCTCCAAGCTTTCGAAAAAGATTTTGCAACCGTGGTAGCTCAGCTGTTGCAGGCTGGCAGCTGCCAAGCCCCTATATTCTAACTCGGTGCTTGAACGAGTAACCACACTTTGCTCTTTGGAGCTTCAAGAAGATTTAGACCCAAGAGAAGCACAGCAGCCATATGTGGACCTTCCATCATCTATGCTTTTTATTTCCTGCCTAGTCGGCGTCAAACTAGTGAAGGTTAAAGTTAAACTAGGAGATGGTTTCCAGAGCAAATATATTAGGAAGTTCCTATTCACATGATAGTACACATTTTCAATGTCTAATTTATACATCAAAGGCATGTCCTACTCAATATAAACCAACCTTTCTGCTAAACTTAAACTGTCATTTATTAATCCTCTCCTATAAACCAAGTTACTGAATATGTTTTTTTTTTCTTCTCATTTAGTGGTTATTCTAGTAGAATTGGTAACCCCCACCAAACCCAAACCAAAACACACATACACCCCTTCTCAATCCTTCCAATTTTCTAGCACCTTTAGTTCCAAAGTAATGAATATTTAGAAGCAAAAAAACTTGCTGGAGGATCTCAGGGAGGGTAAAACATGTCTGGTACGATAACCATACAATGATATATTTGGTAAAAATCATTGTGTTACAATGAAAATTCATGATACTCTTGAGTTATAGGTAATTGACTGCAGAAATGAGTTGAGTGGCATTGTAATTGCTGATTCATGGGAGAAGAAAGATGTGAAGGGCAAATAGTAGGTGGAGACTTATGCCAAAGCTAAGGGTAGGGTTGCAGAAAATGGAGTAGGAGTTGAGAGAAAGTATTGGGTGAAAAAATCACATATTAACCTGAAACTTTCTACATCCAGAATTATCCAAATTGTGGGGACACATGACCTTTTTCAAGACTGAAATAGTATAGACCTTAAATTGGAAGATAAAGGTGCTAGCTTACATATGAGCTAACCAGTTGCCACTCAAAAGTTGATTGCGATCGCTCATGAGCTAACCAGTCGTGAGTGATTGCTACACTCACCTCTAACAACTTGCTGTCCATGACCTTATATATCCCTTCCTAGCTTCCTGGAAAAACTGCTAAATTACTATTGCAAGCTCAATTCCAGCGTTAGGATCAAAATTGGAATTTTGAGAAAGTGCCTGTGAATTAAAAACGTCCGCAGCAATCAATCGATAAATTATGCTGAACAACTGGAGATAATTATTCATGGAAAAATAAGTCCTTATGTATGTCGATATCTGCACTTAGCTTTGCATCAGGTCTGGTCATACAGTGTGAGTTGGTGATGATTTGGTTTCTCTGTCCATCTTCGCATAATCTCTTTGTGAGCTGTTGGATAATGCGTTAACAGATGTCCATAGTTGGTAGTGAAGCCTTCTGGTCATCCAATAAGAAATTACAGACATGAACATAGGTATATCGGTTAGCAGTATGGGTATGTAGGTTCCACCTGAGATCATACTGTTGACTGACAAGTATGTTTGGGAATTTGGCCTAAATACGTGAGAATATGTTGACTCCAGTATATCCATAGTGCAGCTTACTATCAAAAGTAGAAAGCCAGTATGCTTCTTATATGCATTAGAATGTTCTGAATTTTAGAGCTGACATGATCTGCTGATTATGCAGAGGCCATTGTCTTCCAAAATTATTGAGCTGAGGGTCTTCCGGAAACAGCCTCTCTACCTTCACAAGGTAGGGGTTAGGTTTGCGTACATACTACCCTCCCCAGACCCCGCTCGTGGGAATACGCTGGGTATGTTGTTGTTGTTGCATTGTCTTCCAAAACAAAACTTTTAGCACAACCCTGTTGTCACAATGCTTGTGATTATGAATTTTCATTTTCTGTTGCTTGATGTGATGTATTTTTTTTTTTCTTTTGCTGGGCGTTGCTTGATGTCACACTAACACCATTGTTATTGAAAAATTTGGAGAAAATATATAGACTCTTAACCTTAGGTATAATGCATAATCATTGTGTAAAGATCACAGAGGATACGTGCCATTGCTGCTGGAAAAGCACTTGTTCTACACTTAACAGTGTACACCCCAAAAGAAATTGGACTAGTCGAAGGGCATGTAACCCTTTGAATTATTTTCACCAAATTCATCTTAATAATTATTTAACCCTTTGGTTTCACAGGCATGTTGCATTTGCTTGGCGAAGTATGTGAACAATGATGAGCTGAGGGAGTTACCCTGTTCTCATTTCTTCCACAAGGACTGCGTGGATAAGTGGCTGAAAATCAACAACACATGTCCGCTTTGCAAAGCTGAGGTCGGTGAGACCCTTTTGAGCTCTCTTACTGAAGCAACTGCAAATTTGCGTCAGAGTTCTGCATTTTAAGTTGCCACCCTGTCCACATGCTAGTATAGAAGAGATGCTTTTTAAAGGAATAGTAGTTGCCTTCATATATTTTCATTTTCTTCCATCACTTTTTCTTTTGGGCTAAAAGTTGTTAGCTTGTTAGATTTATACTTCTGTCGCAAAATCTGTGAGGTGATAAGATTGCTCGGTTGGTAGAAAGCAAGATGGCATTTTTTCCACTGTGGCGTTGATGTGAAAATTTGGCGTGCAATGCCAATTACTAAATTCATGATGGTATTAGCATTTGATAAACATGTAGTAGTTTATGTCAAAAGGTTTGCTGGTTGTCAACACTCAACAGCCATGTAGGCTTGTACTTTTCCTGTAATTAAGTGACAAAGTGAAAATGCAAGGGATTACATTTGCAAGAAGGGGCATCAATCATATTTATGTTTTCTCACCATTTTTTCCATTTTCCATTTTAACATCTCTTTAGAGTTCCAAGTAGTTTTGCTATGATTTGTTCTAGCTATTCCTTCAATTGCATTCAGCAGACTGGAATACTTGAAATTTTTTATTTTTTTGTTGTTTTCACACATATTAAGGAATCACTTTCTTAGTACTCCCTCTGTTCACTTTTACTTGTCAGGTATACTAAAAATATATTTTCATTTTTACTTGTCATTTACGTATATCAAGAGACAAATAAATTTCTGTTATACCTATAGTATTTATTACTCATTTCAAATTATTTTCTCAAATCCAATAAAATATGTATCAATTAAATGGATATCATGGTAAATTATGCACTTCGTTATTTTTTAAGGGGCGTGAAAAGTCAAAACGTGTCAAGTAAAAGTGAATGACGAGAGTATTAATTAAGAAAGAATTACGTTTTTAATCACTTGGCTCAATAACCCAACTAAAAATGGCCCAGATTTGAAGTCTTTACCCGGTTTGGCCCAGGTTGTATATATCTTGAAAGAAACTTTTCAGTCTTTAGCCCATTATTAAAGACATATTTCTAGAATTTTTTTTCTTTTCTTCCTTCTTCTTTCCTAGCATACTCAATCTCTCTTCACTCGCCTCTCTCTTCCTTCTCCCTAAAATTTACAGAATTTTTTTGTACACACTCGTGATAATCCTCTCATTCTATGTCAATTAGATTTCGATTTTTGAGTTAACTGACAAAAGGAGGTTAAGGAACCACAATAAAATTTGGCATATCAGTCCAAAAACTATTAGATCTGGCCTAAAACTATCAGATCTTGCCTAAAAGAGCATCTCCGGCGACCTCGTCTCATATTTTCTTATTTCTCTTAGTTTTTATTTCATCCTTTGCTATTGATGAAGCCAAGATTTGAATGTCAAAACCTTGCCGGAAAAATTCAACACCAGCAACCACCGAAAACTGTAATGTGGTGATGGACAGAAGGTGTTTTCTGGTGTAAACTTGTATCGGTAGTGTTTATACAAACTTATACAATATTGTATAAATATGTATATATGCGTACAATGTTGTATAAATTAGATATATTTTTAATGTATAAGGTGTGTATATACATTGTACGTGTATAGTAGGCATCTATGGATGTTTGACACTTTCTTCTTTTCTTCTTCGTTGTCTTATTTTTTTGATATACATTATTAGAGATTGTATATACAAGTTTATACAAAGTTATACATCATTATACATGTAATGCACATGTGTAGTTAAATCTAAAATTAAAATTTTATATGTTCAATCTATGTATAAATCGACTTTTCTTGTTGATTTATTTGCAAAATCATAAACGTGCAATAATTTTTTCAATTTTTATTTTTTATTTATGCTATTTGGAACTTGGAAAAGAAGAAAACTTAAGGTTTTCAAGTTGCATTATATATGAATTTGAATTTTTTGTAGCTAGAATAGGAATATATACAAACTTGGGGAAGAAGAATAAAAAATCACTGAATTTTCGTGCTTGAAGATCTGCAGAATAAAAACAAATGCTTATTTTTTAAACGTTGGCCAATTGTAATGGGCTACAGATTTGCAAAGTTGTAACTGGGTTATTCTGCTGCAATGTATATATGTAGACTTGTATTTTTGTGTAATTCTTCCATTAATTAACAATGAAATTGACAACATTAACCTTAATTTATTCATTGGAAATACAACAAATAGTTTTAGGCTCTTTATTCGAAGGACAACTTTGAAAGAAAAAAAAATTCTTGATATATGAGAAAATCAAATATTTTGGATCACAAAAAAATTAATTAAAGTGAATCGGAAAGACAGAGATTTATTTTGGTAAAAAAAAAGTATTAATCATGGTTATTTTTTGTGGCCAAATTATCGTCACCATTTAATGACTTTTTAATGCTCTCCACTCCATTTAAATTTATATGTAGCAGGAAATTCCCTTCTCAAACCAAATAGAAAATCTGCGTTTCCAGCCGGTGGTGCAAAAGTTCCTGCCGTCGTAGACGTTGAATTAGGTCAAAATTAATGGATCTAGAAACCGATAATTGTCTGAACCAAAAGTCCTGCTTTGAAGCAAATTGGTTTGTTTCAACTTTCAAGTGAGGGTCTTTTAACGATAGGTAACTAGAGATAATATTGTGCAGAATAGGACATTGAAACATAAATTTATGTGATTAATTAAGAGTCTAAACTTCACTGACATTCATTAAAAAACTTAAAATTTTAAATTAAAAAATATGATTTTGTGAAATTTGTTAGTATTTGTTTGAATTGCGTGTTGTTGCAAATGATTAAGAATATATTTTAGAGGGTATATTTCAACTTTAAGAAAATTTGGTGAAGATTCGAGTTGGCTTTAATTGAGATTTCAGATTGAAACCCGAAGAATAATATATATATATATATATATATATATATATATGAAATAAAACAATAAAAGATTGCAGAGAAAAGAGAGAGAATTCTTATTGATTTTAGAATAAATTACAATGGAATAAAACTACTCTATTTATAAGGGAAAAGTAACTTAGCCACAAAGTAACAAACTCTAAAATCTCTCTAAAAGGTAGACATTCACCATAAATAAAATACTATTTTTAACATTCCCACTTGAATGTCTATTCAACAGATAATGTGTCTCATTAAAACCTTAACTAAAATAAAATCTAGTGAGAAAAAATTCTAGTGAAGAAAAAAGAGTATGCATATCTAACAATACTCCTTTTGGTTGCCTCGTTAAAGACCTCGCAAGAAAAATCCAATGGGACAAAACATTGTAAGGAAAAAAGAGTACAATGCGTATTAACCCCTCTGATGAGACAATCAATTCACATCTTTGTGCCTTCGCATTCCAATCTTATGCACCATCTTCAAAAGATTGTTGGTAGAGATTTGATAAATAAATCATCCATATTAACTTGAATGAATATGGTGTGCCTTGAAATCATCATTCTTGATAAATACGTAATATCTTCATATAATGTCGTGGAATGACCTTTTCAATATCTTCATAGAGGTAAAAATTCTCGCTATCACATTATCATACTTATAGTTATAGCAAGATACATATGTGCACAGATTGCACTTAGGATGTGGTACGTCAGGACCAAGAATTGTATATGTTTTAAGTGATTTAAATCCTTCAGGGATTGTCATATAAGTTAAGTCATATAAGCCATATAAATAGACTTTAGATGCATATTAAGTTTTCATATCATTCTGGATATATAAGATAGATAAACGTGATTGCATACACCATTGGCTTTATACTTTCAAGCGTTTGAACTGTAGGTCCAAAACTACATGTCTTTCATATGAAACCAATTCTACTTGAATTGTTTCTCCAGACTTAAGATCCTCGTATACATTTTGCATTACCATAGATATAGTCGTCGAACATTTTATATCGGTTCCAACCTACTTTTTTCATAAAGACATAACATAGAGATCTATTCATTCCTACTTTTAGGCACCTGAACCTCTTCTGGGATTTTATGAAGTGTTATGTCATGTGATCTTCTAGATCACTTACCTCCTTATTATGATCATTTTGACATCTCCTTTATTAAGAATTTTATTTGAAACTGATTTGTCTATACGCTTTAAGCGTACCATAGACTTTGTCCTTCTAGGACTTATCCAAATAGGAGCATTTGTAGTCAAAATATAAGTTACTTTATTTAGGTCAGCAAATGCGTCTGGAATGCTTTGCAATATATTCCAGATGAATTATCAGTTTATGAACTTAGAGTTTATTTTATCTTATTCGAGGATGTAAATGTACAAATGATAATTCATTCCACTTAACTTTTTCTCAACTGTATATCATGTCTCCCCCTCATGTTAGAAAAACTAACTTACTTCCTCAACTTTGGAAACCCCACCTTTCTGTGTTATGGTATTAATCAAAATATACATTGCACATCAATAATAATAAGATGGAATTATTTGGTTCCTGATCCTAAACCATTTTATATGTTATGGTGTTAATCAAAATATACAATGTACATCAATAACAATAAGATGAAATTATTTGATTCCTGACTCTAAACCACTTGTGAGGGGAGAGTATAATATACTTTCGTATATAACGTATATCAAAGTGATATAGATAGCTTTGTTCTCATAAGTAATAGTATAATTATTAAGTGGAAGTACTCAATAAATTATTTTACTAAACCAACTGTTATATAAACTAACTTATCAAGATGAACTATTTTAAATAGTTAATCTGGAAACTATGCTTTAAATTAAATTATTGAGCAAGTTACCTCGCAAATACCAGGTTGCAGGTTAATAATAATTGCACATGTAACCATCTCATAGATGCATCTTATGTGTTATATATGGCATGTTAGTGGGCCCATATTAACCTTATTTTCAGCATTCATGGGGTTCAATCCCAATTTTAGTTGGCCTATTAATTAATGAGAATAAACAACATAAGAGAATTCGTAAAGAACTTTCTAGTTCTTTAATATTTACCCATTCGAATTCTCTTTTATTTTTACACATCATACTTAAATTAACATGGCTAAACCAATTATGCCAACTAGATAAATTATAAATATTGATAAACTTCAGGTTTATACCATGACGTGTGTAATTATCAATAAACTCCAAGTTTATTATGATATGGGTTTATTTTATGGCAACGATTGCAGTCCCGATCTTGTTGTTATGCCAATGCTGGGTTTGTATCTGACCTACACAAGGCTCGATCTCAAACAGGCTATGTGTTTATATGTGGAGGCACTACCATATCTTGGCGATTGACTAAGCAATCAATCGTGGCTACTTTAGCTAATAGTGCTGAGATAATTGTTATTCATGAAGCAAGTTGAGAATGTGTGTGGTTGATGTCTATAATACACCTTATTCAAGAAAAATATGGTTTGAAGTGTGACAAAATACCCACGATTTTGTGTGAAGATAATGCATCATGCATAGCCCAATTAAAGGGAGGATTCATAAAAAAGAGATTGGACAAAGCACATTTCACACAAGTTATTTTTTACATATGATCTTCAAAAAAATTAGGGAAAAGGATAAAAAATATTCCTCTACTATTGTTTATTGTTTACTTGTGATACCCGTTATACTTTTCGTCCATTCTTGTCCCTACCGTTAACAAAGTTTGTAAAATTACCCCTAACCCTAACGTCCCTTTACAATGGCAGCTGACCCCTTTAATATTTTGTTCATATCAGCAGCCAAGTTAGCAGGTCCCACCAAATAAAATGTCATGTCACCATTGCAAGTAATTTAATCCTCAAATAAAATTGAAGGGTTTTTTCCTTCTTTTTTTTTTTGCATTATCTTTTCCTAGCGATTTCATATGCTCATTTTGAACTAATTGCACATATTGAAATGAACACGTGTTCCTGTATTCTCTTAGAGAAAATTGAATGAATGGAAATTTTGAGCTGATTTTTTTTTCAATGTTCAAATTTTTGATACTATCACCAATTTTGTTTCCTATTTCTGATGAAAAACTCTTAAAATTCATGTATGTACTGTAAAAATTATTTCCTTACTGTTTCAAATATTACAAGTTACATTTTGGGCGGTTTATTGGTTGTATCTTTAAATTCTTTAATGGATGCCCATTTGAGTTTTCTGTAATTCGTCTCATCATAATTGATCCAGGATGTCACAATCGATTATGCCAAAGTACAACAGTACTGGAATTAGCAACCTTTTGGTTTACGATAAAATGTGCCTTAATTGCACTGATTCTTGTCTAATACATGCCACACGACAAAGATGAAAACTTTCCAATAGCCCTTTTTCTCGCCAGAGACATTCTTGGTAACGATAAGATATTCAAGATTATTCTCATCTACTGTCTCAATATGATATCCATTTCAGCGGATATCTTTAAAACTCAACAAGTTCCTTCCGGGCTTGAAGGAGAACATTGCATTATCTATGATAAGTATTGTTCCCCTAGGTAGAGTTATAATAGCTCTTCCAAAGCCTTCAATTAAATTACTACTACCAGAAATTGTAGTAACATCTGCCTTACACATGCTTAAATGAGAGAAATATTTCTTCTCTTTGAATATTATATGTGTCGTACTTGAATCAACTAAACAAATATCTTTACGATTGAACTTTGATCCAACTTTGCTGGAGATATCCATATTTGCTTAGTCTTCTCAAAGAGCTTCTTGAGACGGTAGAGTCTTGCGCTTATAACGTGAAATAAAATATTAAAAGATTGCAGAGAAAAGAGAGAGTTCTTATTGGTTTTGGGATGAATACAATGGAATAAAACTCCTCTATTTATAGGGAAAACGTGACTTAGCCATAAAAGAACGAACTCTAAAATATCTCTAAAAGATTGACATTCACCATAAATAAAATACTCTATTTATAATAATATATAAATTGTAGCTTTTGACTGAATTTCATAAAACAAAAAATTATATTTAAACTGGATATATATTATATCTTTTGACTGGATTTATATATTTTATAATAAAAATTAGTTATTTTCTAGTAAATAGGAAAACCTAGCTAAAAAGTGATAAATAAGTTTATATATATATATATATATATATATATATATATATATATATATATATATATATGAAAAAACTCCTTTTTATTTATATAAAATCACTGAACACTCGTTCACATATTTATAGTTTTATACATCTAATTTTTTCTATAAATTATATAACAAAATGGGAATTATTGTTAGAAAGGATCATATGGATTGCATGTATTTGCAAGAAATGTTCATAATTTAACGAAGGTTGGTAAAGAAATAAAAATTGCTAGTTATTTCATAAACGAATTCTTGAGCCGGCTCATATATTTTCATGAAGTTTATTTTTTATTTGTCATTATTAACTTTTAAAATCATATTTTCACAAATTATCATTTTTATATATAGTGATCAAACATTGATAAATAGTAATAGTAGCCTAATCCTAGTAGGATCGATAATTTATTATATTATCTTTGACAAGAGAAAATTTTAGTCTTTTATATATTAGTTTTGCACTCATCAGCCAAAATTTAAATACTTTGAACTTAAATAATACATGTAAAATTGATTATCTGGTGTAATCTTATATCTTATAGTGAATTTTGAGAAAGAAGAATTAACCTAAAAATCGTCTACCCAGCCCATTAAACTAAAATATAGAAAATATATAATATACATATATTATGTATAAAATTAATTTGTATAATCTATGTATATATGCTAGACAATATAAATAATGAATCCGCCTGGTAAAAATGACATTGAGAAAAGGTCAATAGAAAGTTTTAGGGCCAAAGCCCAAAACAAAAAGCAGGCCCATAGAAGGTCAACAGCAACGTGTCAGAAACAGAAAGCCCGCTAGGGAATCGGCTTCGCCACATCCACACTTGTGGATTTATATTTGGATCTTTCTAGGGCTTCTTCGATAAAGCTTTAGCCTCAGCTCAGCTCTTAATTTCTCTCCATAAAATAAAATAATATATGTGCAGCAGCTCAGCTTGTTGAATAACTTGCTGATTTTAGGTACGTATCATTCGACCCATGTTCTGTATTTGTGTTTTTGTTTGTTTGTTGAAATTATGATTTTTCGATGCCCTTTAAGGATTTGAAATTAGGGTTTATGTATTGGGTTTCTTGATTTTCTCATATGGTGTAGGTCCACGCGAAATTTTATTGTAAAAGTTCTATCTTTAAAGTATAATTTGACAGATGAAGCTGATTTATTTTGTCTTTGTTGAAAATGATTTTTTTTTTTTTTGGAAAAATTGTATTTTCACTAATTCGGCAGCTCTTTTTATCAAATTCGTTCTAGTTCTGCTAATGTAGGTAAATAGCTTCCTGTTGTTACTGATTTATCTGGCCCATGTGATGTATCTTTATGTAATTCTGAATCGAGGTGAAACTACTTAATTATCCGCGTTTGTGAATTGGTAATTAAGGGATTTTGGATACCGTTGGAAGATTAGAAACTAGGGTTCTGATAAGAGATGTTGTGAGGAATTATGAGTTGGGTAGGTAAGGTGTTTGTTTCTGGGACTGAATGTGTTTGTCATGGTGGAATTTAATATTAACTTTGTTTTTTCATCCGGTGAAACTTCTTTCTTCTTTCAAGAGAAAGCATAATTATGCTACTATTGTGTATATTGCTTTTTTGAAAGCTTGCTTTGTCTTTTAGAGTTCTTTTTATGACCGAGGAATCCCAAGGGCAAGTGTGGCATGTTTAAAAGCTATTTAAATTTGTCCTGTCGTGTTTTTTATTATTTGAAACTGTGCTGATTGGTTTGTTAACCCTTGCCTTGCTAAATGTGTTAATTACATCCTATATTCTGCTTTGATGGGGCTTGTCTCTAAAAAAAATACTTTTTCTTGGTTTTGATATTCCACAGGGATTCATTATTTTGCTGCTATTTTCTGAGTGCAGGGATACTCTTGTGCTACGAATAAGTCAGGTCTGGAGGAAGATGGTGGTGTAAATAACATAGTGTCTTTGCTGCAAAGTGCAGGGGCACTCTGTCTATAATTTTGACGTTGTATGCGCTCTTCTGTTTATCTGTCATGTCCAGTGATCTTGTTTCTCAACAGTTCTCAGGACCACCTGATGGGCAGCTGGTTCAGATGGACCATGTTTCTGGTAATCCTGACTCTACCATAGCACATATGCAAACGAGGATTGTCGGACACATGCCAAATAATTCTGCGTCACATCAGTTTGTTTGGGCAAATGAGCCTATGGCCAACAGATTTGATACATCGGTTTCTGCGGATCAGTTTGGACAGATGGAACCCAAAATGAATCCGCAGCAGTTCATGCTGTCACATCAGCAGATGGGAGCAGATAATATATACGTGCCAAATAGTCCAGGTGCACAGAAATCTTCGTTACTCGCCAAACGGAAGGCTGGGATGGAACCATCAGTACATGGTTCTTCACCTCAGACGCCATCAATGCCAAATAAGCGCACTGCACTGGGAGCTTCTTTATCCACATCTCCTAGTTTTGCGCAGCAATCTTCTGCTATCAAGAAACCCGGACAGCAACAGTCAAAGTCAACTTCTGGAGGTGCACAAAGTCTTCCCGCGTCAAGCAAGAAAATGACACGAAATGAATCCATATCCAATAAAACTGCCTCCCAGCGGTCGCAGACTCCAAAAGGACGAACAATTCAAGCTGAGCCAAACTCCAAGGCTCGATCCGAGTCCTCTGATGCTGTGAGGTCCAAAATGAGAGAATCTCTTGCTTCAGCTCTGGCTATGGCATGTCAGAATCCAGATGCTGTTGTAAATGCTGCCAAGGATCCAAATGAAGCAGTTGATTCTCAGCCTTCGCAGGTGAATGCAGCTCCAACAGCTGCCAGTGAAGGTCTACCTCAAACGTCCGTCTCACATGATCATGTGCATCAAAACTCCGGTGATGTACTTCCTTCAGCTGGCGCTTTCCCTGTTGATAAAACCAATGACAGTCAGAGTTCATCTCATGGGCTTCAAGATGACGTGAGCATGAGAAACTCTATACCTGGCTCTGATGAACTTGAATTGCATGTGGATGATGTTCCGTTCAGCGAAAACTTTTTTGTCAAAGATGAACTTCTGCAAGGGAATGGTCTCACTTGGGCGATGGATCTAGATATGCAGTTAAGAGAAGCTGACTTCCTCCAGGATGCTGAAAAAGCCAATTTGTTTGATGAGGGTATGGTTGGAGATGAAGGTGAGCATGCAAAATCATCTCCACAGGACATAGCTTTAAAAATTGAGGCCGAACTTTTTAAATTATTTGGAGGCGTGAACAAAAAATATAAAGAGAAGGGCAGGTCTCTTCTCTTCAACCTAAAAGATCGCAGTAATCCTGAATTACGAGAGAGAGTGATGTCCAGTGAGATATCCCCGGAGAAGTTATGTTCAATGACCGCTGAAGAGCTTGCTTCAAAGGAGTTATCTCAGTGGCGGGTGGCAAAAGCCGAGGAACTTGCTCAAATGGTAGTTTTGCCTGATAGTGAAGTTGACATGAGACGCCTGGTTAAGAAAACTCACAAGGGTGAATATCAGGTGGATTTTGAACGGGACGATAATAACATTGCAGCTGAGATATCTGCAAGTTCAAATGTGTCGCAATTTATCCCGAAGATAGAGAGGGGAAAAGATTCTAGCCCTTCTGGTACAGCTGAGATTGGAAGTAAAGAAAACGTTACCAGCCAACAGAATAGGCCAGAAAAGCAAGATGTGTCTGATAGCTTGGTAATTCCAGCTGATGGGGCTGATTTGATGCAGGGAATGGTTGTAGAAGAATTCAAGGATGCAGAATTTCTTCCTCCTATTGTTTCCTTAGACGAATTCATGGAATCACTCAATTCTGAACCTCCTTTTGAGAACCTACCAGCCGAAAACAATAATTCCACTCCTCCTCCGGACAAAGAAAGCTCTGGCGACCCTAACAAAGTTGTGGATTCTGGTCTAGCCTCTAAAAATCCTGCTGTTGCTTCTGCAGATAAAGGGGTCAAGAATCACATCGAACCAAAGGAGTCCCTGGTATCTACAGGGGGCTCTGTTGTTAGAAAAGTAACTACTACTAGTAATGCGCTTGTAAAATCTGCTGAGAGACCTATCAAGATGGCAGGACCTCGTGGTAACGCTTCTATAGTTTCAAGTATCTGGGAGGGGACACTCCAGCTTACTATTTCATCCTTGGTGACAGTCTTTGGTTTGTTTAGAAGGTATGGATATTTTTTAAAAGAGCTTTCATCTGTAGAGCAATTACTATCTGTTGATGTCATTCTATTGTAGTACATGTTTTATCGCACTGTTATCACAGTTGAGTCTCTGCTGGTTATCTCTTTCGTTTTAGTGCCATGCTATTTTTTTTGGTTCCCCTTGATAATTTTATTTGTTCTTGAAAATTCTCTCTGCAGACGAATAGACTGACACCAATTTAAATGCATGTTGCATCATTTGCCTTTCTTGCTTTGGATTAGTTTTCCTTTACCCTTTTTTAGTACTTTGCATTAAATCTCGAGTGGGTTCTCTATTATCCAGTCTCCGAGTAAATATCCTTCATTGTTCTCTGTTTTTAACTCCCTCTAGAACATTCAAAATGCACGTGTTGATTAAAACATTATCTGTGGTGCTAACAAGAGAGTGGCATTTCTTCTTTGTTATCTTCTGTTTCAGTGGTGACAAGACACCAACTAATGAGTGGCCAAGTTCTCTTGAGATCAAGGGTAGAGTTCGACTTGATGCATTCGAGAAATTTCTTCAAGAGCTTCCTATGTCACGAAGTCGTGCAGTCATGGTATCTTATGATTTTCTTTCCTTTACTGTAGCTAGTCTTTTATTTCATACTTCAGGTTGCAGCTTATTGCAGATAGTGTGTAGATTTTCCTTATTTTTTGACGACTTCCATTGTTTACTAAGAATGTATATTCCAAAATACAGCCATTTCAATCAGATTGTTTCAAAGCATTGGTCCTTTCCGCGTTTCCAGCTTTTTATTATTTACTGGATGGTTTGTTTTTTTTCTTATGCCGTGGTTGGAATGACTTGAGTTGAATAATCATCTTTCCAGAAGGCTCGACTAAGTTCATTTAACGTTCTCTAATTAGGTTTTTTCAGTGTCAGACGTATCAAAAGCTCCAAGATTTTAGAAAGATAAATTGAATGCTGCACTCAACTTCCCACAATGTTTAGCTTTTAGTGAAATCAAGTGTTCAGTCTGCGATAAATACAAATTTTCAACTTGTTTGGCTTAACCATCGTTTTAAACCAAAAGTGGATGATTAACTTCTGATGTACCAGTAAACTGATGGATCCTAATTATGAATGGTCAAGATTACGTCTTGAAAGTAGTGCTTTTACTTAAGTTCTTCATAGAAAAAAAATTAGTGCTTTTACATATTGCGATATTAAAATTCTTCAAACTTGTGCTAATCATATTGCATAATGCAGGTTGTTCAATTTGTTCTGAGGGACAACTCATCTGAGATTGAACGAGCAAACATTTCTGAGGTACGGACTCTGGGTACTATATTTGTAGCAGCTCTTCTGCAGTATTAACAATTGGTTTTACGTTTGCTTATCTGGTCTTTTATAATCTTTTTAGGCAGTGGATTCATACGTTTCGGATGAGAGGCCGGGGTTTGCGGAGCCAGCTCCTGGAGTGGAAGTATATTTGTGTCCACCGCGCTTACTTGATATGATAAGCAAACACTTTACCAAAGACCCTAGAGAGCTATATGATTCAACTGAAAATGGTCTAATTGGTGTAGTTGTATGGAGAAAACTTCATTTAAGTTCAACGATATCACCTAGCTCTTCTTCTCACCATAAACACGGCTTGAAAAAACAACAGATGTTTTCTAGAGGACAGCATGAAAAAGATGGAAACGTTAATGTAAATTTGATGCCTAAAGGACCTGTATCTTTGAAACACAATCCTACCCCGGACGATGATGATGATATCCCACCTGGGTTTGGTCCCAAAGCAGTTCGTGATGATGATGATTTGCCTGAGTTTAATTTTTCTGGTAATATAAATGCTTCTAGGCCTAGGCATCCGTCTCAAAACTTGTCTCATGGGTCAAGAATCGCTCGCCCTGTAGATCAGATGAGAGAACTTGTACTTAAGTATGGGCAAACTGGTACAGCTAGTAGTAATGATAGAGTTACAAATGTTGGTATTGGAATTGAACCGTGGAATGATGACGACGATGACATTCCGGAGTGGCGGCCACAAGCCCCACTCCAGCAGCAGCAGCAGCAGCGTCCTCCTTACCCTTTAGGCCATAATTTTCAGCGGCCGCTCTTGGCTCATCATAGACCTTTGGCAACACCTATGGCTATGCCTTTACAATCACCAATAAACGTTCCAAACAGGCCACAAATATTGTCACCGAGGGGACAGTATCAAGCTGATTGGAGAAGGGATGCGAGGAATAGGGGATTCTGAAGTCTTTTCTTTTTGTTGGTTGATGATTAGTCATCATGATGTAAATTCTGGATATGTTTTTTCTTCTTTGTGTTTGGCTTTTAGACCTTAGATTAGGCATGTAGCTTTCTAGTTGTTTTAGAACAATTATGTACCTTTAGCATAAAAGCAGGAGATGCTCTCTTCTTCACTGCTTCATTTTCACTGTTTTTGTGTTTCAGGAAAAGAGAAACGCAACAATTTTCGTCTTTTAAGCATAATTCCTGTCCATGGCTGGGTATGGTTTATTATATATTAACTGGCAACTCTTCTGGCGTCCTCCTTGCCCAACGCATTAACAAACTTGTAATGGTGGTTAACAACATTAAAAGTTCATTTATCCCTTTTTTTCTTTCTTTTTGATCTCATACTCTAGTGTGAATAATCTTGTAATTGCAATATTCATTTTTCTTTTTTTAACAAAAGTCTGCAATATTCATTTGATACTATCAATCTTAGCAACAGGTCATTCTTTTCTTTTCTTTTTTTGGGGGTTGTTGGGGTGGTGGTGGTGGCTGTGAGGGAAGCAAATGGGCAAGAGAAACTAGAAAAGAACAACAATTAGGTAAATAAGCTGCCAACTTTCAAGTACATGCTATAACGTTTCGCAATTGAAAATGTTAGTTAACAACACAAGTGTCAATATTAACCTTCCATTAGTAGATATGAACTCATAACTTTAAAAATATAATGATTTCAACGCTAAAATCCTTAAATCTTGAATCTATAGAAATTAAATCTTTGATCCGCCTCTGTCAGTCAGCACTAAGGACACAACAATTGACATAAACCCTTTGCTTCCGCCTTGAACTAATTAAAAGAAAATCTGAAAAAGAAAGTGCTATACTTTGTTCAAATGGGAAAAAAAAAGTATAGAAAATGAGGAGAGACTAAGTTGGGCATCTCATCTTTGAGGAGTCCCAAACATGTGTCAAGAAGAACTTTTTTTTTGTTACAATGAATGCAACATCCTATATTTCTAATGTGATTCTGAATTTACTTGGAATCTTGGATTTTAGCAGCTTCAACCTCCCAAAGCGCGCTTAAGGGCAGCTCGTTGTTCAGTTGTCAATCTTGTAGGAAATTTAACTTCAAACTTGATCTTTAAATCACCTCTGTTGCCAGGTTCCTTTGTGATTGGCATGCCTTCTTTTTCAACCACAAGCTCATAACCAGGTTTCACAATTTCATTCACTGGAATTGTCAACTCGCGACCATCTAACGTTGTGAGGTTGACAGTAGTTCCTCCCAATGCCTCTGCTAATGTTACTGTATAGTTCCTAATAAGGTCATTCCCGTCTCTCTTGTAAACGTCGTGGGGCTTCTCGTCGATTACAAACACGAGGTCTGCTGGAAGCTGGTTCAACTGCTCATTTCCTTTGTCTGGGAATGTTATCTTTGTCCCTTTCTTCCAGCCAGGTTTTACATCAATCGTTAAAATCTCCGTTTCTGTCACTAACAGCCTGCAATAACTCTCGTATTAATTTTCCAGCAAAGATAAATCACGTCAAATATATTATATGGTAGAATAGGAGAAACATTTGTTTGTATATTTTACGGAATTCTTAGCAAAATGCATTTCAGTTCCATCAAAACACAGCAGATAACACATGCGATAAGGTTTTATTCGTAGAGCTGATTTTCTTTATACAACAAATGCAACTATATGCCAAGAACCAAAATCTGTACTTATATCAGTTTCAATGCTAAGCAACTTAACATTACAAGCTCCTTGTTCATTCATAGTTTAAAATTCAAATAATCTGACTGCACATGGGACTTCTTTTCATTTCGGGTTCAACTGGCAGGGACGGTCCACCATTTTCTTTTTAAGATTCCTCAGTGGTCGTTATATGCATAAAGATATCTGAACTAAAGTGAGGAGAGCTTTTGAATGCTCCCCTTTTAGGAAGGGTAGCAAAGCAGAAAGATATTCATCAAATACAACAACAACAAACCCCGTATAATCCCATAAGTGGGGTCTGGGGAAGGTAGTATGTACGCAGACCTTACTCCTACCTTGAAGGTAGAGAGGCTGTTTCCAATAGATCCTCGGCTCGAAAAGAAAGATATTCATCTAATATTTATGTAAAACGTATTCTTTTCTTTTAGTAACATAAAAAGAACATTCTAAAACAATGGAAAGAAGGAAGGAGGGAAAAGGAATGTAATGTGATTACCCGTTCGCATCAACCACAGTTCTAGAGATCTTCATTTTCCTTGTAGATCCAGAGTAAAGCTCCTCAAGGCTGCAAGGCAATTTACTCTCCACTGGTGGTGGTTTTTTGGGCATAGTAGCACCCGTTCCATCACTCGCTGTTCTAAAAATATTCTCACCCCCACCAAATCCCCCAAACAAACTGCTTCCTTCTGATGAGAATCTCGTCGACTTTACTCCAGCTGACCCAAATCCAAATGGGCTGCTCCCAAAGAATTCTGCAAAAATATCTTCAGCGTTTCGAGGATTACCGCTAGATCCAGGTGACGGCATGTCTTTAAGACCTTCCTCACCATACTGATCATAGACTTGTCTTTTTTGAGGATCACTTAAAATCTGAACGAAAGGAGTAAAACTTGATAGTAAGAATGCATGACACCAAGATCTTATGATCATTAGAATTACTGCATATATCATATCTTTGATTCTTTCAAGATTCACAATTGGTTAAATGACTCAATTATAATAGGTGGAGGCTCAATAACATCTGTCCTAAAGAAAAGTCAGAGACAATAATACACTAAAGCATAAAAATTACAAAAAAAAAAAAAAAAAAATCTTTCTTTTTTGCTTAGAAAGGGGTGAGGAGCAATCAATTCAACAACCACTAGAGTTATGACAAAATCATTATAGCCATCGCTACAAGATTTGAACCTCGGTTGATAGCAGAAACAGAAGCCCCAGAGCTGACTAGGCCAAACCAACTGCTACCAAACAAAGAGCTTTCAATTACACAGAATTTGAAGGATAGTGAAAGGAAATAATGTTTTGTTCCTTCTAGCATCTTTAGTATCATAGTTTTCATAAAGTGGGACTTCCAAAGATTTTCCTTGTAGTTATACTGTCATTTTCACAAAATTAGCACAAAGTTTCGCGGTAGATAGATCCTTCAAACTTCACGAAGGTTTAAGAACGAAACTTCATACACATTATACCTAAGCAACAACAGAATACACAAGAATCATTCGATTTTTTCTGTATTATTACTACAGTTAAATGCGTGATTATGAACATTTCTATAGATATATGCACATTTAAAAATAAAGAAAGGGTAAGTGTGACAAACTTCATAGGCCTCAGATATTTGCTTGAACTGAGCCTCAGCTTCCTTCTTGTTGTTGGGGTTCTTATCAGGATGCCATTTCATTGCCAATTTCCTGTAAGCCTTCTTCAGATCATCATCTGTCGCTGTCTTCCCCACGTTCAAAACGTTGTAATAATCCACCCCCATTTTTCTCTACCTAAAAGCAAATTTCTATATCTGAATATGAGTTTCCAACTCAATATCATCAAAATTCAGACTTCTCCTTATCTTCCCAAAAGTTCAGCCAAAGGGGGCCTTTAGAAACTGCAAATCCAAAAAATAAGCAGATCAAGATATGAAAATGAAAATATCTCAGTTCTGCATTATGAAATTTTAATTCATGATAATCATAAATTCAAAGAACAGTATCTATCTTTCAGCAGATACCCAAATAAATATTGGTCATGAAAATGAAATTGTGTACAAGATTAAAGATATCATAAATTCAATCAGAAATTTTCAATCTCTCACAGTGGAGTAAAAGAAACATAACATTTCAGCACATACCCAGATCAATAATCACAATAAAAATGAAAAGTTCCAATTTTATTGTTCAAGATCACCAAATATTTCAAACAAACGTACCTTTATAAAAAAATTCCAAGGAAAATGAGAATTTTGATATTTCTGACTCTGTATAATAAATTCCAACTCAAAATTTCCGAGTTTCAGCACATATTGAGATCAAGAATTGCCATGAAATGAAAATGGAAGCTTGCTGAAGGGAGAAATATTAGAATAGGAAATTTGAAGGTTTGTGAAATTTACTAAAACAAAGAGACCTTTGGTCACCTTGATATTCAAGCAATGACACAAAATGAGATTTTCTTTTCTTGCTAGAAAGTGTTTAAGGCAATGTTGTTTTAGTTTTACTATTTTTCTGATATTTCAACGAGAATAACGGAACCTCATGCACTATCTCTCCTTTTGTTTTTGTTTTTGTTTTCAGTTGTCTTAAAAAGAAAATGGTATTTCAATCTTTTTCTACTAATAAACTAAGAAAGTTTTTGTGCACTTTATCTTACCTCTAACATGCGTAAATATCATGATTTTCATTTTATCTGAAAAAAACACACACACGCATCCAATTAACTTTATCCTATATTTACGGATGAATTTGATACTATTATATAGTACTATAATAATTTTAATTTCAGAAAGGGGCCTAATTCTAATAAAGTTTAAATACAGTTACTTTAGATATATGATTGAAATGGTTAATTAGCAGCAAATATTTAATGGAACAACTATTTTCACATAGGAATGGCAGTGGTGTGGGGTGGATTTGGACTAAACCCGCAAAATTTTCGACCCGCCCCGCATAGCAAATTTTTTGTTTTCAACCCGCCTCACCTAGCACCCGCAAAACCCGTCCCGCCCCGCATAAGTTTTATTTTTCTTTTTTCTTTCATTTTGTTATTTCACTAAAACAAATAAGTTAAACAATTCATTCTCTAAAGTGGAGAGCTTATTATTTACATAACTCAAGCAACCCTCACTTTCAACTAAGAGGTTGTGAGTTCGAGTCACTCCAAAAGTAAGGTGGGGAGTTCTTGGAGAGAAGGATGCCGAGGGTCTATTGGAAACAACCTCTCTACCCTATGGTAGGGGTAAGGTCTACCCTCCCCAGACCCCATAAATGGGATTATACTGGGTTGTTGTTGTTGTTGTTGTAAGCAATTTGATATTTTATTATTTTTCTTTGTGTTTTCTTCTCCAGAAAAATATCCCATTTGAATTCACAAGGAAAAATGTTTCAAAGTTACAATTTAAATGATAGTTTTATCAAATGTACTCAATCCTTCCTCGTTAATTTTTATTGACCCAATTTGTATTTACAAAGTCAACAACTCTCTTCTTGTTTCTTTTTCAATTTTATTTTTGATAGTATATTATTTCCTGATCATTTTTAATTCGGAAAATTGGATGTTAATAGTCTCTTCTGTAGTTGGAAAATATATACTAATACTAGTATAAAAGAAAAACAAACCAATGACTTAATTAGGCCAAGAACTTGTCAATTCAATTGTTACAAACTGGATTTTTTTTGTCACACACTGAATTAGTACAATTGGGTCTTGCAGAAATGAGTTGATAATCACACCAAATAACAAAAAAAATAGAACGAAAAGAGTTTAGCAGAAATAAACAAACAAAATTGGATGAAGCATTTTAAAATTAATAAGAGCAAAAGAGGGAGCAGATTGCTTTACCCACAAACCGCCCCGCTTGAAAGTTTTACAAAAAGGCAGTCAAACCGCCCCGCCCGCACCCCGTAAGAGCAAACCCACCCCGCCCCATTGCCATCCCTATTTTCACAAACACGAAAGTTCAGTTCAGTTCTATCCATTTCGATTACCAAGTGAAGCCCAGTTCCATACTTGATAAACAGCAAACAAACATAGAAAGCTACAGATAGTCATGAACTTCACTGCCTTCTTTTAAGAGGAGCAATACATCTCTAAATCGATCTACAACAATTGAAGGATGAGACATTCGTCAGGTCAAAGGAACAAACTTCAAGAAACTTCACAACGACCATAGGTGTGCAAGATTTTGTATTTACATACAGAGTAGCTACTGTTAACAAAAACTGTAGATAACTAAATGCTACATAGAATACTTGCTACATGTGAATAATACCCGACGTAGAATCAGGACTGACCGATCATGGATAAGACAACCAAATAGAATACTTGAGCTCTCCACTTCCTGCTTTTCTAGGTTTCTGTGTTCCTTTAAACAGTCTAGCCATATAAAGATACGAATTTACTTCCGCTTTTCCTACCAAATTTCCAATCTGTTGCCCCAACAAAAATATCTAGCTGCAGTCTAAAAATTTTTTATGGAACTTGAAATCTTTACAATGATATCAATATCCTCCTGTCAAGGAAACATTCCCTCCAGATACTCATCAATATTTTCATTATCTTCATTACCCGGATTATCAGATGAAGTTGAAGCCCTGGACCCTCTACTCTTGCCTTTCCTTCGTTCATATTTATCATCCTTATTGTCATCATCACTTACAGATCTTTCCCTTTCCCTACGATGCTTATCTTTCAGGTTTTCTCTAGATTGCTCCTTCTCCTTCTCCTTCCTCTTTTTATAATGAAGCTTTTCTGCACATCTTTCACAGGTTACCAATTTCACTAGGGCCTGTTTGTTTTCTCCTGCTTCAACATATGAAAAATTCACCTCGTAGCTAGCTATACCATCTCTCTCATCGCAGTGTTTGTTACCACAAACAAATTGCCCTTTCCCAGATATCACTTCCTTTTCGGTCCTCCATCTCAGACCAATCTTGCCACTCTTATAGTGTGTCATATCGGCTAAGCAATATTCTTTAAAAAGCTTGTCATAGTAGCGCTTCACCAACCTTTGCTCCCAAGATGGATTCATATCGTCTTCCTCAGTTCGTATGAACCGGTATCCTTCTTTAAGTGTATCCTGATCTGTTTTAACAGGCAACTTTTCTTGTGTGAATCTCTCTCTTCCATAATATCCAACATAATCATTGAGGAATTTCTTGTGGCGATCATAAGCATTCAGGCCAAGTATGTGATCTTGGTATTGCTGTTTTCTTGCTTGTCTGTCAAAGATAGCCTGCTTAAGCGACCCAAACGAAGTCATTATTTTCTGAACTGGGTGCAAAATCTCCTGTTTATATCATAAAAAACAACAAAGGTTTAAGGTTTAATTCACGTTCAGGACCGTAAACCAAAGTTTTTCTTTGCCGCGTTGCTTTTTAAGTTTCTTGATATCTTGAGTTGGTTGAGTTCTATGAGTAACCTTAGGATATCAACAATTTTGTAGTATGGTAAGGTATCCAACAATCTTCTGCAAAAGTAAATCCAATCACAAAGCTAATTAACAAAAAGAATTAAAAGATATATCAGGCAAGTGCATTACATGGGATAGAAAGACATAGAAGTACCAAAGTAGCCAGCAATCACCAATAACTAAGCAGTCTTACCAGTTGAGGTTATGCTTGAGATAATCTGACTGACTTCATCAAAGCAAAATTCGTATATATTAACACAGATTAAACATGTAGATAAAATGCTAGTTAATCATAGTTTTCAAAATTTAATTAGTTTTAGAAGTTCAAGTACAAAAAAGCAAATGCTCATCTGCTTCCCTGCAATCATGCTGGAAGCAATGAACCAGTAAGGCAAATTTTGCATTTCCACCGGCTAAGGTACGCAATATGACAAACATGTTAGCAATTCTTTCGTTTACCAAGCTTCCTAGTGTTCACAGAAGGCTCCTATTCAAAATAGAGTTCCTATATTACCTTTTTTATTATGTCACATATCAAAAAAAAAAAAATATTAACAAAAGAAGCGACACGTGTGTACCAAGGCAGCACGGACTCAAACTGTTTTCCAATTCCTAATTAAGGAGGATCTCCAAAATAAATATCCTAAATTATCACATCAACATATATACCATTATTGCAGAAAAAAGTGTGAACTAATAATATCCTAACTATAAGGTTCATGCATTAACACTAAAGTAAGATGTCTCTTCATTCAACATTGTAGTTACCCTTTCGATTTGGACCAATCAATATCTTAGGGTTTGCTATGAGGGACTGAACCTTAGGTTTGACTGATTCCACATGAACATTTCAACTCTGTGGACCGTTGTTTAACGAAACTCAAAAGAAGTTGATGTTGAATGGATATAGAAAGATATAAGAAGCTAGGTATATATAGGAAATTAGGTTCGATTATTTGGGCAATTTATAACCCTAAGTCCAAACAACAGAAAGAAGAACAAAAAAAGTAAATAGAGCGGAGAGATAATACTAACCTGAACACAGTAAGATCAGACACGGAACAAAGAAAGCCTTCGATGAGGAATGTATAGCAAATTTGAGAGGGCCAAATGTATGAGGTGGCTGCTGTTCAATTCGTTGTGTTAATATAAACTTTTCCTTTCCTCTTTTCTTCTTCAATTGTTTTCCCCTTTAAAACTCTATATCTTTTGCTAATAAAAGTAAAATTCATAATTTTAAAATAACAGTAACACTAAATATAAATTAATCAAAAAATAATAATATCAATTGCAAATTAAAACTAATTTTTTTTTAAAATGGTAGATTTCGTTAATATATTCCATAACACAAACATTAATATTCAATTTTTTCAACGAGTTTATTATTATTGAGTAAACTAGTTCTTGAACACCTGTATCCCATGCTAGTTATTACAAATATTTTTTAGAATACTACATGCGTGATGAATTGCACAGAAATTGAAGAGAAACAATAAAAGCTCGTACTTAAGAATGGTGAGTTTATTCAACCAATATTTATTGTCATTGCAAGTTGCTATCAAATGAATTTCAAATGTAATATTCGAACACCTTCAATTAAGAAATTCTTATAATATATCAAATATTTCAACTTGACAGTAATTCCTTTTCTGTATGTCAAAAGTGTTGTTCCTCTGTACTTGTAAATAATGATTCTGGAAATTAGAACGTTAGCTTATAAACGTAAATATAAATAAAAAACAGAAATTAATTCGAGCCCACTGAATTCACAGTGTTTCCTTAAGGAATTTAATCCCCTCCTAGTACCCAAGGTTATAGATTATTTCCTCCCAGGATAGAACGAATTACACACTGGTGTAGCGGTACTTCAAACCCCAGTGTTTCAGCGAACACAAAGTTCGGCAACAAATCACACTTATGGATGCTTTGTTTGTAGTTAAAAACAATGCAGAATAAGGAGGATAACTCAGAAGTCGAATGGAAATTCTGAGAGGAAGGAATGCAAAGTATAGCCAATGTTGAATTCTTACTGAAGAGAATATCAAATTGCAATTCGTTTTTCCAGTGTATACGCAGTGTATACAAAGTGTATATCCAGTATATGCAGAGTGTATATCCAGTGTATACAGAGTGTATCGTACTTTGTGTGCAGATCCAGTTGTTTTCGGGCACGGTGGTTGCTGATTCCCAGAGTTTTCAGTCAATCAGAGATTATCAAGGTTGTTGCCTTGGCGTCCGCAGACCTTGACTCTCCTTCTCTATCCCTCAGATTTACTTATTCAGTTTCTGTTTTCCTTAGATAGTGTATTAGACTTTGTATTTATATAGATGCTCATGTACTCAGTGACACCTTGATTTTGGAAAACTTCTGTATCGAGTTGTGATGGTTTTATCCAGTTGAAAGAGGGAAAAAGTTGAGTGCACTGACCTTCTTTTGAGCAGCAAACTAAATAGGAGCCTTTCTTAGCTGTTGAGAATCAAGAGCTCAAAACTCCGACCAATGTGAATCTCAGAATCCTGAAAGGAAATCAAAACTAGTTAGGAACACAAGTTTGATATTTTAAACTACTTAAGACTAAAATTGAAGTTTTTTGTTTGTTAGGTGGTTCTCATATGTATCTTGTTATGTGTTAGTTGACGATATAACTAAACAAGGCTCTTCACAACCAATACTAAGCAATACGATGAAGAACTAGTGAGAAAGCAATGAATATTAAGGTGACTTCGGGACAGTGAGAACGAACAAGTTTATTAAGTGTATACAGAGTGTTTCGAGTGTTTTTTTTTCGATGTGTTCTTCTTTCTCTCCAACTTATGCTCTATTTATAGCAGTTATTTGAGAGAAATCCGCCCCTTCCATGGTGCAACAAGCACTAGATCATGGAGAAAGCACTTACATGGTGGTATATACACTTGCTTGGTGGGAGGAACACTTGCACCATTGTGGGAGGTGCACTAGGCTGCATTGTTGCTTAGTGTTGCAACACAATACACGAATTGGAAAACATCCGTTACAAACACGGATTATATCACGTTAATATTCACTATTAACAAATAAATTTGGTCCAAAAAATTAATCAATCGATCGATCATTTGACCAAATCCGAATCCAAATCCCATTTCCCATTCACTCTAATTTTAAGACTATTTCATCTTAAACAAAAACTCAACAATCCCCTACATGAATGGGGAATGGCTATATCATGGAAGTATGCATGAAAAACTTGTGTGATTTGCAAACAAGAATTAATTGCATCTGGATAAGTAGGTTTCCCTTTGAACTTTCCGTAGTGAACTTATGTCGGATATACTCGGTCAATCGGTAGATTTGATATCTTTGAACCGTCGAACTTTAGTGTATACCTAGACAACCATAAGTCACACAATCAATCCCTTAACCGTCTTTGGTTCTCATTGTTGTGTTCGTTTCAGCCATGAACACTGCCTGGTTTCATAAGTGCGTAGAGAATTGGCCTTGCAAAATTCTCCTTGAAGCGGCTAACACTTCACACATACATAGGTGATTCATAAACGTGTCATCTCATAGATACACTATTTGATATACCCTGTATCAAATTTAGAAATCATTAAAAAGCCTTAATGCTTTATCCTTGGTACTAAACATTGTCTCATCACGAGAATAGACTAAAACAAATTTTGTTGACAATGTTGAACCGTCATTAATGACTTTGTTTGATCTCCTTGAACCTAGATCTTGGGATCTCCAGTCTTCTAGGTAGAGTTACCGCCACAATGACTTGTTCTTGGCCATAGTCCCATTCCCCTCGATGATTTCTCAACTACCTCTCTAGTTAGGCCTTTTGTAAGTGGATCTGACACATTATCACTTGACTTTACATAGTCAATCGTGATAATTCCTCTAGAGAGAAGTTGCCTAACGGTTTTATGTCTTCGTCGTATATGACGAGATTTACCGTTATACATAACGCTCCCAGCCCTTCCAATTGCCGCTTGGCTATCACAATGTATGCATATTGGTGCCAACGGTTTGGGCCAAAATGGAATATCTTCCAAGAAATTCCGGAGCCATTCAGTTTCTTCACCGGCTTTATCTAAGGCTATGAACTCAGCCTCCATTGTAGAGCGGGCAATACATGTTTGTTTGGACGACTTCCAAAATACCGCTCCTCCACCAATAGTGAATACATATCCACTTGTGGACTTCGAATCAGTTGAACCGGTGATCCAATTTGCATCACAATATCCTTCAATCACCGCAGGATATTTACTGTAGTGCAAATCAAAGTTTTGGGTATGTTCTAAGTATCCCAAAACTCGTTTCATTGCCATCCAGTGAGATTGGCCTGGATTGCTCGTGTATCGACTTAGTTTACTTATAGCACAAGCTATATCTGGTCGTGTACAATTCATGATGTACATTAAGCATCCCAACACACGAGCATAATCCAATTGTGATATGCTTTGGCCTTTGTTCTTTGCTAGTGCAAGATTCACGTCAATTGGAGTCTTTGCAACTTTAAAGCCCAAGTGCTTGAATTTTTCAAGTACTGTCTTAATATAATGAGATTGTGACAATGTCAGGCCTTGAGGAGTCTTTTGGATCTTAATCCCCAGAATTAAATCTGAAATTCCCAAGTCCTTCATATCAAACTTGCTAGTTAGCATACGCTTAGTAGCATTTATGTTGGCAATGTTATTACTCATTATCAGCATATCATCCACATATAGGCAAACAATGACTATGTGATTTGGAACATTTTTAATGTACACACATTTATCACATTCATTTATCTTAAAACCATTTGACAACATTGTTTGGTCAAATTTCGCATGCCATTGTTTGGGTGCTTGTTTTAGTCCGTAAAGGGACTTAACAAGTCTACATACCTTATTTTCTTTACCTGGAACCACAAACCCTTCAGGTTGTTCCATGTAAATTTCTTCCTCCAACTCTCCATTTAAGAAGGCCGTTTTAACATCCATTTGATGAATTTCAAGACCATACACTGCAGCTAATGCTACTAACATCCGTATGGACGTAATCCTTGTAACTAGGGAGTATGTATCAAAGTAGTCAAGACCTTCTCATTGTCTATACCCTTTGACAACAAGTCTTGCCTTGAATTTATCAATAGTGCCATCATCTTTCATTTTTCTCTTAAAAATCCATTTAGAACCCAAAGGTTTATTTCCAGGAGGAAGATCAACCAATTCCCATGTATGGTTGTTCAATATGGATTCTATTTCACTATTGACTGCCTCTTTCCAGAACAATGATTCCGAAGAAGACATAGCTTTTTTAAATGTTCGAGGCTCATTTTCCAATAAGAAAGTCACAAAATCTGGTCCAAACGAAGTAGACGTTCTTTGACGTTTACTACGTCTTGGATCCCCCTGATTAAATGTACTTTCTTTTGTTTCTTCCCGAGGTCGTTTAGATACTTCACCAATCGACTCGCATTCCTTTTTATACGGATATATATTTTCAAAGAACTCAGCATTATCTGATTCTATAACCGTATTATTATGAATGTCGGGATTTTCTGATTTATGAACCAGAAATCGATATGCTTTACTATTAGTTGCATATCCTATGAAAACACAATCAACTGTTTTCGGTCCTATTTTTACCCTTTTGGGTTTAGGAACTTGCACCTTTGCCAAACACCCTCACACTTTAAAATAATTCAAGTTGGGCTTCCTTCTTTTCCATTTTTCATATGGAATGGATTGTGTTTTACTATGGGGTACTCGATTTAGTATTCGGCTGGCCGTAAGAATGGCTTCCCCCCACAAGTTCTGTGGCAAACCAGAACTTATCAACAATGCGTTCATCATCTCCTTTAATGAACGATTCTTTCTTTCCGCAATCCCATTGGATTGGGGAGTGTAAGGGGCTGTTGTTTGATGAATAATTCCATATTCTAAACATATTTGTTCAAAAGGAGATTCATATTCACCACCCCTATCACTTCTTATCATTTTGATTTTCTTGTTAAGTTGCGTTTCAACTTCATTTTTGTATTGCTTGAATGCGTCTATTGCTTCATCTTTACTATTAAGTAAGTAAACATAGCAATATCGAGTACTATCGTCAATAAAAGTTATGAAATACTTCTTTCCACCGCGAGATGGTATTGACTTCATGTCACAAATATCTGTGTGAATTAAGTCTAAAGGATTTGAATTCCTTTCAACCGACTTATAAGGATGTTTAACATACTTAGATTCCACACATATTTGACATTTTGATTTTTCGCATTCAAACTTAGGTAATACTTCCAAGTTTATCATTTTTCGCAAGGTGTTATAATTGACATGACCTAAACGTACATGCCATAAATCATTTGACTCAAGTAAGTAAGAAGAAGCTGAAGTTTTATTATTAGTTTAAACAACTATTACATTCAGCTTGAAAAGGCCCTCAGTAAGGTAACCTTTTCCTACAAACATTTCATTCTTACTAATCACTACCTTGTCAGATACAAAAACGCACTTGAAACCGTGCTTTACAAGAAGTCCAGTAGAGACTAAGTTCTTCCTAATCTCGGGAACATGAAGGACGTTGTTCAAAGTCATGACCTTGCCAGAAGTCATCTTGAGAAATATCTTACCGTATCCTTCAATTTTTGCTGTAGCAGCATTTCCCATAGAGAGCGTCTCTTCGGGTCCAGCAGAAGCATATGTAGAAAATGCTTCCCTCACAGCACAAACATGGCGAGTGGCTCCAGAATCAATCCATCACTCCTTTGGGTTTCCTACCAGGTTGCATTCAGAAAGCATGGCGCACAAGTCATCAACATCATCATGCTTTTCTACCATGTTTGCTTGACCCCTTTGCTTGTCTTTCTTCCGAGCACGACACTCCGTAGATTTGTGTCCGGTTTTCCCACAGTTGTAGCAGTTTCCACTGAACCGCTTCTTGCTTGGGTTGTATTTCGGACCAGAAGCCTTCTTTCTCTTTTTGTTATCTTCAACAATATTTGCTCCCATTATTGTTGAATTTCCACGGCCTCTTCTCTCAGCAGCTTTGTTGTCCTCTTCGATTCTCAATCGAACAATGAGATCTTCAAGGGACATCTCCTTTCGTTTGTGTTTCAAATAATTTTTGAAGTCCTTCCACAATGGAGGCAACTTCTCAATTATTGCTGCTACTTGGAATGCTTCATTGATGACAAGACCTTCAATGAAAATTCCGTTAGTAAAATTACTAAAAAATTTACTTTCAATATCAGTATTTATTTGAAACATACCTTTAGCAAGTAGATCATGAATAATCACTTGCAATTCCTGGACTTGGGTAATAACAGACTTGCTATCTACCATTTTGTAGTCCAAAAATTTTGCAGCGACGAATTTCTTCATCCCGGCATCTTCAGTTTTGTATTTCTTTTCAAGCGCATTCCACAATTCTTTTGACGTCTCCACGCCACTGTATACATTATACAGATTATCCTCCAGTCTGCTAAGAATATAATTCCTGCACAAGAAGTCAGAATGCTTCCACGCCTCAATCACGAGAAAGCTATCATTCTCTGGAGTTTCATCTGGAAGATCAGGAACATCTTCCTTGATGAACTTCTGTAGACATAACGTAGTCAGGTAGAAGAACGTCTTTTGCTGCCAGCGCTTGAAATCTATCCCGGAAAATTTTCCGGGTTTCTCTGCCGGTGCCAACGCCGGAGTTCGACTTGTCGATGCGTTGGCAGTCATCATCGGAACAGCTTGATTTCCGTCATTCGCCATTTTTACTGTAAAAATGACACAATCAAACGTTTAATAAACGTTTAAAACTGGAGTGAAAAATCACGTAGATTTTAATCTCCAACAAAATGCCACGAAGGTTTTAAAACTGGAGTAAAAATCACGTAGATTTTAATCTCCAACAAACCGCAACGAAGGCTTAACTCTCCAAACGGGAGTACACAAAAAACCACAAAGGTTATAGTTTCCAGAATAATAAAAGTAACACAAATACAGAAATTAAATTATTAAATTCCTTAAGATTGTTGTTCCTCTGTACTTGTAAATAATGATTCTGGAAATTAGAACGTTAGCTTATAAACGTAAATATAAATAAAAAACAGAAATTAATTCGAGCCCACTGAATTCACAGTGTTTCCTTAAGGAATTTAATCCCCTCCTAGTACCCAAGGTTATAGATTATTTCCTCCCAGGATAGAACGAATTACACACTGGTGTAGCGGTACTTCAAACCCCAGTGTTTCAGCGAACACAAAGTTCGGCAACAAATCACACTTATGGATGCTTTGTTTGTAGTTAAAAACAATGCAGAATAAGGAGGATAACTCAGAAGTCGAATGGAAATTCTGAGAGGAAGGAATGCAAAGTATAGCCAATGTTGAATTCTTACTGAAGAGAATATCAAATTACAATTCGTTTTTTCAGTGTATACGCAGTGTATACAGAGTGTATATCCAGTATATGCAGAGTGTATATCCAGTGTATACAGAGTGTATATTAAGTGTATACAGAGTGTATATTAAGTGTATACAGAGTGTTTCAAGTGGTTTTTTTTCGATGTGTTCTTCTTTCTCTCCAACTTATGCTCTATTTATAGCAGTTATTTGAGAGAAATCCGCCCCTTCCATGGTGCAACAAGCACTAGATCATGGAGAAAGCACTTACATGGTGGTATATACACTTGCTTGGTGGGAGGAACACTTGCACCATTGTGGGAGGTGCACTAGGCTGCATTGTTGCTTCGTGTTGCAACACAATACACGGATTGAAAAATATCCGTTACAAACACGGATTATATCACGTTAATATTCACTATTAACAAATAAATTTGGTCCAAAAAATTAATCAATCGATCGATCATTTGACCAAATCCGAATCCAAATCCCATTTCTCATTCACTCTAATTTTAAGACTATTTCATCTTAAACAAAAACTCAACAAAAAGCACATAATTTAGACGTAGGCTATGATTGCAATTATTTTACGTAAAATTTTCGCCCTTTTTTAAAAAAGAAATTGTAGCCTCCACCTTTTTACAGCCCCAAACTTATTAAAAAGTTGTTGTCGAATGAAAGTAGTGTTTTGTAGAAGATGTCCAGAAATTAGATCAACATATACATTCCTTAGGATAGCAAGTAAATCATTGTCAATTTCATAGTGTACACCTACACAAAAATAATAATTATTTGTGATAGAGATAATAGTTTTTGAAATATTTAATTGATGTATATAAATCTAACTGCACATATATGTATCATTCATCTGATTCAAAATTGTTAGTCCTTTCATCTTTGAAATTGACAAAAAATATAAATTAATTGAATTGTATAAATATAATTATATTATAAAATATAACAATAGGTAACCGAGCTACAGTAGAACCCTGAGCTTAAAATGATTAGAATCTCACCCATAAATTTGAAATCTTGGTTCAGTCTCTAGTAGAAATTATGTGCAGATGTTGGCAGTTTTGACATTTTAGTACTTCATGAAAAACATAGCACGACTATATTAGGAAAAATAATAGTGTAATATTCCACAATCTAATTATAATTTAAGCACACTATAGTAATTATTATAGTTTGATAGGAAAAGCTCCAGCTAACAATATGTACGAATATCATAATAATTTAATAAAAGTAATTATAAATTACATAACTATTATCAATTTTGTGATGCAATAATCGAATTAACCTTTAAAAAGATTATAACACCAAATTAAGCCTTGACAGAAAGAATGAATTTGACAACAGTACCAAATAATAAAGTGTTGCGGTCTAAAATGAATCATTTGCCATGCATCCTTCACAGGAAACGGACTTAATATAAACAGATAAATATGTGAAAGATCTTGTTAAAAAGTACTGGGAGCATTAAAGGTGAACCTCCTAATAGCAATAATAAGGCAGTAAACACATATCTCACGTAATCAAATTATAAAAGAAAATAAATACAGGATACCCAACAAAAAATGAACTTGAAGTATGATGTCTTATATAAAAAAAAAAAAAAAGATTAAAGCATGACATATATAGGATTATACACAATTCCCTGCAGCAGATCGTACAAAAAAATACAGGGACATTTTCAACACATAAGTATTAAATATGATATCTAATTAGGGACTTTTCTTAACTGTAGTCTATAGGCTTTAACATCTTTGTAACTAAAGAAAAAATAGCATATTTGCTGGCCGCATTTTTGAATTCTTCTACTTGTTACTCTTTCTTGTTCCAATATTGACTTCCATAGGCAACAAATATTTCGAAGAAGAAGAAGAAGAAAAGAAAGTAGTCTTTGGGAGAGAATATTAATAATGTTATCGTCTTGAGTGACACCACCAAAGAACGTGGTGCAACGGATGGGGCTGCTCCTCCCTTAGTTAGAGGTCGAGTTCGAGCCTAGGTATGGAAAAATCCTTAGTAGGGGGCGTTACCCCCCGAATGGGACCCTACCCGGTACAAATCCGGATATAGTCGGACTCCAATGCGTGTACCGGACACTGTTGATACCCAATTTTTTTCTATATATTTTTATATACAAAATACTTTCAAAATAGCATGTACAAGCATAAATAAGCATGCCCAAGAGTTCTGATATTTTTTCCTAATTTTTTAAGATTTTTAAAATTAATTTAGTCTATTTTAGCTGTACAAAATCCATAATTATTCCCAAAATCATCAATTTGGTGAATGATTTATTTTATTTCCATATTTATACCAAAATATAGTTAAGATAATTTTTGTACATTTTTTTACAAATTTATTTGGCATTTAAAAGACTAAATTGCATATAATTGCAATTATAGCCTATTTTAAGATTAATAGCATTTTTAATTGTAAAATTTATTCCAGTATTTTAAATTAATATTTATACATTATTAATTGGGTCAGTACTTTTAATTTGCTTTTGAAATCATTTCTACCATTTTTTTATAAAATAAAAGGGAAAAACTGGCTATTTAATATTTAGCCTCATTTCATTTCAATTACAACCTATTTACATTTCAATTTTAGCCCTTAAATTAACCCAATCCTAACCCCCAACTGGACCGGCCCAATTTTATCTTTTACCCGACCCATGACCCAATTAAAAACCCGCCCGGATTCCCTTTTGATCCAAGCCGTTGATCATTTTGATCAACGACCATAATTCCCCCTTTCCTTTTTAATTTCCCAAACACCTCTAACCCTAATCACTTTTACCTAACTAGCCGCCTTTGAATCCCTTCGATTCTTCGGAACCCTAGTCGACTTCCACCTTTTTCAACCGTTACTTCACCGGAATCCATGGCTTCTCAGGCCATGGATGGCCTGTACTCACCCTCTCTCACCATCAAACCTAAGCTGTTCGATGATTTGAAACCCGACTCTGATGGTTCTCTTTAGATCCTGCTCAGATCTGTAGATCTATGGCTTCTCCGGCCATGCTCTGGCATATTCAAGTACTAGAAGCCTTTTCTGACCTCATCCGACTCAAGATCGGACCTTCTTCCAAGCCTTTCTCATTTCTAGGGTTTCTTTGAAGCCCTAGCTATTCGAGGTTTTTCTCTGTGTGTTTTCTTAGATCCATGTTATATCTGTGTTCTACTGTAGTTTTAAAACTTTTTCCCCAATCTTCTCTTTCAAAATTTGTTTCTCTTCGATTTAGGGTTTCTGAAAAAGTTTCAAAATGTTTTCTGACTCTTCTTATTCTTTTCTTTGTATGTATCTGCCTATGTTATGTTCTTATGTTTTCCTTTTATGCCTTCCATGATCCTCCTCTGTGTTCTTATGTTTGCTTTCTTCTACTATGCTCCGTTCTTTCTTCTACTGGTTTCTATGTTATGCTTTCACACATTTAACTTATGTGTTTGTTTAACCCTGTGTCCCTTTACTGTATTTTATACTAAGCTCTTAGTTCTTATTTGCCTTCTTCTGGACTTTGTTCGAGTTCTTTCTAAACATGTTTCATCTACTGTTCTCTTAAGTGCTATGTTACCTGTTTTCTCCTCTGAACCTGTTTAAGTTCTGAGTTTTTCTTAAAATATGTCTTTATGCTTCAAATTAGTTTCTTCACTATGTTTGCCTCGAACTTGTTATTGTATCTGCTTGTTTTTCTCTGAAAGAGATTCCTGAGCATGTTTCAATTACTTGCCTCCTCCTCTTTGTATCTTACTCGAGTTGGAAACCCTAGGATTTAGGGTTTTTGGGCGAGTTCTGATCTGTTGTTCGGACTAGGGTTCTACTATGAACTCTGGGCTTTCTCGGACTCGTTTCGAGTCTATGTACTGAACTTGAATTTCTTTGTTTATGATTTTGAACTTTTCTACACTAGATCTTTCTAATTAGCATGACAGTTCTTTCCTGTTTGGCATGTCTGTATGCTTTATATATGAAGAATTCTTCCTTCAAAAAAGGTTTGCCAATTTGTGATTGATTCAGAATTCCTTTTTTAATAAGGGTCGATTGATTGTAACTGATTTTCTTTAATTAAACCTTTCTTCACCTTTTCTGGTTGGATTCATTCATACCAAAACTCAATTTCTGATTTCACTGGCTGTTGATTGATTGCCTTTCCTTATTTGCACAAATCGTGTTGATATCAAACTCTTTCCTTAAATAGTTTCTATGTATTTTCACTTCTTGTACTACTTTGGAAAAGATTTTAATCCAATTCTTTCCTTAATTGTCTTCTGCCCGTTTGAAATCAGAATCCCTTAACTGAAGGGAGATTCTGTGTGATTGATTGCAAACTATTCCCTTACCTTTTCTTACTTGTTTTCTGCACTATAAAAGGGGCACGACCCTTCTGCACTTAGACAACCTGAAACGTTCAGTTCAATACTTCGAATTCAACACTTTGCACACACACCTTTCAGTTACAATACTCTTCCAATACTCTACTCTCTTCTGAGATCTTTTGTATTGTTTGCTTGCAATTTGGTTTACAAGACTTCAGCTTTCACTTATTTGTTTCCCTGAAATTGGTATGCCTTAATTTCGATTTCAGCACCATCCCTATGTGTTTATTTTACAGTTGCTACATTCCTGTCTATTTATTGTTCATGTTCTGTATTGAGAATGCTACTCTCTCTTTGCATTTGCTGTTTGTTATGAACTCCCTATACCCCACTCCCTTTTATGTGTGTTAAGTTAAGGTTCATGGCCTGACAACATCTAAATTGTTGCTTAGGTCTGAACCTGATCCTCAAGGGACCCAACTCTCAAAATGTGGCTAATAGGCTAGTCAGGGGTGTGCCAGCACTCCTGAGCCTTGCTTTGGGACCTTGAGTTCCCTCTGAACTTGGACATCTGAGGGCTGGCATTTCCACACTACACTATGCTCTTAATTCTGCAAAATATTTGGGTTGTAAGCACTGCCCGGAGTCCACTCGAGGCTCTTAGGGAACTTTGACACATCCCAAATAAGAGAAGGCTTTGGAAATCTGTTCCTGGAAGTTGGTTCACCTCATATTGTTGGACTTTGAGTCTGAATTAGGCTCCTTGGTTGTAGCTTAATTTCTAATGTAATTTCACCTTTTCTTAATTCATTCTGGTCTGTACTATGTTGTAATAACTTATGGGGATCTAGTGAAAAGGGGAGGGTCACTAATGTATGCATACGGGTAGACATCATGATCTTAGGTATTTATTCCTGCAATCACTGCCTGCTTTACTTCTGCATTTCATAAAGAGATCCTGACTATAGGATTCTGCACTTTCATATTTCATATAGAAATCCTGAGTATAGGATTCTGCACTTATGCATTTCATATATAAATTATGCCTATAGGTTTTCCGCACTTCTGCATATATAGAGATCATGTCTATAGGTTTTCTTCACTTCCGCGTATCATATAGATAACCTGTTTATAAGATTCTGCATTTTACATCTATCATTAGGCAAACAATCATAGGTTAAATAATAATCAATTGCATTCTAGATACCATGTCTATAGGAAGACTGCACTTTCATAATCGTTTTAAAACCAACGCCGCCTAGAAATCATGCCTATAAGAGTAACCTTTGAATCTGATTCGCTTATGTCATCTGCAAGTTAAAATCAGTTGCAATGTTGTCTAAAATCTGCGGAACTTTCATTTTTTCTATAATCAGTAAGTTTTCTTTAAAATCAGAGCAAGCACTGTTAGATATCATGCATATAGGTCTCACTTAGGCAAACCATTAGGTAATTAATTAACTGCATCAGTCTTTGATAAATTACAACCAGGAAAGGCTAATTCGGACTCCTCATCTGAGAAATATGTGATGAATCAGCCTATCTCACGCTTTAATTTAATTCAGACCATAACCAGTACTTGTAAGTCATGCTAGCCAATTTGTCTCTTTAAATGAGGAGGCCTATTTGAGCCCATTAACTGTTACGTGTTCTCCCATACCTGCCTTATATGTTTTGATTGTCACCCTAGAAGTTTATCCTTTTAAAACTCTGAAAAGTCAAATTTCCCTTCCCTTTAGGACTAGTAGTCCCAAATGCCTCCGGGACTGATAGGATTGGGGCGGGTACTAGCATGCAATAAGTAACGACACCATTTCGCGCTTTACTACCTTAACGGGGTGGAAAAGGTAGATATGGATATGATGACCTGTGCAACCCCTTTTCTAAGGAGCGATTGCCGGGTATTGCATTGATGTGATTCATATTAATCATAAATCTCGGACCCCCTCCCCTTTACCTGTCCTTATCTGCTTTCTTTAGAATTGCTTAAATCTTTCATAAGTTTCTGCCCTCTTTGTTGTACCTCAAAAGTTTTCAATTTATTTTCCATGCAAGCCCCTCTATTTGAGCCCTTAATTGCTTGTTTGATTATGTGAAGTCACAATTGTAACATGGCCGGGAACCACACTAGTGGATCTTGAGGGGTGCCTAACACCTTCCCCTCGAGATAATTTCTAGCCCTTACCCAAACTCTGGTTCTTCAAACTCAAACCCTTCTTAGTGTCCTAATGCACTTAATCATTAGGTGGCGACTCTTCAAGTTCCAAAAACCCAATTCCCAAAAAGGGAACGAGTTATCCTCCTAAATGTCACAAGCCTGATTTCGCGAGAAAAAGGGGGCGCGACAGCGTGACGACTCTGCTGGGGACTTTCTTTAGGCTTTTACCATTTCATGTTATTTGTGACTTTACTGCTTCTTTATTGCCTTTATTTAATGTCTTTATTTCTCTTCTATTACGAAACTGACTTGGCTCCTTGTTTCTTTTCTTCAATGCTTTTCTTTACTGCTTTCCTTTAATATTGTTGTAATTATGAGCAATTATTGTAATCATTACTTTATGAACGTGCAAATACATGACAACTTGTTTCATTCTTGTAACTGCATATTCAACATCATATTCCACTCGTGCTAAACAAAACACCATAGCCACGCTTATAATGAGTGGTTGCGCCCTTCCGATGTCATTACCCCCTAAATTTGGCAAAGGTGTATTTGCGGTAAAACCAGTCGATCAACGGTGTAGTCGACGGTTCCGTGCCTTTCCCTCTTGAGTCGTCCGCTCAAGGGTACCAGTCTAATACCTTATAGAAACCCTACTCTATTCAATTGTGCATGCATCACTGTCAAAACCTAGTCGAGTCAGTTATGTTGTCCACATAATGACTATTTAATATAGCCTTGTCCAAAGTCCACTGGGTTCCCTGGGAACCCAAACGGACGTTACCATATTCTATGCATTTATTTGGAGAACTAAATGCTGCTTATGCTAATTATTTGTTTAAATAGTCGAGTCCGACGGGGTAAGGGTCTAACACTTTGTTTTGCAGAATTGAGGCACGAAGTCCCCAGATTTGGCATGGTTACCAACATCCACCTAAGTTTGCTAAGCTGGTGGGAGGATCTTCACTCTAGTGATCAGGCCTTTATCCAGAAATACCTAGGAAATTTGCGTTCTCTCCTAGAGGTCCAACCCAACAACAAAATCATAGAAGCTGCTACTCTGTTCTGGGACTGTGATAGGTCTGTGTTTCGCTTCGGGGAGATTGAGATGACACCTCTGCTCGAGGAAATAGGAGGACTAGCTGGTATTCCGTGGGAGACTCCGGGTTTGCTTATGCCGGAAAATCGCAAGGGTAGGGGTTTTCTCAAAATGATGGGACTAAAGAAAAACACAGACTTGACCTGTTTGAAGGACTCCTACATTCCTTTTGACTATCTGTATGAAAGGTACGGCCATAGTAAGTCCTACCGCACTTACCCAAATGAATTTGCCCTCACCTCATTGGGGAATATCCACATAAAGGTCTTTGTCTTTATGTTCTGCTTCTTGGGGATGATAGTGTTTCCTATGAAGAAAGCAAGGATTCACACCAGGTTAGCTATGGTCATTAAAACCTTAATGGAGGGGATTGGTGGGCAACCCTTTAGTATAATGCCCATGATCGTTACAGAAATGTATCGAGCCTTGGAAAAGTGTCAACAAGGAGCCCCACACTTCGAAGGCTGCAACTTGCTACTCCAGCTCTAGCTTATAGAGCATCTTCAAAGGGGTGAATATCGGCAAGAGATTCAGCGTAGAGACTAGGACAATCATATAGCCTTCCATCAACCAAGGCGAATGAACTACATGCCCAACATGTTTGCTCAGCCAGAAGATGCCAAGGAGTGGGTGGAGCTGTTTGAAAATCTAACTGAGGATCAAATACAATGGATGTTCGAGTGGTTCCCTACTGAAGAGTTCATCCCCCGATCCAGGGACGCTCCATTTCTGATACTGATCGTTTTGAGAGGAACCTACCCTTATGGCCCTCTCTGATTTATGAGACAGGCTGGTAGGAAGCAGGTTATACCAAGGGTCGACAAGATGAGTCACTTCCGGGCTGATTTCCAAGCTGATGACAGTCCTTATAAGTGGCAAGATCAGCATATATGGCATTGCAAGATCATCATGGGAAGAGATACTATTGAGCTAGACAGATACCATGCTGGCTGCACCCCATACTATTCGGGATGACTGGAGGATAATCACAATGGTCTGGGCCAACCTGGGTTTGTTCGAGGTCACAGGATCATCGATGAAAAGGCTGAAGCACAGGTCAAGTACAACCAATTGCGCAAGAGGATACGGGAATGCGAAAGTGAGCACCGGGAGATTCAAGAAGCCCATCAAAAGTTGATTGAAGAATGGAAAGATATGGCTGTCAGCGCCAACAAGCGACTAGGGTATTTGGAGCGGGGTTTAGTGGAATTGGAAAGGAAGTTCATCCAGAGGATTGAAAACTGCCAGAACGCTGAGGGAAACGAAGGAGGACACTTGGCTAGAGCCTATTTGCTGCTGGGACTGCGTGAGCTGGTGAAGCTATTCGATGGAGCTAAAAATGCAGAGTCTGGGGACGGTCCTTCTGAGACCAAGTAGTTAGGAGTCTTTTCTTTTGTTTTAAAAATGTAATAAGGCCAACGGCCATTAGTAACATTTTATTTTTCTGCTATTTTAGTGTCGTTTTGGGATTCGTCTTATTTTTATCAATAAAATGAGGCATTTAGCATTATATGTTCTCCAAATCAACTTGTCGCTAGGCCAACCTCGGGCACAACGAAGCTCCCAAATTAGGACACGATTTATATTCTTGCACTATGTGTTTGAATATTGCAGCATTAACTTGCTACCTTTTTGTATTTTACCTTTTGTTTATTCCCCTCCCCAAAGGTTAGTTCGTGAACTCTGGCATCGTCATCATACTCCACAAGATCTAAGGGCCCTCCACCTCCTCCTCCTCCGAGTCCTATTAGAAACAAGAACAAGGGAAAGATGGAAGATTTGAGCAACATCAGAAAGAAGAACTCAGTTGAAAGGGTAAAGGTTCCTCAGGGTATTCAGGTTTCCAAGGAAAGTGCCTCCCAGCTCGAACAAAAGTTATTGAAGTTTCAGGAAGAACTGGACCAAGTTCGGAACTTGGCGAATTTGTAATTTTCCCTAAATAACCCAAATGTAAACTTCGCGAACACTCAAAACCCTACACCTCCACAAAGCATCCCGAAACTACAAAACCAACCCGTTCCCCATCACCACTGCAACACATGCCACACTTCAGACAATACCCCACTGCTCATCCCTGAACCAATAAACTCCACAAATGATCATCTCCACAACACCCCCATCTATGTGGAAACCATACCACACTATACTCAACCTATTTCAAGCACACCTCAGTCTGATGAAAAAGACTATATTATCAAGAATCTGGCTGCAGAACTCAAGAAGCTGACTAGCAGAGTTCAGGGTGTTGAAGGAAGCAAGGGGATTGAGGGACTGAATTACGAGGACCTTTGCATTCATCTAGATGTCGAACTTCCTGAGGGGTACAAGCCTCTCAAGTTCGAGATGTTTGATGGCACAAGGGGATCCCAGAGTCCACTTGAGGACGTACTTCAACAAGCTGGTCGGAGTGGGAAGGGATGAAAAGATTCGCATGAAACTCTTTATGAGAAGTCTGAAAGGAGATGCTTTGTCTTGGTACATCAGCCAAGACCCTAGGAAGTGGTCAAATTGGGTAATTATGGCGTCTGATTTCATGGATAGGTTCAGGTTCAACACGGAAAATGCACCAGACGTGTTCTATATCCAGAACTTAAAAAAGAAACCCTCAGAGACATTCCGCGAGTATGCTACTCGTTGGAGATCAGAAGCCGCTAAGGTTAGACCGGCTTTAGAAGAAGAACAAATGAACAGGTTTTTCGTCCGAGCTCAAGACCCACAGTACTATGAAAGGTTAGTGCTGATTGAAAGCTAGAAATTTTCCGACATCATCAAGCTAGGGGAAAGGATCGAGGAAGGTATCAAAAGTGGTATGGTCACTAACTTTGAAGCTTTGCAGGTCACCAACAAGGCTCCACAATCTGGTGGCACGTCCAAGAAAAGGGACGTGAGCGCCATGATGGTTGCACAAAGAACGAAATCCCCAATTAAATACCAAACCTACCTAATACCTCACTCACATATCAACCTACCCCAAATTACCAAGCACCCTCACCCTCCTACCAAGCTCCACCACCTACTTACTAATCACCTCCACCTCCCACATATCATCCCACTTTGCCCAGATATTCCCAACCTGCACATGTCTATCAAGCCTACAATACTCAACCCTCTCACTGTCAACCACCTCCCACCCGCCAAAACTTTCCTAGACCCCGACCAAACTTCGACCGCAGACCCCCCAAACAGTATACCGCCATTGCTGAACCTATCGACCAGCTGTATGAAAGGCTCAAAGTTGCTAGTTACATCACCCTTATCCTTTTTATAAACCCCCCAAACCCCTCCTAATGGGTCAACCCAAACAAAACCTATGGATAACATTCCGACATAAAGGGGTATACCATTGATGAGTGCCGCTCTCTGAAGGATAAAATCCAAGCTTTGATTGACAACAAGATCATCATAGCAAAGGAGCCAACTCTGAATGTTCACAACAGCCCTCTGCCTGACCACAAGGGTGATGGCGTTCACATGATTGAGATAGAGGACGATTGGGACCCCAAAGGGTCGATCAGATTGATCGCTGAAGGTGACGAGCCAAAGGAACCAATAGTCACACTTAATCCGATTGTGGTCCAGATCCAGCCTTCTAAAAACGTTGAAGTAAACATGTCCATACCACTTGAATTCGAAGCACCTTCTTCTGCAAAGACGCCAGAACCTATTGAGGTCGAGTTTGGGTCTCCAAAGACACCTGCACCATTCGAAGTGGATGTGTTACCATCCAAGGCAAAGGTACCCATCCCGGTGGCCATGACAGCCGTAACACCGTTCCACCCAAAGGCCATACTATGGGATTACACCGCTGAGGCAAGAAGGAAAGGGATACCCAAATCCGTAGAAGCAATTGCAGCACAGGGTATGACAAGAATCGACAGGGTTTATACCCCAGAACACCTAGCCGAGTCCAGTAAGCAGGCTTCTGGATAACCAACCGTTACTGAAACTGGACCTGATGATCTTTGGAGGAAGATACAAGCCAAAGAGTATTCGGCCATTGATCAGTTGAACAAAACGCCAGCCCAGATCTATATCTTGGCTCTGCTGCAAAGCTCTGATGCACATAAGAATGCCTTATTGAAGGTGCTGAGCGAGGAATATATACCCAGCAACATAACTGGAGGAGAAATGGCAAACATGGTAGGGCAAGTATTGGAGAGTCACAAAATCACTTTCCACGAAGATGAGCTACCACCTGAAGGTCTAAGCCACAACAAGGCCTTGCACATCACTGTGCAGTGCGAAGATCATTTCATCACCAGAGTCCTGATTGACGGAGGGTCCAGCCTCAATATTTGCCCATTAGCGACTCTCAGAACATTGGGAAAGAGCCTGTATGAGATCAAGGATGGAGCCATCAATGTCAAAGCTTTCGATGGATCCCAAAGGTCCACTATTGAGGAAATCAGTTTGTGTTTGCAAATGGGACCGACCTGGTTCGACGTTGATTTTCAAGTGATAGACGTCCCAGCATCTTACAACTTGCTATTGGGACGGCCTTGGATCTATGCCGCTGGGGCTGAGGCCTCAACTCTACATCAAGAAGTGAAATTCGAGTGGAATCACCAAGAGGTAATTATTCACGGCAACGGTAGCAATCCAATATACAGTCGCCAGACCATCCCAGCAATCGGAGAAAGAAGGAAGATAGGCGGAAAAACCTACCATCACATTGAGCGAGTCAACGTCGTGGACAAGGATAAATGGTAGGATAACAAAATTGAAAGTATACTAAATTGGTGTGGATATGAACCTGGCAAGGGACTTGGCAAGAATTTCCAAGGAATCGCTAAGCCTATCAAGTTGAAGAAACACAATACACTTTCGGTTTGGGATATGAATACACATGGGAGGAGTTCAACCACTGGTCACCACCATGGCACAATCCCTACTACCCGCTGGAGCATCCGATACCTCACTTAGAGCAGACCTTCCAGCCAGCCGATGTCATATATGGGTCGGAAGAAGACGAAGCACTGGCGGCGATGAGGAATTTGTTTTTGGAAGATGACAATATGGACTGTTGTATCATTTTCGAGGAGGAGGGGGAGGAAGGCCCTTCTATACAAGCTGTGAGCCGAGGAGCATGCCTCAACAATTGGTCCATCAGAACCACCAGGGCCCGGAAAGCTTCGGGGTAGCAAGGCTGAACAAAGCACCATGCATTATCTTTATTTTTTGCTAGTTGACTTTCTTTCCGCATTTTTAATATTGAAATAAGAGCTCCAATGTTCAAAACAATTATGAAATTTATCAAAGCATTTCAGTTTCTTATAAATCTTACTCTTATTACTTTTTATCGTTTACTTTATTTACACAGCATTACTATTACTTATCTTGATGAACCGACGATTGTGATGTGCGACGAAGCAACGCAAATAGATATGGACTCAGAAGAAGATGATATACTAGAAGAGGTTGTTAAAGAGGTCAAGGATTTTGAGAACAGACCTAAGTCTAACTTGGACAAAACTGAGATTGTCAACCTGGAGATACAAAAAATGTCAAAGAAACACGAATCAACATTCATCTGTCACCATCAGAAAAGAAAGAGTACACGGAATTTCTAAGGGAATATGAGGAAATATTCGCCTGGTCTTATGATGACATGACTGGTCTCAGTACATCTATTGTAGGTCACAAACTACCAACCAATCCGACATGTACACCAGTAAAACAGAAGCTCAGGAAGTTCAAACCTGACACGAGTTTGAAAATCAAGGAAGAAGTCACCAAGCAAGTCAAAACCAAGGTTCTCAGGGTAGTAGAGTATCCAACATGGTTAGCCAATATTGTGCCAGTGCCGAAGAAGGATGGGAAGGTTAGATTCTGTGTCGACTACCAGGATCTCAACCGGGCCAGTCCGAAAGACGACTTCCCCTTACCGAACATACACATTCTAATTGACAACTGCGACAAACATGAACTGCAGTCGTTCGTTAATTGTTTTGCTGGGTATCATCAGATATGGATAGATGAGAAAGATGCGGAGAAAATGACTTTCATTATGCCGTGGGGGATGTATTGTTACAAGATGATGTCGTTCGGGTTAAAGAATATTGGGGCCACCTACATGAGGGCCATGACTGCTATTTTCCATGACATGATACACAAAGAGATTGAGGTATATGTAGACGATGTCATCATCAAATCCAAGAGAGCCAATGACCACATGGAAGATTTGAGGAAGTTCTTCAACAGACTAAGAAGGTACAACTTGAAGCTGAATCCCGCCAAATGTGCATTCGAGGTTCCTGCTGGAAACTACTCGGGTTCATTGTGAGTCATCAAGGAATAGAACTGGATCCGTCAAAGGTCAAAGTCATCCAAGAATTGCCACCACCGAAGAAAAATAAAGAGGTTATGAGTTTCTTGGGAAGACTTAACTACATCAGCCGGTTCATAGCTCAATCCAATGTCATTTGTGAGCCAATCTTTAAGATGTTGAAGAAGGACGCCGCTGCCAAATGGACTGATGATTGTCAAAAAGCCTTTGACAAAATCAAAGAATACCTATCAACGCTGCCAGTTTTGGTCCCGCCCGAGCCGGGTAGACCTCTATTACTCTACCTTGCAGTATTGGATGGATCTTTCGGTTGTGTTCTAGGGCAGCATGATAAAACATGAAGAAAGGAGCAAGCCATTTATTATCTCAGCAAGAAGTTCACCCCGTACGAGGCCCGATATTCTCTATTGGAACGCACCTGTTGTGCCCTGACTTGGGTAGCTCAGAAGTTGAGACACTATTTCTGTGCCTATACCACTTACCTCATATCAAGAATGCACCCTTTGAAGTACATCTTTCAGAAGCCCATGCCCACTGGCAAGCTAGCCAAGTGGCAAATCCTGCTGAGTGAATTCGACATTGTTTGTATGACTCAGAAGGCAATCAAAGGACAAGCACTAGCAGATCATCTTGCTGAAAATCTCGTGGATGGAGAATATAAGCCTCTAAAGACGTATTTTCCTGATGAAGAGGTATCTTTCATAGAAGAAGACATTGCAGAATCTTATGATGGTTGGAGAATGTTTTTCGATGGAGCAGCAAATTTCAAAGGAGTTAGCACAGGAGCAGTCCTAGTATCAGAAACCGGTCGGCATTATCCGGTATCTGCCAAGCTTAGGTTCCCGTGCACCAACAACATGGCCGAGTACAAAGCCTGCATCCTAGGGCTCAAGATGGCCATTGACATGAACATTCAGGAATTGCTAGTGATCAGAGATTCAGAACTACTTATACATCAGGTCCGAAAAGAATGGGCAACCAAGAACTCCAAGATACTCCTTTATTTGCATCATGTACAGGAATTAAGGAAAAGGTTCACAAAGACAGAGTTCCAACATGTTCCCAGAGTTTAGAATGAGTTTGTCGATGCATTGGCTATCCTATCATCCATGATACAACACCCAGACCAGAACTTCATTGATCCTATCCCGGTAAAGATCTATGATCAGCCAGCTTACTGCACTCATGTAGGAAAAAAAGCAGACGGAAAACCTTGGTTTCATGATATCAAGGAATATTTGACGAAAGGAGAATATCCAGAACTCGTAAATCCTACTCAGAAACGCACACTTCGGAGACTATCTAACAACTTCTTTCATAGCGGAGGAATCCTGTATAGGAGGACTCCTGATTTGGGGTTACTAAGTGTGTCGACGCAAAGGAAACATCCAGGCTATTGGAAGAAATTCATGTAGGGACCTGCATCTGCATATGTACGGCTTTGTCTTAGCCAAGAAAATACTCTGAGCTGGTTATTTCTAGATGACTATGGAAATGGACTGCATCCAATATGTCCGAAAATGCCATCGCTGTCAGATACATGCAGACATGATAAAAGTGCCTCCAAACGAGCTTACTGCAACAAGCTCGCCATGGTCGTTCGCTGCTTGGGGAATGGATGTTATCGGACCTATAGAGCCTGCCGCATCAAACGGGCACAGGTTCATTCTAGTGGCAATTGATTATTTTACCAAATGGGTTGAAGCAGCATCGTACAAAGCAGTGACTAAGAAAGTGGTAGCAGATTTTGTCCGCGACCGTATTGTTTGTCGGTTAGGAATTCCGGAGTCAATCATCACTGATAATGGTTCCAATCTCAACACTGACATGATGAAATCCATGTGTGAAACCTTCAAGATCAGACACAAGAATTCTACAGTTGACAGACCTCAGATGAACGGAGCTATAGAAGCCGCCAATAAGAATATCAAGAAGATACTAAGGAAGATGATAGAGAAGCATAAGCAGTGGCATGAGAAGTTATCATTTGCTTTGTTGGGATACCACACCATAGTCCGCACATCAACTGGGGCAACTCCCTATATGTTGGTTTATGGTACAGAAGAAGTCATTCCCGCCGATGTAGAAATTCCCTCCTTAAGAATCATACAGGAAGCAGAACTTGACGATGCAGAATGAATAGAGAGTCACTACGAGCAGCTAGCTCTTATAGATGGGAAAAGAATGAATGCAGTTTGCCATGGTCAACTTTATCAGAACAGAATGTCCAGAGCCTTCAACAAAAGAGTCAAGCCGAGACAGTTTACACCGGGACAGCTGGTGTTAAAGAAGATTTTCCCTCATCAAGATGAAGCCAAAGAGAAGTTCTCTCCCAACTGGAAGGGTCCATACATGGTTCACCGAGTCCTAACCGGAGGAGCCCTCATACTTGCAGAAATGGACGGTGAAGTTTGGCCGAAGCCGATCAATTCAGACGCAGTGAAGCGATACTATGTGTAATCTTTATGCTTTCCTTATATGATGTAATTTGAACTACGCCTGACCTGATTCCCGTTTAAGGGGGGATACGTAGGCAGCCCTATGGGTTCGGTCATAATTCAATAAAATTTTCATTTCCCCCCGCTATTGGAAATTGGGGCAGAATTTTGAGGAGGACCCTCAAAATTCCGAAGTTGATTTCAGCCATTTATCATCAACAGCCGTTGGGAGTAGCAGCCCAGTAAACTGGGGCAGAATTTTGAGGAGGACCCTCAAAATTCCGGAGTGAGAGAAGTTGCAGTATCTTGGACCACGTCGCCGTCGTCAGTTCATCTAAAGAAAACTATTCTTAAATATGTATTTATTGTCACATTTCTTTACTAAATCATGCATGTATGTTACCAAAGTTGCTTCGTTTAGCAACGCTACCCCAATGATATGCCCAATATCATCGGAGCAGAGCCGGCGGAATACAAACTAACCTCCCCCTTTTACAAAACTCACGATTTTTCTTTGAATGCAGGCACTTGAGTTGCAAAATCATCAAATATACGATACATTCACGAGACTCACGTTGCTCAGAAATATAACCGTTGCACTTACTTATAGTTGCTATCCGCACACAGCGCTCCCAGCAGACACAGTACCCAACATTCGCAATATCTCGATCTGCTATCAGCTAAGAAAATTCTATCACCATTTTGACCTTTACTCCTTGCATAAGGCTACCTTTCTGCCTTCCGAGACTAAGCATTGTCTCCATCTGCATTTCCCTACATTGCATAAGGCTACCTTTCTGCCTTCCGAGGTTAAGCTCTACCTCCATCTACATTTCTCTGCATTGCATAAGGCTACCTTTCTTCCTTCCGAGACTAAGCGTTGTCTCCATCTGCATAAGCCTACCTTTCTGCCTTCCGAGACTAAGCATTGTCTCCATCTGCATAAGGCTACCTTTCTGCCTTCCGAGGTTAAGCTCTACCTCCATCTGCATTTCCTGCATTGCATAAGGCTACCTTTTCTGCCTTCCGAGACTAAGTACTGTCTCCATCCTGCATTTCTCTATATTGCATAAGGCTATTGTTCTGCCTTCCGAGACTAAGCATTGTCTCCACCCTGCATGGCTGAAATACCGCCACTTTATCGCTCTTGCGTCGGCTGAAATATCGCCACCTTCTATTTACGTCTTGCATCGGCTAAAATATCGCCACCATCTACATTTCATAGGTTGAAATATTGCCAAATTGTCCAAAGACGTCATCGTTCGGAGGCACCATTTGCATAGCCCGAGAATGCCATGCCATGGCCTGAGGACCTCATTTTATCTCTTGCATATCATTATTCAAAGGCATCATTCTTATAGCCCAAGAACATCATTTCATGGCCTGTGAATCCTTTATCATACGCTTCATGGCCCAAGACGTCATAGTCCGAGGACGTCATCCTAATCGTCTGAGGACAGCCTTCATGGTCCAAGGGGAACTTGCATCACGTTTAAATTTATGCACAATATATGCTCACTTGCAGGTAAACCGCCTAGCAATGGTCATCTCAGCAGGGGCGATCTCGCTCCAGTTCCCGCAGCCTATCAGACTCTGACCATCCTTCTCAACCCGAACATCGCATCCGCTCTTTGAAATCTTCATCGGTATAGTCTGCCAATGGATCCTGAACTACATATGGTCTGATTCATGTAAGACCAGGGATATGTAGGCAACTCAAAAACCAGAGCTCGGTCAAAATTCTTCAAAGCATTTCACTCGGTCAAATTGGCCATCATATCTTTACCCGGTAACTCTTTCATCCTTCCCGGGTAAAGAGGGGCAGCTGTTGATACCCAATTTTTCCTATGTATTTTAATATACAAAATACTTTCAGAATAGCATGTACATGCATAAATAATTATGCCCAAGAGTTCTGGTATTTTTTCCTAATTTTTTAAGATTTTTAAAATCAATTTATTGTCTATTAGAGAAGTACAAAATCCATATTTATTCCCAAAATCATCAATTTGATGAATGATTTATTTTATTCCCATATTTATACCAAAATATAGTTAAGATAATTTTTGTACATTTTTTACAAATTTATTTGGCATTTAAAAGACTAAATTGCATATAATTGCAATTATAGCCTATTTTAAGATTAATAGCATTTTTAATTGTAAAATTTGTTCCAGTATTTTAAATTAGTATTTATACATTATTAATTGGGTCAGTACTTTTAATTTGCTTTTGAAATCATTTTTACCATTTTTTTATAAAATAAAAGGGAAAAATTGGCTATTTAATATTTAGCCTCATTTCATTTCAATTACAGCTTATTTACATTTCAATTTTAGCCCTCAAATTAACCCAATCCTACCCCCAGCTGGATCGGCCCAATTTCATCTTTTACCCGACACATGACCCAATTAAAAAACCCGCCCGGATTCCCTTTTGATCCAGGCTGTTGATCATTTTGATCAACGGCTAATTCCCCCTTTCCTTTTTAATTTCCCAAACACCCCTAACCCTAATCACTTTCACCTAACTAGCCGCCTTTGAATCCCTTCGGTTCTTCGGAACCCTAGTCGACTTCCACCCTTTTCAACCGTTACTTCACCGGAATCCATGGCTTCTCACGCCATGGATGGCCTGTACTCACCCTCTCTCACCATCAAACCTAAGCTATTCGATGATTTGAAGCCCGACTCTGATGGTTCTCTTTAGATCCTACTCAGGTATATAGATCTATGGCCTCTCCGGCCATGCTTCGGCATATTCAAGTACTAGAAGCCTTTTCTAACCTCATCCGACTCAAGATCGGACCTTCTTTCAAGTCTTTCTCATTTCTAGGGTTTCTCTGAAGCCCTAGCTATTCGAGGTTTTTCTCTGTATGTTTTCTTAGATCCATGTTATATCTGTGTTCTACTGTAGTTTTAAAACGTTTTCCCCAATCTTCTCTTTCAAAATTTGTTTCTCTTCGATTTAGGGTTTCTGAAAAAGTTTCAAAATGTTTTCTCACTCTTCTTATTCTTTTCTTTGTGTGTATCTACCTATGTTATGTTCTTATGTTTTCCTTTTATGCCTCGCATGATCCTCCCCTGTGTTCTTATGTTTGCTTTCTTCTACTATGCTCCGTTCTTTCTTCTATTGGTTTCTATGTCATGCTTTCACATGTTTATCTTATGTGTTTGTTTAGCCCTATGTCCTTTTACTGTATTTTCTACTAAGCTCTTAGTTCTTATTTGCCTTCTTCTAGACTTTGTTCGAGTTCTTTCTAAACATGTTTCATCTACTGTTCTCTTAAGTGCTATGTTACCTGTTTTCTCCTCTGAACCTGTTTAAGTTCCGAGTTTTTCTTAAAATATGTCTTTATGCTTCAAATCAGTTTCTTCACTATGTTTGCCTCGAACTTGTTATTGTATCTGCTTGTTTTTCTCATAAGTCTCTGAAAGAGATTCCTGAGCATGTGTCAATTACTTGCCTCCTCCTCTTTGTATCTTACTCGAGTTGGAAACCCTAGGATTTAGGGTTTTTGGGCGAATTCTGATCTGGTGTTCGGACTAGGGTTCTACTATGAACTCTGGGCTTTCTCGGACTCGTTTCGAGTCTATGTACTGAACTTGAATTTCTTTGTTTATGACTTAGAACTTTTCTACACTAGATCTTTCTAATTAGCATGACAGTTCTTTCCTGTTTGACATATCTGTATGCTTTATATATGAAGAATTCTTCCTTCAAAAAAGGTTTGCCAATTTGTAATTGATTCAGAATTCCTTTTTTAATAAGGTTCGATTGATTGTAACTGATTTTCTTTAATTAAACCTTTCTTCACCTTTTCTGTATTCATACCAAAACTCAATTTCTGATTTTACTGGCTGTTGATTGATTGTCTTTCCTTATTTGCACAAACCGTGTTGATATCAAACTCTTTCCTTAAATAGTTTCTATGTATTTGGCCTTCTTGTACTACTTTGGAAAAGATTTTAATCCAATTCTTTCCTTAATTGTCTTCTGCCCATTTGAAATCAGAATCCCTTAACTGAAGGGAGATTCTGTGTGATTGATTGCAAACTATTCCCTTACCTTTTCTTACTTGTTTTCTGCACTATAAAAGGGGCACGACCCTTCTACACTTAGACAACCGGGAACCTTCAGTTCAATACTTCGAATTCAACACTTTGCACACACACCTTTTAGTTACAATACTCTTCCAATACTCTATTCTCTTTTGAGATCTTTTGTACTGTTTGCTTGCAATTTGGTTTACAAGACTTCAGCTTTCACTTATTTGTTTTCCTGAAACTGGTATGCCTTAATTTCGATTTCAGCACCATCCCTATGTGTTTATTTTACAGCTGCTACATTCCTGTCTATTTGTTGTACATGTTCTGTATTGAGAATGTTACTCTCTCTTTGCATCTACTGTTTGTTATGAACTCCTTATACCTCACTCCCTTCTATGTATTTGAGTTAAGGTGCATGGCCTGACAACATCTAAATTGCTGCTTAGGTCTGAACCTAATCCTCAAGGGATCCCAACTCTCAAAATGTGGCTAATAGGCTAGTGAAGGGTGTGCCAGCACTCCTGATTGCTGGGCATGACCACCAGCCTACCATGGATCTCCCTGATTTTCCCCTTGTGCACTTACACTTACTCTTAGATTCTAAGTTCTGCCCCCTCTTATGAGCCTTGCTTTGGGACCTTGAGTTCCCTCTGAACTTGGACATCTGAGGGCTGGCATTTTCACACTGTACTATGCTCTTAATTCTGCAATATATTTGGGTTGTAAGCATTGCCTGGAGTCCACTCGAGGCTCTTAGGGAACTTTGACACATCCCAAATAAGAGAAGGCTTTGGAAATCTGTTCCTGGAAGTTGGTTCACCTCATATTGTTGGACTTTGAGTCTGAATTAGGCTCCTTGGTTGTTGCTTAATTTCTGATGTAATTTCACCTTTTCTTAATTCATTCTGGTCTGTACTATGTTGTAATAACTTATGGGGTTCTAGTGAAAAGGGGAGGGTCACTTATGTATGCATACGGGTAGACATCACGATCTTAGGTATTTATTCCTGCAATCACAACCTGCTTTACTTCTGTATTTCATATAGAGATCCTGACTATAGGATTCTGCACTTCCATATTTCATATAGAAATCCTGAGTATAGGATTCTGCACTTATGCATTTCATATATAAATTATGCCTATAGGTTTTCCGCACTTCTGCATATATAGAGATCATGTCTATAGGTTTTCTTCACTTCCGCGTATCATATAGATAACCTGTTTATAGGATTCTGCATTTTACATCTATCATTAGACAAACAGTCATAGGTTAAATAATAATCAATTGCATTCTAGATACCATGTCTATAGGACGCCTGCACTTTCATAATCGTTTAAAACCAACAACACCTAGAAATCATGCCTATAAGAGTAACCTTTGAATCTGATTCGTGTATGTCATCTGCAAGTTTAAAATCAGTTGCAATGTTGTCTAAAATCTGCGGAACTTTTGTTTTTTCTATAATCAGTAAATTTTCTTTAAAATCAGAGCAAGCACTGTTAGATATCATGCTTATAGGTCTCACTTAGGCAAACCATTAGGTAATTAATTAACTGCATCAGTCTTTGATAAATTACAACCAGGAAAGGCTAATTCGAACTCCTCATCTGAGAAATATGTGATGAATCAGCCTATCCCACGCTTTAATTTAATTCAGACCATAACCAGTACTTGTAAGTCATGCTAGCCAATTTGTCTCTTTAAATGAGGAGGCCTGTTTGATCCCGTTAACTGTTACGTGTTCTCCCATACCTGCCTTATATGTTTTGATTGTCGCCCTACAATTTTATCCTTTTAAAACTCTGAAAAGCCAAATTTCCCTTCCATTTAGGACTAGTAGTCCCAAATGCCTCCGGGACTGATAGGATTGGGGCGGGTACTATCATGCAATAAGTAACGACACCATTCCGCGCTTTACTACCTTAACGGGGTGGAAAGAGTAGATATGGATATGATGACCGGTGCGCTAATACCACATGCAACCCCTCTCCTGCCGGGTATTTCATTGATGTGATCCATATTAATCATAAACCTAGGACCACCTCCCCTTTACCTGTCCTTATCTGCTTTTTTAGAATTACTTAAATCTTTCATAAATTCCTGCCCTCTTTGTTGTACCTAAAAAGTTTTCAATTTATTTGTCATGCAAGCCCCTCTATTTGAGCCCTTAATTGCTTGTTTGATTATGTGAAGTCACAATTGTAACATAGCTGGGAACCACACTAGTGGATCTTGAGGGGTGCCTAACACCTTCCCCTCGAGATAATTTTTAGCCTTACCCAAACTCTGGTTCTTCAAACTCAAACCTTTCTTAGTGTCCTAATGCACTTAATCATTAGGTGGCGACTCTTCAAGTTCCAAAAACCCAATTTCCAAAAAGGGAACGAGTTGTCCTCCTAAATGTCACAAGCCCGATTTCGCGAGAAAAAGGGGGCGCGACAGACACGGGGTGAAAAACCAAAAAAAATATCGTCTTGAGCGGTGATGCAACGTTTTTGCAGCTTCTCTATTACCGTTTCTTCTCCTTCTAATCTCAGTAGAAGATCTTAATTATTTATCGCAGTGCAAGATAAATAATAACAGTGGAGAGTGTTGCTTGCTTATAAGAATTTGCATAAACAAGAATATACAGTTTCATGAATACTCATATGAACTAACAAAAAAATTAACTTGCCTGATAAATCTGCAGCTTAATTTTCTCTATTGTTTCTTCTAATGATGATGGTATGTGTATTACTAATTTATCACTCTATTTATGTAAGCTCATCAGTAGGCTGATAATATTTTTCAACAGATACGATAAATGATTAGCAATTTATTGTGGTAACGGATGGCTATTGGTGCAGATGGAGAAAGGATGACAGAGAAATCCAAAAGTTTTCCGAACATCACTTTTGTCGCTTAAGTTAATGGTGGTGAAAATGCTTTGGTAGGTGATAAATTTCTTTAAGTCCCACGTTCATACTAGTCATAATAAACCATTTAATAGGACCCTAATTAAATAGCAAATTTAATTTTCAACTCACTCGAAATGATCCCACGCAAGTATCATACAATTAAATAGAGGGTAAAATTAAATAAACAAAATATGAATTATTTAATTGAATGTTTATTATTTTGCATCAGGGACAAAATGGTAAATTAACTTTTGAAGGTAAGAGATTCCTACTTTTAGTATAATATGATTATATCCTGATATATAACTAGATTTATTGTTATTGATTAGTTTAGTTTGGTGTTTTATTGTTATTCTAGGTTATGGATTTTTCAATTGTATTAACTAGCATTAGCAAAAGGTGCAGAGTTTTAACGAGGAAAATTGAATAAAAAAGACAAACAAATAAAAAATAACAACAATCTGAAGCAGATAATCCATGCCCAGCGGGATTTACCATATTACATTGTTCCTCTCTAGCCCCAAAAAGTGGGGATGGACCTTCCTATCCTCCTCCATAGGAGATCATCAATCTCAACCACATTTTTATGTCATGGGGTGCACGAAGCAATCATGCTCAAGTACATGCACATGGTCCTCACTATATTGCACTGATGAACAAAAATCAAGTACTCATCCTATGGCTCTCGAACCAAAAGAACAGGTGAAAGGAGAATTAGAGAATCTGCTCAACCTAGCTATGGAGCAGGTGGTCGAATTCTCAAACCTAAATAGTAAAGGTCTTTCTCTTCATGGAGAAGCAAGAGAAGAGGCATATTCTCAAATGTCCTATTGCATTACGCAAGTGCACACCCTTTCACGATTCAATAGTAGGAAGATGTGCAATGATTCTAGTACCCCCTCTCAGGAGAAATCCATCCCTGCATACGATGGCAATAAAGACTTGAACTTATCAGAACCCAAATGTCAACATGAATCGAGCCACTAATATCATTATTTGAAATATTTGGGGTGGTAACAATGACGAGTTCCGTAGGAATTTTAGGGAGATGTTTGTCACACATAAACCCTGCATGGTTGCTTTACTTGAGACTAAGATGGAAAATCATCTCCCTCTCATCAATGACTTTGAGTTCAATGAACTGATTGAGGTCCCTGAAGTTGGCCAAGCTGGTGGGATAATTATTCTCTGGGACCATACAGTAGTTACAGTACACAACTTTATACGAAGGGAAAAAGAAATTCATGTTATTGTGAAGGTACTCCCCTTATGAAAAACTTGGTTATTTTCCTCTATTTATACTAGTACTACCAGAAATAAGAAAAATATTCTTTAGGATAATATCAATAGCATATATGATAGTTATAAGGGTCCTTGGTTACTAGGAGGAGATTTTAATGATGTCATGACAGTAGAAGAAAATTTTGGGGGTAATCCTATTAATAGGAGACGTTCTAATTTTTTATGGTCCAAAATTAATAGATGTAATCTTTTCGATTTAGACTTCAAAGGTTATAAATATACATGGTCAAATAATAGGAACGTAAGAAAAGGCTTAATTATGGAAAGGTTGGATAAGATTTTCGGTAACCACGATTGGCTGAATTTGTTCCCTAATTTTTTAATAGTTCATCTACCAAAAGCTCATTTTGATCATAATCCACTTTTAGTACAACTTATCCCTAAATCTAATGTGCCTTTAATAAGCCCTTTAGGCTGGAAAGCATTGGGTGTAAACATCCAGATTTCATAAACCCAGTCTATCAATGCTGGAAGGATAAGGATTTAAGCAATGCTTCCACGACTTTTGAAAGATGTGTAAATATTTGGAAGAACAATACATTTGAGGATATTTTTCAAAAAAGGAGGAGGATTTTAGCTAGATTACAAGGTATTCAATCTTCTCCCCGTCATACTACTAGTTTCTTTTTACAAGGCTTAGAAAAATCCCTTAAATATGAGTTCAATAGTATTCTAAGATTAGAGGAGGACTATTGGAAGATTAGATCAAAAGTATTATGGATTAACGAGGGAGATGCTAACACCAACTTTTTTCATATAATGACCTCTAATAGACGAAAGAAAAACAAGATTATATACTTTAAGGATGACTCTGGGCAATGGATAGATAATCACTCCTCTATAATGAACCATGCTCTTAATTATTATAACTTTGTCTTTACCACCTCCCGTGATTGCTCCAATAGGAAGAGTATTATGAGTGACCCTTGTTGCTTCTCTAGTTTAGACTTATCCTCTCTTGACAAACCACTTTTAGTAAGCGAGATAACTAGTGTTGTTTTTTCATTCAAGTCATTCAAAGCCCCTGGGCCTGATGGATTGCACTCTTTTTTCTTTCAAAAATATTGACATATAGTGCATAATTCTGTGATTCAATTTTGCCAACAAGTATTCTCCAACCAGTCTATCCCCGAAGATATGAATCACACTTACCTTTGTCTTATTCCTAAAGTTCCTAATGCTAATAATTTAAAGAACTTTAGGCCAATAGGATTATGTTACACAGTGTATAAAATTATTACTAAAATTATAGATAATAGAATCAAGCCTTTTCTAGATAAGATTATTAGCCCTTATCACACAAGCTTTCTAAAGCATAGAAGAGCTAACGATAATGCTATCATCATTCAAGAGCTGTTACTAAGATTCAACAGAATGAAAGGGTCAAAAGCTAATATGATCCTGAAAATTGATTTTGAAAAAGCTTTTGATCGATTGGAATTGTTGTTCATCTTTAGAATGTTGAGATACTTTAGGTTTCCCCCAATGATCTCAAAGCTCATTATGAGTTGTGTCTGTACTAATAAAGTTGTTGTGCTCGTCAATGGCTCGAGAACTAAAATTTTTTGCCCAAATAGAGGGATCAAACAGGAGATCCAATGTCCCCATACATTTTTATTCTTTGTATGGAGATGTTTTCTCGATTAATAAACCATCAAGTCGACGTGAATAAATGGGATCCCATTAGCCTGCATAATATGGGGCCAAATTTATCACATCTATTTTTTGCAGATGACCTCACATTAATGGTCAAAGCTAATAGAAAATCATGTCATACTATCTTGAATGCTCTCAAACTTTTTTGTGCTCTGACTGGGCAACAGGTCAATTACACTAAATCAAAAATTTTCTTCTCTAAAAATTGCCTTACAAATGATGCTGACTTGATTGCAAACCTTTTCGGCATCAAAATCATCTCTACTTTCGGGAAGTGCGTAGGTTTTCCTATTTTGAACAGGAAGCCAAAGCCCTTAGACTATCAATTCATTATTGATAATATGCATTCTAGACTATCAAATTAGAAAACTAAATGCATGAAAGGAAGGACAACCCTCGCAACTTCAACACTCAACTCAATTCCAAACCATGTGATGCAATACGCTTTTTTACCTTCAAAAATCTTGAAACAAATTGATAAGGTGCAAAGAAATTTCATTTGGGGATCTTCCGACACTAAAAAGAGACTATATCTACTTAGTTGGAATGTGCTTCTAAAAGATAAAGAAGCTGGGGGGTTGGGCATAAGGTCTGCCAAATCAAAAAATTTGGCCCTTCTAACTGGTTTAACTTGGTGACTCTTATACTACCCGCATGTATCGTGGGTCAAGGTCCTTGTTAATAACCATGCATTTAGGAAAACTAAAATCAATACGTCCTTTATTTGGAGTATTGTTCTGAAAGGTTGGAATTACTGCAATCTTGGAATTCTTTGGCTACAGAAAGCCAATTCTAATTTGGATATTTGGATATCCAGATGGATCCCAAATATTCCTTGCCTTAAAAGTTTATTAAAGGTCGCTTGACCAAAAGTGATATATCTCTCAAAATAAAAGATTTTTGTAAGAATAATAAATGGGACCTATATAAAATATCCTTCAATCTGCCTAAAAATATTTTCGATAATTTGTGTATCATTTCACTACCCTTGAAAAATAAAACCAATGATATCTCTACTTGGTCTGGCAACAATAGTGGTCTCTTTAGTACGAAATCCTGTTATAAAATTATTGATGACCCCTCCTCTTCGAACAAAGACTTCACTTGGATTTGGAATGTAAAATGCCCCAATAAAATTAATTTTTTCTTATGGCGGTGTTTTCATGAAAGGCTTACTTGTAGATCTTATCTTCATCACATAGGTATTAATGTTGACGTAATATGCCATGTGTGCAAAGCTTCTACAAAAACTATAACTCATATTTTCTTCTATTGTTCTATTGCCAAATCTTTCTGGTTTAAGTTAGGAGTGTCCAATATAAACATTCCTTCTACTACTCACTGGCTATGTTGGGTAGGAGATCTAAATTTACACACACCTAGTTTTCATGTTAACTGGTCAGAGTTCTTCCCGTTTATACTATGGAGTCTATGGATTAATAAGAACAAGAACAATCACAATAATATGGCTTTATCATTGGCTACAAAAAATATTATTCATTATGCTTTGGAATATAAATTTCTATCTGCCTCTGATAATAGTATCACCAAGAATTGTACTATTTATATCAAATGGCATAAGCCACCAAATGGTTGTTACAAATTAAATGTGGATGGTTCCTTCAAGGAGGAAAACCTTCAATCTGGTTTAGGTGGCCTCACCCGAAACACCAATGGAAACTAGATTGTGGGCTTTACAAACTGCACATATGCGGCATCTCCACTTTAGGCAGAATTTCTAGCACTGAAACAAGGCCTCCAAATTGCTTTGGAAATGCAACTACAACCACTAGAGATTGAAGCAGACTCAACGGAGGCGATTAAATTAATAAAAGAAGGTAATGGAGTATTTAACGATCTTATTTATGACTGCAGGTTGTTAATGTTACAACTAAAATACCTGGCTATTAGACACACCTTCCGTCAAGGAAATGCAGTTGCACACATATTAGCAAAGGAAGCTTCCCATCAATCCAAGTTGAATAAGATTACCCGCTTTGCAAGGCCTTCCATTTTTGTTAACTATGCAGTGGAAAAAGATAAACTTGGTGGGGTTCTTTTTGTTAATACGCTAGCAAGTCTAGGTAATCTGAATGTCCTAAGTAACATCACTATGAATTGTAATATGGTGGAACTAGTTTAGTATTAATTTAATGTTTCTATTTTCTCAACAACAAAAAAAAGAACAGTTAATTAAAAAAATTAATCCAAAAATCTCATATAGGTGCTCGTCATAGCCTAATTTTTAGTTCTCACACACTACAAAAAAGGTGAAACCAATTTCAACGCCAATTAAAAAATTTGGGGTTTTAAATAGACTTTTCGAGGGACTTTAAATAGGAAATAATATAATTCAAAAGGGAAATAGCAACAACAAATAGTTTAAGTACAAAAATTACAAACGCGGATAATTTAGAGGAATTATACCTAAAACTTAAAATAAATTGTACGTAACCTACTACGTAAAATAAATTGTACGATGAGAGGTAGAGGGAGACCTAAGAAGTATTGGGGGGAGGTGATCAGGCAGGACATGGCACGACTTAGGATTTCTGAGGACATGGCCTTTGACAGGGAATTGTGGAGGTCGAGCATTAAGGTTGTAGGTTAGGGAGAAGTTTGTGAATATTACTACAGCGCACTAGAGGTAGACTAGCCATTTAGGAGTTAGACTTAGGATGTTACTGATCAACTACTAATGCAGGGCTATATCTGTTGGATATTAGTATACCTTACATCCTTTTCGTATTTCCTATATTTCTTATATTCTTGTTATTTTGTTATGTATTTTATGTTATTTACTATGAGTCTATTGATAGTACTAATATATTGTCTCTTGTTGCTCTCTTGAGTCGAGAGTCTCTTGGAGACAGCCTCTCTGCCCCTCGGGGTAGGGGTAAGGTCTGCGTACATATTACCCTCCCCAGACCCCACTTGTGGGATTATACTGGGATGTTGTTGTTGTTGTTGTACGTAACCTACTACAAGTTAAATTGCGCCAAGGTGAATTTTTACGGTGTCAATATATGCAACTTAAATCCATATTAATAAGGGATAAGACATGGTGCATTTCCCAAAATGTGACATCTAGGGATGGCAATGGGGCGGTGAGGGTTTGAGCCTATGCGGGACGGTGCAGGTTTGGGCATGTGCGGGTGCGGTGCAGGGCGAGGCGGGTTGATTTTTCTTAAAAGAAATTTTTGCGGATTGCGGGGCGGGGGCGGGTCAATATTTTCCTACTGTAAATTTAGTTACTCGCATCAATCTCGTCTTCAAGCTTTTCAATCTGTTGCTTATACCATTTTTTAAAAATATTCACGTGTATCATTATACTGTGTTGACTTTAATTTCCAAATATTTTTATTTATTTTTCCTGCTTCAATCTAAATACCTTTGATTATTGTATAAAGCTCGAAATGTTCGAAAATGACATTAAACATTAGAGGAACTTCACTACTCCTATGTATAAACTACTTTGACTTTTTTAAAATATTTGACCCTCTCAAAATTAAAAAAATAATAATATTTTCCTCTATTCTCCATACCGTGAGACTTGAGAGTGCTCTTCGTCAACCATTAAAATGCATCTCTAAAGCTTTTTATGTTATGAAGAAGGTCTACATATATAGGATTACTGTTATTGAAAAACCCAACTATGTTAATCTGTTTTGCATTTTTTAGTTATTGGCATTAAATTCCTTTTTCTTACTCTTTGGGAGTTTCATTTGATTCTTTTCTTTATCAATGTTCTAGATTAATCTTATGGTACAACTAATTATTTTCATTATCTGTAAAGTAAATTTTGATTTAACAATTTGAGCATGAATTGGTTCTTATCTTAAATTTACTCATATAACATATCCGTGTGAATATCACAAATCACAATTTATTTTTCTAGTTTTCTAATTATCACATTATCGGAAATATCACAAGAATGGACCTTGGGCCTTGAGACAATATGAAGATGCTCCAACTGGTGTATTGAAAGTTTCTAAAAATAAGACAATTTGAAGAAAAAATGTACTGAAAAACTTAGTGGGGCGGGTGTGAATACAGGTTGAAATTTTGCGGGTTAAACCAGAACCCGCCCTGCACCTGCCCCACTTGCCATTCCTAGACTGACATCTTTATCATCATATCCCCTTCTATTCTTAATTCCCATCTTAGCGAATCAACGCATTTAGTAAAAATCAATTACAAATTGAGAAATAACTACATCCTACAATCGTATTCCAAATTACACGGAAACTCGGCAACACCACATGTCATCGAACACGAGTAAAGGACAACTTAGATTAGACAAGTAGTACGGCCAACGACCCCTGCCAATTGTTTAGCCCTGGTAAATATCTGCACTCTGACCTCATTCCAAAATTGCACCATCAGCTCATCACAAAATACATATTCCAAAGAAAGAAGTTAGTGGAAAAAGAAGGAAGCTTTTTCTCGTCAGATATTGACGATGGCCAAAGCTAACAACATTTTGAACATATGTTTGCATGTCAATTTCATTTGCACAAGAAACAAACATCCACATGCTGGGAAATCATTCTTTTCCTGTAGATATTAGACTGTCAGGAAAAATTTCAGATCACTAGTTTATCAAGTGAAGAGCTTGAATCCACCGCTGAGAGACATACAAGTATAAGAAGGCAACCTATACAATGATAGGGAGAGATGTATCTATGAAAATTTGCAACCAAAAAGACATTTTTCTTTAGAATCCACACTTCCATATCTACAGCAAGACATAGAAAAACTGCTCATAACAAACTTCAGCACAACCACCTTAACTGCCTGGAGCTGAGTCTGATAAGCCGGATGACGAAGCAACTGTAACAGTTTCACCTACCACCGTCTTCAATTTTTGAGATGAACTATCGCCCGAGAACCCAGAGTCCGACACGTCACCAATGTCAAGAGTGTCTGGAAGCTTTTCAGAAAAATCACCAGAGTAAAGCTTTAAGAAGAAAGAGAACAATTTCCATCAGAACCATGAAGTTAAAGCACCTGAAATCAATTCTATATTGGCACTATGAAACATCTACTAGATGGAAATTAAAGGGACGCAACTTTGAAATGGCACCTTTCCTACCACACTGCCTAACCTTGCACAATACATTAGTTCCTGTTTCAGAATAGCTGAACAGAAATAACAGCTGGCCGGGTAACTAAAGTATCATTATTTTCCCTCAGCTGCAGTGCTGCACTAAGGATAGAAAAGATATGCTCCCTCTTTGCATGTGCCCACCCACCCCACCCCGGTTTAAAAGACTAAAAGAGCACATACTTCCCTAACGACGGAAACTCCCACATTAAAAGCCACAAGCTTACTTATGCCTTCCGAATGTTATGCATTTCACATGCTTGTCTATTTTGCGGCCAAAAAGGGGGGAGGGAGAGGGAGAGAGAGAGAGAGAGAGAGAGATGAAGCAGGAACCATGGGAGAAATTTGTAGAGTGCAACATGTAGAGACTCCCAAGTCCCTACGAGTATCTAAGAGACTAAGACAATAAACCCGCCAAAGGAATCCAGAAGAGCAAAAGTGTAAATTAGGAAGATTTAATGTACCAAAGAACTATTTGCCCTCTTTCCCCAAAACATAGTTCCAAAGAAATCCAGAAGAACGACAATGTAAATTAGGAAGATTTAATGTACCAAAGAACTATTTGCCCTCTTTCCCCAAAACAATTTCGTGAGAAAGACAACTTAATTACTGTTAGTAGCAATTTCCAACCGTAGATAGATCATTGGGCTTATTTGATGAGGCAAAACAGCATATAAAGGAAGAGAGTTGAAGGAACATTATTTATGAAATAACATAGTTATTTCCAACAACACAGCTTTTGCAAGTCCTTTTTGGAAGAGGCAAGTAAAAGCTTCTCCTAGTCTTTCAAATTATGTTTCACTTTTTAAAGGCTGTCCAATCTTCATCCAGAATATTGTTAATAATTTATTGGCAAGGCATGATAATAGCATGAAGAACTGAGTGCATAGTGGACGCGATGAAGGTATGCTTTCGTAATGAAACTCCATCAGAACAAGAACAAACTTTTAATGCCATGAAAAACACAATCTACTTATATCAGATTTCAAACATAGAAAATTCACCTCAAGCTGATTCAGCATGTCAACAGCAGCATCAAGATCACAATTGTTTGCTAAATAGACCTCAGAAAGCGATTCATCTGACATGCCAGGAAAAGTCATCTGAAGATAAGCCAAATCCATGTCGGATTCCTCGTCCAGAACTTGTTTACCCATAGCTCCTGCAGGACTATGTGATGGTGAGCCATAAGCTGAATAGTCCTTCAGTTTGTACTGATCAGTAGTTTGGTGAGTCTGCTGTTGACTTCGACCTGCTGTGACACCAGGTGCCAACCAAACAGCCTCACTTCCACTCTTGAACTCTTTTGGAGAAAATCTAGCTTCTTTGTTTCCATCAGGTGCCCCTCTTCTCGAAATAGGCACATACGATTCTGCATAAGGATTCAGAGTTGATGTTCCTGTCTTCATTGGTGCAGTGCATATAGAGCTCACTGTTGAAAAAAAGGTAAGAAGGATAAGCAACCGCAGTAAGAGCATTGACAACGGATATCCCAAACATATAGTGCAAAATAAGAGCATTGACAACTAATATCCCAAACATATAGTGCAAACTAATAATTACTTTTGACTTCTTTTTACATATGGATATGAGCTGGATTCAGACTGCAGGAGGCTATTATTCTGTTCAGGGAGAGTAATTTTACTCATAAAGGTATCTAAAATTAAACACAAGAATAAGGTAATATTAAAAAGGGTAGTACTCCTCAGCATAGCTGAAATGAACTTCTGACACAAACAGAAATGCGAATTTGGCACCACAGATTAACTAAGACATCAATAATGTTTTAATCTATTAGCAGAGTCAAACTCTGGTTCCCCCTTCCTTTGCCCAGATAAAAAATTGAGCTAGATCGAAGACATGCAATTAAAAGGAAAACATCTTCTCCGCTTCTCTCCCCTCTTCACTATTTCAACACCTTAGTAGAAATATGCTTGTTGGTCACTGAAGCCTGTCACGAGCCCATAGATTTATGGGTACACTTCACTTGGCATCTCTGCAACACTCTACTTCACAGAAGATCTGTTCAATAAAATGCTTTGGAAATTTTATGTCACGTTTAATTTCTCAGATAATTATAGTACTGAACTTATATGTATTAAGAGTGTGCTTCATTTCACGCTTTTCTCTTTAAGTCACATGGACCTTGCCGCTTTTTTGCGCTTTCCGCTTTTAAAAACACTGATCTTTCTTTATTTATCCTAGCTCAAGCCAGAGTTATGAAAGCAAATCTCAAAACTAGTCCTACATCTCCACCAAGTATCCACTATTCACCGATCAGATCCAAAGATTGAGAAAAAGCTCAAGCAGATAACAACAACAACAACAACAACCCAGTATAATCCCACTTAGTGGGGTCTGGGGAGGGTAGTGTGTACGCAGACCTTACCCCTACCCTAGGGTAGAGAGACTGTTTCCAAATAGACCCCCGGCATCCTTCCCTCCAAGAACTTCCCACCTTGCTCTTGGGGAGACTCGAACTCACAACCTCTCGGTTAGAAGTGGGGGTTGCTTACCATCAGAGAAAATTCAAGACAGCAAGATCCACTCTGCAATAGTTTGAGTAGATATAAGTTACAAAGGGATAGACTGGACACATCCCAAACCAAATAAGAGAAAATCAAATTAAATAAGAGGTTAATAACAAAATCACTTCATTCTATCGGGCGTGGGGTGGGGGGATGGGGGGAGGGGGGACTTGTTTCTTTGTTTCCAAGAAGTTTAGTCTTATTTAAGAAAGGAAGAAGAAGGAAACTGCACTCTCATGTCTTAATAGACATAGTCCAGGTTACGAAGTAGATGCTTTGACGAGTTTCTACCAGCACTTATATAACTGATGATGGTCATCATCATACAACCAAGCGCAATTCACTCGGCCATTTATATGCAAAACTCAAAAAAGAAAAAAGAAAAATACAACTTATTCATTTGCTTACTTCGGGAAATTTGTAGCCTATCCAAGTTCTTCAAATACTATTGTGGAGTTCCTAAACAAACTTAACTGCACTTTCTCTGGACAACAGCATTTAGGGTATTTCTTTGGATTTCACTCACCAAAGAAAGAAAATCAGGCTAATTCAGATGCTAAAAAAGCTTGGAGAAGGGGAAACATAGGGTTCTCTTTTGGGGAGATATTTTTTCTGATTTAGGTTTCCAACTCATGGTTTTCTTTTTTCTTGATAAAAAGCAATGCATCTAGTTCTGAAAAAGCAGTTACTCACATTTCTCACTGGAAACTTGAGCAATAAATGACAAACGCATCTAATTCAAGAAAGGAACTTACACGTTTCTCACTGATTTGCTTAGCCGATAAAAGATGCATCTAATTAGAGAAAAGCACTTACTCTGGAAAAAAAATGGATCAAACAATAAAATACAACACAGAATTAGTCCCTGCATGAAGACACTTTGTTATGTTCAGAAGTTTGCATTTTACCTCTAATTCTAATCAACTACTTCACAGAGAAAGAAATTTTAATTTTGTTTTGCCAAACATAGTTCCTTATCCCCCACCCAAAAAAAAAAAAGAATACACTATATGTTGCGCCAATCACATTAAGAAGCAAGTCCACATCAAAGAGCTCCAAGAGATAGCCATAAGCCAAAAAAGAAAATATTGTTTTTCAAGTGGTAGATCAATAAGATATCAGACGGACTGTATCAATTACTTACATTTTTTAGACTAAGAAAACATTGAGAAAACTAAAGTACAGTTCCTTAAGTAAATAGGCGACAAATTGGATGTCAGTCTCTCCTGGAAATGTCAACAGACATGAAGATTTTTACATGTGATCCAAAGAGTTAAAAAGAAATTTAAACTACCACAACATGAGGAGGTCAGACATGTAGATTATTTGACCATAGCTGGCATCGACCACCGTCTATTCTTTCCTAAAACGTCACCAATACACAACGTCCTCAAAGTTTGCCAAAAAAATTAATGTGCATTGCTAATGAGAGACCTAAAGAAATGCTCCAACTTCAACTAGTACCCATGCAAGCCAAAAGCTTGAAGATGTCATACAAGTAGGTCCCTAAAGTCTAAACATCAGGAATACACAACTTTCTGGAAGCTCAGCCAAAATATTATACTGTATGATGCGCTTAGCTATGAATGGACCTAAAGAGACGTTCTAACTTGGACTCGCATTCGTACAAAGCAAAAACTTGAAGCATACAGAAGATTTGAAATAAATAAATTTCTTAAAGTTTGCTCAAAAGGCCTTGTACTACATGGAATAGACACTCATTGAAACAAATACACAGAATAGATCTCGCATACTATCTGCACAAATTAGAGGCAAATCAGCAATAACAACAACTACAAAAAAAATCTCGAGGAAACCTCCGTAACTACCTATAGCCAAAAGTCGAGACGCTCTCACTTTGCATAACATTCGCATAAAAATAGAAGCGAACGAATCAAAATTCCAACCCTAAACATACAACTTACACTGAAACAACTGCGAGCCGGAAATAGAGAAGAGATACCAGATGATCAGATACAGAAAATCAAAGCAAAAAAAACGATAAAAAATATAAATAAAAACGATACGAAGATTAAAAAAAACAAAGTGAAAAAACTAAACAGAAATTTTACGTGCGTGTGCGGACGAGCAAGGGAGCGATCGATCAGTGATCGCAAGAAGAAAGATAAAAGAGAAAGAAATTCACCTTGGAAATCGAGGAACAGAGATCGATGAGCGATATTCAAACCCTAATTTCGCCGGGAAAACGAAGATAGAGATCGATCAAAGACTTAAAAGGGAATCTCCTTTCTCTCTGCGAAAATGGAGAGAGAAAGTGCAATAGGTCTTCTGTCGTTCATCACTAAATTGACCGAAGAAAATGAGAAGAGGGAAGGGACCGGTAATTATTTGGTCCCTCAGGTTTAGGAATATTGTAACTTTGGCCCTATATCAAGAAGTCGAGTTGGAGTAGTGATTTATTAAGTGTTAGCATAATTATTTAAAAAACTACTTAATAATATTAACCAAGAGAAAACTATTTGACTAAATTATTATAATCTACCCATAAAGATCATAAATAAACATTGAAATATTTTTTTAAAAAATTATTTTAGATTATTTATTAGAAATAACTATTTGATCTCTTATAAAATTACTATTTGATTCAAATTTGGAAAGATCACTCCTCTCAGTCTTCGTAAAACCCTTAATCGTATTATCAATGAGGTGGAATTTTTTTACTTTCTTTGAAGTTGTTCTAATAATTGCTTGCCTTTAAAATATTTATTTGGTTGTAGTGGATTTCAGCAATCAGTGAAGTTTTAAAAGTTTTGAGTTCATATTATAAATTTGATTCATATTATTACTTTTACCAAAATTTTACTTTAAATGTGCTTTTTCAAATTTAAAAAAAAAATATTTGAAATGTTGGATATTGACCTCTTTATAATTCTTAAGTTATTTAAAATATACAAACATAAATAATATCCATGTTTGTATTTATCTTTATTTAAATTGTCGTATTGGTAACTAAAGAATTTTATTTACAAAAATTATGAAATACTCGTGTATAATACTCATGCAAGAAAGCATATTTTATTAGTTTTCGGGAATACCTTTTAATATTTTTGAGCCAAAACGAAAGTAAAAAGGCGCAAATAAGTAGTCAAAATCCCCACTTATCAACGGTCAACTATAGAAGTTATTTACCTTGTGAAGCGATTGGTGGAGCAGTATAGGGAAAGGAAAAAGGACTTACACATGGTGTTCATTGACCTTTAGAAGGCCTATGATAAAGTTCTGAGGGAGGTACTATGGAGATGTTTGGAGGTTCGCGGAGTCCCGGTAGCGTACATTAGGGTGATTAAGGACATGTACGAAAGTGCTAAGACTCGGGTAAGGACTGCGGGAGGAGACTCGGAACATTTCTCTGTGGAGATGGGGTTGCATGAGGGATCAACCCTTAACCCGTTTTTGTTTGCCCTAGCGTTGGATGTGCTGACGCGACACATATAAGGGAGGGTGTCATAGTGTATGTTATTTGCTGATGACATAGTATTGATTGACAAGATGCGAGGGGGGTGTTAATGCTAGGTTGGAAGTTTGGAGACATACACCGGAGTCCAAAGGTTTCAAGTTGAGTGGGTCGAAAACTCAATACTTGGAGTGCAAGTTTAGTGATGAGAAGAAGAAGAAGAAGAAGAAGAAGAAGAAGAAGAAGAAGAAGAAGAAGAAGAAGAAGAAGAAGAAGAAGAAGAAGAAGAAGAAGAAGAAGAAGAAGAAGAAGAAGAAGAAGAAGAAGAAGAAGAAGTAGAAGTAAAGATTGATACTCAAGTTATTCCCAAAAGAGATAGTTTCAAGTACCTTGGGTCTATAATCCAAGGCGAGGGGGAGATTGACAAGGATGTTACTCACCGCATAGGAGCGGGTTGGATGAGATGGAGGCTAGCTTCAGGGGTTTTATGCGACAAGAATGTGCCGCCTAGACGTTAAGGGCAAATTCTATAGGGTGGTGATTAGACCGGTTATGTTGTATGGAGCTAAGTGTTGGTCCGTCAAGAAGTTTTATGTCCAGAAGATGAGCGTAGCTGAGATGAGTATGATGAGATGGATGTGTAGACATACCAGGAAAGACAATATTAGGAATGAAGTTATTAGGGACAAGGTGGGAGTGGCATCCATGGAAGACAAGTTGCGGGAATCGAGGCTGTGATGGTTTTGATATGTGAGGAGGAGAGATATAGATGACCCGGTCAGGAGGTGTGAGAGGTTAACCATGGCGGGCTTGAGGAAAGGCCAGAGGTAGGCCAAAAAATATTGGGGAGAGGTGATTAGGCACTGATCACGCCCAACTATGCCTTATAAAAAGGACAATGCGGTCGTTGCAAATATAATCCGGTTTACAAGTTCGGAGTCGAATCCCACAGAGAACTAAGGCTTAGCTACAGCTGTTCACTATCACCAAGAAGACAAGCTTGAACAGTTCATAACTTATAGATATTTAGATTCTTGTGTTTAACTAATTGATTAACAAATTAAAATAATAAATTAACAACTAAAGATACTAAGAGTTAGAGACAAGATTAAGGAGGTCTAGAGTTATGATTTCCCCAATTGTCGGAATTTTTCCCGCTATGTCTTCTATAGTTTTGCCTAAGTATTCTCTACCGATCATGAGCACTCTTATTACCGTAAATCTCTCCCGAGTAATCACGACAATTTACTAGACGCACTCTCCCGAGCTACGCTAGCTGGCTTTTGATACAGCTCACTTCAGATCGCACCCAAGGCTTCGTTATCCCTAATCCCGCCTTTAAACCCTCGGTTATTGATCCCTCATATACTCTGGGAGTGGTGTTGTTCAACAATTACCTAAATATGCACTCTCTCCCGAGTTATGCACACTATATAGGCACAGCTAATTGAGAGATATTCAATTAGCTACAATAAGAACGTAGTTGAACAAATAGAGATTTCTACGGCTCAATTATATAAAAACATAACAAGAATTTATCCTACAAAAGGTTCTATCAAAACTCTAGATAACAATTTAGCTATTCATAATAGTATGTAAAACTACAATACTAAAAGTCATAACCAACAATAAAAAATAGGAAGAGAAAAGAAAAAACTTGTAGAAGAATTCCCCAACCTTGCTCCTATTGTGTCTCTGCCTCCTCAGGTCAAATCTATGTCAAAAATATGTCCTCTCCAATTCTTGGCCGGCTTCATTGGTTTAATATAGGGTTTAGGGCTTAAAATCCCGTGTTTTGCACTTTGGTCCCTGAAATTTACGCATCCTGCCGCGGTTCCACCGCGGTCGCACCGGAACTGCGGCCAAACACCCTCTCAGATTCTTCAGTTGTCCGCGACTGCCCTCTGCCGCGGTTCTGTCGCGGTCGCGGTTTTTGACCCTGTTTCATTTGGAATTTGAAAACACGTAAAACATGAAAGTTGTCGCCCTTTGAGTTAGCTTTCCAACCATATATTTTGGAGCTCAAATGGGGTTCTGTAAAAAGTTATGTCTATTTTACTAGACAGTGCGCAATATGTCTCTACGAGTTTTCGTTTTGTTGTTTTATCATCCGTTGATCCCCGAACGCGATCCCGGCTTAATTACTTGAGCTATTACTCAGACTTCAAAGCTCCAAACCACTTAAATTCATTATATAACATCTATATAGCTCGGAATCATACCTATAAGGCATAAAACACACAATTAGTGCAAAACACTAGCGATTAAAGCGCAAACTCAACTAAAGTGCAGTAAATTAGAGTGTAATAATCGACTAAAATACGTAATTATAGCCTATCATCAACATCTCACACTTAAACCATTGCCCGTCCTCGAGCAATCAAACTACACTTTTTTTATAGACACGACCTTTTTAAACAATTCTCCTAACTCATCACACCAAGAGTATTTAAAATAGACTAAGCACAAAAGTGTAACATCTTCACCTCAAGATTTGACTCATAAGTACCACGCATTATTCACAATTCACCTACTTACTCTAACATAGAGGTCACTGACATTACCTTTCCTTCATGAATCAAGTGCCCGCACACAACAAAAGAGAGTAGTTCCACACAATAAAATTTAAGAACACTTAGGAACTCAAGATAGAAAGAATTCACTCACTCTCAGAAATAATATTCATATGCCACAAAAGATGCACCATAAGCTTGCCCGTAGTGTACTACTCTACTAATAGAGCTCATTCAATCTAGGGTCAATTAGGACTTTATTTGGTTGTAATGCAGGCTACGGGACAGGTAGGTTACATTTAGATATAAGAGTGACTACAACTCCCTTAGCACTTTAATACATATACTTCAACATTCAAACCTCATACTTATGTCAAGCCAAAGTCCACCTTCACATCAATATACATCAACTCCCAAATTATTTAAGCACAATTATATCAAGAGTCACCACTATCAAAGAATATATTTTTTTCACAAAAATACAACTATATTTTTTTTTCATTCTTTTCTTTTTCAATTCAAGTGGCTCTTGCTTTTCAAATCAATGCACCCTTTCTCCTCATTTCATTAGTTCCACTCAAAAGCCAAACTAACCACCCCACACTTTAACTTTTACAAAGTTCATAAACAATTCAAGTGCTCATGAGAGGTTACAATGGTTCAAATAGATGGTTAATTCAAACAAATGGGCAAGGCTTGTAATGTGGTTGCCAAAGAAATAAGATTATAGGCTCAAAGGAGTTAACTACGATACATAACAATTAGGTGGGTAAAATATACATATCTCGCTCAACAAAGAAATGCCTATATCACTTCCTAGACTGAATAAAACTATTATTTCGCTTCGCAAACACACAGGGCAAGTTCTAGGCATCAAATGCAATGCATAGAATACAACAACCCTCACGCACGCATGACACATGACTGACTCACTCAAGATTGGAGCATCAAGACACTCTAGTCAAAGCAGTTAAGAAAAGTTAAGATCATACAATTTAAGGTACTTCTACAAGAGTCAATGTCACACCTCCTTTTTTCGGCACCAGCGTGGGTGAAAGGAGTTTTTTCCAATTAAAAGACAATCGAAACGGGATTTGTTTATTTATTTCAGAGTCGCCACTTGGGAGATTTTAGGGTATCCCAAGTCACCAATTTTAATCCCGAATCGAGGAAAAGAATGACTCCATATTACAGTCTGCGTACCAGAAATCCGGATAAGGAATTCTGTTAACCTGGGAGAAGGTGTTAGGCATTCCCGAGTTCCGTGGTTCTAGCACGGTCGCTCAACTGTTATATTCGGCTTGATTATCTGATTTTATACAAATATGAACTTATGTGCAAATTTTATCTTGTTACCGCTTTCATAATTGTTATTATTATTTTTTACAAGAATATGAACATTGTTTAAAACATGTCTTTGGATTACGTCACATGAAATGCACCCGCAATCCAGAACACATTTTTATTCAATGTTTTGGGATTTGGATTTGGGTCGCATGAAATACGCACCCGAGTTTAAGAAGATAACATTATTAAATACGCGCCTAAAGCGACTAGCGTATCATTATTTTGGGTAGGGCCGTGAAATTTGCTAAAACGGCTCCTCCCGGATTCTAAGCAATTAAATGTACATTTATTGAGGGCCCCGCAATCTATACATTTTATTAAGCAAGGCTCATCTCATTTATTTTAAATGGACAAATCTTAAAGCGACTACATTTTTCTATAAAAATTAGTCTCTAAAATAAAGAAAGAAAATCCTAATTAATTCCTAGACTTTTTATTATTTTAAGAAAACATGACATGCTAATTGCTAGATTAATACGAATATTGATGAAAAAGGAATTTTACTCAAAATTTCAAAATTATGAATAAAATAAAAATTCGACAACTAATATTCAAAAGAATCAAATACAACTCAGCATTGTTATAAAAAAAATTATTGAGATTAATTATTCACAACCATTTGAAACTAGATTTAACCATAATTACTAAAGCTTATTAAAAAGTTTATTAGACTTAAACGCTCTTCTAATCTTGCTTGAACTCAAATCATGCCTTAATGCCTAATTTACGAAATTTAATTTAAATTCATGCCTTAGCTAAATGTAGCTACTTATTCATGATTAACCTACTGTTGATAATCTTGAAACCTTCATAACTAGTGAATTAACTAGTTTTTCCAAACCGATTCATTAAAGACTAACTTATGTTATTTTTTTTAATTCCCATTATTATTTAGTAATACATGAAATAGCTTAAATACAATCAACAAAAGGAGCAAAGAAAAACGAAATTAAAACTTCAAAATTTCATTCTTCATATGTATTCATGCTTCCACATTATTAGCTTGCAATAGCTAGTATTACAGTCGTGTACCTGGTATTGGAAATAAAAGAAGATGAAGATGAGAAACAACATCAGTAATAACAATGCAGCACAGCAACAACAGTCCAGCAACAGTAACAACCCAGGAACAGAGTTTGCAAACCGGTGGAGTATTAATCCCAAAACAAAATCTTCAAGCTTTGATGAAACAACCACAATTAATGCTAATTTCAAACAATGAAAGAAAGCATAATTTTTTTTTTAGTTTTTTTTTATTTGAAAGTTTTAATATTTTTCGGAATTTTTCTTTCTTTCTTAAATATTCAGCTCTTTTTTTTCTCTATCTGTCCGTTTTTTTCTGTCCCCCTTATTCTCCTTCAAGACTTCTCTATATATTTTCCATCCCAAACCCTTTAATTCATTAATAAAACCACATTTTCTCCTACCAAACCCATTATCTTCCCACTCATCCCCCACTACATTAAATTAATATATCAAACCAACCTATTACATCTTGTCCCACATGCCTACCATAATCAATTAACATATTCCCCTCCACTATATTTTGTCTTGTCTCCCATTTATATTAAACAATTATATCACCCACACCCATTATATTTTGTCCCCCATGCTTAACATAAAGAATTATTCAAAATGTTCAATTACCAAACTATCCCTCCGACCTTATTGCAATTACCATTTTACCCCTGAACGTACTGCAATTTACCAAACTACCCCATCAGCTCTAAACAATCAATTAATCAAACTTGAACCAAAATATAGCCAATATGACCAATTTCTACACAAATTCAAACAACAAATCGCATGAACATGATTTCTGAACCAATTCAACAATAATATCACATGAACACAAATTTAACAACAAAGAACAACTAAAATTTTGATTGAACAATATTTTTGGCAACAAACAAACCTACTTTCAGATTCAACAACAATAACAACAAACAAGTATATTCAGATTTCTAAATTCAATAATCATTTGAACTTAAAATCAACTCTAACAACATTACAACCAACAATTTCTATATTAAAATTAAACAAGATCATGAAGCAAGCTGAAGAAATAATCATAAATGATAAACAATAAACAAGAAATCAAACTATACAAATTTCGAATTCAAGATCAACCAAACAAAGTATGAACATGAATGAAAATATTCAATAACAATAACAAACAAACTTTATTCAAACTTCGAATTAAACTTAAACAAAACAAATAAACATATTCAAATCACTAATCTGCAAATAATCAACTAATCTTTCTTAAATTAAATCCAACAAAATTATAACAAAGATACATGATTCCAAAAAATTAAAACATAACTTCACATTAAATCACTGAATTAAAAACGAACTTCAAACAAAAATGAACATGAATTAAATCTATATTAAACAACAAACATGACGGATTCAAACGATTTAAACTAAATCTAACAATATTGAACTTAAACTAACAATTCCCTTTTTTACAAAATAAATAAAATTAACATGAAATAAACTGAAAAACAATTAATTAAATTTTCATTTGAATCTGAAAACTAAACCAACAAAGCACATGAACAAACTAAAATTTAACAAAACGATGAACAACGAACAAAACAAAACTCAAACATTTAACGATTTTAACTTCGAGAAATATAAAAACGAAATATGGACAAAAATAAAACTCAAAACCAACTAACCGGAGATGAACAACGACGAACTCAATTGTATGGACTGTTTCGACAAACCTCAACCAAAGCTCGAACAAACGAGATGGTTTGAGTCTCATTTTCGAACTGGACTGAAGCAGTAGCGATCATAGGGTCATCCATGGACATCGAGCTCGAACTTGAGCTTGACGCAGAATGACGAAGATGAAGCAGAAGCAGCTGGCGATGATGCTGCCATGGACGATGGGGCAGAAGCTGGACGAAGCAGCTCGGGGACTTGAAGTTGAACAACGAAGCAACATCAGCTGGAGGCGAAGAAGAAAACTGAAGCCATAGCAGTTGCGTGAAGCAGCAACAGCTGGTCGACACCGAACAACAGCAGCTCGACGAGGCAGAAGCTGGAGCAGCTGGAACGGCAGCAGCAGCGGTGGCACGGGCAGGTTTGGTCGCCGCTGGTTCGGGTTCGACGACGACGATGATGGAGGCTGGGAGCTGCTGGGTGCGTCGCGAAGAACATGAAACTGGAGGGGGTCGTTCATGGCTACCTAGATGGGGACGATGATGGGATGAAGTAGATGTCGGGGGGAAGCTGTGAAGGGGTGGTCGTGGTGGTTGTCGGACGGGGGAGGGTGGAAGCCATGGCAGCCTGAGCTCAAGCTTGAGCTCGACGAAGAGGACGCGAGGAGTCGTTTGGACGTGAGAATGGAGGGTAAAGGGCAGCCATGGTTGGAGCTTGGTGAAGCTTGGAGAAGAAGAAGATAGGGAGGGGGGCGGATGGCTTAGCTTTTTTTTAGGGTTTTCTTTTGTTTGTTTTGTAAAAATGTAAGATAATAGGGGTGTTGGGTCTTTGGGTTTGGATTGGGTCGACCCAGTTCGAAATGGACTGGGTCGTTTTGGAAGATTGGGTATTTTTTTGGGCTTGTGGCTTGAATTTGAAGAAGAGGCCCAATTCCGACTTTTTTTATATTTTTGCTCTCTTTTCTTCTTTTATTTTTCTAAAACTAAATTATAAAAATACTTAAATTATTATTAAGAACTAAATTAAGTTATAAAAGCGCAAATTAACTTCCAATAACAATTAACGCACAATTAAGTAATAATTAAGCATAAAATTGTATATTTGGACATTAAATGCTAAAATGCAAACGATGCCTATTTTTGTAATTTTTATTTTTTTGTAAAACAAACTTAATTACTAACAATTGTAGGAATAAATCCTACATGCAAAATGCGACATTTTTTTTTTGTATTTTTATTAATTTAACAAATAAAGATGCACACACATACAAATAATTATTCAAAAATATCACAAAATTGCGCATCAAGAAAAATCATTTTATTTTTGAATTTTTTGGGAGTAATTCTCATATTGGGCAAAAATCACGTGCTTACAGTCAAAAACTGAGCCTAAGCGTCACAACCAAAGTACTCACTATTCTCAAGGCATAACAAAGTCAATATATATTGCTTCAATTCAATTCATCTCACACTAGCTCTTACTCCTGTCACACCTCCTTTTTCCGCACCCGCGAGGGTGCAAGGGAGTTTTTCCAATTAAAGGACAATCGAGACGGGATTGGTTTATTTATTTCAGAGTCGCCACTTGGGAGATTTAGGGTGTCCCAAGTCACCAATTTTAATCCCGAATCGAGGAAAAGAATGACTCCATATTACAGTCTGCGTACCAGAAATCCGGATAAGGAATTCTGTTAACCCGGGAGAAGGTGTTAGGCATTCCCGAGTTCCGTGGTTCTAGCACGGTCGCTCAACTGTTATATTCGGCTTGATTGTCTGATTTTATACAAATATGAACTTATGTGCAAATTTTATCTTTTAACCGCTTTATTATTATTGTTTTTAAAAGAAATATGAACATCGCTTAAAACACGTCTTTGGACTGCGTTACATGAAATGCACCTACAATCCGGAACACGTTTTATTTGATGTTTTGGGATTTGGATTCGGGTCACATGAAATGCACACCCAGGCTTAAGAAAGTAAAATATTAAACACGCGCCTAAAGAGACTATCGCGTTATTATTTTGGGGAAGACCGTGAAATTCGCTAAACGGTCCTTCCGAATTCTAATTAAACCATACATTTTGTGAGGGCCCCGCAATCTATACGTTTTATTTGGCGAGGCTTGTCTCATTTTTATTTTACACAATCGAAACGGGATTGGTTTATTTATTTCAGAGTTGCCACTTGGGAGATTTAGGGTGTCCCAAGTCACCAATTTTAATCCCGAATCGAGGAAAAGAATGACTCCATATTACAGTCTGCGTACCAGAAATCCGGATAAGGAATTCTGTTAACCCGGGAGAAGGTGTTAGGCATTCCCGAGTTCCGTGGTTCTAGCACGGTCGCTCAACTGTTATATTCGGCTTGATTGTCTGATTTTATACAAATATGAACTTATGTGCAAATTTTATCTTTTAACCGCTTTATTATTATTGTTTTTAAAAGAAATATGAACATCGCTTAAAACACGTCTTTGGACTGCGTTACATGAAATGCACCCACAATCCGGAACACGTTTTATTTGATGTTTTGGGATTTGGATTCGGGTCACATGAAATGCACACCCAGGCTTAAGAAAGTAAAATATTAAACACGCGCCTAAAGAGACTATCGCGTTATTATTTTGGGGAAGACCGTGAAATTCGCTAAACGGTCCTTCCGAATTCTAATTAAACCATACATTTTGTGAGGGCCCCGCAATCTATACGTTTTATTTGGCGAGGCTCGTCTCATTTTTATTTTACAGGATAAACCTACAATGACTATATTTTCTATTAAGTTCGTCTCTAAACTAAAAGAAAATCTCTTAATTATTTACATGCTGAAAAACGTAACTTATTAGTTATTAGTTTACGGCTAATGCGAATGGAAAATTGCGATCGAGTTTGTACAAAGAAAAACTGCTTTCATTTTATATTTTGTTATTCAATAATACTAGAACATGAGATTGACCATAATATCAAAACAGATTAATTATTCTCCGTAATTTAAACTAACATTATTAGATGAAGAAAGTATACATATGCAACCTCATTATTCATTAATCATTCAACTACATCTTTATACGAAGAAAGAAAAATTATATTCAACCACAAATCTAAACAGGAGGAATTCAACAGGAACAAAGCCTGATTAATATTTCATTTTTTGCTTCAAGCCGAGATTGTACAAATGTGTACCTGGAAACAGCAGTACAAGAACAAAAGAAGGAGAAGTCAGCAGCAGTAATAACACAGCAACAACAGATTCAGCAACATCGCAAACCAGTACAGTAGGAATAGCAGAAAACCCAGGAGACTATAAACGACTCCAAGTATAGTGAAGAAGTAAAAGGCAGGAAGGTTCTGACTATTTCAGATCTTAAGCGAGGCAATGAAGCAGTAACTATTTTTTTTCAACTTCAAAACTCTCCAAAATGAATTCTGCCCCTGTATATTCAGTGTATACAGAATGTATATCGGGTGTATACTTCTCACTCCGCCCCCTCTTTTTTTCTTCTCTCTATCTAGTTTTTCCTCTCTTTTTTTCCACCCTTCTTCTTAAATTTTCTCTTCTATTTATAGCAAAATTTTCGAAATTTTCAGATTTGTTTTTTATTATTTTATTATTTTTTTAATTAAAAGAAATCCCACTTACAAATTGCTTTTATTTTTTTAGAAAAAGAAATCCCACCTTTATTTACTTTTATTTTTAAAATTCCAACTTTAATTACTTTATCTTATTTAAAATCCCACTTTTTATTTTTTTAAAAGAGAATATCACTTTATTTAACTTTTCTTTAAAAAATAAACCACTATCTTTTCTTCTTCTTTTAAAAATGCTACTTTCAATTACTTTAAATTTTTTACATTTTCAGATATCTTTATATTTATTTTTTAATTCCAACCTTCTTTTACTTTTAAATTTTTTAAAACTTTTTACTTTTTTTTTTAATTTTTCTACATTCTTTTACTTTTTTTTTTTTTATTTTTATTTTTTTTAAAATCATTTCCGAAATTACTATATATATATATATATATATATTTTAAAATAAAAATAATAAATAAAATAAAATATTTTCGGATTTTTTTTTATATATATAAAAAAACAAAAAATAAAACTATTAATAGTGATAATTCACTTTTTATTTTTATTTTTTTATTTTTTTGGTTTTGTTTTGTGTTGGACAAAAATGAAGAAGGGGTGTTGGGTTAATGGACTGGGTCGACCCAGTTCGAAATGGACTGGGTCGTAGGGAAGATTGGGCCATTTTTTGGGCCTATAGCTTGAAATTGAAGAAGAGGCCCAATTCCGACTTTCTTTATATTTTCGCTCTCTTTTCTTCTTTTATTTTTCTAAAACTAAATTATAAAAATACTTAAACTATTATTAAGAACTAAATAACGTTATAAAGGCGCAAATTAACTCCCAATAACAATTAACGCACAATTAAGTATTAATTAAGCATAAAATTGTATACTTGGACATTAAATGCTAAAAATGCAAACGATGCCTATTTTTGTAATTTTTAATTTTTGTAAAACAATTTTAATTACTAACAATTGTAGAATTAAATCATACATGCAAAATGCGACTTATTTTTGTATTTTTTATTAATTTAGCGAATAAACACGCACAGACAAATACAAATAATTCTTCCAAATATCACAAAATATCACAAAATTGCACACCAAAGAAAAATCATTTTATTTTTGAATTTTTTGGGAGTAATTCTCATATAGGGAAAAAATCACGTGCTTACAACCTCTAAAAAAAAACTAACCACACCCGGTTCAAACAAAACCCTTGGAAAAGAACCGTGGTTTAAAGAAAAACCAAGGGGTAATTATTACACTACCTAACAAAAGTAAATCTTTTTGTACTTTTTTTTAGACTTAAATCCCTCAAGAAAATTGTCTAACAGATCCATCGTCGGGAAAAGTCCAATCTTTTCTATTAAAAAAAAATTGTTCAATTAAACTAACACAACTAAAATAACATAGAAAGTCACCCAGTCAATCTCCTCACCCCACACTTAAAATTGGGCATTGTCCCAATGCACACCATAACTAATAAAAGGGTAAAAGAAACTCCCTGGTAGGCCAAAGGCCGAAGCATTAACAGCTCATGGGTACTCAGACTTCTCCCAAGCTTGGTCCTTTGTGCGGGTACCTCACACTTAGTTCCAACCATTTGGTTTGTTATTATATCCTTCCAATACCTTTGCTTTCCATGCTCCTAGAAAATAAAAAATTGACACTACAAAAATAATATAATTAAAAAAAATAATACAAAAAATAAAAAAAACAGTAAAGCTGGGTTGCCTCCCAACAAGCGCTTGATTTAATGTCGCGGCACGACGTGAATCACTTTCTGCCTCCACTTTGAACTTATGAATCGCACCCCAAGTTTTGCTTCAAGCTTATGATTATGCTTTTGGGGCGGTACAAATTCTTGCGAGCCAAAAATTAGATAGAGTCTTATGCACTTTTTGGCTCTCGACAGAGGAGTGTCACCTTGCCTAGACGGCCTTGAGAATTTCAAAATATAAGGTCCATCTACCTCTTCCTTGGACTTCTTTTTATGCTCGTAAAGATCCATTCCCATTTCACCGTCCGAACATAATGTAGAGAAGTGTTTGGAATGAGGTCCAACACGTTCCAATTCATGAACTTCAAAATTTTCGACCTCATCAACACCCAAAACACTAGAGTCAACTAAATTTGTATCTTCAACGTCCCTGGTTGACTCTAGTATTATTTCATCAACATTGGCATCCTCAAATTCTAGATGGCTAGGTTGCTGGGATTCTACTTTGGACCCCTCCATTGGCACCTCAATTTACGTCTCTAATGCAAACTGCTCCTGGCTACTATCCATAATATTGACATATTGAGCATTAAAAGCTTCAACTAATTGACTCACTTGAGCCTCTAAGTTGTAAATAGTTTCATCTTGCCTTTCTATCTGCAACAGTATTTTACTTTGTTGTTCTATAAGACACTTTAACATATCTTCGATCTTCTTTAGGTCAGCTTCCCGAGGTTCTTTGTTCCTATTATCCTCACAAGAAAACATAGAATCATCATAATAAGGGGTTGGGAGAAGATAAGAAATATAAGCACAACCATGAAAGTGACCATCTTGACCACCACACATATCACACATATTCCACACATAAGATTGAGTTGGTGCACATAACTCGCTCTCGGGAATACTTTGATAATTTTGCCAAGGGTGGTTTTCATCACAATATGCATAAAGAGGATTAAAAGTAGAATTACCAACATCAAAACTTTCATAATTCCATGATGCCATGTTTTTTTTTAAATCAACAAGTAAAACAAAAAAAAATATCAAATACAAAAAAATAAAAATAAAAGTTCAAACTTGAAACCTAGCAATATGTACACCTACAGCTACACCGTTAGTTCCCCGGCAACGGCGCCAAAATTTGATCACGCCCAACTATGCCTTATAAAAAGGACAATGCGGTCGTTGCAAATATAATCCGGTTTACAAGTCCGGAGTCGAATCCCACAGAGAACTAAGGCTTAGCTACAGCTGTTCACTATCACCAAGAAGACAAGCTTGAACAGTTCCTAACTTATAGATATTTAGATTCTTGTGTTTAACTAATTGATTAACAAATTAAAATAATAAATTAACAACTAAAGATACTAAGAGTTAGAGACAAGATTAAGGAGGTCTAGAGTTATGATTTCCCCAATTGTCGGAATTCTTCCCGCTATGTCTTCTATAATTTCGCCTAAGTATTCTCTACCGATCATGAGCACTCTTATTACCGTAAATCTCTCCCGAGTAATCACGACAATTTACTAGACGCACTCTCCCGAGCTACGCTAGCTGGCTTTTGATACAGCTCACTTCAGATCGCACCCAAGGCTTCGTTATCCCTAATCCCGCCTTTAAACCCTCGGTTATTGGTCTCTCATATACTCTGGGAGTGGTGTTGTTCAAAAATTACCTAAATATGCACTCTCTCCCGAGTTATGCACACTAAATAGGCACAGCTAATTGAGAGATCTTCAATTAACTACAATAAGAACGTAGTTGAACAAATAGAGATTATACTACGACTCAATTATATAAAAATATAACAAGAATTTATCCTACAAAAGGTTCTATCAAAACTCTAGATAACAATTTAGCTATTCATAATAGTATGCAAAACTACAATACTAAAAGTCATAACCAACAATAAAAAATAGGAAGAGAAAAGAAAAAACTTGTAGAAGAATTTCCAAGCCTTGCTCCTATTGTGTCTCTGCCTCCTCAGGTCAAATCTATGTCAAAAATATGTCCTCTCCAATTCTTGGCCGGCTTCCTTGGTTTAATATAGGGTTTAGGGCTTAAAATCCCGTATTTTACACTTTGGTCCCTGAAATTTACGCATCCTGCCGCGGTTCCACCGCGGTCGCGCCGGAATCGCAGCCAAACACCCTCTCGGATTCTTCAGTTGTCCGCGAGTGCCCTCTGTCGCGGTTCTGTGGCGGTCGCGATTTTTGACCCTGTTCCGTTTGGAATTTGGAAAAACGTAAACATAAAAGTTGTAGCCCTTTGAGTTAGCTTTCCAACCATATATTGTGGAGCTCAAATGGGGTTTTGAGTAAAAAGTTATGTCTATTTTATTAGACAATGCGCAATATGCCTCTTCGAGTTTTCGTTTTGTTGTTTTATCATCCGTTGATCCCCGAACGCGATCCCGGCTTAATTCCTTGAGCTATTACTCAGACTTCAAAGCTCCAAACCACTTAAATTCATTACATAACATCTATATAGCTCGGAATCATACCTACAAGGCATAAAACACACAATTAGTGCAAAACACTAGCGATTAAAGCGCAAACTCAACTAAAGTGCAGTAAATTAGAGTGTAATAATCGACTAAAATACGTAATTATAGCCTATCATCAGGCACAATATGTCAGCGCTTCACCTAACCGAGGACATGACTAGCGATAGGAAGGTGTGAAGGTCGAGGATTAAAGTGGTGGGTTAACAGGTAGTTGTGACTTTCTCCTAGATTAGTACTAGTAGTGTTCTTGTTGTTGATTGAAAGATACTTTCTTCTAGTTTGTTAGTATATCTGGTACTTTGCTACCACGTCCATTGTTTTTTTGAAAATTACTACTGGAAATTATTGCTCCTTAATTGTTACTACTTGATGCTACTTTTTCTCCCTGAAAATTGTTGCTCCCTGATTGTTATTATTTGATGCTACTTTTCTTCCCCTTTTTTCTTATTGTCTTTTATCTCCCTCTTTTTTCCTCTTCTTCTTCCCTTTCTTCCTTGCCACCTTTTCTTGAGCCGAAGATCTATCGAAAACAACTTCTCTACCTCTCCAGGTAGGGGTAAGATCTGCGTGCATACTACTCTCCCTAGACTCCACATGTAGAATTATACTGGGTTTGTTGTTATTGTTGTTGTAAGGCCCTAAATCTGCATCTCTAGGTAAAAGTACCAAAATTAAACTTCTAATCAAATTCTTTACTTGTCCATTTTTTTTTGTTTGCTTTTTTTGTTTTTTGACACTAATTTATTCCAGCAAAAAAAGTTTAAATTTATTCTTACATTATGTTAAATTATTTAATCATATTATTCAGGTGTGCTTAAATACCTTATATAAATGCTTATTACCTACCGAAGTTTCTATTGATTAATTCTAGATAGAAAATTTGTTCTTATACTATTCGAAATTGAATAACTTTGTCCTCGTTAAGTTCTTACTCTATTATTGACCTATGTATTAGGAAAAGTCTCATTCTTTCTTGTGATCTATAACGGCGCTTTAATTTGAAAAGATATTTTATATTATAATAAAAGTTAAAAGATAGATTTGGATTTTTTTTGGACACACCATTCTCCTCATATCCTATTGTAAGATTAAAGTAAATTTTTTATTGTCCTTGTTCTTGTATTATATTCTTCTATAATTTCTAGAAGCACAATTTTTAGGAGCAAATTTTTTTTCACAAAATAATTTGAAGAAGGCTTTTCGTAGCTATTTAACAAAACTGGATAAATAATTTCAAAAGTTTTTTCACAGCTTTTTAAAACAACCTCCAGCGTTTATAGAAAATCGCCTAAGGTACTTTGGTAAATTTTGCAGTGGCACGCGCTACTTATTTTGACACGAACTAAAACTCAAATTGTTAGGTTCTTTCTAAGAATTCGTGTCCTCGAACGCCTTCTCCAGATTTTGATCCTTTCTCCAGTTTTACTCTTCTCTCGCTGCTGAATCCGCTGCGTGTACAGTTATTGGGTGAGGTTTTCCTTCTTTCCTCCCCTCCCCCCCCCCCCCCTGTTTATCTTATTAAGATGGTTTTCTTATGATGTTTTGAAATTTAAGTTGCTTTCGCCTAAAATCCTAACCTCATTGATGATACTTTGTTGCGCCTCTGTTTTCTGTGCTTCATTTTGCGCTTTTCACGATTTAATCTTAATTTTCATCTCTTCAAACTATTTTAAAGTGCAGAAAGAATCGATTTGAGCCTATTATTTAGATACCACATCCGGACATGCATTAGAGGTATTTGGCAAATTGCCCAAAAGAAACTACGGATGTTTGTGGACCGTTTTAATTTGATTTTGACTGAGCAAAATAAGCTTCAAATATGATGTTTTGAAACTTGGGATAGTTGTGTAATCCAACAGATGCACCGTTTAATTTCACTGACCTTGTTTGTTTTTCTTTCCCCTCATGGGTTACAGAAAGGATGAATTTGTTTAAAAGATTCATGTCTAATTTCATATTTCCATGCCTTAGATGTGAGGATGAGTGAGACGCCCACAGATTGATATGATATCGTTCAATAGCAGCCACTACTTTAACTACATTTTTTCCAGATTTAAAAGAAATAATATGTAACTGTAAAAAGTTGTGATCATAGTGTGCTCCTTTTGCCGTCGCTAATGTTTAAGTTTCAGTTCAAAAATTCTGAATGTAAATGTGTTGTAACTTCCCACCATACACTTATAGGGGAGCAACTAATTGTCTATCTCAAAATTCAGTTAACTCTAAAGTTGTTATTTCTAATTATCCTACATGGATTTCTACTATGGGCTTCCCTGGTTTCTTGGTGCCTATTGGGGTTCTTGTACATCACGGTAATCAAGTAACAGGAAGGGTTGTTTTGTTTGCAACCAAGAGGCATGGCACAGCCTTTTCATTTCAGTTGTTAGCATCCCTATCTCTTGATATCTTCTTATTGATTAGAAGCTTTTTCGCACTTTCTTGCTGTTTATTTCTAAGTTAAACATACACGTGATGAGTTGATAAAGCCATGCAGACTTGAAAGCTGCAGCTGCTGAATAAGAAGCTCGTTCAGCTGAATTAACCGCTTCCTCTGTCTATGTCTGTTTTCCCGAGAACCACATGACCCCTGATTGTTTTTTGATTCCTCCTCTGTTTCCGTCGATCTCTTCCGCTGATAAGTTTTGCTGCGTCGTCTATAGAGCTATTCGGTCTGTTATGCTCTACTGCGCAAACTAGGTTAAACTTTTGAAATTTTGTTTTTCGCCTTTCGCGTTTGGCTTTCCCATTTATAAGATGTTTATTTTTTCCTTCCTTCAAGATGTATATTAATCAACTCTTTGCTTTCTGGAAAATTTAATGAAATAGCTAATGTAAATACATTAGATTTAATATTAAAACATCTACAATTTCTTTGGGCTTGAATGATTTGTTTTATTGAATGCATATATTAATGGGTTTAAATCTGTTGGTTCTACTGTGGCTGATCTCTCACTTCACAATTGCCATATGAGACTTTTATGAAAGTTGCTAACTAGAGTAGCTTAATTTCGTTCTCATATATGCTGTGTGGCTATACAAATAATAATCAAAGGAGATAAAATTTTGTTTTCTTTGAAGTACTTATTCTAGGTTTCAATAAGATAGACATGCAGATTAATGTAGTTTATTTATGCAGTCTCTGAGGTATGTGATATGATAATCCTACCATTATCAACAACCAAATTACTGTTAATCCAATTTTTACTTAAAACTTCTGTTAATTGTGTGTGGTTCCTGAGAGATAGTAATAGAGTTAAATGCAAAATTTCATAGTTCCTCAAATCACTCGCTAAGCGCCAAGTCTCTGTGCCATAAGTGATGCAAGGAGCTCTCATATCTGAATAACTATCTTCAATTTTCCCATTAAAATCCTGTACGTAGCTACTTAAACCTAAGTGATGGCAAAACTATTCCATCTAAATCATGTGGAGATTTACCTTACCATGTTTACAACTATGCTAAGATGGCACTACAATATACCTCTGGAAACACTTATAGCTCCTTCTTTGCATTTGTGTTCGTCATTCTACTTCTCCTGAGCCGAGGGTCTACCGGAAATAACCTTTCTGCCTTCTAAAGATAGGATAAGGTTTGCATACATTCTACCCTCCCCAGATCCCACTTGTGGGACTATACTGGGTATGTTGTTGTATTCTACTTCTCCTTCTCTGCTTCTCTTTTAGAAATGCTTATTTGCTTACGAATTGGATAAAATCTAAGTTCTTAGCTCCAACATGCTGATTGATGTACATTTACAATCATAAAACCAGATAAGTTTTGGCGACTGCTTAGCTCTACAGTACTTTTCTCTTTGATGTTTTACTTGGATGGGTCCAGAGCTTACTGGCGATGCAAATGTAATTTATTCCAACTGATAAATTTCGACTATTATTTTAATTTTTTTCCCATGCTTAGTGGTATTTGCGGAAACATGCTGGATCGAGTTGGATGGCAGAGTTTCTCCGAGGAATAGAGCATAAGAGCAGAATGGTTTGTTCATCTTCGTGCCTCGGACCTCGGTGATATTCTTTGCTGCTCCAGATTTTTCTGTTTCAACGCAAGCGCTACCCCCACTAGTATTTATTAGGGGCCATCATATGATCCAAATTGAAATAAGCAAAGGTGAATTGTGAAGCGGTATGCCTCGATACAAAGACGAGCCTACTGCAGTCCGTGTTTACACAATTTGTGATGAATCCAAGTGCGTTAACTCCACTTTCTTATCTCTCTGTCTTCTAAATTATATTAACAACATGAATTCAAATTTATTTAATTCTTTCATGATGTGACTTTCCTGGAATTTTGTGCAGGTATTTGATTGTGAGGAATGTTCCAGCGTTGGGCTGTGGCGATCAGCTCTCTAAATTATTCTCCACTTATGGAGAAATTGAAGAGTACGGCTTTTTTCTCAACTAATTGGAGATTTATTCGTAAATTTAAAACCTTTTGGTTTGTTTTCACTTTTGAAACTATTGCGTGTTCAATGGACTTAGTACTTTAACTCTCTGATATAGATAAGTTATATTTGTCTTTTGTTTTCAAAAGAGCATGCCATGTGAAAGTTAACAAATATGTTAGCTTAGCTAGTTCCATCTAAAAGTTAGATCAAATTTGCTGTATTTGAGCCTCTTGGGCGTAGTTCAAGTAGCAAAGGTTGAGGGACTTGTGACTTAGGTCACAGGTTCGAGCCTTGTGCTATACTAACTAAGCATGGTGTTTAAGTGGATTAGGGGAGGGGTGGAGCCATTATCTCCAAGTTTCAAAGGCTGCGGTTGGTCCCAGATGGATTTCTTGGTTATCCACAAAAAATTGCTATATTCGACAATTAAAGGTTAAATATGAAAGGTCAAAGAAGAAGAGTACACACAAAGGTAATAGAGAACCAATACTGCATCTTGCTCTTTATGGAGTATCTATTTTGTGTTTTCATTGGGGAGAGGTGGATGGTGGAGAGGATATCACATATCTGCTTGTTGAAACTATGTATTCTTGCATCGTGTAGTTGTCATTTTGCTTTGAGAATATACTTAGAATGGTGAGTGTACTCAGTGATACGGACTTTGAAGATAAAGTTTGATGATTTTAGGGTAGTGTCAATACTGTCCTTTAGTGTATTACCTTTATCTTTATTGTTCTTTTGGTTTCTTAGATGTAAACCTATGGATGGTGAAGATTGCGAGCCATTTACAGATGTCTTCTGGATCAAGTTTTATCGGGTTGACAATGCCAGGTGATTCAATGTTTGGATCATCACCATTATATCTAGAGATCTAGATGGATATTGTTATTTTCTTTTTTAGTACAAAAATGTGATTCCTGGTATGAGAAAGGGCAAATTATCTACTGCAAGAGGACTCCAATTCCCCTATAACACAATCAAAAGAATGTCGAAGAAACTGGTTCAGCATAGCACATATTTTCTTGGCGATGGTTTCCATGCAATTTTTATATATATGCACGTCTGTGTTTGTATTGCACCATGACTTATGTTTACATATTTGCGACTCCAGGTTTTCCAAAAGGAAATTGGACGAGTCTGTTTTCCTCGGGAACAGGTTACAGGTCTCTTATGCACCTCAATTTGAGAGTCTGCATGAAACGAAGGAGAAGTTAGAAGCGAGGAGAAAGGAAGTTTTAGCACGATTAAATCGTAAGTACCTTATCACAAAGTTAGCAATTAACTTGTCCAATGAGAAAAGTTCTACCTTTATTTTGTAGACCCTAGTTTCTTATTCTGGGATCAATGTTCTTTCAGCTGGAAGGTCGAAAGGATCTGCGACATATCGACCGGATGTGGTTGGTGAGCCCTCTCCAGCTTCCTCTCCAGCTCAGTTGAATTCTATTGCTCAATCAGTTGGCGCTAACCAAAGGTAGTTCAATCGAGATGCTCTAAATTGACTTTTGAGTTTTGTATATCAAGATAGAGTAAAATCATTTTCATTGTAGGCAGAGCTCTAATTTGCAGTATAACTCTGCTCATGACATAAAGGGTTCTCCTGTGACAATGGTTTCTTCAGACAAGGTTCGTCATAGCGTCACATATGTAACATCTCCTTCCATTTTGACTTTTAGCAACTGCTTTTAACATTGTTATCAAACTCCATAGTCAAATTATGAAGCAGGGGGTCGGTTGCCAGATAATCATTTCTGTGCAAGGTAGAGTGCGTGACGGTTGTATTTGTGTCTGTAAAATTTAGGCAGATCCCCTTAGGTTTTGAAAACTAGGAGACTTAGCACACCCGTTATTACGCTTGTAGTTGGTACATTAACAAAAAGCAAGAAGAATGTTGAAGGGGAGAAAAATCAAGTGAAAATCTTCTTTGATTGTTGTGCCTTGGCAATATCAAGCTGTAGATAGGTTGCCAAGGGGCAGGGGCAGATTTTCGCGGCATGGGTTGTTGTGACTTCGAATAAAAAGAATGATTACTGTGGATATCTTGTTTAATTGCTTGATGGAGAATTACCAAGGAATGGGGTCATCAGCGAGTGCTGGGATGGCAAAGTTAGGAACTTTCATTGGTTAATCTGATTTCGAGCGTGTACTCCCCTGAGTTAAGCCTTGGGCTCTTAGTGTTGGTATCGAGGAGAGGACTCAGGATTATTTAGATTGGGTATCATGTGGGGCACCTTATTGGGGTAAGCCTGCCTAGCTTGGTGGAGCATGGATTGGTTTAGCTAAATGTTTGTTTGGCTAGTGAGGGTCATGAAAGCAAAGTTCATCAGCAGAAACGTCCAATTGCTTATTTAAGAGATATGACATTGTATTTGGTCCTATCTCATTCTACTTCTAGACACGAAGAGGAATTACAATGAGCCCCTTAGAGAAGAGAGGGGAATAAACCTAGAGAATTAAGCATTTCTTTTGAAAATGATTATTCCATTCTTCAATTCTGTCAGGCCACCACTTTTGAGATGTTCTAATTATAGAACTACCCTTTTTAATGATTTCCTGAGGGCAAATGATGGCTTCAACTTTTCTTTGCAACACTAATATGAACTCTATGTGTGTGATATTTGCCTACTGCATGCAGGTTATCAACACTTGGTTTTAAATTTTTCTAGAATGACAGTGTTTTCTCCCCTTTGGTACTATGTCAGGAATACTTTCCTTCACAATCAATGAATCAAACAGTTAAGCTGGTGAGAGAGAAACTAAAGAAGGTGAACAATCAACATTCTTCTGACGTACAATAATTGAATTTTAGATGTTTATTTTATTTGACAATTTGTTCTGTTCTTCTTTAGATACAATCCAGTGTGGACCATTTAGAAGGTGAACCATCCAAGAGAAAACGTGTTGATAATAGGAGAAGGATATAAGTGCGGGTGTTGAAAAGAGAATATGGCTGCGGATGAGTTTTTTCTTTTTTCCATGTTGTCTGCAGAATATGTCGACTCTGGTTAAACCATAACTTTTTCTCAGTTCAAGTCCATGGTGTCCAGAATTTTCTATGGCATTCTTCACCAACTGAGTATCGAGAAAGACGACTTTGTTCTATTTTTTCTCTCAACTCTATCCAATTCCCTCTTTATCTCTTTGGTATCGCTGCCATAGGTGCCATTGCTCCAATTGTTAATCCTATGTACAGTTTCAGAACTTTCCAGGCAAGTTAAAGACTGTAAACTGAAGCTTATTGTGACTGTCCCTGAATTGCTTGATTAGTTAGTTAATAGGTCTAATTTACCTATTTTGCTTTTGACTCACCAGAAAAATTCTAATTTGTGTGTTATAATGTCCACTGAGCTAGTTGATAAAGCAATGTATGTGAACTGGGATAACTGCGGATAAAGCAAAGTGACACTGCAGCATTGTTTTATTATTTGGGTACAACAGGGGATTAGCAAAGGAGTGGTTTCGACACACAGGAATTTCATTGCTGTATCTTTAATGGTGACTACTGATCAAGATTTGGTGGGGTGAACTGCATAATGTGTTTTTGGGTGTGTTGCCTATGTTTCATGCGTTTGGTCTTGCTATTATTATGTATTCACAGTTACATAGGGACAATGATGTTGTATCTATGGCTGAGTTTGATTTGGAAGTGATTTTGAAAACCATTGAAAAGTATTGGGTGCCGCATTTATGGGATTGTGCCTCCGGTTGCTTTAGTATTGGCTAAGAATTCTAGCGTCGTTGAAGCATATATTGGGTCTGGTGCTGCACTTTTGGGAAGGAGTTGATGGAGGAATGCGCCGAGAACTTTCGTGAGGCTGTTGTTGCTCAGGGATATGGTATGACAGAAGCATGTGGGATTCACTCATTGGAGAATGAATATGTATGCCGAAGACACAGAGGATCAGCAGGGTCTCTACTTCATGGAGTGGAGGCTCAAATAGTTGGTGCTGATAAACTGAAGCCTCTTCCTCCCGGAGAATTAAGGGAGATATGGGTACATGGTCATGAATCATGATGCAAGGCTGTTTCAACAATCCACAAGCCACAAGGCTGACTATATATGATCAGAGCTGGGTCATATAACATACTGGAGTTATTGGGTACTTTGATGAGAAAGGAATACTTTGTCATTGACAGGATCAAAGAGCTCATCTAGTACAAAGTTTCAGGTCGCACCAGCAGAGCTTGAAGGTCTACTTGTTTCTCATCCTTAAATATTAGATGCTGTTGTTTTCCCGTTTCCTCATGTCTAAGGCTGGTGAGATTCCAGCTCGCTTCATAGCGCTCTGACTGAAGAAGAAGTCCAGAAGTTCATTGCAGATCAGGTTTCGCGTTTCAAAAGATTGCGGAGGGTGACTTGCATAAACAATGTCCCCAAGTCAGCCTGTTGGAAAATCTAAGAGAACAAATTGAGAAGGTTCGACCAAACTGTATATGATTTGCATAGTTCACTGATTGATTGTTAAATGAGCATCCATCTACTGGAGACAGTTGCATAAACTCAATCTCCGTGCTTCTCGCATAGTGACACAATTGTATCGATGGTGCGAAATTATATGTAACATGTGTAATAAAAGATTTAAAACTGGAACTAGTAATTATAGGGGCGGAGCTATGTAGGGGTTCAATTGAATCCCCTTTCTCAGAATAGGGCAAAAACGAATCACTTTGCTTATTATGCACGCTGTTGAATCCCCTTGCATAAACAAAGATTCTAGTATACTGTCAAAAGTTGCTTTAGGTCACAGGTCCAAAATCCTAAGAATGACTTTTTTTTAAAAAAAAAAATCTTTTTATTGTTAAATCTCTTTGATTGCTCTGCCACTACTTGTAAATATCGTTAGTTATACCATTTATCTTACAAGAATATACCAAGTACTTGTAAAGATTTTCCCCGGTCTATCTTACGCTTTATGACGAAAGGCATAAGTGGACCCCAAGGGATTTCAAAGGTATAATCTAGGTAACGAAAAGCAGACCCAATTGGTTCATCAAACCACGTTATCTTCCTTGGCCAGTTCATCTTCACGTTCTGCTCCACTATTGTAACCACTTTTTCTTTCTTACAGTTAGAGAGTTGTCCAACAGAACACCAGGAAATGTGAATTAGCGTGGAAAAAAAGAGCCACAAATCCATAATAACAGACCTTCAACCTAGTATGGGAAAAAGATGCTAGGCATCTTCATGATAAATGGTATAATTCGAATATTTCAAGTTATTCTACGAGAAAATTAAGGCTTTTCCCCTCTCGATCCTTCACTTTTCCTGCTTCACATGCAGGTTTTTTTGGAGACATAGCTCAATTTAATTTTGATATAAAGAAATTCAATAATCGACACTGCAAGATAAACAATAGGGGGCAGCGCTTCTAACACGGGTTACAAAAGCAAGGAAGGCTATACTGATTTCAGCTCTGCCCAAAACTATTTAAACACATTTAAATAAGGAAAGGTTGGCAAAAAGCAATCCTTAATGTAACGACTGTTTCGTGGTCGCGGTCTAAGCTAAGGGATTCTCTTCACTAGTCTCGTGTAATGGAGTAAGGGTTTGCATAAACCGGTATTCCAGGAGCCTACCCTATGCTCCAGTCATAGCAGAGCAGCACTATGTTTGTTAATCCTCCTTGTTACGAGCTAGTCTGGCCCGATGTCTAAGCTCAGCTTTTTTCCACCTCACAATCAGGTAACATAGTGAAAAGAGGGTATTAACCTGCAAAGAAGAAAAGTGCACAGCAAATTAGTGAGTGAAAAAACTAGAAATGACGGAAACAAACAGAAAGGAATGACCACATATACTCACCAAGATTATTATTGCAATAACCAACAGAGGCCCAGACCAGAGTGTGGAAAGAAAAATGCCGTGTGAATCAAAGTAATTCTGGCGCGCAAAGCTTTTCCAGTTTGCAGCTAATAAGCCATTAAACCTTTCAGCACTATACACTCCTCCAACTGCATCATAAGGAAACTAAAGAAGTAAGGCAAAAGGAACATATTCACATACTGCAATTCAAAAGATCAAGCTTCTAACATGCGAGCTAAAAAGATGCCTTCACTTCAGCAGTTTCACAACAAAAGTTACAAGCATATAGAACGTAAGTTGCTGTAACGGCCTCAAAACTTATGCTTTCAATTAAGCCACAACTTTTTTCTTTTTTGGAACTTTTAATTTGAAAACCAACAAATATGTAGTTTTATACACCAAAAACCTAGACAACCAAGAGGAGGAAATGAATAAACTCCAAGAGTTTAGCTTGTGTTCAAAGAACATAAAAAGCAATCACCAGAAAACTGAAGTTCTATGTAACTTTGCAAAAGAGGAACGCTAGCAATCCATGTAGAAGTTCTGACTGATCATTCTGGAACTGTACTACGTCAATGAGCTTTTGAAGTTGTCTACCACGGATTACTCTCACTCTACGGAGCCAAAGCTGTTCTAGTTGTCGCAAATTGGTTATCAGAACAAATCAATTTCCAGGCATGATAGTTTGCATAAAATCTATGAGTTATTCGCTGATTGCCTGAAATCTTTTTTGCAGAGTTCTAAGTATACATCCTACAGTAGAGTCACTCTTCTTAACTTCTGGGATCGCAGAGTCCACTAAGAATGCTTTAAGCATTTACTCTACATGAAGTGGACACATCATAGAGGGTTTGCCTCAACATGTCTTTTCACTTCATTTCTTCCCTTTAGTCAGTACCATATTTTATTATCCTCTTCCTTACGATTCAAGGAATATGTCTGAAAAACGTATCACGATGAAACATCATATCCAAAGATGTAAAACATAAAATAAATTTTTTGTTAAGAAAGAGAGAACTAAAAAGGAGATAACGGCGGGTAAAGAAACAGAACTAGGAAAAGGGGTTAAAAACTGAGCTGAAGAACACCAACACTACTAGATTAATTTCAAGGTCTTGAGTGCTAATATACCTAAGCAAGTAAAAAGAAGAAATATCAGATCAGGTTACAATAAAAAGAGGACGCTTACGTGCAAGAAGGAACAAAAACATCTGGAAATTGATGTTCTTCCGCGAGACAAATGATACAAGAAGAAACATGGCATGAAATGAAAGAAGACATATCAACCAAGGTTCCTGCAAAAGGAAAAGGAAAACCAACAATAAGAAAGACAACCAGAAAGCTCGTCCATGTCAAGATGCCAAAATCTCATATTTGACAAGGTCAAATAACATCTTTGTTAGCCAAAGAGACTAGTTGCTCAAAGATAAATAGTGATGCATATATATTGATAAGGTAATAATTCTCATGAAGAAAATATTGATAAGGTAATAATGAATATATTATCTCATACAAATAGTGTTTTAATATGCTTCCAAAAAAAATTGTATTTCAATTTCCAAGCAAAATTTGAACATATAGCTTTAGCTTCTCTCTAGTACTCTCCTTGTATTGCATTAGACAGCTTGCAGCACCAGCCACATCTCATGTGACTTTGCTCCACTTGAGCATCAATTAGAGCTCTTAGATACTCTTGCTCATCTTCAGTTTCATAAGTAGGGGACCAAAAAAAGAATATACAAAGTGCGTAAAAGGAAGAAAGTAACTAGACATAAGAAGATTAGCATTAAGAACCATATAGCACAAGAAGAGGGTAAGCGGATTCTAATGTAGAGAAAGGAAGATATAGTGAAACTGGATAGACCATGGCCCTTACTTCTAAAGCATTACAAGTGGCTCGATAGCCTCTACAGTTTGCCTATGTGTGCTGGAAGGCTAAAGCATCAGTGGTCATTCTAGATACGTATATTCTAACTGAAACTCCAATAAGGAGAAAAGAAATGGCAGCAGATGATGACCTGTGAACATAAGTTAATGGGTGCCAAGAGCAAGTGGATATTTGATAGATTTGACGTTATATTAAAGTTCAGGTGGATTTCTTACAAGACAGATGGAATAAATATAAAAGCTTAAGCTTGAGGATGCTCCTAATATTAACACTTCACAGGAACAAGTGCTCAGCAGACTTATTCTTCACATTGGACAATGCGTGCAAGGGTATAGATAAGACGAACGCAACTGCATGATATTTCATGTGAAGAATACATTCCATAATTTTGCTAAATGAAAGTTAACAGCGAAGTTTAGACTCCATAAACACTCCAGCAACTTGCTCCAATCAAAAACTATTTAGTTCCTTCAATTGGATAATTCTACCACTTCATATTTCTGGTCAAATGTTTCTCATCTTGCTTCTTCCTATGCATCAAAGCAATAGCTCTATTTTGGCTACAACGATCCATTTTCTTCACTGTAATTCCCTATTGACATCAGGCAAGTATGGCTTTTCCTTGTGGAGCATATAAGAGTCCAGGTTTTCCTTGTTAAAATTCTCAATTCAAATGAAACGACATTCATTTAGGCTATTTGATTATGCACATTCATCCAAGTGTGGATTTTCCTTGTAAAGCATATGAGAGTTCAAAGTAAAGCACGGTAAATTCTCAGTTAAAATTAACTGACATCCATTTAAGCTATGTGATTCTACGTGCCTAGGTGAAGATCTATCTAAGTTTTGCAGGTTAAAATTTCTGAACCTATTCTATTCAGCTAGACCATCATATTTGGTTGTCTTTCCGCATATCTACTGCTAGCGATAAGTTATCACTTGATTAATAGCGGAAACCAGCATAATCTAGATAATGACTTGGATCAAGGATAAAAAGAAAAAAACAAATATTCATGAGTTTGCATGCTAAGTATGTTCGGCATCACTTCACCGACAATAATGTGAAAGCCAGCTTGAAGTTATCCATTAGTTGAAACTTGGAAGTAACATAGCACAGAAACTACAATTTCATGCTGATGATACTAAATATTCAATTGCTAATCTTCTCTGTATTGTTCCAATCTCATCATTTGTCCCTGAACGGACAAGAATATTGATTATTCAATAGGAATACACAAAGGAAAATGTTTATATTTTTTTAAATTTTACTCTCCTTTTGGTAAATTAAGAAAGACAAACTCTATTTCTTTTATAATGGTAGTGTTCAGCCAACTTGCACACCCTCGACTATTCCACCTCGGCATAACAAGAAAGTCCCAGTACAAAATTTTCCCAAAAAAATAAAAAATAATAACAGAACCCTAACAAAATCTGGTTTTTACATAGTTGGTAGCATTTGTAGGAGTTGGATAAAAAGGGAAATACCGTCCAGTCGATGGCGTGGAAGAAGCCGATGAAGTTGTCATAGGCGGGTCTAAGACTGGACCTCATCCCTGCACTGAATTTCTCAACGAGATCTACCACTTGGTCCATATGAGAATTCAAAGCTGATGTTAATTCCTCCATTGTTGCCTCTCAAAAATCTGCTGCTTTTGAGATCAAGAAAAGTGCCGCTTCTGTTTCTGCAAATCTTGGAGTAGCTGTGAGTCTGGGTAGTATTGTTTGGTGTGTTCTACACTCCTTCAACTCCTTCGTGTGGAGCTTTCTCGGCTATTGCTAAAGCACCCCTCTAGTTAATCAACCTATTCGTGAAATTGCTGTCAGTTTCGCTACCTCGTTACTTGCCGCCCCCTACTTTCAACAAGTGTCAAATTAGCCCTATGATCTATTTTATTTTGCTTGATTAGATCCAGAAATGGATTCAAGGTTTGAAGTTTATGGTTCCTATAATGATTTCAAATTAATATATAATAACTAGGTTTACATTCAAATATTACATATTACAGGATCTATGCAAAAGCTATTAGGTTAGCTGTAATTTATAGGGAGAATTACACCCCTTGTCACTTGGCCCAACAACCCATCAGAAAATGGCCCACTTTTGGAGCTCTTACCCAGTATAGCCCAGGTTGTACATAACCTAAAAATTATTTTTATCAGTTAGCCCACCTTTTTTTTCTTAGTTCTTCTTCTTCTTTTTCCCATATCATGCCTTTGCACCCCCAAAATTTTTCTATCATTGTTATTCTCCTTCAATTCTTCTTCCAGATTCATAGATGATAATCTCTTATGAAATGCATTATTCTGTAATTTTGTCACTTGTGGTTCAAAGATTCGATTTTAGAAAATTGGGTTTTTCAATTTGTTAGTTGTTTGGAATGGGCGTTGTCCCAATTGATTGGAATTATCAACAGGAGTTCAAAACTTAATTTCAAGTGATTTGGAGTAGATTTTGTGAGCACGTGATTTTTGCCTTATGAAAAATTGCTCCAAAATAAATCAAAATAAATTTCTTTTACTGTGTAATTTGTGAATTTGCGTGGTGTTAAATATTTGTGTTATGTCCGTAAATGTTTATTTTTGTCATAATAAAATAAAAATAAAATAAGATACATATTGCATGCATATAGGATTTAATTATGCATTTAAGAGATAATTTAAATAAAATCACAAAAAAATATGCATTCGTTCTATTTTTTTTAACTGTGTGATTAATGTTTTGACTATGTGTTAAATAGTTGTTATGAAGTAATTAATATTTTTATGTAAGGTTAAAAAATTGTTTTATAATTTTATTAGGATTTTTTTTATTAATAATAAAATCAGAAAATAAAAATATACAAGTGTAAAAATTGGACCTGGATTAAAATCCAGGCCCAAATCAATTTACCCCCCCTGTCAGCCCAATCCAAACAGCCAAGTCTGACCCAGTCCCAAGCTAAGACCAAACGACGTCGTTTGGTCACCTCTCATCAAGGGCCGTTGGATTAAATCCAACCAACGGCCAAGATCTCATCACCCTAACCCAAGACCCTTACCCGATCCGATACCCGGTTCAACCCGTCCCCCTAACTTAAACCAAACGACACCGTTTGGTTAAGTGAGTAGATCTCAGCCATCCATTCTACTTGATCCAACGGACGATACCAGTCCACCCCACCCCTATATAAATCCCAAACCTTACCCCGGCCCCTAACCAAACACCCCCCTTCCTACACTGTTCATCATCGTCCCAAACCCCCACTCCTAACCCTAGCCGCCCTAGGATTCCACCGCCTGAAACCCGGCGGCATCAACGCCGCCGGTCACCAAAATAGCACCATAGAATCCCCTGAGCCTCCTCTATCCAAATATGTTAGCCGTTGGGCTCGAATCCTCCTGAAGGTTCTCGAATCTTCATTTGAAGATTCGAGCCAAGTTCAGACCTAAACCAAACAACACCTAGTTAATACCATAGCTTCCCCTAGTCATCCTGAGTATGGATCTGTTGGTTGTTTGGCTCGAATCAGTCCCGAGCTTCTCGAATCTTCTTTTGAAGATTCGGACCAAACAAGGATGAACTCAGATCCGCTTCAAATTAACACCAAATAACCCTTAGGCTACCCTCACCATTGTGTCATGTTTGGTTCTTCTCGAATCTGACCAGAAATGGTTAAATCCCAAATCGAATTTTTAAGAACCCTAAAAATACCAAACTTCCGGATTCTGTGCATATTAAATGAAGATTGAGGTTTAATCGACCTTAGTCGAAGTATTTTCAGTGGAAAATACTTCGACTAAGGTCAGTTTGATTTCAAACAAAAAGGTCCAAATCCAAGTTGAGTTCGAGTTTAATTGAAGATTTAGAGGTATTTTCTATTTCTTTTTGTATTATTCTACGTGTATTGTTGTCTGTTTTAATAGCTTTTTAATTTTTCATATTTTTGTTTTGATTAATTTTGTCATTTCTGTCTCCTACCTATCTACTTAATCCGAATGTGAAATGTTTCTGTTGATTATGTTTATTTACAATATGTGTAATCGACTCGATTAAGTTCGTCGATTGGTTACATTATGAATCCCCGTTATGATAATACATTGTAATAACCTGCTCACCTGTTTTGATTGACTATTATCATGTTGTTGTAATCAGTTAGTTAAACATTGCTAATTAGTTGGTTCTTGTTTAATAAGTCAGAAAGTTTATCAAACATTTGAGTATTAATTTTGGGCAGTTGGTTTCAGGCAAAGTCAGTATACTGACCATGCCCTTGCATTCATACATATTTCAGATTTAGTCTGAATTGTTCTGATTCTGTGTGATGTTGTTGAGATGTTAAGTTTGAATTCAAATTTACAAATGTTGCATAGATACAACTGTGTTAGGAAGTTGTTTAGAATTGGTTTTAGCTGTTAAAATCAGAAGGATAACCAAGCCTGGACAGATTTTAAAATCAATTTTGTAACAGATTCTGGATTTTGGTCTGGGGCAGTAATAACAATAATATTAAGGGATTTTCAGGGGGTATTTGAGGAATGAAACAGTAGGGTAATATAATAATAATAGTATGTTTATAATGGAATGTTAGTGGCTATAATTTAATGGGATAATGGGAAACAAAGGGTAATGGAATGCTGGAAATCAGGGAAAAGTTCACTTAATGGGATTTAAAGTAGTTAAAAGCAGATTTTAGATAGGATTTTCTGTTTTTAAAAGATAAAAGGGTGCAACCATCCCTGTATAAATACAGGAGCTGGACAGACAGTTAAGGAGGACAGAATTTTGAGGGAGAAAAACAGAATTTTCAGAAAGTTTTTTTTTAACAGAGAGAGAATTTTTAAGAGAGAATCTTTAAGAGATTTTGAGGGCTGAGATTTTAAAGAAAAGAAACAGAAAATAGAACACTCACATATACACTCACACAGATACAGCAGCAGAAACAGAAAATCAGAAACAAACTGAATTTGTAACTGAAGAAAAGCTGAAATCTGAAATGTTGTTCTTGTGTTGAATCTGTTCAACTTTGTGTGATTCCACTGTTCAGTTAAAATCTGAAGTGTCTTTCAAAATACTATACTGTGCATCTATTTTCTTCGGGTCTTATTATTGTTCAAATCTGTGGGAATACTGATATTTGGCTGAGTGTGTTACTGCTGTAACTGCTGAAACTTACTTCTTCTACCTTCATTTTCATGTATATATCTTTTAAATTTTAAGTTGGAAAGAGATTCAACATGACTCGTCAATGAAGCTTGAACTGAAAGTCTATTTTTATTTGTCCAAGTTCATCAATTTAAATTTCATTTTTGTTTCATGTTAGTTAATTAGTAGTAAATTCAATTTGATAGCCATGAGCTAATTGTCTTACTTTGAAAGTTTGTATAAAGGTTTGTAATAATATTAGTTCATTATCTCATTAGTTTAATAAATTGTCAAGACAGGGAGTAAGGCATAAAAATGGACCATTGATTACATCCCATAATACCATTAGCTAAATGCAAAGATAAAGAAGTTACATTAGTAGAATATCTTGTAATAAGTATGATTTTGTTTAGATTGGTATAAGTTATTATATGGTATGATGACAGGTATAATCATATGAGTAAAGTAAGTTGGTATAGCTCGTCATGATGATAGAACGTTATGAATGTTTACGCCAAATAGTTGGGTTGCATGTAATGTAACTTTGTTGAATTAACTTGCATAATAATTCCTTTTCTACAAATTCGATGCTTATCTACTTTCATAAAACAAAGTGACCAAATAATTAGGCCTATTAGACTAAAAGTGAGTGTATGAGAATGAAAAGAGATGTACAAGCATAAATTGCCACACTTTACATCATTGATAATTAGAAATAGAATTTGCATTAAGTAAACAATGAAAATTCTCGGAAAATATTTCCTTCCTTTATGAATCATTTATTTTCAGTTTCATATGCCATTTATTCTTTGGCATGTATATATATATCTATGTCATATTTGTTTTTTTTAAAGATAGTATTAATCATATTCTTATTATGTCCTTTGAATTTGAACAGTTGGAATGAATTATTTATATTCGGAAAATATAATCAACGGTCAACATTTAATATTGTAAATTCTTTGAAACCTTAAATGGGAATTTATCATGATTTTCACATAAAAATGTATGGATATAATGAATAATTTGTGGAAAAATCCTTAATATCATTGCAAATATTTTTGCGCAATTAGGGATACGTTCGCGTACCTTGATTATATTTTTTTTAAAAAAATTCGGATTATGCGTACGCGCAATTTCGAACGAATATTTAATAAAAGGATTTATCCAAAGGCGTTAAATCAATTTCATAAAAACCCGAGATGTACGGTTCACTATTCAAGAAAAATAAATATTCTTGATTCAACACAATCTCGGAAAAATGATTGCTTAGTATATTATCAAAAATTATTGTGTACACGTACGCGTGACACAATTCCGCATCTTTTTAATTTGTAACACAAATATACGTACGCGTAATTCGATTCGAAGAAGGGTCCTTAATCACGATAAGTAAAAGCGGTAGAAAAATCACGTAACAAAAATATATTTAATAAAATCAAGATGATTAAGCCAATAATAAAAACAGTTAAGCGATCGTGCTAGAACCACGGAATTCGGAAATGCCTAACTCCTTCTTCCGGATTAACAGAATTCCTTACTCAGGATTTCTGGTTCGCAGAAAAATAAACAGAGTCATATTCTCCTCGATTCAGGGATTATAATTGGTGACTTGGGACGCCTCAAAATTCCCAGGTGGCGACTCTGAAACAAATAAATAAATCCCGTTTCGACTGTCCTTTAATTGGAGAAAACTCCCCACGCGCCCCGCGGGCGCGGGAAAAAGGAGGTGCGACAGCTCTGGCGACTCTGCTGGGGAACAACTGTTATTGTAACCCAGAACCATTGGTTCAGGGTTTAAAGAATTCGAGCTTGAATATCTGTGTTAATTGGCTTTATTTACTATATGATTTTCAACTGTTTATATACTAATATGCTAAAAAAAATTTTACCGCTTTAATATTATTTGAATTGTGAATATATACAATTGCTACGAAATCTCCTTCTTTCTGAGTCTTCTGAATTTATGGTGTACACGTGCGCGTGACCCACCTTTCTGTTAAAGTCATACCAAATAAGACGGAGTTGGGACAAGTAACTAGGCCGGGCAGACTTTCGTGCTCCCGATACGTTGCCCCTGCTTCGGCTCAAACTATCCGTTTGGGTAAGCCAGGTTTAGAACAATCAACCTAAGGTTTTACACTTAGAATAACTCAGCCATGTACCGGATCCCTAGTAGGAACGAATATTTGCATCATATGCATTTGGCCTTAGAGACTCAACACATGGGTTGGGTCTGTCTAGGACAGGTGAACCAAAAAATTAAAAGACCATCATGATGCACCCAACTTGTTACTTGTGCATTCATTTGCCTCGAACATGCTTGTTGACCAGCTTAAATAAAATCATGGCAAGAAGCAAGGAATAAAGTGGGTTGTTTTTAAAATTTCGAAAAAAAAATATAGTTTTAAATTTTGAAATAAAGATATTTAATAATAAAAAAAAATTCGAAAATGATTTTTAGTATAAATTTTTCCAAAATAAATTTTGACTTTATTAAAATTAAATTTCAGATACAAAATGAGCACCACACAAAACCCCTCATCCACAAGTACGGAGGAATTTCTATGTCAGCTTCAAATGTGGTGGTATGATTTAGGCGAAGACGGTCAAAAATGGGTCGTCAAGTATTTGGGAAATCTCACGGACATTATGAAAGTTAAGCCTCGGGATGATCTGATTACGGCATTAGTAACTTTCTGGGACCCTGTTCACAATGTTTTTCGTTTCTCTGACTTCGAGCTTACTTCTACATTAGAGGAGGTAGCTGGCTATGTTGGTTTTGACGGAATTTTAAGAAATCAAAGCTTGATATTCACAAAGGCTCCTTCAATACATCGATTCTTCGGTCTTCTGAACATCAGCAGTCAAATCAGGAAAAGCAATGTCATCAATGGATGTTGTTCCTTCAATTTTTTGTATTCCAGGTTTGGAAAGTCAGATGGGTTCGAAATTCATGAGAAAGGCCTTACTAATAAGCAAAACAAAAACACTTGGCAGATGCACCGTCGATTTGCTTTCATGGTGGCTTTTCTAGGAGTCATGGTCTTCCCAAATAAAGAGCGAACAATTGATATTCGCACCGCAAAAGTTGTGCAAATCCTCACCACTAAAGAAAATCACACCCTTGTCCCCATCATTCTATCAGATATTTATCGGGCTTTGACTTTATGCAAATCAGGAGCGAAAGTTTTCGAAGGATGCAAAATTTTGTTGCAAATGTGGGTGATAGAACATCTCCAACAACAGCCCAAGATCATACAGTATGGGTCAAACAAAGCTAATTGCATCGAGAGTTATGAGGAAAGAACAAAAAATTATCAAGCTCCAGGAGGGATAGAAGCATGGGTATCTCGTCTAAAGGCTTTAACGGCGAATCAAATTGAATGGACTCTGGGATGGCTCCCGATGAGAGAAGTAATACATATGTCAACCTCAAATAGTTATCTACTACTATTGGGATTGAGAAGCATTCAGCCATATGCACCACTAAGAGTCCTAAGGCAACTAGGGAGATATCAAATAGTTCCTGATGAGGAAGATTTGAGTATGCAAGTAATCGAATTACACCCAGAAGCCACTATTCCCGAAGCTCTACTTCAGCAGATGTGGAATGGGTGCCGATACTTGAAAAGTGATACTCAAGTCCTAGACGCTACCAAGGGTGAGATAAATCCTGGATATGCAAGGTGGTTCGAAAAGCGGTCTCGCGTGGATGATGTACCGGAACCTGAGCTAAAAAGGCCAACAAAAAGACCCCATGTTCAAAACTTCAATGATAAAATCCAAGAACGGTTAATCTGGGGAGAAAAAGAAAAAGGGTATAAAGCCACTATCCATGCCCTAAAAGAAAATCTAAGAAGCCTCAGTTTGGAGAAAGATTTGCAAGAACAAGAAGCCAGAGGCGAGAAAAAGAGTCTAGCTTGTGAGAATGAAAATCTTCATGCTCGATTTCTAAAAATGAAAAGAGTCTCTGAAACGCCAAAGAGAAGCTGGAAGGATCAAAAAATCATCGCCAATCTCTTCGAAAAAATGCAAGATTATGATTCCATTCTTGCGGAAAACGAAAGGGCATTGAGCAAAGCAAAAGAAATGATCCAACAATTAAACGAAGAAGCCAGATCTAACAAGGAACGCCAAGATAGGCAATCCGAAAAAGACAAGGCTCAATTCAAGAAGGAAAAAGACTATTGGATACGATCAGAAGACCAGCTTCGTGCACAACTAGAAGAGGCAAGAAGATGCAACAGAGAATACCAACAAGCAGACCTCGACAAGGAAAGATCGCAAGCAAGATTAGAGCAGGCCAGACTCCGAGCTCTATTAGAATCAGCTTTAGATCGTGAAAACCGTGTCAGAGACATAGCCACCACTCGTCAGCAGCAATTGCAAGACCAAGACCAACGTCTCCAAGGTTTCAGGGCACAAATCCACGACTTGGTAGTCTTCACATCTCAAAGTTATGTAAATTGCCAAGGAATGGATTATGAAAGGTTTACAGAGCATGCGCCCACTTTTGCTCGTCATCTAGCAATGGAGTTGGAAAGGATGTATCGTACGTTGGGAGGCCATCTAGGTCAAGCCCCACATTGAGCAGATAATCCAATATTAGAGAACAAAAGTGGAAAGTGGGGCATTTTGTGAGATGTTATGAATTGTATCTTTTATTTTGATTTAAGTGTGTGTGTTGCAAGCTATTTTCTTAAAGTTTTCAAATGTAATTCCATCTTTGTGTAATAAATAAACATGATTGACTTTGGTCCGAACTACGCAAGGTCTGATTCATGTTTGACATGATACGTAGGCAATCTCTAAGATTCGACCACCACGATAAAGATATATATAGTAAATAAAAGCGAATGACAATTTTTCAATTTCAAGAAAGCTGGGACGACACAAGCAACCGAGTGAATGCATAACATAAAGGGATTATTTGTCTAGGAGCATTGCATATCAACGTGTGATTATATATGTGTTAAACTCTCAAAACTAACAAGTTTGTCCATTTTCAGAATTCAACCAGTTAGTTTCTCTAAAGAGTATACTGGCATACTATCACTATCACACAAGATCAAAAGGACCAATATCCGAAAGTATGTCTATCCCAGATGTTGACACAGGTATGGCGATAGAAGAGATGGATGTCGGAAAAATGAAAGAAGAAATGCTTAAGCTCAAGCAGCAAATGGCAGAAATGTACCAAGCTTGGTCTACAGGACAGTTAGCCCCATCTTACCCAAATAACCCTGCTCCATCAATGATCCAAACTCATGATAATATCACCACTGAATTATCCCCAAGTTTCCCCATTTATCAGCACTACCGAGGCACCACCTCTCAGACACCACAGTCTCCACCTCCAAAACCAGTTCCGTACCTTCCTCCACCTATGACTCCTGTTTTTGTAGCACCTCCCCTGCTACATTTCACAAATCTCCTAGTGAGCCTACATTTCAGGCCCAAGACAACCAATATTACCCCCGGAGCCCACCTTCAAAGCCTCCGAAATCAATTCACCTGCTCCTCGGTTTGATCTCCCAACCGAAATTGACAAGCCAGCCAAAAATGTTGAACAAGAAGAAATGTTCAGGAAGGTCAAAAGTCTAGAACAGTCGTTCCGAGACATGCGAGGATTAGGTGGGCAAGTCAGTGTAGCATACAAAGATTTATGTTTATTCCCTAATGTACAATTGCCATTTGGCTTCAAGATGCCCAAATTTGACCTATACAGCGGGCACGACGACCCAGTAGCCCACTTAAGGGGTTTCTGTAGCAAGATGCGAGGAGCTGGGGGAAAGGATGAATTATTGATGGCTTACTTCAGTCAAAGTCTAAGCGGATCAGCTTTGGAGTGGTATACACGCCAAGACCATGGAAGATGGTACACCTGGGATGACCTGGCACAGGCATTCGCATACCATTTCCAATACAATCTGGAGATCATCCCAGATCGATTATCTTTGACCAAATTTGAGAAGAAACACAATGAAAGTTTCAGAGAGTATGGTTTTCGGTGGAGAGAACAGGCAGCAAGAGTGGATCCTCCTATGAAGGAGAGCAAAATGGTAGACTACTTCCTCCAAGCCTTGGAACCAACTTACTACGCCCACTTGGTTTCAGCGGTTGGAAAATCATTCAACGAGATAGTGAAGATGGGAGGTATTGTGGAAGAAGGCCTCAAGACAAATAAAATTATGAGCTATTCAGCAATTAAGGCAACTACTCAAGCTATTCAAGGCGGGGTAGGAGGAATCGGAAGAAAGAAAAGGGAGGAAGCAACCGTAGTTGATTCAGGAATTTGGCCAGGACCCAGGGGTTCACCGTTTTACTATAATCAGCAACGACCTCGCCAATCAGCTTACCACCATGATTCATCCCAACATTACTATCACCCTTCAGAGCCTCATTTCGCCATTAACCACGCTCAAGCATACAATCAGCCACCTGTTCACACCAATTGGCGTGCTCCTGTCACACCAAATACCTACCCCCGAGCTTATCCCGGACCAGGTTTCAGGCCTAGACCAGCATTCAGGGGAGAAAGGGAACAGAAAAAGAAAACTTACACTCCATTGGGAGAGTCTTACACTAGTCTGTTCCACAGGCTGAGACAGTTAGACATGTTGAGACCAATACAATCCAAGCTACCCAATCCTCCACCAAAGAATCTGGATTACACCATTAGCTGTGAATATTGCTCCGGTACACCAGGCCATGATACGGAGAAATGTTGGCATTTGAAAAATGCAATACAAGAGCTGATTGATACTAATAAAATCGAGGTTCAAACCCCCGAAGCTCCGAATATCAATAGAAATCCGATGCCAGCCCATCAAGAGGCTAATATGATAGAAATCATACAAGCTGATGGGGAGACAAAGAAGCCATCACAAACTGTCATGATCAAGTCTCATGAAACCAAGCCAGATAAGCAGCTAATGGAAGAGAAGCAGGTGTTTAAACAGAACAAAAGTGGTGATGAACCGTCTATGATAGTCGATGAGGGGTCATCGAATAAAGTTGCCGCAAAACAAGAAAGGCCAAAAGTGATAGTACCAGGGGTTGCTAACAAACCTGTTGTATTCGTGGAAGGAGCACGTACAAATCGGGTTATTATTGCACCTGTAATCCAGCTGCCAATCATCAACAACAAAACCATCCCATGGAACTATGAACGGGTGACCGTAATGTACAAAGGCAAAGAAATCAAGGAAGAAGTGTGTGAGGTACAAGGCTTGACTCGTTCGGGAAGATGTTTTACTCCCGAAGAGCTGAGAAAAACTAAAAACAATCCAATACCAACAAAGAAAGCTGTGACGGAAGAAGAGGCGGAGGAGTTTTTAAGAAAAATGAAGCTCCATGATTATTCTGTGGTGGATCAATTAAAGAAGACCCCCGCTCAAATTTCATTGTTGTCATTACTGATCCATTCAGAGGAACACCGTCTGGCGTTGATGAAAATCCTGAATGAAGCTCATGTTCCTGAAAAGATCTCTGTAAATCATTTGGGCAAAATAGCCAACAGAATCTTTGAGACAAACAGGATTACATTTGCTGATGATGAATTACCTGTGGAAGGTACCGAGCACAACAGAGCTCTTTACCTCACCGTGAAATGTGAAAACTCCGTAGTAACCCGGGTATTGGTCGACAATGGGTCCAGTGCAAACATATGCCCTCTCTCTACTTTAAACAAATTAAAAATTAAAGAGGAGAGGATCCAAAAGAATAGTATCTGCGTACGAGGATTTGACGGTGGAAGCAGAGATTCATTTGGCGACATAGTGTTGGAACTAACTATAGGGCCAGTTGAATTCACAATGGAATTCCAAGTGTTGGACATGACTGTTTCTTACAACTTGTTGTTGGGTCGACCATGGATCCATGCTGCTAAAGCAGTCCCGTCAACATTACATCAGGCTGTCAAGTTTGAATGGGACCATCAAGAAATAGTCGTGCATGGAGAAGAAAATTTAAATGCTCACGACAGCACCATTGTACCAGTCGAGGGAGCAGAAATTGACCAAGGACCATGGGTATACCAAGTGTCAGACACAGTGTCGGTAGAGAAAATTCCAGAAGGAAAATACCTTGCGAATCCAAAGGTATCCTCTACATCAGTCATGGTAGCTTATGAAATGCTGAAGAATGGCTTTATACCCGGCAAAGGTCTGGGCTTATCTTTGCAAGGAATTGTACAACCAGTATCTCTCCCCGAGAACTGGGGAACATTTGGTTTAGGGTTCACACCTACCGCCAATGACGTGATAAGAGCCAGGAAGTTGAAACACCAAGCATGGGTTCTTCCAAAACCAGTACCACAGCTGTCGAAGTCTTTTGTCAAGACCGGTGCTAAAAATCGCCCGATAACAACAATTCCTAAATCCCAGGTCAATACTGAGGAGGAATTAATTGAAAGGTTCGAGAAATTGTTTAGTGATGTAAATATGCTGGAAGGCGGAGAAGGGTGTAGCAACGCAGAAGTTCAATTCGTTGGACCGAAAACAAAGCTCAATAATTGGATAGCCACTCCTCTCCCAATTCGAAAGGAGTCTTGGTAGTTTATTTTGATTTTTCTTTCAGTTTGTTTGGGTTATTTCAAGGTTGTAATCCCAAAGTTTATCTTACAGTTGGTTTGAAGTGTGCAAAACCTTGTTATCTTTCATCATCCAATAAAAAGCAGTTTCCTTTTTATTATTATTCCTAATAAGCTTTCTTTTCTTTTTCTTCTTTTCTGTACAGTTCTTTTTACGCTGGCTCTAGTGATATGGCATGCATGAGGAATCTTTAGCCCAGTCTTAAAAATCAATCTGGTTCTGAAATATTAATTCAAGAAACATATTGTGATTATGAATCAGAATATGATGAAGATGAGGTTTTTGAAGAGATTAGTAAAGAGTTAATTCACTTTGAGGAAAAAATCAAACCTAACTTGAGTGATACCGAGGACATCAATATAGGGGACACGAGTAATATTCGAGAAACTAAAATAAGTGTCCATCTCGAACCAAAGATCCGAGAAGAGTTAATTAAAGCACTCATAGAATTCAAAGATGTTTTTGCATGGTCGTATGACGACATGCCGGGCTTGAGCACTGATTTAGTGGTCCACAAATTGCCCACCGATCCAATGGTGCCTCCTGTCAAGCAGAGGCTGAGAAAATTCAAGCCTGATATGAGTATGAGAATTAAGGAAGAAATCACCAAACAATTGGAAGCAAAGGTCATTTGAGTCACTCGATATCCCGTCTGGTTGGCTAATGTCGTTCCTGTGCCAAAGAAAGACGGCAAAATTAGAGTATGCGTCGACTATCGCAATCTCAACAAAGCAAGTCCAAAGGATAATTTCCCATTACCCAATATCCATATTTTGATCGACAATTGTGCCAAGCATGATATAGGATCTTTCGTGGATTGTTATGCCGGATATCATCAAATTCTAATGGATGAAGAAGATGCAGAAAAGACGGCATTCATCACACCATGGGGAACTTATTGCTACCGGGTAATGCCATTCGGTTTAAAGAACGCCGGAGCAACCTATATGAGAGCAATGACCACAGTGTTTCATGATATGATACACAAGGAGATTGAGGTATACGTGGACGATGTGATCATAAAATCAAAGCATCAGGCCGACCACGTTGGGGATTTGAGGAAGTTCTTCTTAAGACTTCGCAGGTACAACCTCAAGCTTAACCTTGCCAAGTGTGCATTTGGAGTTCCATACGGAAATTTGCTGGGATTCATAGTCAGTCGACGAGGCATCGAGCTAGACCCATCAAAGATCAAAGTCATCCAAGAACTACCACCCCCAAGAAACAAAACTGAAGTAATGAGTTTGTTGGGAAGGCTAAATTACATCAGCAGGTTTATTGCTCAGCTCACAATAACCTGTGAGCCCATTTTCAAATTGTTAAAAAAGGATGTTGCAGTCAAATGGACCAATGAGTGTCAAGAAGCGTTCGATAAGATAAAAGAGTACTTATCGAAACCACCCGTGTTAGTCCCGCCAGAGCCAGGAAGACCTTTGATTCTTTACTTAACAGTCTTGGAGAATTCATTTGGTTGTGTATTGGGGCAACATGACCTCACGGGCAGAAAAGAATAGGCCATCTACTACCTTAGCAAGAAGTTCACAGCTTATGAGGTTAAGTATACTCATCTGGAAAAGACATGTTGCGCCCTAACATGGGTAGCTCAAAAATTGAAACATTATTTGTCATCCTACACTACTTACCTCATTTCTAGGTTGGATCCATTGAAATACATTTTTCAAAAGCTTATGCCAACAGGAAGACTTGCAAAGTGGCAGATATTGCTCACAGAATTCGACATCATCTATGTGACTCGAACGGCAATAAAGGCTCAAGCACTAGCCGATCATTTAGCCGAAAACCCGGTCGATGAGGAATATGAGCCGTTGAAGACTTATTTTCCTGATGAGGAAACAATGCATATCGACGAGGTGGAGCAAATTGAAAAACATGGCTGGAAACTTTTCTTTGATGGAGCTGCTAACATGAAAGGAGTCGGAATAGGAGCTGTAATCATTTCTGAAACAGGGCATCATTATCCTGTTACGGCTCAATTGCGATTTTATTGCACCAATAATATGGCTGAATATGAAGCTTGCATTTTGGGGTTAAGGCTAGCTGCAGACATGGGTATCCGAGAAATCTTAGTCATGGGAGATTCAAATCTTTTGGTACATCAAATTCAAGGAGAATGGGAAACCCGAGATTTGAAGCTCATACCATACCGACAATGTCTACATGATCTTTGTCAGCGGTTTCAATCAGTGGAATTCCAACATATTCCAAGAATCCATAATGAGGTTGCCGACGCATTAGCTACCCTGGCATCAATGTTGCACCATCCGGACAAAGCTTATGTGGATCCAATACATATTCAAGTCCACAATCAGCACGCTTATTGCAATATGGTTGAAGAAGAATTTGATGGAGAACCATGGTTCCACGACATCAAGGAATATATCAGGATGGGTATATATCCCGCACAAGCCACAGGAGATCAAAAGAGGACCATTAGGCGATTAGCAAATGGATTCTTCTTAAGCGGAGGAGTTTTATATAAAAGAATACCAGATCTTGGATTATTAAGATGCATAGATGCCAGACAAGCTACAACTGTCATGTCTGAAGTACATTCAGGAGTTTGCGGACCCCACATGAGTGGATATGTGTTGGCAAAGAAAATCCTCCGAGCTGGTTACTATTGGCTTACCATGGAGAGAAATTGTATCAATTTTGTGCGCAAGTGTCATCAATGCCAAATACACGGAGATTTGATTCATTCTCCACCATCCGAGTTGCACACAATGTCGGCACCATGGCCTTTCATTGCTTGGGGCATGGATGTGATTGGACCAATTGAGCCGGCGACATCCAATGGACACAGATTCATTCTGGTAGCTATTGATTATTTTACCAAATGGGTTGAGGCCAAGACATTCAAATCAGTGACCAAGAAAGCTGTGGTCGATTTTGTCCACTCAAATATCATATGTCGATTCGGAATCCCAAAGGTGATCATCACAGATAACGGTGCTAATCTTAACAGCAACTTAATGAAAGAAGTATGTCGACAGTTTAAGATTACACATCGTAAATCTACCCCATATCGGCCCAAGGCGAATGGAGCAGTAGAAGCAGCCAACAAAAAACATAAAGAAGATACTTCGGAAGATGGTAGAAGGTTCAAAACAATGGCATGAAAAATTACCATTTGCATTATTGGGATACCGCACTACTGTTCGCACTTCAGTAGGAGCAACTCCTTATTTGTTGGTATATGGCACCGAAGCAGTAATCCCTGCAGAAATTGAGATTCCTTCCCTTCGGATCATCGCCGAAGCAAAGATTGATGATGATGAATGGGTCAAAACCCGTCTGAAACAGTTGAACTTGATTGACGAAAAACGATTGACCGCAGTATGTCATGGTCAATTATATCAAAGAAGAATAGAAAGAGCATACAACAAAAAGGTGCGTCCCCGGAAGTTTGAAGTAGGTCAGCATGTGCTGAAACGCATTCTTCCACATCAGGTCGAAGCAAAAGGCAAATTTGCTCCGAATTGGCAAGGGCCATTCATTGTGACCAGAGTATTATCGAATGCTGCACTATGTTTAACAGATATTGAAGGCAAATGCATAGATATGGCGATCAATTCTGACGCGGTAAAGAGATATTATGCATAACTTTTTGAATGTTTGTATTTAGCACTATTTCGAAGATTAAAATGACAAAGGCAATTTATTCTGCTATTCAAACACTATAACATTTGCTTCCCCTTTGAGCCATACTTGTTTCTTTCCTACCCTCTCTTGGAATCAATAAGTTAAAAAAAAATAATCTTCACTATTATATAGTGAACTACGTTTGACCTGATTCCTCAAAGAAGGATACGTAGGCGCCTCACGGCTCGGTCATAGGGTGCACAACATGCACAATGTGCACGAAAAAGAAATATTAAGAGACCCCAATCAAGAAACTGGGGCAGGAATTGTATTGGAAATAAGAAAAGATTCCAAGAGTTGTAATTTTAAACCCATACCACAGCTATTTAGCTTTTAATACCTTTTCCATTCCTAACCTTATACCAAAAAGACCTTTCGATCAATCTTAGAAAAATGCTGATGCAAGCAAGTGAAGTGGTACAAACAAGGAAAGAAAGTAAAAATGAGAGAGTCTTATAGGTGAAAACCCACACGGCACCATAAGGCAACGAAAGTTGAGAGAAAAGTAAAATGAGAGAGTCTTATTGGTGAAAACCTTCGCAGGCACCATAAGGCGAAAAGGAAGTGAAAAAGTGAAAAATGAGGAAAATTTATCAATGAAAACTCCTTGAGACAATTGAAAGGAGATTGATTAAAAGACTGGGTTGATTAATCCGAAATGCATACCCTGATCATTGGTGCCAGTAATTCCAATCAGATAAGTCCTTTATTCCTTTTCCAACAGTCATCCAAAAATTGGATTTTTCTTTTCATTCTATAATTGTCGAAATCAGCGTATTTCGCTACTAATAATCTTACTTTCTCCAAGCTTTGAGATAAGTTTTATTCTAAACAAATAAGAAAAAATGTCAAGGTATACTACCAAGATCCAAGGTTACAAAATACGGCCACGAAAGGTGGGAGATAAAATATGGGTGTAAGAAAGAGGAAATCAAAAGTGGATCAGCAAAGTCAGAAGAGGCATATGATTACAGTTAAAAGGTTTTGAAGGAAAACATACAGAGGGAAATCCTATAGTCAAGGATCAATTACAAAGACAAAACAGTCTTTTCAATCATTCCAAGGCAATAAAGAGAGACGAAGAGAAACATCACCATCGGCAAGAATACCACAGCCAGCCACCCTGCTTTAAACTAACGAAGTTTTCTTTGATTTAAAACAGGGGCAAATGCAATATTTGTGTCAGGAAATACCTGGTAAAGAAAAAGAAGAGTTCAGGCGGCCACCTGGAAAATAAGGATGAAGAATTGAAAAAGTCAGGCGTCCACCTGGAGAATGAGGATGAAGAATTAAAGAAGTCAGGCGTCCACCTGGAGAATGAGGATGAAAGAATTAAAGAAATCAGGCGTCCACCTGGAGAATGAGGATGAGAAAAGAAGAAGTCAGGCGTCCACCTGGAGAATGAGGATGAAGAATTAAAAGAAGTCAGGCGTCCACCTGGAGAATGAGGATGACGAATTAAAAGAAATCAGGCGTCCACCTGGAGAATGAGGATGATAATAGAAGAAGTCAGGCGTCCACCTGGAGAATGAGGATGAAGAATTGAAAAAGTCAGGCGTCCACCTGGAGAATGAGGATGAAGAATTAAAGAAATCAGGCGTCCACCTGGAGAATGAGGATGAGAAAAGAAGAAGTCAGGCGTCCACCTGGAGAATGAGGATGAAGAATTGAAAAAGTCAGCCGTCCACCTGGAGAATGAAGGATGAAGAATTGAAGAAATCAGGCGTCCACCTGGAGAATGAGGATAAAGAATTAAAGAAATCAGGCGTCCACCTGGAGAATGAGGATGAGAAAAGAAGAAGTCAGGCGTCCACCTGGAGAATGAGGATGAGAAAAGAAGAAGTCAGGCGTCCACCTGGAGAATGAGGATGAGAAAAGAAGAAATCAGGCGTCCACCTGGAGAATGAGGATGAAGAATTGAAAAAGTCAGGCGTCCACCTGGAGAATGAGGATGAAGAATTAAAGAAATCAGGCGTCCACCTGGAGAATGAGGATGAGAAAAGAAGAAGTCAGGCGTCCACCTGGAGAATGAGGATGAAGAATTGAAAAAGTCAGCCGTCCACCTGGAGAATGAGGATGAAGAATTGAAGAAATCAGGCGTCCACCTGGAGAATGAGGATAAAGAATTAAAGAAATCAGGCGTCCACCTGGAGAATGAGGATGAGAAAAGAAGAAGTCAGGCGTCCACCTGGAGAATGAGGATGAGAAAAGAAGAAATCAGGCGTCCACCTGGAGAATGAGGATAAAGAATTAAAGAAATCAGGCGTCCACCTGGAGAATGAGGATGAGAAAAGAAGAAGTCAGGCGTCCACCTGGAGAATGAGGATGAAGAAAAGAAGAAGTCAGGCGTCCACCTGGAGAATGAGGATGAGAAAAAAAGAAGTCAGGCGTCCACCTGGAGAATAAGGACGAGAATTGAAAAGTCGGGCGTCCACCTGGAGAATGAGGATGAAGAAAAGAAGAAGTCAGGCGTCCACATGGAGAATGATGATGAGAAAAGAAGAAGTCAGGCGTCCACCTGGAGAATGAGGATGAAATAATTAAAGAAGTCAGGCGTCCACCTGGAAAATGAGGATGACAAAAGAAAAGAAGCAGTCAAGGCACCCACCTGAAGAACGAGGGAATGAAATTGAAGTGTTGAAATCAAAAAGCCCGCTCATATGAGAAAGGAGCACACTTAAAATCAATAAAGCAGAGGAGTCCAATAGAATCCCCAGCAAGAAACAACAAGAGCTTCAAGAAAAATACAAAATAAGCCAAATGCCCAAGATTCACCAAGATATCAAAACAACAAGAAACGCAAGGGCATGATCTAGATAAGATTTTATAATTCATGTACCATAGTCTAGTTTAATTTTGTATTTCCTTTAAAGTAAGGTGTAATAAGGAGGTCAGCAAACAGTAAAAACAGCACGAAGCAGCAGTAACATCACAGTCCCATGGTAGTCCCAGCTACCAAAAAATTCCCGAACTACATTGACCTGATTCCTTTATAACCAAGGATATGTAGGAAACCTTCGAAGCAGAGGTTCGGTCAAATCTTTCAAAAAATGCTTCCCACGGAGTATTCGAACGGGCAAAAATCGCTCGTATCCGCTCACTTTATCTTTGCACGAAAACTCTTCGAGTTTCCGCACAAATAGGGGCAGCTGTGAGCACGTGATTTTTGCCTTACGAAAAATTGCTCCAAAATAAATCAAAATAAATTTCTTTTACTGTGTAATTTGTGAATTTACGTGGTGTTAAATATTTGTGTTATGTCCGTAAATGTTTATTTTTGTCATAATAAAATAAAAATAAAATAAGATACATATTGCATGCATATAGGATTTAATTATGCATTTAAGAGATAATTTAAATAAAATCACAAAAAAATATGCATTCGTTCTATTTTTTTTAACTGTGTGATTAATGTTTTGACTATGTGTTAAATAGTTGTTATGAAGTAATTAATATTTTTATGTAAGGTTAAAAAATTGTTTTATAATTTTATTAGGATTTTTTTTATTAATAATAAAATCAGAAAATAAAAATATACAAGTGTAAAAATTGGACCTGGATTAAAATCCAGGCCCAAATCAATTTACCCCCCCCCTGTCAGCCCAATCCAAACAGCCAAGTCTGACCCAGTCCCAAGCTAAGACCAAACGACGTCGTTTGGTCACCTCTCATCAAGGGCCGTTGGATTAAATCCAACCAACGGCCAAGATCTCATCACCCTAACCCAAGACCCTTACCCGATCCGATACCCGGTTCAACCCGTCCCCCTAACTTAAACCAAACGACACCGTTTGGTTAAGTGAGTAGATCTCAGCCATCCATTCTACTTGATCCAACGGACGATACCAGTCCACCCCACCCCTATATAAATCCCAAACCTTACCCCGGCCCCTAACCAAACACCCCCCTTCCTACACTGTTCATCATCGTCCCAAACCCCCACTCCTAACCCTAGCCGCCCTAGGATTCCACCGCCTGAAACCCGGCGGCATCAACGCCGCCGGTCACCAAAATAGCACCATAGAATCCCCTGAGCCTCCTCTATCCAAATATGTTAGCCGTTGGGCTCGAATCCTCCTGAAGGTTCTCGAATCTTCATTTGAAGATTCGAGCCAAGTTCAGACCTAAACCAAACAACACCTAGTTAATACCATAGCTTCCCCTAGTCATCCTGAGTATGGATCTGTTGGTTGTTTGGCTCGAATCAGTCCCGAGCTTCTCGAATCTTCTTTTGAAGATTCGGACCAAACAAGGATGAACTCAGATCCGCTTCAAATTAACACCAAATAACCCCTAGGCTACCCTCACCATTGTGTCATGTTTGGTTCTTCTCGAATCTGACCAGAAATGGTTAAATCCCAAATCGAATTTTTAAGAACCCTAAAAATACCAAACTTCCGGATTCTGTGCATATTAAATGAAGATTGAGGTTTAATCGACCTTAGTCGAAGTATTTTCAGTGGAAAATACTTCGACTAAGGTCAGTTTGATTTCAAACAAAAAGGTCCAAATCCAAGTTGAGTTCGAGTTTAATTGAAGATTTAGAGGTATTTTCTATTTCTTTTTGTATTATTCTACGTGTATTGTTGTCTGTTTTAATAGCTTTTTAATTTTTCATATTTTTGTTTTGATTAATTTTGTCATTTCTGTCTCCTACCTATCTACTTAATCCGAATGTGAAATGTTTCTGTTGATTATGTTTATTTACAATATGTGTAATCGACTCGATTAAGTTCGTCGATTGGTTACATTATGAATCCCCGTTATGATAATACATTGTAATAACCTGCTCACCTGTTTTGATTGACTATTATCATGTTGTTGTAATCAGTTAGTTAAACATTGCTAATTAGTTGGTTCTTGTTTAATAAGTCAGAAAGTTTATCAAACATTTGAGTATTAATTTTGGGCAGTTGGTTTCAGGCAAAGTCAGTATACTGACCATGCCCTTGCATTCATACATATTTCAGATTTAGTCTGAATTGTTCTGATTCTGTGTGATGTTGTTGAGATGTTAAGTTTGAATTCAAATTTACAAATGTTGCATAGATACAACTGTGTTAGGAAGTTGTTTAGAATTGGTTGTAGCTGTTAAAATCAGAAGGATAACCAAGCCTGGACAGATTTTAAAATCAATTTTGTAACAGATTCTGGATTTTGGTCTGGGGCAGTAATAACAATAATATTAAGGGATTTTCAGGGGGTATTTGAGGAATGAAACAGTAGGGTAATATAATAATAATAGTATGTTTATAATGGAATGTTAGTGGCTATAATTTAATGGGATAATGGGAAACAAAGGGTAATGGAATGCTGGAAATCAGGGAAAAGTTCACTTAATGGGATTTAAAGTAGTTAAAAGCAGATTTTAGATAGGATTTTCTGTTTTTAAAAGATAAAAGGGTGCAACCATCCCTGTATAAATACAGGAGCTGGACAGACAGTTAAGGAGGACAGAATTTTGAGGGAGAAAAACAGAATTTTCAGAAAGTTTTTTTTTAACAGAGAGAGAATTTTTAAGAGAGAATCTTTAAGAGATTTTGAGGGCTGAGATTTTAAAGAAAAGAAACAGAAAATAGAACACTCACATATACACTCACACACAGATACAGCAGCAGAAACAGAAAATCAGAAACAAACTGAATTTGTAACTGAAGAAAAGCTGAAATCTGAAATGTTGTTCTTGTGTTGAATCTGTTCAACTTTGTGTGATTCCACTGTTCAGTTAAAATCTGAAGTGTCTTTCAAAATACTATACTGTGCATCTATTTTCTTCGGGTCTTATTATTGTTCAAATCTGTGGGAATACTGATATTTGGCTGAGTGTGTTACTGCTGTAACTGCTGAAACTTACTTCTTCTACCTTCATTTTCATGTATATATCTTTTAAATTTTAAGTTGGAAAGAGATTCAACATGACTCGTCAATGAAGCTTGAACTGAAAGTCTATTTTTATTTGTCCAAGTTCATCAATTTAAATTTCATTTTTGTTTCATGTTAGTTAATTAGTAGTAAATTCAATTTGATAGCCATGAGCTAATTGTCTTACTTTGAAAGTTTGTATAAAGGTTTGTAATAATATTAGTTCATTATCTCATTAGTTTAATAAATTGTCAAGACAGGGAGTAAGGCATAAAAATGGACCATTGATTACATCCCATAATACCATTAGCTAAATGCAAAGATAAAGAAGTTACATTAGTAGAATATCTTGTAATAAGTATGATTTTGTTTAGATTGGTATAAGTTATTATATGGTATGATGACAGGTATAATCATATGAGTAAAGTAAGTTGGTATAGCTCGTCATGATGATAGAACATTATGAATGTTTACGCCAAATAGTTGGGTTGCATGTAATGTAACTTTGTTGAATTAACTTGCATAATAATTCCTTTTCTACAAATTCGATGCTTATCTACTTTCATAAAACAAAGTGACCAAATAATTAGGCCTATTAGACTAAAAGTGAGTGTATGAGAATGAAAAGAGATGTACAAGCATAAATTGCCACACTTTACATCATTGATAATTAGAAATAGAATTTGCATTAAGTAAACAATGAAAATTCTCGGAAAATATTTCCTTCCTTTATGAATCATTTATTTTCAGTTTCATATGCCATTTATTCTTTGGCATGTATATATATATCTATGTCATATTTGTTTTTTTTAAAGATAGTATTAATCATATTCTTATTATGTCCTTTGAATTTGAACAGTTGGAATGAATTATTTATATTCGGAAAATATAATCAACGGTCAACATTTAATATTGTAAATTCTTTGAAACCTTAAATGGGAATTTATCATGATTTTCACATAAAAATGTATGGATATAATGAATAATTTGTGGAAAAATCCTTAATATCATTGCAAATATTTTTGCGCAATTAGGGATACGTTCGCGTACCTTGATTATATTTTTTTTAAAAAAAATTCGGATTATGCGTACGCGCAATTTCGAACGAATATTTAATAAAAGGATTTATCCAAAGGCGTTAAATCAATTTCATAAAAACCCGAGATGTACGGTTCACTATTCAAGAAAAATAAATATTCTTGATTCAACACAATCTCGGAAAAATGATTGCTTAGTATATTATCAAAAATTATTGTGTACACGTACGCGTGACACAATTCCGCATCTTTTTAATTTGTAACACGAATATATGTACGCGTAATTCGATTCGAATAAGGGTCCTTAATCACGATAAGTAAAAGCGGTAGAAAAATCACGTAACAAAAATATATTTAATAAAATCAAGATGATTAAGCCAATAATAAAAACAGTTAAGCGATCGTGCTAGAACCACGAAATTCGGAAATGCCTAACACCTTCTTCCGGATTAACAGAATTCCTTACTCAGGATTTCTGGTTCGCAGAAAAATAAACAGAGTCATATTCTCCTCGATTCAGGGATTATAATTGGTGACTTGGGACGCCTCAAAATTCCCAGGTGGCGACTCTGAAACAAATAAACAAATCCCGTTTCGACTGTCCTTTAATTGGAGAAAACTCCCCACGCGCCCTCGCGGGCGCGGCAAAAAGGAGGTGCGACAGATTTATGCAGGATTTTAGTTAAATTTCATAGGATGCCCAAGGAAGAAGAAGAACCCGTGAAGCTCCATTGATAGGATTCATCTGTGTAATAATGTATAATATTGTATAAATAGTATACAAAGTGTATAAACACCTCTTATATACTATTTTATACAAGGTTGATACATAAATCAAGTATTTGGTGAATTTCTCACATTTTCTTCTCCTTCTTCTTCTTATACACCTATATACATAGTGTATCACGAATATTTTTACTACTGTGATTGTACATCTTTATACACTTTTATACAACTATATACATAATGTACCTCTCTGTATAAAAGTATATAACATTGTATAAAAGTGTATAAGCATCTATGATGAACTTTTTGTACGATTTTCACTTGCACTTCTTGTATAAAACTAGTCCAAATCTCCAGCAAATAACTTCAAACTTTGTGTCCAACCTACTTAGACTATTTCTAATAAGTTCAAATAATACCCACTCTAGATTTCTCACAAAATCACAATCAAAATTTAAGAAGATTAGCATTGAACGAGATGATATTTTATGTTTCTCGCGTCTGATTTTGCGTTTTGCAGTTGTTATAGGTATGTATAAACTTGAGGAAAAAAGAGAATAAAAACTCGCGGATATTCACGCCTAAAGATACAAAAAATAAGAAAATGGAAAAAAATAATTCGGAGAAATATTGGTTATGGGAGAAGGCATGAATGAGTGTTGACTGAGTGTCTCGATCATTGGTTATACTAAAAATAGGGAACTGATTTTTGTTTTCATTTGTTTGCATATGATACTTTTTTATGGGTGAAAAAAACGAGGAGAGAGCTACAATACGGTAGGTAGGTGATGAAAAAAAGATCAGGTTGTTATAGTTAGAGGGAATGGTAAAAGAAAAGGTCTTATTGATATTTGGCTACACATTTGCAAACTTGTAATTGAGCTAAAATAGTGCAAGATCTACTTATAAAGTGCATTATTGTGTAATTTTGTCTAATTTATATGGTAGATCCGCCCCTGATTATACCCCCAATCTTCATAAATAAATGGTTGAAGTTCCAACTACTACTACAATAATAACAAACCCAGTATAATTTTATAAGCAGGATATGTATGCAGACTTTTACCCCTATCTTATAAAGATAAAAGGAATATTTCCGACAAATCCTCGGCTTGAAGAAAGCATGAAAAGAAAAAAAGCAGAAACAACAATAAGATAATAAGACAACAGCAAAAGAACTTTATTTCTCGATCTTCAAACCGCACAGGTTATCAAGTTCCAAATTCGAGTTTAGCATTTTCCAACTTTAGCTCGGTATGTCTAAAGATTTAAATTGGGGAGAATTTCACATAAGAACATCTGGGCTCTCTACTTTTTAATTTTATAGCCCATGTTTCAATTTACAATCAATTAGCCCAAAAATAATAGGCTAAAATTTAACATCCGACTCCAATAGGTTCTCGAAATTAATATTTACTTTTTAAAAAAAAATTGCTCTAGCTTTTAAGTTAATTTGCGAATCGGTAATTGTGACTCAAATATCAATTCAACAAACCAAATCCACTTGGGGTGGTGAAAATAGTTTTTTAACAAGCTTAAATATGTGGGTTTAAATTTTGAATTTGATTTTGTGAGAAATTTGGAGTGTATATTATTTAGACTTGTTAGAAATAGTATAAGGAGGTTATATATAAAATTTGAAGGCATTTAATAGAGATTTGGACTAATTTTGAACAAGAATTGCAACTGAAAATCGTGGAAGAAGTTCGTCTACAGACATTTGTATAAAGGTGTATAAAAGTGTATAATAGTGTATAAGATGTGTTTATACACTATTATACATAATTATACAAAAAACTGACTTCGTCTTCTTCCTTACGTCTTTTCTGAAATTTAACTCAAATCTTGCTCAAATCTACTCCAAATCACTTCAAATTTAAAATTTGAACTCCTTTTGATATTTTCAATCAATTGGAACAAGACCTAATCCAAACAACTAACAAACTAAAAAAAATCATATTTTCGAAAGCAAAGCTTTGAATGACCTTCAATGATGGACTTCTACTCTTCAATTTTCTTACATTGCAACCAGGTGACACATGGGGAGAAGTAAAGGTGTTAAACGGGTCGGGTCAGCCCGATTCCGGACCGGCCCACACCGATTTAACCCGGAACAGGCCCAAACCGGTTAGAGGGGGTTGGGCTGGGCTGGGTAGGTGGGGTAGAGGGGGTTGGTCCGTGTAGATTTTTTAAAACGGGTAACCGGACCGGTTGAACCCGGTCTAGTGAACAGTAACCCTTACCGGGTTAACCAGCCCGGTACAACGGTTAATTTTTATTATTTTTTTAAAATTTTCAAATTATGTGGGGCCCATTGACCGTTGGCAACGGTCAGACCTGGAAATTGGTCCGTTGGCCAACGGCAGGTTTGCAAAAATAGCCTTTTATTTTTAAAATTTTAACCCTTTTTCAATTTACAAAATTAACCTTCTCTAAAACTATAAATCCCCCCCCCCCCTCTTCTTTATTTCTTCACTCAACTCTCATTTCTCAATCTCAATTTCTCTCATTCTCTCATTCTCCAATTTTCAAGACTTCAAATCTCCAATCTAATTTTATTTGGCTCTCTTTTCTTGAATTTAATTTATCGTGTTTTTGTCATTCGGAATTTGAAGTTTGAACTTTGAACAATTGAAGTTCAAAATTGAAATACTTGCTTGACGTTTGTTCGTGGTAACATCGGAATTGCCTAATCAAGTGCTCAATTTATTGGCAAATTCGGTGCACTCCCTCTAGCTCTTTCTCTTATTTACTATTTTAATTGCATATTTAATTTTAGCTTATACTTTAATTTTTACAATATCTTTAATGCTGCTAAAAGAGCGTGTAAAAGAGTTACTGGTAGGGGAAACAAAAAAAGAGATAGTCCTTCAACATCTGGTAGTAATAGTAATAACCCATTATCATTTACACACGTTTTCGAATCATCGCATAATGATAATTTACATATAGATTATGAACAATTACAAGAAGATTTTGGAATAGAAGATAATGAAATAGGAATGGAAGATGAGATACCAGCTACACCTACTAGTGTTGGAGTTGGTAGTTGTCACGACCCAAAATCCCAACCCGGTCGTGATGGCGCCTCTCGTGAGGACAAGGCCAGCCAATCAATAAAACAGTACATCTCTTTATAATTACTTAGCAGGAATAAGTCTAAATCATGGGTAATATAATCTTAAATGCGAAATAAACGTGATCGAACAAGGAAAACCCTCCCAACTCAGCCCGAAATCGGGGTGTCACAAGTCATGAGCTACTACAGAGTTTACTAATATTTTACAAAGTCTGAAATTATCATAAATAACAAAGATAAGGGAGAAAACGGGGCTGCGGACGTCAACAGCTACCTCGTTACTCCTAGTCACCGCCTGGTCTGGAAAGAATCAGCGCTCAGGAGCGAACTCAGCTTTGCCTGTATCTGCACACATGGTGCAGGGAGTAATGTGAGTACTCCGACCCAGTGAGTAATAAAAATAAATAACGACTGAAAACATGAAATCTCATAACAGCACAATATAGCACTATCCCAAGCAGTAAAATTAGTTATACAGTAAAATAGTGAGTATCAGATAATTCTTCTTTTAAAACAATAAAGACAAACAAATTTCCACAGTAAGGATAAATCAAAAGTTTGCCCCTCGGGCTCAATATGTAAATCTTAGTATAGTATCAGCCCCTCGGGCTCACTCCCAACTCACCAGCACACAACATCAGCCCCTCGGGCTCACTCCCAACTCATCACACACAAGCAACGGCCTCTCGGGCCTACTCCCAACTCACCTGGGTACCCTACGCTCACTGGGGTGTGTATAGACTCCGGAGGGGCTCCTACAGCCCAAACGCAATATCAATAGGCTTGAAAGTCTTCACACATCACACACGAGGCCTGAAAGCCTTCACACATCACACACGAGGCCTGAAAGCCTCCTCATATAACACTCGAGGCCTGAAACCCTCCTCACATCACTCAACATATCCTCACGTATGGCCCTCGACCTCAATCAGTCCAGAAAATAATCATAAGCCTCTTGGGCATCAGTAAAACAATAATGTTCAGCTCAACAACATTATAAATATCATTAAATCTCGAGTTGAGTATAAATGTAGCTGAGTTCAAAAAATAATATAATTCAATTAGACTGAGTTCCAATAATATTTCAATTCGTGAGGAAAATAGTGATGTAAATTCACAAAAGATTTCAAATAATTGGCACGAAGCCCAAATATGGCAATAAGCCCAATCATAGTGAAAAACAATAAATCTTTATCAATTACGCGGTAAAAATATCAACTGGGATGGACCAAGTCACAATCCCCAATAGTAAATAACCCCGCGCTCGTCATACAACACGTGTCTCATCTCAACATAGCAGTATGTTGTGCAATCCGGGGTTTCAAACCCTCAGTGCATCATTAAAAATCATTACTCACCTCAAGGCGGTCCAATGTCTACTCCGCTATGCCCTTGCCTCTCGAATTTACCTATTCGCGCGTCGAATCTGGTCAAAACCACAACGAATACATTACAATAGGCTAAGGGAATATAATCCAATCGAAAAGACTAAAAAAATATCGAAATTCACGAAATTCGCAAAACCCGAGCCCCGAGCCCACTTCTCGAAAAATTACGAAAGTCACATCACCGGATTTCTCGTCTCGCCACGAATCCGTACATATAAAATTTACCAAAATCAGAGTTCAAATGACCCCTCAAATCTTCAAATCTTATTTTCAAATCCCTAGGCCTAAATCTTTAATTTACTCCTCAAAAACATGTAATCTAGTCGGATTATTCGATGATAATTCAATATTATGGAGTAGAAATAATCACAAGTGACTTATCTCAAGATTTTTCAAGATTTCTTGCTAAAAATCGCCCATAATACGAGCTTGGAAGTAAAAAAAATGACCAAACTCGGACTGCTGGAAATTAAATCTGTCCAGAAATTCTCGGTACTGTTCACGCGGGGCATTGTTCATGCGTGTGAGCTCACTGTTCACTATTCACCCGCGCGGTTATTGTTCACATGCGGGTACTGTTCACTACTGCAGAAAATACAGCAGATTTTAAGAAATTTGCAGCACAACCATTTTTTACTAAAATGGCTCTAACTCCATCATACGAACTCAGAATTAGACGATTCTTGTTCCTATGAGTCAAAAACAATAATATGAAACAACACTTCAATCAAAACTCAATTCGGAGCTCGTTTGCCCAGTTCAATACCCATTTCGCTCGTTAAACAATTAACTCACATTTCACGTAAAAACCCAATCGCGACTTGATGAAATTAAACCAAAATTTTCAGATCAGTTCTATAATTCATGATTTAAATTCTGGAAGTCTCAAAATCAAATTTGGATCTCTAGAACTAAAAATGAAACTTTAGATCATTACATTTATGCTCAAAACGGCAAGAATCTTCCAAAAATGACCCGTTGGGCATCCGAAACACACCCGAGGCCCCCGGGACCCCGACCAATAATACCAACCAGTCCTAAAATACATTACGGACTTGCTCGAGGCCTCAAATAACATCAAACAATGCTAAAATCATGAATCAACCTCCAATCCAAGTTTTATGAACTTTAGAATTTCCAACTTCTATTTCTGATGCCGAAACCTATGAAAATCACATCCGATTGACTTCAAATTTTGCACACAAGTCCAAAATGACATAATGAAGCTACATAAATTCTGATAATTCCATTCCGACCGTCAGATCAAAATTTCACCTATCAACCGGATATCGCCAAAATACTAACTTCGCCAAAATGAGCTAATTTCTTCACCGGACCTCCAAAATTAATTCCATTGAGCTCCTAGGCCTTAAATCATCCCCCGAAACTAACCGAATCATCAGAATTCAATTCCGAGCCCTCTAACTCACAAGTCAACGTCCGGTTGACTTTTCCAAACTAATTCTTCCTTAAAGAGACTAATTGTCCCATTTCATACCAAACTCGATCCGAATTGACTCAAATTCACCAAGTACACATATTGAAACATGAATAAGCATTTAACAGGGAATACGGGACGAAAATAAGGGAAACGACGGTTCGGGTCGTTACATTCTCCCCAACTAAAACAAACGCTCGTCCTCGAGCGTACCCAGAGTTGTCCTAGAAGCCAACCAAAAGCTGAATGACCTTATCAAGCATAAACCCTGAGATGATCCACGTCACCCTATCTCACATGGGTCCAATAATGCGTTGTAACTAAGATCGCACAATCTAGTCTAGACCATAAATCATAGAGCCACATTTCACCTTTTCGGAATCATACACAAGATCAGAACCTCACACCTACATTCAGAATAAGTTTGAACCTGCTGTAATAGACCATGCCTACAACCTTAGGTGCAATTGTATGATATACCAATAACTCAAACAAATGCAGCAATAACTTCCATTCACAGCAGCTGCCCACAACAACCAAATACCCATAGAAATCTCTTATTAGCCAATGTCTCATTCCAACACTCTCATATACTGCCAATGATAATTGAAACACACAATAAATCATAACCATTGCTCAGATCAACCATTCATGAGGCCATTTCTCCTCTAGAAATTATAGTAACAATTTTTTTTTTAAAAAACCGAACCTCGATATTTACCCATCAAACATGCTGAAATCAAATCCATTCGTATTCATCAATGACCCTAATGATCACCTCGAATCCAACACACCACTCTGGTGATATGACACCTCAATACAGGCCTAAGCCACAACTTTCATAATACGCGCACCAATAAGAAACGACCTGAACATACTCAAGTCATGAAAAATGACTCAAACGAAAGAGCCGTACCTCAAGCTCATCAGTACCATCAACGGACCCAACAAGAACATGCCGCAATACTACCGAAATATCATTAGTTTAATAACATTACCTTTTTATGAGACATATACTCTCGTCAAGTCACTTTCAATTAGCAATATTATTTCCCCAATCATCCGAAGATCATTCGCCCTATTCATCTGAAGCTTTTCTTTTTCTCTAATCACCTAGAAGAAAATCGCTACACATCTCATGTTCTACATGATGTACATAGGTATTGTTCTAACTATTACAATATTGACATGACGGATGAGGTATGCATAAATTCATGACCACTGTCGAGACAACGATTCATTGGTTCTATACTCCTGGCAAGAACTATCACCTTATTTTGAGCAAAATCATGGTCTTAGCTCCTTAATTTACTTCATATACTCGGATTGCACTAATCTCAAATTCAATGATCTCGTCTCTCCCAGTACGAACTGCTCAAGCAATAATCCACCCCAGACATAATCAAAAGTCGCATATGATGCCTCAATATGCCAATAAGCTACCAATTCGAACGCGGTAGAAAAGGAAAACAAACTCTGGAAGGAATTACCAATCTCACACACTAATACAGACTTTCCTTAGAAAACAGGAAGCAAGGCATACAAAATAGCATATAGAAAACTATACTCAACATCACACTGTTGCGGCGTGCAACCCGATCCAGATAACATACCCATGGTGGCGTGCCACCCGATCCACACATAGATCTCACATAAGGAGATGCACATCGAGCCAAATTTGCTCATTACAAAAAATTACCGAGTATTGGTCGTAAGCATGCTAAATGCATAATAATATCTCTGAGGGACATATAGCGTTATAAGCTACAAAACTCAAGCACAACTGAGGTGCGATGTACAATCTGAATTTCAAGAGCCAAGATGCTCATATAACGTCATTCCTACACAGATTCTCAACACATAGCAATTTCTCAAGTCGTCTCACAACTCACACAGCGCAATGTATCACTACGCGAAATATCTGACAATGAAACATCAACCTAACTACTCCTCCATGAGGACCGCGTTACTAAAATGCACACATTTGGCCCGATATAGAGCCATTATTCACATTAAATCTATCTATCGACTTCAAGCCGATTCTGATCACACTGAACTAGTCTGATAACCTTTCAAAGGTCCATAATAACTCCCATTTTTCTCATAACACCCAAGAACAACCATCACAATCGGGGTAATCCTCCCTAGTTCACAACCCAATATGCCAAGTGCCCTCCAAGCATGAATCTTTAATTTAACGACACCATCACAAACTTCATACTTGGTTTACATCTTTAATCAATCAAGTGATCACATGCCACACTTATATAATCTTCCTGTGGGACACACTCCCACAACTACCACAACAATATCTGGAGCGTACCTCCAAACCATCGATCGCACTAACGGTGAAGAGCGATCAAGAGTCATTAACCGGGACGCAAAACCCTTTTTACAAAACACCAATCTTAGGTGACGCTGAAGACAATTCTAACTTACCGTAAACATCGAAACTTATCTCCTGCTCATCCGAGCTCATGACATCTTGTCAAAACTTTTCCTTCACTCGTGCTATTCTCGGCCTAATTTCCACAACCAGAACTGATTCACCAGCATGCATCAAATCGGAACTAACATAGTACATAACCGTACAATCCGCTAACCAATAGCAAGCTCCCAACTTGGCTCGAAGCCATAGATCACAACACATATACTCTATTGCTGCCGTAATACCATGGTGAGATTAAACTCACTCATTCATAAGCTTGTGGAAACACGAATCATCAGAAATTTTAACTCTTCTGCAATTTTTGCATTCACTCACACAACAGTTAAGCCCACTCTTTCGGCGACATTTTTTTTTACTAAGTCCCAAATTTTTCAAAAATTTCGGCAGAGTTTCCTTTGTAATTGGTCCTATCCACCTGCCAGAGAATCACCAAAACCATCCTAACAACACGTCCACAACTTGACAAAGCATCACAATGTATATCAACAACATTAATCTCAATATTACATGTATTATATTATCAAAATTGATACATGGACATGCGTTGCACCTATTTGAATCATAATACATAGAAAATACCTTTCAATCCTCCATTATTGGGCTATTCAACCGAGTAAGAACATATTCTTTCTTTAATGTTTTCGACCCTCAAGGTGGTCTCCTTGACTCAACGATTTCGTCATAATACATTTACAGAAGCGGTCTCAGCTCCCAGACTTATCTAACTAGTATGACAAATAGATTCCCCTCATAAGCCAATTACCCACTAGCTTTACCTTTAGTTAATATTTTTTGTATACCTTCCACTGCCATACACATTACATAATCACTTAATCTTCTTGAGTCTAAACTCATACTGTAACATGAAATTTACTTCACTCCAAATAGGAGACATAAAAAGATTCTTCACGCACCCATAACTTGGGACTACACATCCTATCACAATGGAAATCATACACTCAATAGTTCATTTATCATCCAGTAGACCTTCCTCGTCACTTCCAAGTCATATAGATACATCTCGCAGTACTATCATACTCCTCACATAGCTATCCAGCCATGATTGCCACTAATAGGGACAATACCGAACATAAAGGTTCAAAACACTTGTTCGCAAAATCAGCAGCTCAGTGCTCAAGCCATAGGCAAGATCCGGCCTCAAGTCCTCCAGACTGTCCTAATATCAAACTCACCGAGATCACGTCTCGCCCTTCTATCGGGGAATTACAATCCATCAAGGTAAATCGAATACTGAGTGCTCGTTCGCGCATACGAACATGTGGAAGGAATCGTAAGAGTTACTTTTCAAGCTGAATCAAGGACGCACGATAAGAATTCAAGAATGTGAAGTTTTCCTAAAGGTTCTGCAGCCTCTCGAGGATAAATACAGACGTCTCCGTACCGATCTGCAAGACTCTACTAAACCGGCTCATGACTCGCGAGACCAATTAACCTAGGCTCTGATACCAACTTGTCACGACCCAAAATCTCAACCCGGTCGTGATGATGCCTCTCGTAAGGACAAGGCCAGCCAATCAACAAAATAGTACATCTCTTTATAATTACTTAGCAGGAATAAGTCTAAATCATGGGCAATATAATCTTAAATACGAAATAAACGTGATCGAACAAGGAAAACCCTCCCAACTCAGCCCGAAATCGGGGTGTCACAAGTCATGAGCTACTACAGAGTTTACTAATATTTTACAAAATCTGTAATTATCATAAATAGCAAAGATAAGGGAGAAAACGGGGCTGCGGACGTCAACAGCTACCTCGTTACTCCTAGTCACTACGTGGTCTGGAAAGAATCAGCGCTCAGGAACGAACTCAGCTCTGCCTGTATCTGCACACATGGTGCCGGGAGTAATGTGAGTACTCCAACCCAGTGAGTAATAAAAATAAATAACGACTGAAAACATGAAATCTCATAACGGCACAATATAGCGCTATCCCAAGCAGTAAAATCAGTTATACAGTAAAATAGTGAGTATCAGATAATTCTTCTTTTAAAACAGTAAAGACAAATAATTTCCACAGTAAGGATAAATCAAAAGCTTGCCCCTCGGGCTCAATATGTAAATCTCAGTATAGTATCAGCCCCTCGGGCTCACTCCCAACTCACCAGCACACAACATCAGCCCCTCGGGCTCACTCCCAACTCACCACACACAAGCAACAGCCTCTCGGGCCCACTCCCAACTCACCTGGGTACCCTACGCTTACTGGGGGTATGTACAGACTCCAGAGGGGCTCCTACAGCCCAAGCGTAATATCAATAGGCCTGAAAGCCTTCACACATCACACACGAGGCCTGAAAGCCTCCTCATATAACACTCGAGGCCTGAAAGCCTTCTCACATCACTCAACATATCCTCACGTATGGCCCTCGGCCTCAATCAGTCTAGAAAATAATCATAAGCCTCTTGGGCATCAGTAAAACAATAGTGCTCAGCTCAACAACATTATAAATATCATTAAATCTCGAGTTGAGTATAAATGTAGCTGAGTTCACAAAATAATATAATTCAATTGGACTGAGTTCCAATAATATTTCAATTCGTGAGGAAAATAGTGATGTAAATTCACAAAAGATTTCAGATAATTGGCACGAAGCCCAAATATGGCAATAAGCCCAATCATAGTGAAAAACAATAAATCTTTATCAATTACGCGGTAAAAATATCAACCAGGATGGACAAAGTCACAATCCCCAATAGTAAATGACTTCGCGCTCGTCATACAACGCGTGTCTCATCTCAACATAGCAGTATGTTGTGCAATCTGGGGTTTCAAACCCTCAGTGCATCATTTAAAATCATTACTCACCTCAAGACGGTCCAATGTCTACTCCGCTATGCCCTTGCCTCTCGAATTTACCTCTTCGCGCGTCGAAGCTGGTCAAAACCATAACGAATACATTACAATAGGCTAAGGGAATATAACCCAATCGAAAAGACTCGAAAAATATCGAAATTCACGAAATTCGCAAAACCCGAGCCCCGGGCCCACTTCTCGAAAAATTACGAAAGTCACATCACCGGATTTCTCGTCTCGCCACGAGTCCGTACATATAATATTTACCAAAATCGGAGTTCAAATGACCCCTCAAATCTTCAAATCTTATTTTCAAATCCCTAGACCTAAATCTTTAATTTACTCGTCAAAAACATGTAATCTAGTCGGATTATTCGACGATAATTCACTATTATGGAGTAGAAATAATCACAAGTGACTTACCTCAAGATTTCCCAAGATTTCTTTCTAAAAATCGCCTAAAATCCGAGCTTGGAAGTCAAAAAAAATGGCCAAACTCGGACTGCTGGACATTAAATCTGTCCAGAAATTTTCGGTACTGTTCACGCGGGGGCACTGTTCATATGCGTGAGGTCACTGTTCACTGTTCACCCGCGCGGTTACTGTTCACCCGCGGGTACTGTTCACTGCGGCAGAAAATACAACAGCTTTAAAGAAATTTGCAGCACAGCCATTTTTCACTAAAATGGCTCTAACTCCATCATACGAACTCGGAATTAGACGATTCTTGTTCCTATGAGTCACAAATAATAATACGAACACAACCCTTCAATCAAAACTCAATTCAGAGCTCGTTTGCCCAGTTCAATACCCATTTCGCTCGTTAAACAATTAACTCACATTTCACGTCAAAAACCCAATCACGACTTGATGAAATTAAACCAAATTTTTCAGATCAGTCCTATAATTCATGATTTAAATTCTGGAAGTCTCGAAATCAAATTTGGATCTCTAGAACTAAAAATGAACCTTTAGATCATTACATTTATGCTCAAAACGGCAAGAATCTTCCAAAAATGACCGTTGGGCATCCGAAACACACCCGAAGCCCCCGGACCTCGATCAATAATACTAATCAGTCCCAAAATACATTATGGACTTGCTTGAGGCCTCAAATCACATCAAACAATGCTAAAATCATGAATCAACCTCCAATCCAAGTTTTATGAACTTTAGAATTTCCAACTTCTATTTCCGATGCCGAAACCTATCAAATCACGTTCGATTGACTTCAAATTTTGCACACAAGTCCAAAATGACATAACGAAGCTACAAAAATTCTCAGAATTCTATTCCGACCGTCGGATCAAAATTTCACCTATCAACCGGAAATCGCCAAAATACTAACTTTGCCAAAATGAGCTAATTTCTTCACCGGACCTCCAAAATTAATTCCGATTGCGCCCCTAGGCCTTAAATCATCCCCCGAAACTAACCTAATCATCAGAATTCAATTCCGAGCCCTCTACTCACAAGTCAACGTCCGGTTGACTTTTCCAAACTAATTCTTCCTTAAAGAGACTAATTGTCCCATTTCATACCAAACTCGGTCCGAATTGACTCAAATTCACCAAGTACACATATTGAAACATGAATAAGCATTTAACGGGGAATACAGGATGAAAATACAGGAAACGATGGTTCGGGTCGTTACAGTAGTGTTGGGGTCGCTACAAGGGGTGGTGGTCGTGGCACTAGAAGTAGACCACCTATGGCTCCGACTACTAATCGTAAAAAAAGAAGTAAGGTTTGGAATTTTTTTGAAATAATAGAAGGTACTGATAGAGTTAAATTCAAACTTTGTAAAAGTGATTTTAAACATTTGATTGGAGGAAATTTAGGAGGGGACTGGGACGCTTAGTAGACATATGAGAACCGAGCATCCCAAAGAATGGGGCGCTGATGGTGATGGAAATCAAACAACTCTTAACCCTACTACTGGAGGTCTAGTGAAATATGATAAAATGAAGGATCGTGAGGAGTTAGAAAAAATGACTGCTTTGGGTTGTCTACCTTTTTTTTTGCTTCTTCATCATATCTTATTATGTATATTCAAAGGATTTACAATCCTTTATTTAAAGGTATCCCTAGAAGTACTTGTAGAGCTGATATCTTTAGACTTCATGGACAATATCAAACATACATACGTTATTTGTTTAACCACCTTCCTTGTAGAGTTTCTCTAACTTATGATATTGGCCATGCTGTTAATGAAAATGATTATTTGACAATTATATGTCATTGAATATATGATACTACTTGTTTGCAAAAACGTATTATCACTTTTAGATATGATGAAGATCAGAGTCATACTGATGCGTTTATAAGTAGTACTATTTGTGAAGTTGTTGAATTTTATAATCTAAATCAAAAAGTATTGTGTATGTCTTTTGATAATGCTTCTAACAATAATGCCGCAATTTCAATATTAAAACTGCATTTGCAACCACCTCTTGAGGAAATTTTTCATGTTAGGTGTGCATGTCATGTTTATAATTTAATTGTTAAAAGTGGCCTTGATTTATTTTCGACTGAGATTACTCATGTTAGAAGAGCAGTTGGTGTTATTCAAGGAAATAATAGACAATCTAGAATAAAAGAATTTAAGAATAAGTGTGTCCAGTATAACCTTAAACCCAGATTCATGTCAGACGAAATTGTTACTAGATGGAATTATACATATATATTTTTAAAATGTTGCTACAAATATAGATCCCAATAACTGAAGTTGCTAATGCGCATTGTACTGATCCAATCCGTATGCTAACAAGTGGTACTTGGGAGGTCATTAATGATGTTGTTAAATTTTTACATAAATTTTATACAGCTACTGTTGAGTTTTCTGGAGTATATTACCCTACTATTACTATGGCTTTAGTACATATAGCTGAAATTTCTTTTCTACTTTTTGAATTTAAGAAGAAAGAAAAATATAGGGATGTTGTTGAAAAAATGCAAGCAAAATTCAAAAAATATTTCTTTCCAATTCCTCTGATTTACTTAATTGGTGCTGTTTTAAATCCTTCTATTAAGATGTCTGATTGTCACCAATTAATGAATGTTTTATATACTTATATGGAGATTGGACCAACTGAAACCCCAGATTTATATACTTGTATGAACAAGCTAAATGAATATTTACAACAATTATATAATTATTATGCAAATGTAATTGATGATGATGCTCTTACTGTAGGCAATGTTAATCCAACTATGCATTGTACCACTTCTGCTATTGTGGATGATGAAGAAGGCCTTGATAGTTTTAATATTTTTTCTACATTTTCTAACACTCAAACCAGTAGCAGGAACATTAATGAACTTCAATTCTACTTGCAGAAGCAAAAAGAGCCTCGCACAAAAGAATTTTCACCGTTGGGATGGTGGCATGAGAATAGAAAGCAATTTCTTGTTCTTTTCGCTATGGCTCGGGACGTGCTGAATGTACCAATTTCTACTGTTGCATCAGAGAGTGCATTTAGCCAAGCAAGACAACAACTTGGAGACACCCACCACTCATTGAGAAGCAATGCTTTGGAAGTTTTAGTATGTTTTAGAGATTGGATTAGATCGGAACGAAGAAATCAAGGACGTGAAGATGTTGATAGCCCAGAAGACGAGGAACTTGGAGATATATTAACACATGGTAACCCATCCGAATTTAACACTCCAGAAGAAGGTCAATCGGTTCATATTGATTATGATGAACTTACTAAAGCAATGCAAAACCTTTGAATTTACTATTTTACTTGTTGAAAAAAATGTAAACCTTTAAATTTGTAAGTTTGAAACTTTGAAATTTGAATTAAGAAATAAAAGTAGCACTTGCAATAAGTGCATTTTTTTCCATCTCCCTTGTATTCTTTATGTTAGTACTTTGTAATGCACTTATTGCACTTATTACAATATTTATACAAAATTCCAAAAAAAAAATTAAAATTACACTAAACCCGGCCCGACCCTCTCAACCCGTAACCCGTACGGTTCAGTTTTTTACCCGGATGAACCCGAACCTGTTAAACCCGTTAAGAACCAACCCGGAACCGGCCCAGACCATAACCCGTACGGGTCTTAAAAATGGAGGCCCGACCCGGCCCAGTTAGCCCGTTAAACACCCTTAGGGAGAAGCAGTGACGACCAATTGAAGCATATGTAGAAGATGTGAGAAGAAGAGAGAACGAAAGCAATGGTTGCGAGAACACAAATTTAACTCCATAGCTTTTAGAAACAATGGTTGTAAGAACACAGATTTTGAATTTGTACTAGCTTTTATAATATGTACAATATAGGTTAGGTCGGGTAAAACTTAAAAATATGGGTCATTTTTTGTTATGGTGTAAATTCATGTATATTTTCTTGTAATTCTTTAAATTATAGACAAATGATTTTCAACTTTAGCCTTGCGATTCTAAAATTAATTCTAAGATGGTTAAATTTTAAATTTCTCATAAATTGCAGCTATTGTTTAAATAACAATCCTAAGTATGGCTATTTGCGTAGTACTTGCTTTTAATTGGCGCGAATGATAATTACAAAAAAATTGTATGCCAACTAAACAATCCTAAAAGAAAAGGGAATTTATATTCTATTTCAACTCAAGGGTCAAGGCAAGTGGTAAAAAGATCACTTTGTTTTTCAATATTAGGATATGAGCTAAATCCAAAAAGGAGAACCATACCATGGCTACAGCTCTGCTCTCATCTCCGCCTCTTCCATTATCTTCTTCATCCAACCATTCTATCCTTCCCACCCGCTTAAAGTAGTCCACTTTTCCTACTCATTTCTCCATTTTCATATCTCGTATTTGCCTCTAACAAAGAAATTTCCTTTTTTTTTTTTTTTTTATTATAATAGAAACCAGAGCAAGATTCTATGGAAGCAAAAGAAATGTGGGCAAATCAGGGCTTGCTCAGAGTTTTGCAAAGAACCCGCTTTGGAATATGGGATTTCAAGAAGGGATTTCGCCTTCATTGCTCTTTCTTCTTCACTCTCTCTAATTTTCCCACTTTCAGGTAAAAACAACTGTAAAGTTTGCATTTTTGAGCATCATTTTCTAGTTCCACATCACAATTTTTAATTTGGGATACTTCAGTGAATTTATTCTTACCTTATCTATGCTGCTGTTTCAGTTAGTGATAAGACAAAATATCTCATTATCATTATTTAGTCTGTTGGTGTCATTGAACTCCTTCCCCCACCCAATAATTGAGACCCTTTTTAGTGGACAGAGTAACCCGATACCTGTGTTGGTTGGTCGGAGGTAGCAGGTACTTGGTGGAGTTAGTTGGGTGCGCACCAAAAAGAAAAAGTTAGACCCTTTTTGGTGTAAATAGATTTCGACTCTCCAAATAGTAATAGTGTCCTATAAAATAATAAAGAGGTATAATAATGTGTTTGGCTGTGAAGTGTTAAAGGATATTATTTTGAAATGTTAAAAAGTAGTTTGAAATTATATGAAGTAATAGCTAGTTTATATTTGTTTGAATTGCTGGAGGGAGAAAAGCTTCCCAATAAAATATTGTTAGGACTGATGAAATAAGTTCTCTTCATAAAGGGACGGTCTTTAATAGTATTAGCTTAAAAATGCATGTTTAGGATGGTTATTTGAATAATCTGCTAAAGGAAAAAGAAATATTATATTGAATTTATTGCCAATGAAGGAAAGTGGTCAAGTAAAATAGGATTGATTAAGCATGAATGCCAAATCTCAACAAAATAAAGTTTCTCCCTAAATCTTGTTACTGCTAATTAACCTATGTTATATGTATGCTTTTAGTCTTCATTTGGATGACATGGAGGGAAATGAGGGATAAGTGTAGCATTGGCGCTAGTTTACCTTGTTGGACTACCTTAACATGAATCAAGATAAAAGGAGACGGAGTGTCGGAGAGGAAGAAACAATGTAAATACTACAGCTGATTCTAAATCACTGCTGGGTGTGTGGATGTTATTTGCATATCCAATGCAAGAAACCGTTACATTCGTATACAGAAAAATACATTAGGTCCTCTCCTAGTTGATTGATATTATAATTTATTTCCATTTTGTGTAAATAAAAGAATAATGAGGCTTATTAACAGCAACACTGCAGCAGTTTTGCCTGCTGAAAGGGTTTTGTCTTTATGCTACTTAAAAACTAAGTGAAAATAGTTGCTGGGGCGTATTCCTTACTGTTTTTCTCAGGTGATATAGATAAAGCATGTTTGTATAAAATGGTCAGCATGATTTTGTATACAAATGTAGTTGAATTTTTCTTCATATACTTTGATTAATGTAGAGAACCATGTTTCAAGGGCAAATATGGTTTTGTATTTTTCTAATCGCTTTTAGGTTTAATGAAGAGAGACTTGTTTGAATTGGGTTCCAATTTGATCTTCTCATATGTGCTATTATATGCAGGTTTTAGTGCTGAGGAAGAATCCAAAATGGGTTCATTTGTCGATGATATAAATTCCTATTCCTACTTGTATCCTATAGAACTGCCTTCTAAGAAGTTTGTCTTCAAATGGTAAGCAATAGCTTGGTTACTAAATTCTTATCTGCTTTCCATTTGATATGTGTCTTTGGAATTATAAAAGAGGAAAAAAGAGAAAAGAAAATTATTTAGCCTGCATTGCTGGTTTCTTATGGAGTTGTACAGTAAGAAACAATAGACATGGTAGTTTTTGCCCAAAAGAAGCTTAGACCTTTGAAAATTCTAATGTACTTGATCGTTTAATTTTGGGTGAAAAAGACAAGTAGCTGATCTACACATTGTCACATTCAAATCCTTCAGTGCATCTGAAAAGTCCTAGGTGCCTTTGGGGATACACTTGACCGAACTCTTAACCCTGAATTCAGTTTTTTAGATCTAATCGTGCAAATGAGCACTTCCAGGTCAACATTTGCCAAAAGCTCTATCCATTTTGATTTCCAAATCCACGGTCTGTTCTGTATAGTTCATTTTTCCCGTTGACACGGTGTTTGCAGCTCACTTGACAACCATTATAGATTCTTTTATTCTTGTGGTTTGATTTAATTTTATGCAAAGAAGCGTCTTTTTAATTTTCACCATATGAGAGAAAATCTCTATTTTCATGCCCTGCATCTTGTAGGAACCTCACTCTTTTCATCTATTTGAAGGGTGGAGACCAGAAAACCAGAGCGTTATTCATCAGCTGCGCCACTATCGCGTAAGTCGGTGTAGCTTGTCTCCTGTTTCTAAGGAAGGTGATATTTAAAACATGTAATTTATTTGATATTCTGGTTGGATACAAGGGAAGTCACTGAACTAGGTTAAAGTCCAAATGAAGTGGCCAGTTTCTCCGAGCACCTCTGCCCTGTCATGGAGCACTTGTACATACTTCACGTATCCTATAAAAAAGGAAAAAATTGCTTAGAGTCACTGGCTGTTGAAATATGCTTTTTAGTTTTGATGTAATGGTTCTTTTGCCATCTGTTGATATATCATGCAGCTGATGCACGCCTTCGCATTGTGTCTGAACGAGTTGATATCATTGATAACCTCATCATTTCTGTTTCGGTAATTCGTCTACTCCTGCATTCATTCTTCTTAACTTTGACCATCTTTTCCATTCTTTTGTTGAGACTTACTGCAATATGTTTATTCAGATAGGTCCTCCCAACTCACAGTTCTTAAAGTCAAAGGAGAAAAGTACATGGACTGCAAAAGATGTTGCTGATTCTGTTTTGTCTGATAAGTCTGCTTTGGTAATAATTCTTTGTCTCGAAAGGCTGCAGATACATAGTCGAGTTTAGCAAATATATGATGTGGTTTGTGGTTTGCCTATCAACCCCCAGCTGCTTCTTGCAAACACTATATGGAACTTGCAGATTGTTCAATATGGGAATAAAAGATTAGTAATTTTGAACTCATTAAAGGTGAAACAAAATTAGTTGCTTTTGCTTCATGCATCACAAAATTTCTCGTGATTTATTTGGTTGAATAAACTCTAAACAGATGGCACTTGGTTGATTCATTGCACATATTCTTCGACCAACTGCATTATAAAACCTTTTGAAATGAATTGCCCATTCTTTGTCCTTTTTGCATGGACCTATTGCAAGAAAAATCCATCACAGTATCTGTGTGAGGTAACATTTATATGTTTCTACAGCGTGTAACCTCAACTCAGCGATTGGCTGAAAGTTCACTTCTCGATGCACATACTTCTGAAGTGAGTATCTTTTCATCTACGTGTTTAACTTTGTGTTAGGTATTTGCATGAATTATCATTTGTGTAGTATGGTGCCCACTTTGTTCTACATGCACTCAGTCAACTTTTTCTTTTATAACAAACTTATTAGATTGATGGTGAGCCCTATTGGTACTATGAGTACCTTGTTCGGAAATCACCAACCAAAACAGTAAGTTCCCTCTTTACGTTAAAAATTCTAAATTCAGAATGATCTTCTACAATTCTCATATTTCATGTTGTAATATGCAGGCTCAAGAAACGAATCTTTTTCGTCACTATGCTGCTTCAACAGCTGAACGAGATGGTAAAATTGAGTTTTAGTTAGTGACTATTTTATTTTTTACTCTTCACACAAACATAATCTTTGGGACAATTGAAAATGTATTTTATTAGTAGGAAGTGGTACTTTTTCTTTTTGGGATATAACTATGATATTTAAAACCATAACTCGCTAATTTCTCCTTTAGCTAGTTATTACAATATTTATGAATTAATTGTTTATGAATTAACTCGCTAAGCTATTCTTTAGAAAAATTATAACTAGTTTGAGGTGATTCAAAAAATTAGGACATTCGACTTAAAGTGGAAAAGCTCATCCTATGTGCTGTCTTATTACTCATGATAGAGTGCTAAATAATCTATTCCTTTAAGGTTCTCAGTTGATAATTAGAGAGGCTTAGAAGGTTGGATAGAAAGGTGTTTAATTTTCTGGTTCTTGGACATGCTTGATCATTTTCCTCAAGCATATTCATTGCATTGGGTATGACATTAGTTATGACTTCATTGGATTACACAGACTATTCTTGTTTGCAGGTTTGCAGATTTCTGGTCTTTTGCCTACAAAAAGAGGACCCTATGTAAAAACTTATTAAGGAAATGGCCAATATCTTGGATGTAAAATTTTCTGCACACATGAATTTATGAAGTGAATATCTTATATAAAAAAAATTAAGAATATGTCATCAATTTGGTCTTATATAACTGTTTTCTAAATTTACTGTCTTATTAACATTTGATAAAGTTAATAAGTCTTCTTTGAACATATAAATGTAAGTAATAAATTCAGTATATGTTATACCTTTAACCAAAGTGATGTATCTTAGAATGCCATCAGCATATTCCTATATTGACATGGTAATTTGAAGATGCGGCTTTGTAATTGCATCAGCGTATTCGTGTATTGACATACTAATCCGACAAGCTTATATTGAAAATATATTTCAGTGGTACAGAATTCGTAGAAATGTGTCCGCTATTGTTTATTTAACATACCTAGGGGACTTGTTTGCTAGTTAGCTTATTGGAGAATGGTTGTCATTTCAGGTTATTTGTATACTTTTAGCGCTTCCACTCTTGGCAAGCAATGGGACAAAGTAAGTGGTTCTATTTAGTGATTTTATTTAAAAAATTTATCATGAATTTATAATATCACACAATGGTATATCAATTAAGTATACTACAGCATTGCCTTTACATACGTGATACTACACAAATAGCCGTAGCAGAACCGGACTGTTGAAGCAGATGAAAGATTTGCTGCTTTCTTATTCCATTGAAATGCTCAAGAAATTTAAAAAGTAAAGCTAGTGACTAGACCACAATTTTGGGTCATCGACGGCACAGTTCTATCTTGAGATCCTTTTGTGACATTCCCTTACGAGATTCAATTATAGAGGTTTCATTTTGTGAAGATCTACATCACTGAAGCCTTCTTGTCTTACATGATTAATTTATCGTTTCTTTTAAAACATCATTACATGAAGCATAAGATTTTGCCTTAAAGGACAGCACGGTGCACTAAGCTCCCGCTATGCGCACCAGGAAGGGCGGGACCACATCAAGAGGCTTACAACCCTTACCATTTCGTCAATGCTCCCCTTGCATAAGATTCTGCCTTCTTTACTTGATTTTTGGGAAAAAAGAAAAATATTCTGCATTCTTAATAAAACTCTGTATTACCTTTCTCGAGATGCACATTTTTGGCATGACGCGATTTTGCTATACACAACGATTTAACACCGGGTTTAATATGCCTTCTACCGCCTTTTTCCTGTTTTCCCCTTTGATATTTATGCGATGTTGCAAATTTCATAGTATAGTCCTTACTTTGCAGATGGGGCCATCCTTAGAAAAGTCGGTGGCATCTTTCCGACTTCTTCCTCCCACAGAAAGCTATGTTCCTCCGTACAAGGATCCCTGGAGGTTTTGGTGATTGTATTTCGAGGTGTGGCTAGGGTTACTATTTTGTCCCTGATAGCAAATAGTCAGAGATCCAAATGTGGTTAGCAAGTGAGAAATTACATTGCAGTTTTTTCTTTGATATGGAAAATATACTTCAAGCTAAGCTTAAACTTGCAACCAGCAAGTGTGTTAAGCAATTTTGGCACGAAGCTTGCGCCAATGCAGCCGCTACACGTTTGTGAGACAACATTGCAATTCTTGAATGCAATTTTGGTGCAATGATGACTACAAATTCTCTTAGAGGCTCTTTGCCTGCCAATAGGTCATCTCCAGGCTTGAATTTTCTGCAAAATGCAGTTGCAGTTTATCTAGTCTCTTTTGCTTTTGGTTGGGAAGTTCTATTAGATGAAGAGTATGAATGGCATTTGTAATATAGAGATGATATTTGGAGGACTTGTTTGTATTTTTCTGCTTACAGTGTAATTGCATGTTTCTCTGAAATGAAAATATATTTTTTAAAAAAGCTGTTTATGTGCTTGAAGGTGCTTTTCTTCAGTTTATGTGCTTTGGCCAAACAAATTCTGCTAGTATTAATTTGAGCAGAATAAACATAATGCATCTCTAAAAATTCCCTATACTACTCGTATCAAGAATTAATTCAGTTAGATTTAATGTAACTAAGCATTTATCTCATTCCATGCATAGTAATATATAAAAACTATATGTGGATTTAGATGTAGACTACATACTTCACTCACTTTTCCAGATTAGGACAACATATCGAAAAATCTAGTCTGAAGTTGATATTCTAATTCTTGAACGCTTGTTGATGCATACTTTGAAGTTTAAATGATTATAATCATTAATGAAAAAGAAAAAGAATCATTTGTGTCATTTTCCAAATTATGTCAGTCCTGTTAGTGTAATCATTTCAAGTCTAATTAAGCAAAATGCTTTATCCTATTCTGTGTCAACTTATTATTCCTTTTCTAATGTATCTAAATGGGAGCCTTGGCGTCTCTTTAGAATATAAGTAATACAAATTTCGACTATCAATTTAACCAATGACAGTATTATATTATATCAAAATTTGTTAAATGGTTATTTCAATAAAATATTATAATCTTTAATTGCTAGATATAAATATTTTGCCTAATTATTTATTCGATAGATGCGTCGCTACATCCTCAAATATATATTTCTTGAAATTCTAATCTATTAAATAATGCAATTTTTCATAAAACTCTTGTCACCTAATTAGGTCAGTCTTGAGAAAGTTGTTCTTAAAATAAATTTTCTTAGATCTTCATCCTATCATATTAATTAAATAGTTATTATTTTTCTTAAAATGTTAAAAGCTTGAAAAAGTAAATAATAACTTAAATTTTTAAAAAGGAGATCTAGTGCATTTCTAAGATCACCCTACAAGGAAATAATAATATTTTTTTTATTAATTATCAAAAAACGAATACAAAAAAATAATGAAGCTTTAAAATCAATGGTAACTTTTTTACAATTAATTTACCATCAAGATTCTAACACAAACATTTTTATGTAGAAAAATGAAGGTAAGCTACTTTTTATAACAAAAGAGATTAAAAGTTTAAAAATATGCTCAATATAGAAAATACGTGGGTGGTATATGGTAGAAAATTATATATATAAGATTGATTTTTCTAATTAAGCGGAAGTTTTAATAAACAATGTTTTTTATGACTATAGATTATAAGCATAATCAGTTTTGCATTTTCATGAAGAATAATAAATAAAATCTGACTTAATTTGTCAAGATTCTAAAATAAATATTTTACGTAGGAAATAAATTAAAGCTATTTTTTTATACAGTCAGACCTCTATATAACAACACTTCACTATAAAAGCCAAGTTTTTTCGGAACCAATTTTCAAGTTATGTTATAATATATGTTCTATATAACATCACTTCGCTATAATATCCAAAAATATTAGGAAAAAATGAGGTTGTTGTAGAGAGGTTTGACTGTATAACAAAAGACATTAAAGTTTTAAAATATGTTCTGATAACTTTTCTCGGGTTGAGTCTTTTTTATTTTATTTTTGATATATGTATGTCTGCTTTTTATATGGCGATCAAATTTGTCTTTTGTAACCAAGGTAAATAATATCCATTCATATAGACTTATAACCGTTACAATTTTGTATCAAAATTAAAAGAGGAAAATATAATCTTTATTTAGACAGCAGAAGCAATTATCATGTCTTAAAAGATATGGAGTTTTAAAACTATTCTAAATATTAGGGAAGTAACTTAAGTTACAATTGTGTCAAATGTAAAAGATATTTTTAGAGGGTAGAAAAGACGAACGATATTTTACTAAGTACCTTTATGCTTTTAATATAGTATGGATATATATTAAACAACTTGTTAACCACGTTGCACGTGTACCCCAACTTAATGAATAGAAAATTAAGAAAAAATACACAAATATTATATTAAAAATCACATTTGAGTTCTGAAATAAAATTTAAAAAAATATAAGTGAGGGTATCTCTAAAAATTATCCCTATAATTTAATAACCAAGTTTTTAAATATGTAAATACTTATGGATTGAAACTTAAGAATTACAAATAATTTGGTGTGAAAGTAAATATAGAGGCCAAATTGGCCTTGTAGATTAAAACTCAATGACAAGAAACGCAAATACTGTCGCGGAGTTTTTCTGAAAAAAAAAACTTTCCTTCTAAAGTAAAATTTTAATTAATTTTAGTGTCCTAAATATTA